>NC_135719.1:75239561-75848567 GCF_964656455.1 Halichoerus grypus
GAATTGCTGGATGAGTTCTAGTAATTTGGGGGTGGAGTCTTTTGGGTTTTCCACATTAAGTATCATGTCATCTGAGAAAAGAGGGAGTTTGACTTCTTCTTTGCCAATTTGAATACCTTTTATTTCTTTTTGTTGTCTGATTGCTGTTGCTAGGACTTCTAGTACTATGTTGAACAATAGTGGCAAGAGTGGGCATCCTTGACGTGTTCCTGATCTTAAGGGAAAGGCTCTCAGCTTTTCCCCATTGAGGATGATATTCGCTGTGGGTTTTTCATAGATGGATTTTATGAACTTGAGGAATGTTCCTTCTATCCCTATACTCTGAAGAGTTTTAATCAGGAAAGGATGCTGTATTTTGTCAAATGTTTTTTCTGCATCAATTGAGAGGACCATATGGTTCCTCTCCCTCCTCTTATTAATGTGCTTTATCATATTGATTGATTTGCGAATGTTGAACCACCCTTGCATCCTGGGGATAAATCCCACTTGGTCGTGGTGGATGATCCTTTTAATGTATTGTTGGATCCTATTAGCTAGGATTTTGTTAAGGATTTTGGAATCCATATTCATCAGGGATACCGATCTGAAATTCTCCTTTTTGATGGGGTCTTTGCCTGGTTTTGGGATTAAGGTAATGCTGGCCTCATAGAATGAATCTGGAAGCTTTTCTTCTGTTTCTATTCTTCTATTCTCTTCAGGAGAATAGGTATTATTTCTTCTTTGAATGTTTGGTAGAATTCCCCAGGGAATCCATCAGGCCCTGGACTCTTGTTATTTGGGAGGTTTTTGATCACTGCTTCAGTCTCGTTACTGGTTATTGGCCTATTCAGGTTGTCAATTTCTTCCTGTTTCAGTCTTGGCAGTTTATGGGTTTCCAGGAAGGCATCCATTTCATCCAGATTGCTCAGTTTACTGGCATATAGTTGTTGATAATAATTTCTAATAATTGTTTCTATTTCCTTGGTGTTAGTCGTGATCTCTCCCCTTTCATTCATAATTTTATTAATTTGGGTCCTTTCTCTCTTCTTTTGGATAAATCTGGTCAGTGGTTTATCAATCTTATTAATTCTTTCAAAGAACCAACTTCTAGTTTCGTTGATCTGATCTACTGTGTTTCTGGTTTCTAATTCATTGATCTCTGCTCTAATCTTAATTATTTCTCTTCTAATATGTGGCTTAGGTGTCATTTGTTGCTTTTTCTCTAGTTCTTTAAGGTGTAGAGTTAGTTGGTGAATTCGGGATTTTTCTATTTTTTTGAGCGAGGCTTGGATGGCTATGTATTTCCCCCTTAGGACCGCCTTTACAGTATCCCATAGGTTTTTGACCGATGTGTTTTCATTCTCATTGATTTCCATTAATTGTTTAAGTTCTTCTTTGATTTCCTGGTTGACCCAAACATTCTTGAGCAGAGTGGTCTTTAGCTTCCAAGTGTTTGAATTTCTTCCAAATTTTTTCTTGTGATTGAGTTCCAGTCTTAAAGCATTGTGGTCTGACAATATGCAGGGAATAATCTCAATCTCAATCTTTTAGTATTGGTTGAGACCAGTATGTGGTCTATTCTGGAGAAAGTTCCATGTGCACGCAAGAAGAATGAGTATTATGTTGTTTTAGGGTGGAATGTTCTGTGTATATCTATGAGGTCCATCTGGTCCAGTGTGTCATTCAAAGCTCCTGTTTCTTTGTTGATTTTCTGCTTGGATGATCTGTTTATTGCTGAGAGTGGAGTATTGAGGTCTCCTACAATTAACATATTGTTATCAATATGACTCTTTATTTTGGTTAACAGTTGGCTTGTGTAGATGGCTGCTCCCATGTTGGGGGGCATAGATATTTACAATTGTTAGATCTTCTTCTTGGATAGACCCTTTAAGAATGATATAGTGTCATTCTGTGTCTCTAACTAGTCTTTAGTTTAAAATCTAATTTGTCTGATATAAGAATTCTAGCCCAGCTTTCTTTTGAGGTCCGCTGGCATGGAAGAT
Organism: Halichoerus grypus; assembly: GCF_964656455.1. Lineage (NCBI taxonomy): Eukaryota > Metazoa > Chordata > Mammalia > Carnivora > Phocidae > Halichoerus > Halichoerus grypus. The sequence goes on from NC_135719.1 coordinate 75,241,544, forward strand.
GGATCTCCATCCCTTCACTTTCAGTCTGGATGTATCTTTAGGTTCAAAATGAGTCTCTTGTAGACAGCATATGGATGGGTCCTGTCTTTTTATCCAATCTGCAACCCTGTGACATTTTATGGGAGCATTTAGGCCATTCACGTTGAGAGTGATTATTGAAAGATATGAATTAATTGTCATCATGTTGCCTGTGAAGACCTTGTTTTTATAGATTGTCCCTGTAAATTTCTGTTGTATATCACTCTTGGGGTCTTTCTCCTTTTATAGAACCCCCCTTAATATTTCTTGCAGGGCCGGCTTAGTGGTCACATATTCTTTCAGTTTCTGCTAGTCTTGGAAGATCTGCATCTCTCCATCCATTCTAAATGAGAGCCTTGCCAGGTAAAGTATTCTTGGCTGCATGTTCTTCTCCTTTAGTACCCTGAATATGTCTTGTCAGGCCTTTCTGGCTTGCCAGGTCTCTGTGGATAGGTCTGATGTTATTCTGATGTTCCTCCCTCTGTACATAAGGAATCTCTTCCCCCTAACTGCCCTTAAGATGGTTTCCTTGGTTCTAAGATTTGTGGGTTTTACTATTACATGCTTGGGTGTTGGCCTGTTTTCCTTGATCTTGGGAGGGGGCCTCTCTGCCTCTAGGATTCGAATGTTTGTTTCATTCCCCAGATTAGGGAAGTTCTCAGCTACGATTTGCTCAAATATATCTTCTAGTCCTCTCTCTCTCTCTCCACCCACTCCAAGATTCCAATAATTCTGAATTTGGAATGCTTCATGGTGTCACTTATTTCTCTGATTCTATTTTCATGGATGCTGAGTTGTTTTTCCTTGGCCCCCTCTTTTCCCTTTTTATCTATTAAATTGTCTTCCAGGTCACTAATTCGTTCTTCTGTCTTACTTACCCTAGCTGTTAGATTATCTAGATTAGATTGGATCTCATTGATAGCATTTTTAAATTCTGCCAATTCAGCTTTCATTTCTGCCCTTAGAGACTCTATGGTGCCATTAATTGATTTCTCCATTCTAGTTATTGTCTTCACAATTGCTAGCCTGAATTCCATCTCCAACATCTTGGTTATATCTGCATCCATTTGTAAATCTGCGGTATAAGTCATAATCTCTGAGTCTTTCCTATTTTGGGGGTTCCTCCTCCTAGTCATTCTGTTGAGGGGTGGTTGAGGGAATGTATAGAGTCCAAATTATTGACCACAACCCAAGCAAGATGCACCTGTTTTCTAGGGACCTTAGGGTTGCTGGCCTCTTGTTTTCCCAGCCTGTCTTCTGGGGGAGGGGCCTGCTGCGCTGTTACTCAGGTAACCCTGTTTGGGCAGAGTTGCCCTGCCCCCCTGTGGTGGGGGATGGGCTCAGTAGGAACCGGTTTTTTGGGGCTTTTGTTCTCTGGCGGCTTTCCCTGGTGGCTTTCTGCATGTCTTCAGAGAGTCAGAGCAGAAGAGACCGTTTCTAACCCTCTGCCTCAGAGCAGAGAGATTGCAGTTTGTTCTTCAGTGAGCTCTGCAGGCCACAGTCTCTCCGTTTCTATCTGTGCTGCTATAAACTGCAGTGTCCTGGGTTGTGTGCCCCTCTGCAGCACTCCCAGTCCTGCCTCCAGGTCAGGGCACGTCTCTACCCTTTGTGCTTCTAAAACCGCCAGCCACCCCCAGTTCGCACACACAGCCCCAGCACTCCAAGTTTCCATCCAGGGGGCTGCCCTAAAGTCCTTTCCCCACTGCTACCGGTCTGCAAGTCTGTGCCCTGTCCCACCGTGGGAGGCTATCGCTCACCGGCAGTGTAGGATCCCCACGGCCAGACTCCCTCCCACTGCCATTTATCCTCTGATATCTGCCTACAGGATCATGGCTCCTGGCTTCTTACCTCGAAACCAACCACCTGCGATATTCTGTTTGTAGAGATCCAGATCTTACATCTCAGGCTGATTTCGTGGATGCTCAGAGTGGTCTGGTAGATATCTAGCTCAATTCTGGGGACCAGTTGGAATAGGGTCCCCTACTCCTCCGCCATCTTTTCCAAACCTCCCCCATGGACATTTAAATGCAAATTTATCAACCTACTTAGATTTCTAAATTTGGTGTCACATTTAAAATGGCTTTCCTCCCTGAGATTTTTTTAATCCATTTTCTTCAACTAACATAATGATTTTAACTTTTCATTTAAATCTTTGATCTATATGAAATGTATTTTGTTGAAAGAAAGAAGATAAGGAGTGAACAATTTTTTAAAATGTTTATCTCATTGTCCCAACACCTCTCATTGAATAAGCAACCTTTTTCCCATTGATGTGCAATGTCACACTTAATGATATATCTACTATATTTTGAGCCATTTCTGAATATTTGTTCTGTTCCACTGATCTATGTGCATACCCACTTGAATGCCTAATAGTTTTAATCATTGTAGTATTATAATATGTTCTGACATCTAATAGGGTATAAATCTCCTCTTGACTTTTCTATTTATGAATTAACCTATTTGTGCATATTTATTCTTCCAAAATATCTTTTAAGTCAGTTTGTTTAGTTGCCAAGAAATTTTTGGGGCACCATGAAATGTGTAAATTATTTTAGAAGTAATTGATACCTATAACATCTTGTGTGTCTGTGTAATTCTGAAAAATTACTTTCCAGTTATAGCATTCTCATGTTTATATTAGTGGCATGTTGTTTCCTTTATGTAGATCTTGCAGGTTTATCGTTTTGTTTAATGCTGGGTATCTTACCTTTTTTTTTTCTCTTTTTAAATGAAATATGCTACATTCAGGAAAAAAAATACTGAAATCTAAGTATAAATACAGAAATCACAAATCAAGCAAGACTGTGGAATCTCAGATCTGTACCTCTGAAACAAATAATGCAATATATGTTAAGAAAGAAAAAAAGAAGAAGAAGAATGTAGCAGGAGGGGAAGAATGAAGGGGGGAAATCGGAGGGGGAGAAGAACCATGAGAGACGATGGACTCTGAAAAACAAACTGAGGGTTCTAGAGGGGAGGGGAGTGGGAGGATGGGTTAGCCTGGTGATGGGTATTGAGGAGGGCACGTTCTGCATGGAGCACTGGGTGTTATGCACAAACAATGAATCATGGAACACTATATCTAAAACTAATGATGTAATGTATGGGGATTAACATAACAATAAAAAAAAATTAAAAAAAAAAAAGAAATCACAAATCAAGACAGAAAATAAATTACCAATAAATAAAAATTAACCAAATAGTCATCAGACTTTTCATTTATAACATTTGAGGATACAAAATGGCGGAATACCAACTAGAGATTACTGATGGACAAAAATTAGTCACAAAGCGACATGGAAGATAATTTTAGACATACAATATATCAGAGAGTAATTACTCAATGCATATCAATAATAATACATACATACATAAATACATACTATAACCAAATAACAAATGAGCCAAAAATCAGACTTCATAAGAGGAGAAGGAACTATGTTAAACAATTAATTTGAAAAGATGGATAGACAAACAGAGATAGATTAATAGAGAGACGGATGGATAGACAGATAGATGCTGTAGGATAACAGGAATAGGTTATATGAGTTTTTAAATGTCTTCTGAAACTGAAGAAACATATAGCAAAAACAAATTCTAATTACAGTCCAGAATAAAAAATACTAACCATCTAATTGAAACTTAGAAACCTGGGTAGTGATAAAGAGAGGAAGAAATAATGTTCTGAACCTTGAGAGGGGTGGGGCAAGGGAAGAATGGGAGAAGTAAAATTATCCCAACAGTTTCATTGTTATGGAGGAGTAAGAAATCAAAGGAAATAAAGTATCCTGCTTAATGTCATGATATCTTGTTTCTAAATAATAGCAGAAAAATATGTCTGAACATGAGAGATGGGAAGAGTATATAACCATGAATTAAATGGAAAATCAGAGAAGAATTTTCAAATTAACCATGGGGAAAATAGTAGAATAAATAGCAACTTAATCAAACCAACAAAAACAAGGAGAAGGAAAGAGAAAGGAAAAACAGATTAAATAAATAAGTTCATAAAGATGAGAGGCACAAAATCAATGAATGGGTCTTTACACTAAATAAACTAAATCTCCCATTAAAGATAAAAACTGTCAAATTAGGTCTACAAAAGAAAATCTAGTTCTACGTAGTTTATGTCATATACTTAAACGAAAAAGAAAAACTGAAAAGAAATATAAAGCAAATGCAAACCAAAATAAATAAATAAATAAATAGTAATGACAATATTATTATGAGAGATGTTGGAATTTAATAACTTTAATAGTTGCAACATGCCTAAGTTTCGTTCATATTAATATGGAAATGGACTAAATAAAGCTAAGCAGTTTTTTAGCTGTAGGATGTCTCTCTTAGAACCTAGAATATGCTAAAGCACCTGATGACATTCCAAGGGGTGGGGGTTATAAAATTCAGCATTTCCAAAACTTATTTGATTACTTTTGCAGGGCAAAGATAAGTGATCTGCAGATTTGCTGGGGCACAGGGCAGGGGTGGGGGCATGGGAAGGATTGCCACACGCAGTCTCCTAAGTATAAAACTGCAATATCAGTGGCTGTGGCCAGGTTGTTTTCATTGATCTCATGGATGTTGGTAAAGGAATGAGATCATTTTTGATTTTTAAATTTTTTTTTTATTTTTTTTATTTTTTTAAAGATTTTATTTATTTATTTGAGAGAGAGAATGAGATAGAGCATGAGAAGGGGGAGGGTCAGAGGGAGAAGCAGACTCCCCGCCGAGCAGGGAGCCCGATGCGGGACTCGATCCCGGGACTCCAGGATCATGACCTGAGCCGAAGGCAGTCGCTCAACCAACTGAGCCACCCAGGCGCCCTGATTTTTAAATTTTATTGTCCCCCTCAGACTTGGTGAAAATAACTAAGAAAAATATGGAAAGTGTTTAATAAGTACTCCACATTTGATTTTTTTTTTTTTTTTTTTTTTTTTTGCCATTGAAAACTTTTAACTCACCTGGGATAGTGCTGAAGGGAAATACGGGAATGGATGACAGCAAAAACACAATTTAAAAAATCAATATGGATATGTCCATTCATAAGAATGGAAGCAATTAGTTAATGTCTTAGTGACAAAGACAGAGAAATCCAAGTCCCCATAATACATACCACCAACTAAAAACTGAACTATTTTAGTTTGTCTTTTTTCCCAGTGCTTAGAATGGTGAAGAGTAATCTCAGAGTGGCATTTCTAAGAATTTTGGCTTGGAGGAACACAAGAGTATGACCAACCAGGCATCAGAGACCTTAAGGATATATATTAGGGTAGGCTAAAATAGAAGGGGAAAAAAACAAATAAATAAAAGGTAAATAGCTCATATAAAATAAGTGTTTATTTCTTAATCACATGAATTTAAGGCACGTGGCTTCCTGCCATGTGATGATTCAGAGCTAAGGCTCCCTCTACTTTGTGGTTCCACAAAGTCCTCTTGGTCATTTGCATCTAAAAGCAGAAAAGGGAGGAGAGCATGGAGGATGTGTATCTGCTTTTAAAAGCATTGGCTCAGAAACGGCATAGATTGCTTTTTACGTTTTACTCACTAGAACCCAATCAAATGTCTTCATCTAACTGCAAAGAGGGATGGAAAATGTACCACACTGGGTGACTGGAAAAAAGAAAAAGCATAGATTCTGGCAAACAGCTAGCAGTCTCTGCCACAGAAGACAATGACTGTTCTATCAAGGAAGACATTGAAGTTCAATGTGGTAATCTGTAAAATTTAAGCAAATAGCACAAAAGAGTCCCTGGAAGATGGTCAACTGGGGATGTAAATAGAAGTAACAAGTATACTTTCCATGATCAAATAAATCAGTAAGAGGAATCCTACCATAAACAATAAGTAGAACATCCAGATTCAGCAGCACAGTTGAAGACAGTCAACACCAGCACATTTAAAGGAGCTACCAGTGAGCCCCAGAAGTGACTTAAGTACTAAAAGAGCTATTTCTATGATGCACTGAGGTCCAAATTCTATAATATAGCCCAAGGCCCTAGTGACTGTCTACACAATTAGTTAAGACAGAAGAAAGAGAGAAAGAGAGAAAGAAAGAAAGAAAGAAAGAAAGAAAAGAAAGAAAGAGGAAGGAAGAAAGGAAGGAAGGAAGGAAAAGAAAGAGAGAAGGAGAGAGGGAGGGAGGGAGGGAAGGAGGAAGGAAGGAAGGAAAGAAAAAGAAAGAAAGAGAGAAAGAAAGAAAGAAAGAAAGAAAGAAAGAAAGAAAGAAAGAAAGAAAAAAGAAAAAGGGAGGAAGGGAGGGAGGAAGGGGGGAAGGGGGGAGGGAGGAAGGAAGGGGGGATGAAGGAAAGAGAGGAAGAGAGAAAGAGAGGAAGAAAGGAACAGAGAAAGGAGGAAGGAACAAAGAGAGGGAAGGAGGGAGGGAGGAAAAAAGGAAAGGAAGGAGGGAGGAAGGGAGGAAGGAAGGAAAAGGAAAGATGTTTAATGCTTTTAGCCTTGTGTCCACATTTCTAATAAATACATCAACATTAGATATCATATTTCCTTAGCAAAAGATAATGCAAAAGAGATTAAGGCCAGGATACCACATGGTCTTTGTCCACTTCACCATCCCACATAAGGCCACTTTGTCTTGGAATCTATAGTAGCCCCACCTGATTCTGCTCAAACCCTCATGACATTCTTCTCTATATTTTTTATTCTCAGCCTTGTGTATAATAAAATGAAGGAGAAATTGAAAGAGAAGGAGAGAGAGTTTTATTTCACTCTCTTTAAAACATGGAAGTAAAGTCAAAAGAAGCAGGCAGTTAAAAAGAGCACACACAGCACCAAACTCATTGACTCTAGGGGCAAAAGGCTCTATACATGTATTATATCTTTGTCCTATACTCCAGTTTGAACTACATGCACAATATTGTTTGACTAATCAAATCAGTCAAAGAAATAGTCTAATTCATCAAATAAACAGCTTGACTTTTTTGATCATTCAAAATCACATGTGAATAGAGCTTTAAAAACAATAAGGCTTCCAATTTCAAACAGGAATGTGGAAAGCTAAAAAGAGTTGTTTTCACCTTTACATTAAGAAAAAGATGAACAGGGCACCTGGGTGGCTCAGTCGGTTAAGTATCTGCCCTCGGCTCAGGTCATGATCCCAGGGTCCTGGGATAGAGCCCTGCATTGGGCTCCCTGCTCAGCGGGGAGCCTGCTTCTTCCTCTCCCTCTATGTTCTCTCTCTCTATCTCAAGTAAATAAATTTAAAAAAAGAAAAGAAAAGAAGAGAAAAGAAAAGAAAAAAGATGAACAAACTGCATGAATAAGTTTTCTTGAACCCATCAGAGCACTGAGTTTGTAGGACAAACAACTAACATCAAACCTAGAGGAAACTTGCAGGAAAAAATAGGAACAGAGCATTTGATTACCTGGGAAAGACACTCCCGAACACCAAATAAACCATTAAGAAGATTAAGCTAGAAAATGTCTAATGAGGGGCACCTGGCTGGTTCAGTTGGTGGAGCATGCAACTCTTGAGCTCGGGTTTGTGAGTTTGAGCCCCACATTGGGTGTAGTGATTACTTAAAAATAAAATCTTAAAAAAAAGAAAGAAAATGTCTAACAAATGCTAAAACTTAGTATGGGCTAGTGTGAAAGTACAAAACCCTGGGGGACTATAAATATAGGGGGTTTGCACCTTCTCACAGGTTTTCACTCCAGGAAGCTCAAAAAGAAAGTAAAAAAAAAATCCTAAGTAATTTTGTCTCATGGAGTTGGCTGGGGGAAAGAACAGAAGCCACTGTGAAACTCTTCCCAAAGGCATCTCCCTTAAGAAAAAAAAAAGCTTCAGTATGCATTGGGAAGACATCAGAACTGTAATCTGAAGATGCTGGTAGAAACCCCACTGCAACTGAGGTAAGACAAGGAGCAGAGATAAGCTCTCTTCCTGAGGAATATGTATGAATATTTGCTAGGCCCACACAGCATTACATCTGGGCCTCTCTAATATTGAGGTTTAATCAGAACATAAGAATGTCTCCTTTCTCCAATGACCACCATCATGCTGAATGTGCAGGAAAAATGACTGGAGTATAGCCATGGGAGCAGCTGGAGACAGTATCCTCTGACGTGGCACAAAGGGAGACCCAAAACCAAAGGCAGAAACAAGCACAGAATCACATAGAAAAATTGGTGCAGTGAGGGTAAACATAGCAATAACAAACTCCAAACCTACTCCAAACCCTAACTGGTTTAACACAAACACCTACACTAAAGGCCTAGCAAAAGGAAAGCCATGCTCACTTCTTTTTTTTTTTTTTTTTTTTAAATTTTATTTATTTATTTGAGACAGAATGAGAGAGAGAGAGCACATGAGAGGGGTGAGGGTGATAGGGAGAAGCAGGCTCCCTGCCGAGCAGGGAGCCCGATGCGGGACTCGATCCAGGGACTCCAGGATCATGACCTGAGCCGAAGGCAGTCGCTTAACCAACTGAGCCACCCAGGCGCCCAAGCCATGCTCACTTCTAAGCATAAAAATATGAACATCAGTATCAATGGTCCTATACAATATGTTTGCCTTTCAACAAGAAATCATGAAGCATTAAAAAAAAGGCCAGGAAAAACAAAAGGGACAATAAAATCATAAGAACCAGATTCAGATATGACCAGATGTTGGACAAGGAATATAAAATATCTATGAGTAATGTGTTAATATCCCTAAAGGAAAAGATAAACAATGTGCATTTGGATACGTAATCTCAACAAAGAGGTGGAAACTATAAGAAATAATCAGTAAAATGTTATTAATCAAATACACAGTAACAGAAATAAAGAATTTCTTTGATGGCCTCAAAACTAAACTTGATATAGCCAACGAAAAAAAAAAAAAAATCAGTGAACTTAAAGATATGTCAGTAGAAATTACCCAAATAGAAATACAAATTAAAAACAAAAGGTGGAGGAAAAAATACAGAGCTAAGAATCCAAGATCTATGGGATAATTTCAAACAGTGTAACATCTGTGTAATTAAGATCCCAGAAGGAGGGGCGCCTGGGTGGCTCAGTCGTTAAGCGTCTGCCTTCGGCTCAGGTCAGGATCCCAGGGTCCTGGGATCGAGCCCCGCATGGGGCTCCCCGCTCCGCGGGAAGCCTGCTTCTCCCTCTCCCACTTCCCCTGCTTGTGTTCCTGCTCTCGCTATCTCTCTGTCAAATAAATAAATAAAATCTTAAAAAAAAAAAAAAAAAAAGATCCTAGAAGGAAGAAGCAAGACAGTAAATGGGATGAAAGAAAAATATGAAGATATAATACCCAAGAATTTTCCAAAATGTAATGATATCAAACCACAGATCTAAGAAGCTCAGAGAACACCAAAGAGAATAAAAAATTTAAAATAAAAACACACGTAGGCATGTGGTATTCAAACTGCTGAAAACGAAAATAAAAAAAAATCTTGAAGGCAGTGAGAGAGAGAAACAACATTATCTCTAAAGTAACTAGGATAAGAATTAGAGCAAACTTCTCATTAGGAAAAAAAAGACGAAAAGGAGAGAATGGAGTTTTATATTTCAAGTGCTTAAGGTAAAAAGAACTCTCAACCTAGAATTCTATGCTCAGTGAAAATATCCTTCAACAGTTAATGGTAACTAAAGAATTTCTCAGAAAATAAAACAAATCACTGAGGAAATTCATTTTCATCAGATCTTCTCCAGAGGAAATGTTTAAAGAAGTTGTTCAGGCAGAAGGAATATGATATAGGACAGAAAGTTAGATATACACAAATAAATGTAGAATGCAGAAATAGAATAAGGTAAAATATCTGTTTTCCTAGTTCTTATTTTTAATTTCTACAAAAGTTAAATGACTCTTAAAATCAATACTAATGACAATGTTTGATGTGTTTATATCGTATGTAAAAATAAAACGAGTAACAAAGAAATGGCACAAAGAACAGGACGGAGGAATTGGGAAAAATACTATTATGAGGATCTAGAAATAAACATGAGGCAGTAAAAAATTATTTAAAGATGGACTTAAATAATTTAGAATTCATATTGCAAATCCTATTGAAACCATTAAAATTTGTAAAAGATGTCTAAATAGTAAATAATTAGGGGAGATAAAATGGAATTATAAAAAATGTTCACATAAAACATAGAATACAGAAAACAAAGAGAAAAGAAACAAAGAACTACTAAAACAAAATAGTAAAAGATTAACAAAATGGTAGATTTTAATTCAACCATATCAATAACCACTTTACATTTGAATGATCTAAACATACCCATTAAATAACAGATTATTAGATGAAGAGGTAAGACAAACTATAAGCTATCTCAAAGCAACCCACTTTAAGTATACAGACACAGATTCGTTAAAGTAAAAGGATGGAGAAAAGTACAGCATGCAAACACTAATCAAGGGAAAGCTGGAATAACTATATAAATTTTAGATAAAACAGACTAAAGGAAAATTAAAATATTGTGAACTGAAGGAAGATGAAAATACATTATGTCAAAGTCTGTGGGATGCAGCTAACTGTTTTGAGGGAAATTTATAGCATTAAATGCTCGTATGAGAAAAGAATTAAGATCTAAAATGAATAACTAATCTTCCAACTTTAGAAACTAGAGAAAGAACAGCAAACTAAACCTATAGAAAACAGAAGAAAGGGGGGACATAGAATTGTATACCACTTTATTTAAATGTTTTTAAAAATCAACTAGGGGGGGCGCCTGGGTGGCTCAGTTGGTTAAGTGTCTGCCTTCGGCTCAGGTCATGATCCGAGGGTCCTGGAATGGAGCCCTGCATCAGGCTCCCTGCTCTGCGGGAAGCTTGCTTCTCCCTCTCCCACTCCCCCTGCTTGTGTTCCCTCTCTCGCTGTGTCTCTCTCTGTCAAATAAACAAAATCTTAAAAAAAAAAATTTAAAAAATAACAAAAATCAACTAAGATGTTGAAGGATTCAGGATGGAATGCAGATGGTAATAAATGAATCTAACTTTATTACAAATATCTATGACATAAACTCACTGAAGGGAGTGATGGGGCAAGAATGAACTAATCTAAGTAACTTTAGAAAATGCTGATTCTACTTGACATTGGAAAAACAAAAAGAATGGCACATAAACACTGTACTTTAAATGGCACATGTTTTTCTCACAAGGCAACGAGTTAGCAATTCTGCAGCTATACCTATGCCAGATTTGAACAAATAAGTAAATAAATCGATGATAATGGGAGACAGATTTCTTATAAGAGAAAGAGAATACAAATAAATAAGTGGAGAGGGCAAATTTGAATGAACACTGTTATGCTGGATTAGAGTCATAGATGTCAACATAAAGTCATATTTATTTTAACATACTGATGGATGGAGGATGGATGGATGGATGGATGGATGGATGATAGGTAGAAAGATGACAGATGATATTAGATATCATCTAGATAGATAGATAGATAATAGATAGATGATAGATAGATATGTGTGAATGTATGTAAATTTACATGAAATATTTTCTAACATTGCCTACCGAGAGGGTATAGATGCAGTGACACCCCAGTAGCAATGAGCAAACCCAGCACCCAGACCTTGTTTTCTAAATATCACTCTCCAATCAGAGGGTCCACTTCTCCTTGGAGAAAGGCTGATTCTAGAACTGGGGCAGAGAAAATACAAGACGGACCTGTGTAGCATCTTATACTGTCAAATAAGGAAGTGCTCAAAAATTTAAAAATAAAAAAGGATGGAAGCATGTCAAAAGGATATAGGAGGCAGGGTTCCTGGGTGACTTAGTTGGTTAAGTGTCCGACTCTTGACTTCAGCTCAGGTCATATCTCAGGGTCATGGGACCGAACCCTGTATCAGGCTCTGGGCTCAGTGCAGAGTCTGCTTGAGATTCTCTCTCCCTTCTCCCTCTACCCCTCCCTGCCAAATAAATAAATAAATAAATAAAATCTTAAAAAAAAAATAGGATGTAAGAGCCAACCTAAAAGAGCTTCCATTGGTCAAAGCTATCATTTGAGCATCAAAATAAATAAGCATAGTATTGAGTTATAACCAAAAAGTAAATGAATACCTTTGAATCAGTACTGATATAAATACATGATTAAATGAATAAATAGATAAATAAATTAAAGTTACATCTTTATAGAAGAAATTTAAATAATATATGTAGATAGTCTTCCTCCAAGAGGTAGAGCTTAGTTTCTCTCCTCTTGAGAGTAAGTTGCACTCATCACTGCCAATGATTTGAGTATAGATTAGGAAAAATAGTAGTTTGCCCTTAAACAACACAAGGCTTAGTGGTGCTGACCCCTTCTACACAGTCAAAAATCTGGATATAACTTTCAACTCCCCCAGAACTTAACTACTAATAGCCTACTACTGACCAGAAGTCTTACTCATAACATAACCAGTCAATTAACATGTATTTTGTATGTTATGTATATTATATACTGTATTCTTATAATAAAGTAAGCTACAGAAAAGAAAATGTTATTAAGAAAATCATAAGGAGGGGCACCTGGGTAGCTCAGTCAGTTAAGCATCTGCCTTTGGCTCAGGTCATGATCCCAGGGCCCTGAGATCGACCATGTCGGGCTCCCTGCTCAGCGGGGAGTCTGCTTCTCCTTCTCCCTCTGCCTGCCACTCCCCCCACTGCCCCCAGCACCTTGGGCTTGCTCTCTTGCTCTCTCTCAAATAAATAAATAAAATCTTAAAAAAAAAAAAAGAAAATCTTAAGGAAAAGTAAATACATTTATAGTACTCTACCATATTCATCGAAAAAAAATCCATGTATAAGTAGACCCATGCAGTTCAAACCCATGTTGTTCAAGGGTCAACTGTAGTATTACACTGGAGAAACCTATCACACATGACCTTAGCCAGGTGATCAAGGTTAATATCACCATTGGTAAGTCATGTTGATAACACGTACTCCCTGATATGATGAGAAAAGCACTTCACTTCTGTGATATTCTTCCAAAAGAACCATAACCCCAGTCTAATCACACACACACACACACACACACACACACACACACACACAGAGAGACAAATTCAAATTGGGGGATATTTTACAAAATAAATATCTGACAGTACTCCCCCAAACTGTCAATGTCATGAAAAATAAGACTTTAGAAACTGCCGTGAGGATCAAATAAAGAGACATGAGGATTAAATGCACCATGATACACTGGATTTGATGCTGGAATAGAAAAAGGAATGGCAAATTCTGAATAAAGTCTACTAATTATACCAAACTTATGTACCTTTCTTAATTTTGACAAATGCATCATGATTATATAAAAAGTTAGCATTCGGGGGTAATGGATGGAGCATACACAGGAATTCTCTGTACTATCTTTGCAACTTTTCTGTAAATCTAAAATTATTCCAAAATAAAAAGTTTTAAAAGCTATCTGCCAAGCCTAACTCTATAATCTCTGAATAGAGTTTTATAATAAAAATGCTAAAATGGCATCAACACACACACACAAGTTAGCACAAAAGAAACATTACTTTTTAAATAGAATGTCCATATTTTAAAGTTACTTTGATACCTATAGAAGTGTTCTAGGTAGTGTGTTGTTTAAAGCTATAGTTTTTTTTTAATGCATAGTTTAGTCACAGTGATGAGTTCCTTAAAGCCTACATAATGAGGGAATTTTTTTTTTTTAAAACCTTGCTGTGATTGCATGCAGTGATAGAGATGCCTTTAAGAATGTTTCACAGATGCTTCAAATCATTCATTTCTCATAAACATATGGGGTCTATTCTTCCGTCACTGTGCGTAATTCCTATTGACACTAATGGGAACTATGCATGCATATCTCTATAATTTGGCCTCAAACAAACTGAAAATCATCACTATTGAGATGAGAACCAAAGCAACCAAACAAAGAGAACAATTGACTCCTTAAAACTCAGATTCTAGAATCTCTTGTCACAAGAAATTCCAGTCATGGAGAATTAATCTGCAGTGATTCCAACACAATAAACTATAATAAGTCAAAATATGATACTTACAGATATTATATTTTAGGGCATGGTATCTTTCTGAAGATAATAAATTACCTTTTTCAACTGTAATGCAGAAATAGCTAAACATTTCATAATACAACTGAACAAAAATTCCAATGCTACAAAAATAGCTATCAGCTTCTAGGTGCTAACACTCCGTGTCATACATTTTAAGGACTTTTATTCAGATCTCTGTAAGTTGACTGCTCGTTTGTTCACATCTCCCTTTACAAGATTATATCCCTATTTTTAAACCTCAAGTTAAATGGAGAATTTTTTTTCCTATTTAAACTTTAAGATTATAACATGTGTCCACCAAGAAGGAGAGTCTCAAATTAAGGAGATTTGTTCACTGTTCCATTGTCCCATTTCCACATCAGAAAACATAACAAAGTTCTTAGTTGTGTATCTCAGCAGTGTCACTTTGGCCAGATTCCAAGATGTAGGAGGTTGCCTCAGATCTCAGTGGGAGGCAGCCATTATGTGTTTAGGGGAAGCCATTTGAAGCTGGCAGGTGAGCCAATTCTATCACTAAGGAGAAAGTACTGCTAGTAAAGTCACCTTGTGACAAGTGTCTCCCTGCTGTGGGTTAACTTCCAGAAAGAACGTTTGGAGAACACATAACAGTTCACAACAAGGAAATCAAACAAAATAAATTGGGCATAATTTGACACTGTTAAAATAAGAAGTGTCACTGGCACTACTATGAAGTAGGAGTTATGAAGAGCTTCTGCCAAGATTAGACATTTAGTTAGACAATAAAATAGCTTGCTGGTCAAGCCAAAGACATTATTCTTAATGCTTAAACTAATGGAGACTAGTGAATAAGTCTTTTTGACAAGAGGGGCTGCCAAAGAGTAGCAACCAGGTCTTGAGAGGCATGCGTGTGTTCATACAGTTGATAAGCCCCAAGCGAAGAGAAATAGCAATATCATAAAAAATAAAAAATAGAATACGATGGGTTTTTAAAGAAATTTCCAACAATTATAGAGAACTGACCAGAAAAGATATTGTGTAGAAACAGTTTTCTTTTCCAAATCCACTTGGCTCTTAGTAAACTGAACAGAAATATTTACACATTATAGTTTTCTCATACCAAAATACTGTCATTCAATTTTCAAACAAACGTTTCTTCAGTAGATTCCCAAATGGTTTAAACTATATGTAAGAAATGCCCAGTGGAAAGAAGATGGAAGCCATATGAAACAGTTCAAACGAAATATTGGCAAAAAAACCCAAAAAACCAAAAAAACAAAAAAACAAAAACGTAGCCATGAAGTAACCAGAGAATCTCCAGTGCTTCATTCCACCTTTGGGCATCCCTCTCTGACTTCACAACCAAAGAAGCCCATGCATACTTTTGTTTGAGGGTGGCCGCTGCTCTCACTCAATGAACACCCACTTAGGATGAAGCTCTATTTCTCATTTCTTATCCTTATTTATTAAATGCTAGTTACTTCTAAACTGTATTAAAATGAGAACAATTTCGTTCAATGAAATCACACTAAGGTATGAATCACTAGCCTCATAAGTTGTTGGCCCTCTAAGGCAGTGTTTCTCAAAGTCTGATTCCTGGATCCCACACCATGCTAAACATTTACATTTCTGGGCCCATTATTGAATCAAAAGTGCTGTGTATTAAGCCATTTCCCAGGCAACTGTTACGGCAGTGATGTGAGGAATCACTGTTAAAGAAAGCATTGATAATTCAAAAGACTGGACTGGAACTGCAAAAACAGCAAGGTCGGGGAGGGTTATTTCCTGAAAGGAGACTTTTCAAATCATACCAGAAGTCAATGTCTTGGGTGTGGCCTTGAGTCTGGGTGAGATTGGCAACATTATTAATAAACTACTGCTGGTTTAACTCCTTCAACACAGAATGCAACACTGACATTCAGACACATACGAGCGCAATAAAACCATAGTCTTTTGCTACATAATGATGCCATAAGGTACAATGGAAATAACTCCTATTTTCTTTGATATGTAAGGAAAAAGCAAATAAGAGCAAAGAATATCGTATAACTTCAATTGTTAAAATAAGAACTCTTAGATTATGATTTGGCCAGCTGAGAATATGTTTCCTCAAATATATCTTATGTCCTCCTACCTCCATGCATTTGTCCAAGCTGTCCCCTTCTCTGCCTCAATAAATCCTGCCTATCAATTTAGGACTTGAATGCCTTCTTGAATGCCTTCCCCCTCCCTTGAATCTCCAGCTTAGATTCATCTTGCAAATTCTCATGGTATTTGATCATTACGATGAAGTCATGTAGGACCTTCTAACTTATATTCATATTATACATTACACATGTGTACAGACACATATATAGCATATGCATATCTTTGATTCTTGAATCAACTGCTGAAGTAGAGTATGTTTCCTATGCTAGATGAGACACACTGAAATGAAGCAGATTCTAAAACATGCTTCTGGGAGGAGTAGCAGGAGGAGGCAGGGAAGGAGGGAAGGAGCAACCCCACCAGTCACAGAGGCAGGAAGAAATTTTACAACTTTGCTAAGGCAACCTTTGCTTCTACACAGACCACCTAGTAAATGAAGAAGGTGGACTTCTACAGGCTTCTTCCTTTCTCATCTTTTAGGAATTAAACTACACAGCCCACATTCACCTTTTGCCTGAATTAAATAGTTTACTGTACGTTGGGTATTTCTTAATCCAAACCAGATCTTTCTATCTAATTTCATACCCATGTATACAACTGTTCATTCCTGCCAAGAGAATATGAAACTCAAAACTCCTTCAATAATATTTAGTGAGCTCCTACTCCATGCTAGGCCCTCTTCTGTATGTTGAGGATAGAGCAGCAATGAAACAAAGTGAGCTGCTGCAACCATGCAAATTATATAGATCTCTGATAAAATTCACATAGTGATAAATGTGACGAAGAATGAATTAGAACAAGAGAATTGAGATGGCGGGACAAAGAAGGGTTTGCTAATTTTGCTCATCAGAGAACACCTCTCCAAAGCTTGACTTTTGAGCTGAGACTTGAGTAGAGGACACAAGCCATGTGGGCTCTGGGTGGGGGGGGAGACATTTCTGACAGGGAACAAGTGCAAAAATCCTGAGGTGTGGCATCCATACTCAACAAACAGCAGGAAGGTCAGTGTAGTCGAAACAGATCAGTGAGGAGAAATAGCGAGGTGTCCCACAAGATCGTGGGCAGGTTTAGGAGCCACACTCAGGACTTTGGGGTTTATTCTTTAATAGGAAGACACTGTAGGTTTTTAGCCAGGGAGTGACATGACTTGGTTTATGATTCAAAAGATGTAATGTGCCCACTGCAGGAATGGGATAAGAAGAGAAGCGGGGAAACTATTCTGGAGACTATTGCAGTGATCCAGAGGAGAAATTACTTGGGCAGAGCTTTAGCAGCCAATGGTCAGATTCAGGATATAATTTGAACACAAAGCCAATGGAATTTGCTGAGAGACTGGATGTAATATGGTGTAAGAGATATACAGGAGCAAGGTGAAAAGTGGTGACATTTCATGCGACAGGGAACACTAGAGGAAGAACACATTGGTGAGCAGGTGGTTAAAAGCAGTTCTATTTTAAACACATAAAATGTGATGTTAAATATCCAGGTGCAATATTAGATAAGCAGTTAGATATGAATCTAGAATTTAGGGGAAAGGTGAGAGCTAAAGAAACAAATGTAGTAATCACATGAACATACATGGAATTGACCATCATGTAATTTGAAGAGTTGTCTTAGGAAGTGAGAATTTCTAGAAAAAGAAAAAGAGCCAAGGAAAGAGCTAAGGGAGTAACCCTTATCACTCCCACACACAACCCACTTCTTCTTCTGTATCTGCAGTTTATCCTTTAAGATTCAATTTAAATTGTAGCTTTTCTATCAGGCCCTCCCTACTTACCTGCTCCATAGCACCCATAGCAATAGCCCAAAAGGCACAGTATTGGTTTTTCTTAACATGCCAATAGACCGAAAGCTTCTTGAGGCTAGGACTGTCTTAATTATCATTGCATCCTCAATATTTTCTGTAGCCACTGAAATATAAAACACAACCATTAATTTTGTTGACCAAAATTAATGAATGAACATTTATTAGTCCATCAGTTAAAATACTATTTAAAGTTTCATTGAATAGAATTGGTTGTCAGTTTTCGTTTAGCTTTGTTCAATGACAAGCCAAGAGGTTTTTTTCATATTATGAACCTTGAGATTAGCAATATTCCGTACAATTAAAGGTACGTACAATTAAAAAAAATAATAATAAAGCACTAATACCCTAGAGGAAGAATTAAAAATAAATCTGCTATAAAGATGTCCTATCAGAAATCTAAAACAAATTTGGCTAAATTTCTTGGCAAGAATCCTAAGCACATTGAGGGGTTGAAATTGTAGGCAATGAGAGAAAAAAAAAATTTAAGACCACTTCTTGAACCACTTTAAAAAATTGAAAATAATGTGATCTGTATTTTCTCTTCTTTTGTGTCTAGCTCTTGTTTCTCTGATGTCAAAATAGCCTGCTCTATGTTGAACTATTGTGGGAACAAAAGAAATCTGTAGAATTGTCTATTATTTGGGATAAGCTATAAATGTTATAATTTAGCCAAAGTCTTCCCTAAAATTAATATATTTTATCCTAGGAGTTTTCAAAATCTAAAACAGATATTGTTAGTACAATTTATATAATACTTGAAAACTACTATTAAAAAACACTTTATAATGTCCTTAAAAAAACTTACTTTTTAAAAAAGGGACACAAATCCCTGAATTTATATCTGATATACTAAAAATGACAATATTTTTCCAAGGACATTTTCTTTTACACATTAACACATTCATTCAGATTTATTCCTAGATTCTATCAACCTCTTAGAAAGTTTTGGAAGGAAGTTATATTAGACTTTTTTATTTTAATTTGGTTTGGGATCAGGGAAAATGAAAGACCATGATGGTTATTTCACTTATCTTGGCAAACCTCCTCACCTACCCTTCACCCCAATTAACTCACTCAGTTCACATTTTTCATCCTTCTACATTTCCAAACTTTGGGCAAAAAAGGAAAGAGAAATAAATAAGAAAACACATAAATAAGAGTATAAGTGTGGGTGCTTGAAGCCCAAGATCAGATAGAAGGAAAATGGGAGAATAATCTGTTGCTTCCCCATCTAAGGAATTGGTTTGAAGGCTTTATTTGAAGCCTTGGGGAAGTTATTAAGAATACAAAGATAAGTAATGGAATGTCTTCACACAATGTAATAATTAAGTTTTAAGAGGTAGATATAAACAGACAGTGGTAACTTTATAAATGAAACATAAGATAATTGTAGTTCAATTATTGCCAACAATTACAAAAACAGAAATAGATTAAAAGGTCTACTGCTTCCTTATTAAACCCCTTCCTCCACTTGCCTTCTTGTACTCATCCTTTAATGCCCCAAAGCTACTGTTCTTCCCATCCTGAGCCCCACTTCCTATATCAAACTTAAATAACTTCAGGGTAGAGGGAGAAGTAAGTCATAAGTATCTCCCTTGGACCATGTGATTCCCTCACAGGGCCAATGCTTTAAATCTGTTTATCCCAAAAAAACTAGTACTGTATCTTCAGATTTTTGTAGGTATTCCTTAAATGATAGTTCCATAGTCAAAGGCTAGAAAATACCAAAGCCAACAAAAGTTAAATAGGTTGGCTTATTATATAATATAAAATTAATTTTAATCATATCTAAGATGTTTCAAGCATTTCCTATGCACTTGGAACCTTGCTAAATACTTTATACGGAATGCGTTATTTAATCTTCACAGCAAGCCAGAGGAAGATACTATATTCCTCCCTATATGGTAGTTGAGGAAACCAAGGGTAGGGTTGTCTTAATCATTATTTTGATAGTGTAAATAACTTGCCTAGTTTTTGGCAGGGCTGAGATTCAAACTAAGACCATTTAGGTCCAAAGCCAAGCTGTACATTTCACCAGTTTGATATATAGTCTCCCTGCAGGATTTTATCAGAGCATTTAATAGGCTAATGTGATTGTGAATCTCCAAGAGGGAAATGCAATAAACAGCATTTCCCACTTATTTGATTATAACCCCCCTTTTCCTCATAGAATCCTGAGCCACCTGCAGAACACTCTTTCCTGTTCTCTCCCTTCGGTGAAGATAGGATATCCTTTTTCTCTCTCCCTCTCCTCCTCTTTGTTCTACTCCTTTCAGGATAGACCCTATGGTTGTACATTTTATACTCCTTTAGGACATAATTCCAATTAAAGGAAGCCCTATCCCTCACCAAAGTCAAAATATCCACATTTGTTTATATCTTAGTCCTGGGATAGTACATCTTGTGCCTCTGAATCTTTCTTGGAATAAGAATCGCTGTTCATGAAGCTTTTATTATTTTTCTGCAAACTGAGGGCCCAAAAGAAGCCAAGGACTGCACCTTTCATCATTTGTTAACTTTTCCAGTGTCTGTGTCAAGTCTTCTATTGGGGGCAGATACTGTCTCTTAGTACATTTCACGTTTACCAGTGCATTGCAAACAGTAGGTATTCAAGAGTAATTATGGTTATAAACTCTTGGGTCCTTTACAGCTCTAGGAATCTATGTTCATATTGGAAATATAATTTATTCTTCATGCATTCCATACCAAATACATCAGTGTGTAGTTATGTTTTAATGGGCCAGTTCTCCAAATACCAAAAGGAAGCAAGAGAAAGCTTTCTGGTAGTTAACTGTGATCGTGTTAAAACCTAGAAGTTCTATTGAAAATTGCTATTCCCTTTCCCTTTATTTCCTACAATTTATTGAAACATAACACACATGGGTATTCATGTACTTCTCACATGAAGTTTAGTGCAAGGATATAGAGTTTGTTTTCTACATTTGTCAGCCCTTTAAACTCAATCTTTCAAATATCCATGAATGGAAAACTGGCTAGATAGGAGCTCAAGAGGGTTCCTTTCCTTCTCATTGCACTACCCATGTGCCTCTTAAAATAGATCTATACATAGGCCTAATTGATAATGCATACCCTGATGCATAGTTAGTTGCCCAATCGCCCAAGCAACTGGGTTGCAATGGTGTAGATGATTTTTCTTAGGAGCTGTATTGGCAAATAGCTTCCGTGATTTAGCCCATGGAAAATGAGCCCTGTTTTGCTTAATGTTTTAGGTTAGGGAGTGGCTGGCAGCATTCTGTGAAAAAGTGACACTTTCAACACTATAAGTGATTTGCTGACTTTATTTAACAATATCTAAACCATTTTAACCAACAGTATCATATAGCTTGGCACATTCTACCACTACAGATCTTCCGGAAAGGATGAAATGGCCAAATATTTACATGTATTCCGTTTTCTTTACATATTTGTATTTCTACCATTTTGAAAATTAGAATATAAACATTCTGTTTAAAAATCTGTTCTCCCCCACATACTACATATTCAAAGAGCAAACACAATTTTTCCCTTTGGTGTGTGTAAATATATATATAATATATATATGTATGTGTCTCTATATATGTAGGTATATCTGGGTTTCCATACTTTAAATATCTTTGACCACCTAATAGCCCCAACCCTTTGTTTTATGATGTGCGGCAAAATTATAAAATCTGCTATCCCTGTAATTACATTGTCCTTTGCCGTCTCTTAAAAAAAAAAAAAAGAAAGAAAGAAAGAAAGAAAGGGAAAAAAAGGTTGTGTTCAAATTTTCCCCCTGTTTTATTTGCACCCTATTAACAACTGTTACTGGAGCTTTAATTATGCCCCGGTGATTGTGGAGTTGTGGCTGACTTGTGTCATTTTCCTCCCAGGGGATGCTTTATAATTACCAGCATCCATCGTGGCTGCCTGTAAGCTGATGCTTTTTTATTACCAGTTCAATAATCACTGCATCCTTGCGAACATCTGCTCTGCAAGCCATGCATCGGGGGTCCCAGCGCCTGTCACTTGATGTTCCCTCACCACAGTGACCTTGGTGCCCTCGCCTTCGGTTTATATCTAATTTGTTTACCAGAGGCTCTGTCCAGAAAGTCTCCCAGGAATGCAATTAATACACTAGATTTGCAAACAAAAGAAAATTTTGCCCTTTCTCTCCTTTCTCTTTTTCCAGATTATTGTCTTACACTTAGATTCCATAATTTCTATTCCTAGGAGAATGAATCCATTTCAGACTTGTGGGAACAGGGAGAATAAGAGATGAGTTTATTTAGGAGCTATCCTCCTGCTTGTATTGAAAAGTAGGATGTCTTTGTGGTGTGCTTTCTCTTGAATATATATGATGGTGACTAGCAAGTTAAAGAAGGATGTTGTATATAGAATATTCCGTGCATGTGAAGGGAAGGACTGTTTATTTGTCCCTGTTCTGACTTTATTTTCTTCCTGACCTCCTGTCTCATTTTCTTTCCTATCCTAAATAAACCTCTCTGCTCTTTGTTTTATGGAATATTTCCTCCCTCTTAAATCATTCTCCTTCTTCAATTCTTTTGCTCTACTTCATCTGTCTTTTCCTTCTTGCTTGCCTCTTCACAAAAACTATGTAAGTGAAAAATAAAAATGGGTAAAAACAGCACATGTTGGGCACAGCTGCTGGTTCTCCTGATGGTGCTTCTCCCTTCTGACTCACTATTTATTACTAATAAAGCTAATCTGGGCACTGCTTACTAATCCTGGTTAGGTCTGATTTCTTTAAATAAAAACTAGAGTTTCAAAGTTTCAGTTATTTTTGTAAGTATATCAAAAGCTATGCTGAGGAGCAGATGAGAAAACGCTGAACTCTTTCAGTTGTGCTAACCAAATCTATGCAATCTTCTGACATACACATGTGGCTTTACCCCTTCATGTTCTTAAGTAACTGACATCACAGACCTGGTAAGAACTTTTCTGAAATTTCCAATGCAATGGGCTTATTTATTGAACCACCTTGTCCACCATAATTTCCAAAATTTCAAAATCAAGTAGAAATGGCATAGGTCAATCTTGCAGCAAAGTCAGGGACGAGGGAGTTTATCTATTCTTATTCTTCCACTGGCCTAAGAGAGCATTGAGGGGAAACCTCTACTTTATTATTCTCTATTCCCATAAGAAGTAGTGTTCTACTTAGCACAGTATGTGTTGACTAAAATGGTCCTTCGGTGATTGGATGTTAGCTCGCAACCTTGGGAGCTTCTGA
Source organism: Halichoerus grypus (assembly GCF_964656455.1). Classification (NCBI taxonomy): domain Eukaryota; kingdom Metazoa; phylum Chordata; class Mammalia; order Carnivora; family Phocidae; genus Halichoerus; species Halichoerus grypus. The sequence goes on from NC_135719.1 coordinate 75,264,697, forward strand.
AACGGGCCCCCATATTCACAGAGGGCAAGGAGAGATCAAAGAAGGAGGCAGACCACTACTCCACAATGGTAGGCGGCAAGTTTAATAAGCAAGGGAACTTATTTATGAGGTTTGTCTTGAGAGACCACAAGATAAGTAACATCTGAACCTGCCCGCCAGAATCTTAAAAGTTTATATAGAGGCCCTAACTGGGTTCAATCACATTCACAGTCCAGATGGTCTCAACAACTCTCTCAAGGCTATAGCAGTGGAACAGGTCCCACTGTGGAAACAGTAGGCAGAGTGTGCATTCCAAGGATAGGGGAGGGGGTTGAGGAGCCTCTAATTGCCTGGGTCTATCCTGCGAGTCAACCAGTGTTCACATCCTCTCGATGACCTCCTCCAACATTGGATTATACCTCTTGTGGACGAAATTCTATTTCAGACCCATTAACATAAATATACCACTTACCCCCAACCTTGGATGAAAAATCTACACACATTCACACAGACACATACACACACATGCTAGAAGAATATAAGACCTTAAGATTACTGGTCAAGACTAGCACTCAAATCCATGCTTTAAGGCACCCTCCAAACACAGAATTTACTTGAACTTCTACAGAGAAACAGGACCTAAAATTAAGAACAAGTACTTAGAATAAGTACTTAAGAACAAGTACATTGTAGGACTCTCTCCTTCCCTTACCTTCCCATATTACCAAACCCCCATTCAAGATAAAAATCTGAATAATACTGCTATTGGCTGCAGCCATGGGTTACATCTTACAGGGAGTAGGAGAAAACCATCTTGCAGCCTTGATCTAGTCCATCTCACCAAGTGGCTTCGTGACCAAATTTGAGAAGTGTCCAATGGCACTGTGGACTATCAACCCTGAGTTGCCAGTTTAAGACCTGGATATGAACTGGAGGACTTAGGAGACAAGGTGGAGACAAGCATAAGACAAATATATCAGAAATGCTGTAGGGGAAGAAGAAAGGAAAGAGCGGGGGGCAACAGAGGAAATGAGTGAAGAAGGAAGGGAGGGAGGGAGGAAATTAGGAAGAGGGGAGGGAAGAAGTCTATAGCAAACAAAATCTACAGTTGGGAGATTAATTCATTATAGATAAAATGAAAATAATACTACAATCTGGAAATTACTTTTAAAAAATGTGATTAGCCTTCAAAGAAGAATTAAAAAAAAAAAACCCAACTACCACTTTTTTAAAAAGAAAAGAGCTCCTAAAAGAAAACAAAATTAAACAGAGTAAGTTAGGTGGGACAAAGAACCAGTTAAAAATCCAGAAAGTGAAAAACTATATACAAAATAATTGAAATTTAAAATCTCACAAATTAAACTATAAACTGAACATAGTTGAAGGGAAAATGGGTAAATGGGGAGAAAGTACAGAGAAATTGCCCCAGAATGTATCTCTAAGCAATATGAAATAGTACTTAAGGGACAAGGAAATTAATATCTGAGGCTTCTACATACATTTAATACAAATCCCAGCAGAAGACATTGGTGGAATGGCAGAAAAGCAAAATTTAAAAAGATGGTGCTTGGGAATATTCCAGGATTAAAGACAGACAGGTATAGAACAATTAAAAATATCAAGCACAGAGTTGGAAAAATGGCCTAACATACAGAATTTATCAAATTGAATATTATCTTTGAAGAGTTTCGAAGTGTTCCAAAAGTAGAATCACAAACAATAAACATGAAATTGTCTACATGATACTTCTAGCCCATAATTTAATATATTTTATGTGTTCAGTTTTATTTGTTCTTATTTTTAAATTTTTTTCTCACCATTTAATTTGTTTGTTAAATTGTCTTTACTTCTGCCATTTGGAAGAGAACATAAAAATCAATTTAAACGTAGAAACCCACTTCCAAAATTAATGCAATTTTAAATGTATTTAGCATAAAGCTTTGTTCATGTTGCAAACACTAAATTCCAGAAATTCTGTAATACACGCTGTCATTTAAGACAACAAAATACAAGGAAAAGCAAATATTCACAGATAATGATAGGATAGGAAACTGGTCATCTGGTCTGCTGCATAATAAGTGTGCCTTATCCGCTAAAGCTCCTAAGAAGTTTCCAGTGCATGTGAAACCATCTCTCACCACATTCTTATAGAGAGAACTAGCCAAAACGGATTGAGATTTGTATATGTTTTGAAAACCGAGAGCCATCAAACTCAGCTAATACAAAAATCATAGGAAGTGATTAGTTCTCCAGTAATCAGCATTTTATTCAGTTAACTTGAGGGTCTGGAGGTTTTATCTCATGCTGTTATTTATCCCTGAAGGGGGAACAAAGCAACATGGGTTGCCCCCAGCATGAAGGAAGAAAAGGACAGAGAGAAGGACAGAACAAGCAAGAAGAGTCTATTCTGGTGTCTACGTGTGAACGTGTTACTAGGACAGAGACACATGAGTCTGTTCTGTCCTTTATTTTTTATTTATTTTTTTTAATTAAAAAAAAAGTTTTATTATATTATGTTAATCACCATACATTACATCATTAGTTTTTTTTTTTTTTTAAAGATTTTATTTATTTATCTGAGAGAGAGAATGGGAGACAGAGAGCATGAGAGGGGGAGGATCAGAGGGAGAAGCAGACTCCCCGCTGAGCAGGGAGCCCGATGTGGGACTCGATCCCGGGACTCCAGGATCATGACCTGAGCCGAAGGCAGTTGCTTAACCAACTGAGCCATCCAGGCACCCCTACATCATTAGTTTTTGATGTAGTGTTCCATGATTCATTGTTTGCGTATAACACCCAGTGCTCCATTCAGTACGTGCCCTCTTTAATACCCATCACCAGGCTAACCCATCCTCCCACCCCCCCTCCCCTCTGGAACCCTTAGTTTGTTTCTCAGAGTCCATAGTCTCTCATGGTTTGTCTCCCCCTCCAATTTCCCCTGCTTCATTTTCCCCTTCCTGCTATCTTCTTCTATTTTTTTTTTTTTAACATATAACGTATTATTTGTTTCAGAGGTACAGGTCTGTGATTCAACGGTCTTACACAAATCACAGCACTTACCAGAGCACATACCCTCCCCAATGTCTATCACCCAGCCACCCCATCCCTCCCACCCCCACCACTCCAGCAACCCTCAGTTTGTTTCCTGAGATTAAGAATTCCTCATATCAGTGAGGTCATATGATACATGTCTTTCTCTGATTGACTTATTTCGCTCAGCATAATACCCTCCAGTTCTATCCACGTCATTGCAAATGGCAAGATTTCATTCCTTTTGATAGCTGCATAATATTCCATTGTATATATACACCACATCTTCTTTATCCATTCATCTGTCGATGGACATCTTGGCTTTTTTCATAGTTTGGCTATTATGGACATTGCTGCTATAAACATCGGGGTGCACGTACCCCTTCGGGTCCCTACATTTGTATCTTTGGGGTAAATACCCAGTAGTGCAATTGCTGGATCGTATAGTAGCTCTATTTTCAACTTTTTGAGGACCCTCCATACCATTTTCCAGAGTAGCTGCACCAGCTTGCATTCCCACCAACAGTGTAGGAGGGTTCCCCTTTCTCCGCATCCCCGCCAACATCTGTCATTTCCTGACTTGTTAATTTTAGCCATTCTGACTGGTGTGAGGTGGTATCTCATTGAGGTTTTGATATGGATTTCCCTGATGCCGAGCGATGTTGAGCAATTTTTCATATGTCTGTTGGCCATTTGGATGTCTTCTTTGGAAAGATGTCTGTTCATGTCTTCTGCCCATTTCTTGACTGGATCATTTGTTCTTTGGGTGTTGAGTTTAATAAGTTCTTTATGTTCCATGCTCATGGATTGGAAGAACAAATATTGTGAAGATGTCAATGCTACCTAGAGCAATCTACACATTCAATGCAATCCCTATCAAAATACCATCAACTTTTTCCAAAGAAATGGAACAAATAATCCTAAAATTTGTATGGAACCAGAAAAGATCCCGAATAGCCAGAGTGATGTTGAAAAAGAAAAGCAAAGCTGGTGGCATCACAATTCCAGACAGCCAGCTCTATTACAAAGCTGTAATCATCAAGACAGTATGGTGTTGGCACAAAAACAGACACATAGATCAATGGAACAGAATAGAGAGCCCAGAAATGGACCCTCAACTCTATGGTCAACTAATCTTCGACAAAGCAGGGAAGAATGTCCAATGGAAAAAAGACAGTCTCTTCAACAAATGGTGTTGGGAAAATTGGACAGCCACATGCAGAAGAATGAAACTGAACCATTTCCTTACACCACACACAAAAATAGACTCAAAATGGTTGAAAGACCTAAATGTGAGACAGGAATCCATCAAAATCCTAAAGGAGAAGACAGGCAGCAACCTCTTCGACCTCAGCTGCAGCAACTTCTTCCTAGAAACATCACCAAAGGCAAGGGAAGCAAGGGCAAAAATGAACTATTGGGACTTCATCAAGATTAAAAGCTTTTGCACAGCAAAAGAAACACTCAACAAAACCAAAAGACAACAGACAGAATGGCAGAAGATCTAGGTAGATTTGGAGCTGGCGGCAATAAATTGATAACTGCCACCAAGATCAATAGCATTGGAATGGGGTGAAATCATTGGCCTGTACAGAACTCAAATCCAAATCTAACCTCATTAACATTTATTTCTTTATTTACTTTTTGCCAAGAAAAAAGTGACATTTAAAAATGTTAGTCGGGGGGCTCAGTTGGTAGAGTATGCCGCTCTTGATCTCGGGGTGATGAGTTCAAACCTTACGTTGGATGTAGAGATTACTTAAAAATAAAATCTTTAACAAAATAAAAAAATAAATAAAAACATTAGTTGGTCATTCTGGTTTCCATCCAAGTCTAATCAGCATAAGGCTAGAGTTCTAACATACAGTTTTCTTGACCACAACAAATACAGCCTTAGGCCCAGTTGTCTAATCCTTCAATTGTCTAAGAAATATACCTAAAATATGAAGCTCTGTCAATCTAATACCCTGCCATTTATTCTATCAGGGTGTATTTCTCTCCCTAACAGTTTCTTTTCTTCTTTTCCAAAAGAAAAAAAAAAAAAGTTGAGTCATTTATTCTGTGGTTATTAGTCAACTCAAAACATTCCACTAAAACAGAGGATTAAGAGGCATTTGACAGACAAACCCATTAGGTCTTTTTCGGCCCTGAGCAGATTCTTGGCTTCTGGCTCTGTTACCTGATTGGCAAGTGACTGAAACTGATTGACAGATGTGGCAGTGAACATCCCAGTGCATTAAACTCAGAATGTGTGGTTTTACAAATGCAATGAATGCTTAGACTAAGAGAGGAGATTCACAACAGGCTGACTGTGGCATAGGGGCTTCCTCCATCAGAGCATCTGGAATATAAAGCCTACAGAAGAGAGGATAGCAGCAAGGCACAGGGAAGGTGCCATAACCCTGGCAGCTTCTGCCCAGGGAACCGTCTTCCTCCTCATTATCTGCAATGGTGATGAGGCCCTGGTAAACCAACTTCTACAATCTCCTTCCTCTTCATTTTCATCCCTGAAAACTGCAGAGCAGGAGCACCCTGGACTTGTCCTCTCTCCTTTTATATTTCACAGTGGACTCTAAGCTCCATCAGGGCAGAAAGGTTTTCTCTTTTGCTTCCTTGGTGTGGTCCCAGCTGCTAGAACAGCACTGAGCACTGTTTAGTAGCACCATAAATAGCATTCATTAAACATTGGATCTAGAATGGAACCTCCATGAGCACAGGGATTTTAATCTGTTTTGTTTGCTGCTGCATTCCCAACACCTAGAAGTCAATACTCCAAAAAACTTTAGTACCCACCTTTTCCTCTCCCCCTCTCCTCTTCAGGATACTCTTTCTTTTGGTAGTGACAATATGGGACTGCCTGCCCAGTCCCCTCCCTTTTACTTCCCCTTGGATCTGCATTGGTGCCTCCCCCCTCCCACCCTTCATCCTACCTACAGTACCTACACGGTGAGACTCATGAGCTCATTCCCTGACCATAATTTAGCTCAAGAGTAGCCAATTTGAGTCTTCCCCTAATATATTTTAACCTATTACTGGAAGACAGATTTAATTCATTCTGATAGTAGAAGCCATGAAGGTATAAGACTTAGGAGCGGTCTATAGCCATGTGGCCTCACAAGGGAAAAAAAAAAAAAAAAATTGTTCCATCCGGATTAAGAGAAAATAACATTTTTATACAAGAGATGTAAGATAAAAAGATAGAGGAAGCGAGTTCCCGATAGCATGCAATTTTCAGTTGTGCTGGCTAGACCCAGTGGCATCTCTGGCCTTCCCATGGGTTGGTTCTTCAACCCTTCCTGGGATTCCATTAATCAGTAGATCCCCTTTTGCTCAAGACAGCTTACTATCTAACCAAAGGAGCCTAACACTCTTGACCTCCTTGGTCTACTTTCCACATAGCAGCCAGGGTGACATGCTTAAAACATCTCAGCTTTATTAGAATTCCCCAATGGTTTCCACTGCATTTAAAATAAAATCCAAACTCCTTAGGATGGTTTACAAAGCCTTGCATTCATCTTTAACTCCACCCTGATCCACTCTCCCCCTTTGCTCCCAGCCCTTTCTAACTGGTCAAGCAGTCTAAATCCCCACCGTTCACAATCTTTGCACAAGCCATTTCCTTTTCTGGAAATGCCTTGCCCTCCGCCTTCACTTGCCTGGGTCTTTCCTTTAATTCAAAGCTCAACTCAAGTGTCACTCTCTCAGAAAGGCTCTCCCCAACTACGTGATATAAATGGCCACTCAATCACCTTGTATCTTAGGACATTCTTTCATTCTCAATAGCAGAGAATTATCACTAGGGGACATTTCCTTATTTATTCATTTTTGAAAGTTATTGCCTGCCCTTTCCCACCCTCAGTCTCTACAAGAAGAGAGATTTCATGCATCTTGTTCACCTGCATATCCCTAAAGCCCTAGAACTGTGCCTAGCATATAGTCAGTGCTCAATAAATATGTCCTGACTGGAAAAATTCATAACACACCTTGTCACCCCAAATACCAGCCATCTACCAGGCTTCAAATGAGAAGCAGAATAGCTCCTTATAACTAACAAAAAGTTTCAGGACTTTTCATCCTATTAAAATACCTTTGGTAAAGCCCTTAAATAAACAGTACACAGAGGGCACCTGGGTGGCTCAGTCAGTTAAGCTCTGACTCTTGATTTCGGTTCAGGTCATGATCTCAGGGTTGTGAGACTGAGCTTTATGGGCTCCATGCTGGGTGTGGAGCCTGCTTAAGATTCTTTCTCTCCCTCTCCCTCTAACCCCTCCCCACCCCGCTTGTGTTCTCTCTCTCTCTCTAAAAAATAAAATAAAAAATAAAATAATAATAATAAAAACATAGTATACAGGACTCTATTTGGCATTTCATCAAATCGAGAACTCAGGATGGTGATGATGATGATGATGATGAGAGAAAGATACAGAAGTAGATACGGATATATAGATAATTGCAGACCTTACTTGGTTGGGCATTAAATATTAGGGATGCAAACATAAGACTTACTCCAAAGGAAGTCTTAAAGAATAATTGCCATTATGAAAGACGTATGTAAAACAAAACAGGCTATCTTTACTAAGCCCTTATAATGTGGCAGACAGGGGTGTCTGTATGTATTGACTTGCTTAAACCTCATGAATCTCTATGAGGTAGCTACTATTATTTAAAGATGAGGAAACCTGCCCAAGGTGTCAGGCTCAGCAAACTGTAGTTCCAGGACACAAATACAGGCAGTCTATTTCATGCTTCTAACATCACCCTGCACTATTTATTTATGCTGTAAGAATACACTGAAGCCATCAACTATATTTGGGCAACAGTAAAAGAGCTACATTTAATTATTTGATTTAGTGCTTCTATAGAGCCCATCACCACCTATGTAACACAAGCTGGTATCTCTTATATGTCCAATAAGTAGTAAAGGGCACTGGAATAAGGATAATTTTCTTTTTAAAAAAGTATGACTATTAATTGTGGATACCACAGAGCCAGGCATGGGGCACTAGGGGGCAGAGGTACTTCTACATTCTCATTCTCATTATTTTACTTCAGCTCATGAATAACTGGATGGACTTTGTGGTCTTCTTTCCAAATCAATGAAATGATTTTCAAGTTAGAGGGGTAATTTATATTTACTGTCCATATATCCATGTCATTTCTACCCCTCCTCTAAATCTGATATATATGATTATTTAGGAATGTTTTGAGTTTAAATCTAGTGTCTACATGATGAATATGCAGGTCCTCATATCAAACACCCCGATTAATGATAATGTGATCATTTGTCAGTGTTAAGTTATCAACATTCACAGAAGGCCAAGCATGATGCTCCCCACCCACCACTCCAATCACAGCTGGCTGGGTCTCCACCCACAAGAAAAACATCAGCCCTTTACCACAGCATGTCACATCACCTGCTGACAGAGTCAAAAAAGTAAGAAAAATAGTATGTGTGTTTGTGCTTCAGTGCTGCCTTATTGAAGGCAGTTTCCTTTGTGTCTAGGTATTGAAGAGAACATGCACTTATGGAACAGTTTTTATTAATAAAGGAGAATTATTTTTTTAAATCCTATCACTACCCATTTCTCCTCTAAGGGACTGCTATTTTTGTCCAGGAGTTGATTTTTGAGCTCAAGTAGCTAAAACAGTAGATGGAATCCCTCTTTTCCCACATATAGCTAAAATCTAGAGAAAAAAAGAAAAACAGAGCATAATATGTATGCACCAGTAATTATACCATTATGAAGGTAAAGTTAATGTAATATAGCTCTTTGGTGGAGAATGTAATTTTACCAGATCATCACTGCTTATCCTAAGTAATTCTTTTAGAATAATTACAATTTATTTTACTCAATTTATCTCAGCAAATCCTGCTTTGAAATTTAAAAACTATATATCACTATAATGACTTCATTATAGGCCTGTGAAATATCTAAGCAAAATAAATTCAACAGTGTTGCCCAAGTAGAATAGATGGAAAGCAAATGATACATGATTGATGCATGCAGCTATGGACAAGTTCGTTTCTTTCATTAAGTCTTAGTTTCCTCATCTGTAAAATGATTTGAATTCGCCTAACACATGGGGTTATTGTAAGTTGCACATGAACATTTATGTCATTTATGTAAATCATATAGCATAGTGCCTAAGACTGGCAAACACTCTGTAAGTAGTAGCCACTATTGTTATAATTAATAATAATTTATTATTATCATATATGTTATATATATAATAATTGCATAAATTATTATTTATAGCCCTTGTGAGAAACTAAAAGATTGTATCACTGGCAATAAAAAATATTTGAAGTTAAACTTCAGAGTTACCTTTGATAATAAGGCATTTTTTTCAGCAGCAATCTTGTATACTTTTATTCTTAAACATTAGATATTCAAATTGCTCTTTCCAGTTATAATATATTCATATTATTCAAATAAGTGCATTAATGTATGTAGAATTAACCCTTAGTTTATATCTTACAGAAGAGAAGAGGGCTATTGAGTAAATATCACTTGAGCAAACTTATATAACTTTCATTTTTCCATTGTTTTCCAAGGAAAACAAAAAAAAAAAAAAGAAAAGAAAAGAAAAGAAAAAAGTCTCACAAGTAATTAAATTGGAAAACTGAGTTTAAGAGAGTGTTTCCATACATAGCAGTATCTTCTTAGCTATGGCATCTCTCCTTCATCATTTACTTGCTTTTCTTTTCTCTTCATCTTGATCCTTTCCAGGCCGTAAGAATGTCTACAGCTAATAATGACACTCAAACACACATCTAAAATGTCTACAATTTATCTCTTCTAGTCCTCTTTTGGTTTGGGTTTCTACAAATCAGCACCATTGGGATATGTTAATATCTTTTTCTCAGTTACACCTGGTCTTCTAATAATCTCAGCGTAATGGCTAAGAGAGTGGGCTTCAAGGCCATCCTGCCTGAGTTCAAATCTGTGCTCTGCCACTTACTATCTGTTTACCTTTGGACAAGAGACTTCACACTCTATGTTGAGGATTTCTCTTCTGTAAGTGAGAATTATAATAATAATCCCTATCCCAAAAGGTTGTTCTGAGGATTAAAGAAGTTAATCTGTCTGCTTAGTGCCTGCCACGTAAGAATCACTCAATGAATGTTTGCTGCTATTATAACAGCTCCTACATTTTTTAGTTTAAGATATTTTTCAGACACAACAAAATGGTTTTATGACTTTAATTAGTCCCCCTCCTTTTCCCCAATTTAATGGATCTAAACTTCTGTAAAATATGTCTACTTAAAATAGTCTTAAAAGTGTACAATATTTGTTACGACCAGTTTTTCAACTAGTGAATATCCAACAGCATCAACTTATCAGCAGACTAATAATTCCACATTGACACTTTTTTCACCATGTTTTACTTAACTAATTGATACTGTTTCTTATGGTTTATTAGCACATCAAATGCCTGATTCTTAAGTTTGGGAAGGAGAAAATTATATGCTTATAAGTTACTCTTTGTCTTACATAATTAACAATTAGCAGCAGAAGCACCTTTAGCTCTCTTAATTGGGGAAAAGTAAGCCACAAATGAAAGAGAAATATTTACAATCTAGAATGTTGCCCTAGTCATTTCTTCAATTGCTTCCACCTTTAGAAATGCATCATGGAAATAGAAATTTTAAATTACCTATGAGGGCTCTCAAAACAAGTTCTGTTAGTTTATCGAGTTTTAAAAAGTCTTTGTAACCATTAAAAAAGATTTGAAGCATCTTTACGAGGTCTGAGACGCAATGTTTGGAGCTAACAAACTAGACACTTGGGTAAAGTCTAACTTCTGTGAGACTTAGGAAATCTGCATAACACAGTAATACCATCTGCATTGCTGTCGAGAAAGCTCCCACTGAGTGTCATTCAAAAACCAGTAAGAATTTCTTACGATCCTCAAATGGTTTGTAAAGTATCATCAAATGCAGTTTCTTTGGTAACAAGAGACAAATTTTACCTGTCTTAGCTTTCATTCTAGCACAGATCAGGTCTCTTACAAATTTTTGTATGATACAGTTATTTATCAGCCTCAAAGTTTTCCTTACAGCCTGGGCAACCACTCTAGTTAGGGTCTGTGCTTTTCATTGGTATTGCTACTTCAACTGCCTACTTTCATACATAGGAAGACATCTACATTACATTAATTCTCATAGTCTACTAATAAACTTCTGTTCATTCCTCTTACATTTCCTTTTTTGGGTTGTGTAATTAATTTCCATTAGTTTTATTCATCACCATAAAATGACATTCCCAAGCTTCTCCCTACAGGCCTGCTGTATTGCCCAAAATAGAAGAGAACCCTACAGAGGAGATATACCTCTCCTGATCAATGCCAGCTTTTTAAGTGCACATTCTGAGAACACAGAACACGTGGTCTCCAAAACAAAAGAAAAAAATCTCTTTAATAAAGAATATTTTATCTCAGTGGAAAAGAAGGGCAGAGATTTTAGAAGATCATTAACTCCTCACATTAAAATCCACAATGTTACAAACACAAAAATGACGGCATTGTTTTCATTTTAATGTCTTCTTCTCTAAGATGAAAAAAAGAAGTGATTGAAAATGCAACTTATGTTTATTTACAATGCATTAAGTAATAAAAGTATTTGCCAAATACTGGTCATTTTATTTATTTTCATGGGCCAAGGGGAGGCAGATACTTCATCAATAAACATTTTTTTTGTTATCAGGTTAAAAGTGTGACTTCCATGAAATTATAGTATCATTAACTCTTTACAATGAGCTATCAATTTCTTTTAAAGTCTACAAAGGACCATGCTTTGTCGCAGGGATATTATGTTAAAAAAAAAAAAAAGAAGTTTTCAGTACTGAGAATGAGGTCATAGCCTGTATTCCTTCTATTCTCACATGCTTTTCACTTCTTTCCTCATGTAAAATCCAACGTCACTTACAATGGGTTTTTATTAGCAACTCAGGTAAATAATGCCATGTTCCCATTGTTTGTCAACGATGAATAAGCAAACTGCTCCTGCATCACAAGATTAGTTTTGCCAAATCTATTAAAGGATTTTATGTTTCTAATCTATAAGCCATTGTCAACGCCTTTCACTTTCAAGAATTCCCTTTCCTAGAGACCAGGATTGAAAACACTTCTAAGCTGTCTCTGCCTGGGGCAGAGACCTAGGGCAGACCCAAAGTCAGTTCTGAGCTTGAAGACCAATGGGAAGGACAATGCAGACTAAGATGAACTTTGCTTTTACTCTGATTTGCCACTGAGCCAGCCAGTAAATACTGTGGCAGGTAAATAAAAGGAGATGCACGAATGCACACAACTCACTGATGCCTTTCAGGCTCCTCACAGAGACCCCTAAAGTTCAGTCATCAACACAGACAACACACAGTAAAAAATTTTCCAGGAGAAAGGAACCCAGGACCAGGAACTCACTGCCCTTTCTATGACTGGCCATGTCCTCACACAAAAAGTGGTCACAGTCCACACTATTGCCACATAAGGATGTCTGGCTGTAATTACGGTAGTTGTCCCCTTATCTGTGGTTTCTCTTTCCACAGTTTCACTTATTTGCAGTTAACAGTGGTCTGAAGGCAGATGATCCTCCTTCTGATGCGTCTCAGAAGATCAAGAGTAGCCCAACGCTATATCACGATGCCTACATCATTCATCTCATTTCATCTCTCACACAGGAATTTTATCATCTCACATCATCATAAGAAGGGTGAGTACAGTACAGTAAGATGTTTTGAGAGAGATAGAAACCACATTCATATGACTTTTATGACAGTATATTGCTGTATTTCTTTTATTTTTTTCTTAGCTATTGCTGTTAATCTCTTACTGTGCCTAATTTATAAATTTAACTTTTATCATTGGTATGTATATAGAGGAAAAAACATGTATAGGTTTTGGCACTATCCATGGTTTCAGGCATCCACCGGGCGTCTTGGAACATATCCCACATGGATAAGGGGAGATACTGTGTACGTCTCTCTGATTCTATTATACACTGTGTTGGCAGGCCCCTGGCAGGTTGGCCACGGCCAATGGCTCTGTTTCTTGCCCGATAAGTCATGCACAATCTTCTGTCATTCAAAGCATTTGGGCAGTCCTTAATGTACAAACATCTATTTCTTGTCTCTCTATCCCTCTCAACCCTAAGTACAGTTAGCCCTATGTCTATTTATTATTCACAGGATTCCTACCTCATAGGTTAGCCCCTGCCATCTGGAAAGATATCTCTTCTCTTTGGGTTCCAATCCTACTTGTGTCTATACTTACCATGAAATAGTTCCTAACAACACAAATTCACCCCAATTTCCCCTCTGTCCTCATCCTTAATTGACTTTTCAGCATTTATTGTTCTTAGCAAATTTACCCAAATTAGAAACTAATACACCTTACCTCTAAACTTATTAAGTTGTATATATAAATTATCTACAGCTTGGGGCTCCTGGGTGGCTCAGATGGTTAAGCATCTGCCTTCAGCTCAGGTCATGATCTCCAGGTCCTGATGTCGGGCTTCCAGCTCAGTGGGGAGTCTGCTTCTCCCTCTCCCTCTGCCTCTCCCCCTGCTCATGTTCTCTCTGTCTCTCTCTCTGTCTCTCTCTCTCAAATGAATAAATAAAATCTTTTAAAAAAATAAAATAAATTATCTACAGCTTTTGTGTATGAAAAAAATTGTTTTAAAGACTAAAGACATACAAGTACAAAATAAAAGTATAAGATAAAAATATTAAGAGTCTTCTTAATTATCACTTTCCATACTCATTCACACATTTCAGTCTCACTGCTCAGTGTTGTTTTCATATACTCTCTCATCCCCCATTCATTTATGTATCCATAGGCTCATTAAGAGTAATACCTGAACATCAGTGGAAATACTAGTGAAATCTGAATAAAGGGTAGAATATAGTTTAATAAAAAAAGAAACTAGTACAAGCAAAATATAAAAAGTATGCAAGCTCCTTGAAGGCAAAGAATGTGTTTTATATCTCATAATTCCATAATAGATATTCAATCTTGCCTGCTGCTGTTTCTGCCAACAGCAGTCATTTTGGATATTCTTTGTCCTCCCTCCAGATCCAGCCTCCCTCCTTCTCTACCTTCTCTACATCCTAACCTCTATGGACTGCACCAGTTTGGCTTCCAGTTAGCTCAGACACTGGGAGGCATCAGCCGTTGATCAGAGGTGGAAAGAGGGAGATCATTTATTGCTCAGGCTCTCTTCCTGATAGACTGCAGATTGGCAGAGACTACATTTCTCCAACAAAGTTCATAGTTCCTGTTGATTGGTCTACAGCTGCAGCTACCATTCTCCCTCCAGATTCTGGTAAATACCCATCTTCTTGCTCCTTCAAGCTTAATAGTAATGGCACCTCTGCCTCTGCTAGACCCAATACGCTTCACTATCTCTTGTTGGCTTCTGTTAATTCTGTCCATGTTTGTTGAAATGGTCCTTTTGTTAAATGTTCTTCTGTCATTCCATTTCAGTGTCGTCTATGTCCTCAAGAGTCCCTGAGTCATATGACAACAAGGAGAATATGTTCCATATCTCTAGCAAAAAAAGGTATCAATTTGCTTCTATCATGGCACCAATTCTCAAGTACTTTAGTGAGAAAAGGGGCATTTTTGCTTATTTTTTGATATCTGGCTTAATAAAAGATGACTAGATTCTCATATTTGCTTCTGCATTTGCTCAGCACTCTGTTTTAATATGTTCATTTTGCTATAGTACATAAAGAAAACCTTACACAGACAAGTAGATGGAAAATGAAGGAGTAATATAACAGTCTTTTCAAATAATTATGGTTATTTTTATTTGATACTACATCAAAACCTGACAATTGGTAATTACGTAAAGGTTAGTGGCAATACAGAATCTGAAACTTATGAATAAGTTTTTCATATTCTCTTACATGAAAATTCACTGGTCTACCTTGCATTTCCATGCACATATATAATTGTGTAACATCATAAACTGGTCATTTAGAAAAATATTGCTTCATCAAATCAGATAGATCTTCCCAATGTTGACACATTTGACTGTACAATATCAAAAAATCACTTCTAATTTTATCACCACCAATCTTATGAACACGTTTTCTGAAGTATTGGAAAACTACTAAGCTCACTGTAGAAGATACAAGTTTCCCGAAATCATACAACAATGATACAAGTTCTTTTCCTCCAGATAGCCATTCTACTTCAGCATGCAGCAGAAGTGCTTGCTGCGTATGTCCCGCAGATTACTAAGAAAATAATACTCAAGAAATGAGATTTCATAAAATTAGTGATTGTTATTGCTTCACAAAGGACATTCTGAATGAGACTGGTATGTATTTTACTATGAGTGCATGCTGGTGATGAACACAGTGACTGCTAGTACCGTTGGGTGGCACCGCCTTGATTCCTGCTAAGGCACCAGCAGTTTTACTCAGCAATGTTTTTGGACCATCAATGTAAATGACCAAAAACACAAAAAACAAAAAACAAAAAAAAGTCTGGTACAAACTCTGAGCTGCAGAATAGTTAGTCAATACTTCAAAGTACTTTTTGACTATTTCACAGCAGTATTTGTCTGCCAAGTAGTCACCAAAAAAGATCTTTGCTTATTTGTTGGTGCTGAGACCAGGAAAACATAAGCGAAACGGCAAGTCCAGCCGCGGCTATAGATTGACTCTTTTGTAAGGCAAAAGCCCAGTTTTGCCCACAAGATGCTAACCCAGCCTGTAACCCAGGTTTACAGCTACAGCTTTCACTCAGTGAGTCAGTTGGCACTGCTATGATTTTTCTTTTATACTGATTTTTTTGTCCAGCAGAAATTCAGGGATATCAACTGTACAAGCTATTGGGTCAAAGCAGTGCAATAACTTACCTTGTAAGATGATTCTTTTCCCATTCCTCATTTGAAAAAAATGTAATGAACAATTTGTGTCTTTTAAAGAGCTCATCGTTGGGGCACTTGGGTGGCTCAGTCAGTTAAGTATCTGCCTTCAGCTCAGGTCATGATCCCAGGGTCCTGCTTCAAGCTCCTGCTCAGTGAGGAGTCTGCTTCTCCCTCTCCCTCTGCTCCTCCCCCTGCTCATGCTCACTCTCTCTTTCTCAAATAAATAAAATCGTTTTTTTAAGATTTTATTTATTTATTTGATAGAGTGAACAAGCGAGAGAGAGAACATGAGCAGGAGGAGGGGCAGAGGGAGAGGGAGAAGAAACCAAGGGAACCACCCAGGTGCCCTGTAAATACATAAAATCTTAAAAAAATAAAATAAATAAAGATGTGCTCGCTTCAGCAGCACATATACTAAAAAAAAAAAATAAAGAGCTCATTGTGTTTACATTTAATATATCAAAATAATGCTCCAACATAACTGACATCTTAGGTAAGATAGCTTACATCATATTTTCATTTCTTTTTTATGTTGTTCATAATTTCTCTGAGGTAAATTCTTCCTTCTATGAGGTTTCATTTTTTTAGCAACTGTAGACAAAGCATGAAACTACGTTGAGAAGGCAAGTTTTCTAAAGTCCTTTTTTAAAGCCATTGATCCAACTTTACACAAAAATATATTAAGTTTTAAATTTTAGAATAACTATTATTAAATAGTTTAAACCTTAACCATTATATCATATTCAAAAGTCTTTTTCTTTATATTATTGTAAAACAAGACACAAGCTGTATTTACTTCTTGTATTACTGTGTAGTTGCAAAGAAAATTTCAGCATTTAAAAGTAACAATTTGGGGCACCTGGGTGGCTCTGTTGGTTAAGCGTCTGCCTTCGGCTCAGGTCATGGTCCCAGGGTCCTGGGATCGAGCCCTGCATCGGGCTCCCTGCTCAGCAGGAAGCCTGCTTCTCCCTCTCCCACTCCCCCGCTTGTGTTCCCTCTCTCACTGTGTATCTCTCTGTCAAATAAATAAATAAAATCTTTAAAAAAAATAAAAGTAACAATTTAGTGAGTAATAATGAGTTATAGAGATTAAGGAGGCACAACCAAAAATAACTGGTGAAAGCAAGGTAGAAACAATTGAGAACAAACTGAGTTAATTTCTAAAACCCCAAATATATTTATACACTTAAACCACTATCTTAGAAAATTCTATTAAACACAAGAATTCACCAGCTCCCCCCTAAAATCTATTAGTTGTCAAATCAATAACAGTAGCAGAAGTCATGTGGCATCTGGAAAGCTTTAGTGTACACTCATGAGAAAATGAGAGTGAAAAGGCAAATAACATTGTAGTATTATTATGAAAACAGCTTTGTCCTTGAAAACATCCTGAAAGGATCTCAAGGACCCATAGGGGTCCCTGAGCCACACTTTGAGAACCACTGCACATAAATTGTTATAGGTAAAATTATTTTATCATTGCTTATGGGTTATAAATTTTAAACAGTGAAGTAACTTGAATTCATTGGCTCAGCAAACTAAATCCTGACACTACTAAAAACAAAGTTAGAAGTTAAAAACATGATTAATCTCACTTAGGGGCAGGACTTTTGCACAAACATATTATACCTCTAATTGTCTAGCAATTTTGTAAGCTCATATAATAAATGAACAAGAGAAAGATTATGACTTCCAAAGTTTTTAAGTCTAAGGACATATTTTCTTAAGATCAAAAATATCTACAAATATTCCACATAATAGCAAATTCATTGAAAAAGGGAAAGGTTATTATGAGGACTACATGGGATAATAAATGTAAACTGCACAGCACAGTGCAGGCACATGGTAAATTCTAATTAAAGTATACACCTCGCCTTTCCCAGAGTGTCTTTCTTCAACCTAGTAAGTACTAACACAAAACTTACCATACTTTCCAGGTTAGAAGTGAAACTCTGAATCAGTGCCACAAAAGGTCTTGAAACACAGTTTCAAGAAATACAGATTTACTACAGCAAGGATTTGCAAATGATTTAGAAAGATACAAGCTAATTCTAGATAAGGTAGAGGTGACCTTGGGTTGGCATCAAAACTCAGGATTATGTATATATAACTGAGTGATGAATCTTAAAAGTTCTTTTGCAAAGTCCTTCAAGATCTTAGGAATTCAGTATTTTCAATATAGTAGAACATTAGTGTCTATTGGTAGTTATCTCTTCCATCAGTTACAACTCTAATGTATGGAGTATTTGGTTCTACAGATCAATGTCATTTCTAGTATATAAATGATATTAGAAAAGTAAGACATTCTTTCATCTATTTCCCAAAGGGCAGTAACAAACCAAATATGTTCTGAATTTATTATTTTTCAATTTGTATCTCTCAATGAACTCATCCCTAGTACCCTTAGGCAGATTTAAAAAAAAAAAAATCTTAACACAGTTAAATCAAAACATGCCATGCAAGTGATCGGCAAGACAAACAAACAATAAAACAAATATCAACCCATTCTCAAAACTAACATCACCTTTTAAAACAAACTTCCCTGTCTCAGCAATGAGTTCCTTGGAGCATATGCTCCAGCAAATTGATGAATCTTGGCTATAAAGTTAAAATGCCCAGAATATGTTAAAACAATATGGGAAACTGTTTCCATAGGGGATTATCTTCTATTTCGAATGGTGTGTATATCCTCTACTCTATAGAGTAAAATCCATGGCAAGAAAGATCGTGGTCTAGTGGATGGCTTCCAGGTCAGAAACCTGAGTTGATGGTTTGGACTAATCACTAATGTAGTTGATTCTCAAAAAAATTTTATTAAATTACTGTGATATGTTCATGAGTCCATAAAATAGTTAAATGGCAAGGAATTTTAACCAAAATAATGGCACAGGGAAGAAAGAAGAAAACTTACCTTGTGGTAAATACAATGTAAAGGGCTTTTAACTCCTAGAGAGTTTCTGTTTTGTGCAGGCGGCAACAATATATATAAATCCCTTCCCACTAGAGCAGCACAGAGAGAGGGGAAAGCATTTAAGGGCAGTGGTGTAGGCGTATTTGTAGAAATTAGGGGATTTCAACACTTCTTGAAGTTCTACTATGTGCAAGAAGTTATGTAATAACAAATTAGAAGTGAAAGAACTAACCTACAGAAATAAATGCAAACACTGAAGTTATTGTGCTGTAAACTATGAACTTGGAACAATTACAAAGATGGAGAATTCTATGTAATTGGCACATCATTGCAAATAAAAAACAATCATGCGTATGGCATGGAACAATATAAGCAATAATGGAGAGTGGCTTAACAAGAATCAGGAAGTGATCCAGAGACAGGAGACCAAGGAGGAGCAGAACTCAGATCAGAAGCAAGACATAGTCACCTCTAGTTGTAGCTCCTAGTTAAGATTCCCACATGTATTTTCTTAGGGGATTGGCCTACTGTATATAAATATTCTACAATTCACATTTAATAAACTTAAACAAAAAGAACCGTGATCCAACTATTCTGAGATCCAAAACACATCTGTACTTCTTCATAGAACATGTCCAGTTATTTCAGCCAAATCTGTCTCTTTAATGTGGCCTTTGTGTGGTATTTCCCCTTCTTTGTGAAGCTCATTTTCTCCAAGCAATGAAATAATTCTTAAAGATAACTAGTATCAAAGTTTTTATGCAGTTTTTGGGGGGTGGTCTTGCTTTGTTTCTACTTTTATCTTAACCATTGCTTTCAAGCTTTTTTTGGTAGAATAAATTCACTGATTCTTCAGATCATTTATTTCTTCCTTTTTGTTTGATTTCTGGAAATTTAGCTTTTCTTTAATTCTCCATGAAGAGTCAAGGTAGGCAAAAAGAAGATAAATCACAGAGTGCTCTCTTTGTCTTGTTTACTGGCAGTCTGGTAGGCATACTGAAAAATTAAGATAAATTAACCTAGGTTTTTGTATTTTACGTATTTTCATTATTAATATTGTATTTATTTTCTTTCCCTCCTGTAGGTAAAAGTTGGCTTAGTAAATAATTGCCTTTGTTCCTGGTCTGTATACCCTTGATTAGCTGTGGGTGTTTCTCTGCTTTGTTGTCTTTTGCAAATGTCTCAGTTCTCACCAGTAAAAGCTAAAAGTCCAACAACTAAAGTGGCGCTTTGGTCTTAACCTCTCCAGCGAATTTTTCATCATCTCTTTGGATTTACTGAAGAGCCTAAATTACAGTCAGTGGTGGCCCACAACAGAATAGAGGGGTTTGTAACAGCCAAGGAAACAAAGCTGGAGGCTGGTCTTCTAGGCTTCTTTCTGCTGAGGAAGGTATCCTGCCCCATACCACCATTTTTGCTTAATCAATCTTCATTTCTCAAAGTCTGTGCTCCTGAATTTGAACTTAAGAAATAAATCATGCAAATCTTTTCAAACCAGAGTTCAATCTACCAGACGTTAGTCTCCCCTTGCAAGAAGTGGAACAGGGTCGGGAAGTGAGGTGTGGGAGGCAGGCAAGTTGAGAAAGGGGTAGATTTTCTATGCCCTGGTGAGTAGAGACAGAATGAAAACACCTTCAACTCTCTCCGTAGTGCAATATGTCCATATTCAAATGTAAATGAATATAAAATTGTCCCTCCAGAGACAAATGCAAATGCTTTGGGGATTATCTCCCTCCTGTTAGTGTGGATAAGGAGGAGTCGACAGTACCTTGCTAGGTAAGGCTACCTACTCTGCTGTCCATATCCTTTCAGAAAATGACTAAACAAGCAGGCTCTGCTCTGCAGAGCACTAAGGATGTCACTGGGCACATAAAACCATTCCCTAAAAACATCACCATGGCTAGGTTTCTAAATCTAAATGAAATGATACACATTTAAATATGACCTGGGTTTCTAATCTGTGGGTTTGTACTCTTTGCAGATTGAACTATTACAGGTTCTTTTTTCTTATCTAAACATAGATCTTGGAAGTAAATCATAAAAATGAAGTATGTTCACTTTTAGAAGAGAGTCACTGGGGCTCTTAGAGAAAATGCCCTAATCTTTAGCTTCCTTCTACTCTTTTAAATATACCTTTGGTGAAAACAGTGGCTACATTTAATCTGGCTCAGAAACCTATCCTGATTAACTGGAAAAGAAAACCTCACATCTGGGCCAGATTACGTGGTGCTCATTGTGGGCATTGTGTGTTATTGTGTGTTTGTGTATTTGTTCATTTATATTTAATGAGCACCTGTGCTGAGACATCGTAAGTAAGTCAATATTTATTCTCCCATGTACTTTTAAGATCATTTGGCATGTTTGTTAATAGGTAGGAGCAAAGGAGATGGAAGGCCATGCTCAAAGGTTTTTAGCATGACCTGACATTCTTCTAGATAAAGCATGGAACAGATGGCTTGTGGCTTCTCACAAAATTCTCGTTTCAAAGTTGATCACTCTTAAAGGAGCTTGGATAACCCTTACAAACTCTGGTTACTTTAAACCAAACTTTTATTCTTCACCATACAGAGTAAATCTAGCTCCCAGTATGCTTTTGTCATTAACAAAAACTCTGAGGGTGGTTTCACAGGGATTTTTATGCATTGTTCTATGTTCTTTGTTTGATTTATAAACTGCTGAGGGGAAATGGGGTTGTAAACCTAATCCAGGTTTATGATATAAAAGGGCAGCACATTTTAGAAACACCTTGTGGTCTTACAAATAGAGTTAACTTTAAGCAATTTATTTAGCTAAATAACTGACTCAACTATGTATTAAATTGCTGCCAGTTGGAAATAATGGAGCTTGGCAGTTTTACTGTCAAATATAGTGGGTATAGAAAAATATGTGGAGACTGGAGACTTGCAAAAGACTGAGCTGCTGTAGCATTTAGTGATGGAAAAACCAAGTAATTCACCTTGACTACACTCAAAGGGAAAAATGTGAAAAGCAAGCTTCCACTATTAAACAGTTAATTATAGTGTGTTTATGTGTATAGGGCTTGATTGTTAATTGCTTAAACTAAGTTGTTCTATAAAGACAAGTGCTTGCCTAGATTCCTATGTGCTTAGAGATTGATCTGAGTGGTGAGCTGGTCTGTTTTGCAGGGTGTAGATTGATTGACATAAATGTGTAGTCTGAATTTTAGAAAAGAGGTTTTATTGAATGTCTTCAGCAAAAGATAAACTATGAGGAAAATCTACAACTTTAATGGTAAAATTAAAAATATTAAATACTCTCTCACCACACTTTTGAAGAAGCATTTCTTAGCCTCTTTATTCTTATTATCAAGAAAAGAAAAGGAAAGGAAAGGGGGGAAAAAAAGAAAAGAAATATAACAGATCCTGGATTATAAGATTTTATGGGTCTAGAGGTTTTGTGATTATTTATGGAAAATAAGATCCCTGGGAAAAGATCAAGGAACGTGGAATTATTTGGGCTGGAGCTAGAAAGGTTAAAGACTAATATAAATGATCTTCAAGCCTATGAAAACCGTATAGGAAACAGACACCAGCTATTCTATTTGAACATGAACACAGAGCTTAATTGGCAAAAGCTGCAACAGAAATAATTTGGGATAAAATTATAAGAATCAATGTGTCCTTTCTTAAAGTTTTGTTTTGCTATTTTTTAAAGTAGATACTAGAATTCTATAAATGACATAGGGGCATTTCATAAAGAAAATAGACCCATATTTTAAATTTCATATTAAAAACTCCTGTAAACTTTGGTTATTAAGCCTTTGAATTTGATCAGAAGGATAGCCTTCAGAAAAACAACTGCTCAAATCATGTTAGTTAACTACAGCATGTAATTAAGTTATAAGCTTGTAAATACCCAGAAGAGGAAAAATAATGGCAAAAAGTAAATCCAGTGTCAGGTGAAGTTATTCGGTTGTTTATATTTAGATTCGTTCAAGGTCCCTACTGCATGTTCTTTGGAGGGTCTATACCTTCCAAGATTTCTGAGTATTTCCCAAGGCTAAGGGTCCCATGGCTTCAAGTTCCTTTGAACGTGGAACTTAGGTTCAAGTTTGAGTCTCACTTGAGTCTCAAAATCCAATTAAAAAATAATAATAATAAACCCAGTGTTCTAAGGCATTGTATGCATAATGGACTTTCACATCAGACCAAATTTCCCTTCTTCTCAGAATGGCTGTGAAAAAAAAAAATAGCTGTGTAGGTACACTGGTATTCTCAGACCTTAAGTTCTGTTAAGCCAATGAGAGTCTCAACTACACTGAGTAAGGATGGTCTGCAGAAAAGTCTGGCCAGTTTCTGCAATAAACTCTGGAAAAATACTACCAAGTCAATTCAAAAAGCAAGTTACCAAGAGCAAATTTCACCATACCTTTCTACCCTTGCAGACTGTAGCTTGCAGACAGGGGGACATCTGATAGAATTCAGGAGGGTAATTAACTGAAGGACAGCATGCAGTGTTGAAGTAAGTTGTGTCTGGTTCAAATCAGGAGTAGAGAACAGAGCTTTTTGTTCATTCCTTCTGTGAACTTCAAGCTCAGTGGTGTAAAACTGTTCAAAAGAGAGGTAGTTCAATGTGATGGATTAAGCTAAGAGATAAGTATAATCTTAAAATGATATATAACCTCAAGAAAGTTGTTTTTTCCCCATTAATAATGAAAGTAAACAAAGAGCTTTCCAACATTCTTTGTTTGTAATAGCCCCTCTTTATTTTGTTTTTTCAAACTTGGGGCTTTTCCCCATTATTCTTACTAGCTTTCTTTGAGTTAAAGTATGGCTCTATAAAAAGGAATGAAATCATCTGTTCATTAACTTTCTACTCAGTAAACTTTTTTTTTATTTTCTTCAACTACAACTCTCATAATTTTTCTAGTCACCATTCTTCTCATCTATTTGCACATTCCTTAGTTTGCATGTCAGTCCCAAATGCCTCAACTCATCAGTTAAATTAGTTCTGTTTTTACAACAGCTCACAAAAGGGCTTACAGCTGAAACTCTTCCTCTAATCTAGCTCTTCTTGCTGCATGTACTATTTCTTTATTGACCTTAGCTTTGTAGAGCTTTAAAAATAATATATATCAGCAAGGGTTGCATGCTTTCTAATCATATGTTTTCTCCTGCTAATCATTCAGTTACCTGATTAGAAACAGATGCAACCTATTTGAGATGTGAACTTACCAGTGAACTGCTTATAATGGTTGCATATTTTTTAGATATTCTATGTCTGTGTTGTGAAATGCCCTAGAAGGTTTTCAATGGTAAGCACTTAGATATTTTATAGCTATAAGTTTTTTTTTCCTTCCAAGTGACCCATTCCAACCAATACAAATTGACAAACAAAACAAGCAACAACAAAGATTCAACCAACATCAAAAGCCACAACGTTTATAAGTAATCTGCAAACAAGAGTACTAGAACTGTGATAGTACAAATTTCAAAACAGACAAATCCCTTACTCTCAAAGAGCTTATGACATATTGGAAAAAGTAAACACATAAACAACCATTTGTAACCCAAAGCATAATATGATACTTTAATTAAAATACATCCAAAGTGATATGCAAAAAGGACAGGAAAAAAAAAAGTTCTAAGGAGAATCAGGGAGGGCTTGATGGAAATTTTAGTGTTTGTGTTGGATCTTGATAAAGGAGTAGAGTTTCAATGGGCAGAGATGCAGCGAAATTCTAGGCAGGAGCCAAGGATCAGCAGCAACCTTCAAAAAAATGCTTATAAGTCACGCCAGTCGGATCACCCACAATTTTATTGATAAGAAGTTAAATTGCTAACAGGTTAATATAATATTGTAACAGGTTAATATAATATTGAAATGATCCATATCAATAGCATAATGCTAACCAAAGGGTCTTGAACTAAGCCATGTAACAAACTATAGAACTCCAAATATAAATAGACTCACATATTGTTTAATCAGACTGCCAACTCAACTGAAATTTACTTAAAAAAAAGAGCCCAGTGAACATCTTCAAATTAGAACTGAACCTATGTGGGTGTTTTTTTGTTTTGTTTTGTTTTTTGTTTTTTATTATTGACTTTATTTTTTTAGAGAAGTATTAGGGTTCATAGCAAAATTAAGGTTAAGGAACAGAGATTTCCCATCTATTCCCTACCCACATATATACATAGCTGCCCCCATTGTCAACATCTCCCACCAGAGTGGTACATTTGTTACAATTGTTGAACCTACCCTGACACATCATAATCACTCAAAATCCATAGTTGACATTATGGGTGACTTTTTTTAACTTTTATAAATATAACAAAATTGGGGCAATCAGCATGTTCTCCAAATCAAATCTGAGCTAAACTAGTATTTATTACACCTGGTTCATATTTGTGGTTATCAATGAAATACCAATTAGGTCACCAAAATCTGCACAACAAATTTTAAGTTTTAATAAACAGAGGCTTTTACAATAACTACTGGATGATTTGGAGAGTTTTTCATTAAAAAATTCTCATCAACGACAAAACCTTGTTTTGCCCTTGCAGAGAGTCCCTATGCTTAAATCCTGGTTCAGCATTTAAATTATATTCTTTCCTTTGGCCCAGTGGTTGATTCAAACAATTCAGGGGGGATATAGAAGTAGTTGGGGGGATATTTTGGCTGAGGACTAGTTAGTAATAATAATAACCAGACACTTCAAAATTTGGTGCTTCTTAATAAATAAATGCTTGTCAAGTAACTGCTTAGTTCATCCCAACACGCGCTCTTTGTACACATGGTCCTTTCAGGAACCAAGAGAAGCAGAGAGGCAGGATCTGTCGACTAAATGGCCCTTTTCCATTGCTTTGATCCACCACCAATTCTAGTTAGTCATCTCTGCTCTGAAAACCAAATTCCTCTCTAACCTTGAGGGCACATGATGGCTTGTTTTGGCACTAACTCTGTAGAGCTAAAACTCTGGGCTAAAGAAGCAGAAAGATTTAAGAGCCTCTCACCTCACAAACTTGAGTTTCAGGTTGGGGCAGTGACAACCTGTCAGAATCTCGTTTGTGGCACCCAAGCAAACCAAGCACATGGACAGCGGAAATGGCTAGAAAAATCCTCAGACCCTGGTTCTCTTGGTAATTAATTCCATTGATTATGTGGGTGTTTAAATACTGAGACAGACCCTGGTGCCAGCCTAAAATACGAGTCAACTCACATTTCCCTTGGCCTTTTAGAAAATGCAGATGTGTCCAAATCCTAAAAAACAGCTGCATTTAAAAAAAAAAAAAAAGGGAAGGAAGGAGAGAAGGAAGGAAGAAAAAAGAAAGAAACAGGGAGGAAAAGTGTTCCAAACAAACGAAATGTTGATCTGCCTTTTATTAATTTCATTTTTTATCTTCTTGTGTACAGACATTTGACAGCTGTGACATTCATGGGCAATGCATTTGAAAAAGAAGACATAAATATTCAGAGACATATTAGAATGCTGTTCAATGTAAGCACCTGTCTACTTAGTGTTGACAGAAAATCATTTACTTTGCTTTATGCATGTTCCCTCCAGAGACCACAGAGGTCCTATTTTATTTAAAGAGCTGGTCCCAATATCAGTGCTTGTTCTTGAAACTGCAGTATATACAGCTAATTATATTTATTGAGGAAACAATTTTGTTTTATATTTTCAATAATACTTAAATAATTTGGTCAATCTTGACCTCAGAAACTATTTCCCCAAGGATTCAGTTAACGAAAGACTTCATACAAGACCTGATACCAATGTTCTTACACTATACTGTTCCATTATCACCTAGGGAAAATTTTCAAATATAACTTTCATAGATGAGACGTGTACAAGATGAAACTGTAAGATCTCTGTGGGTCTTAGGAAAAACATTACAGTCAATGAAATCCATGCCAACATCTGTATATATGTATTTATTATTTATTATGCTTTGATTTGTATAATCTTAAACAATATTAGTCTTGCACAAAGTAATGCATTATTAAAAGTCACAGGAATCATGACTTTTAAATCAGATTATATCAAATTTGGTAAATCTTTGTTTCTTTTCTACTCAGCCCAAATCAGAGAAGTAATCATGTAACTTAACTAGACTGAAACAGGTGGCCACACACAGAGGAAAGAAAGAAGGAAGGAAGGGAGGGAGGGAGGGAGGGAGGAAGGAAGGAAGGAAGGAAGGAAGGAAGGAAGGAAGGAAGGAAAGAGAGAGAGTGAGAGAGAAAGAGAAAGAAAGAAAGAAAGAGAAAAAGAGAAAAGAAAAGAAGGAAGGAAGAAGAAAAAAAGAAGGAGGGAAGGAAGGAAGGAAGGAAGGAAGGAAGGAAGGATGAAAGAAAGAAAGAAAGAAGAAGGAAAGAAGGAAAGAAGGAAAGAAAGAACCTTTATTAGGATGCTAAGGTTGCTGTGGGACCTCATAAGGTGGTTTTGATATGTATTCTTGAAGCCTTCTGATTTGTTCCCAAGTGATTAAAATAGGTATGCTTAAGTTAAATTAATTATTCACCCAAAGTATAATTTCCTTCCCTGTATTTGGTAAAATGCCTATCTTGAAGGTGTATGGTTTGCAATGGGTTAACTTCGGACTACTGAGAAGCCTCCTTTAGCTGAATCTCAGGTCAGAATTACAAATGTACCATATTATCAGAGATATAATGAAACACAGACCTAAGTGAACAAAGCCTAATTTTTTGGCTATGACATTTCTCTCCATTTTAGTTTTACCTGACATGAGTGTGTAATGATGTTAGCTGGGCCTGATGAGGTGGGGGGGCGGGGGGAGGCGGTGGAGGTTGAGGCGTGGGGGAAAGGCAGCTAGAACAGGCAGACCTCAGAGCTCAAGACTTCCAAAACCTTACAATGCTGCCACCTACAGGCTGAAATTTTCAAGGCGTATTCCGTCAATATTGTGTTTTCCTACCCTTAACAATGAAAAACATAAAAAATCGTGGTAGAAGATCGGAGCCCCAAACTCAAAATCCTGCAAAGAGTTAAATGGCCAGGTGATACGAAAGAACAGGCCCTTTGGCTTAGTTAGTTCAGTGCCGTTACATAATTTAATTAGGATCATCACACTGCAACCGAAGCTGTCTAGAGGAATTATGAGCCAGAAGTTCAGATCACATGTGAATCCTTTTGCTCAATTAAAGCTAAGCAATTTTTAAGGTTTTTTTCCTCTTTGCAGTATATGCAAAGAGCAGTGAAGCGTGGCCTGCATATTTTTCACATTAAAATTATTACATAAAGCCTGTAGCATTTGAAATACTTGCGGAAATCAAAATGTTACACTCTGACCTTGGGCATTTAAACTTGGTCATTTTTAAAGCTATTGTTGCCATGCTCTCCTTTGTTCTAAGAAAATTGCTGTGGTTAGTTATAATAGCTGAATGAATAATTACTGGGGGAAGAAAAGAAAAGAAACATGTAATGGTGCTGAAAAGACTCAAGCCTACGTACTACTAAACAGTTTTAATTCTGTTTTTGAAGTCCCAGCATTGAGACAAAAGGCAAAATCCTACTTCTCTCTTCCCTACTGTGCCCACCAATAAAAATGACCATGTCCCTTCTCAGCAGACTATCCCATCTACTTGCCTTTATGTCAAGAAAAACTCTGCTAAGAACTTGAGGAGGGAAAAAATTCTGGAGGAGTCCGATTCTAGGTTGATCTATATTTTATGATGCAAGCACATGCAGCAAGAAGCATATCAGACTAATATTCATTATCAAGCTTTTCTCCTAAAATTTTAAATCTCCTTCAGGCTTTTAGTTTCCTTTCTCATGGATTGTATCAGCAAACAGGAGAGATGGCAAAACTTTCTTGTCTGAATGGTGCATTAAATGTATATAATCAATAAAAAATTATAATTTTAGTAATTTAAAATATAGCTTGAGATCATATTTGTTATTTGTACTTCTGAAAATGACTATTCCCAAATCAAGCTACCTCAAATTTTCCAGCAGAAGTTTAAAGTTAACTTTTAAATATTTATTTGGAGGAATAAATACTAGTCTTAGTAAAAGATCATGCTAATAAAAAATGACAAAATAGGAACCTGCAAAGAAATAAGTCAATATTAGGAAGAACCTTACATTCAGTTGGGGACCTTGGCAACTTGGAGTAGCTTTATGGATGTATTTGTCTGTTTATTTATTTTAAAAATCCCCTGTATTTCAGGATGGATTGCTTAAGACAACTGACTAGAACAGACAACAAAACTTCCAGTGAGTACTGTGGGAAATTCTTCACTAACTCATAGATCAAAGAAAATAAGGCAAAACTCATTTTTCAATATTACAGCCTACTTATTATTTGTAATAGAAAAAAATCTGGATTTTAAGGGCACACACAAATAGTGTATCTGAGTCACATATTGTTTACTAGATTCTTAGATGAGAGGTACACAAAATGCAAAAATGAAGCAATCTTTATTTTCAAAGAATCTGAAAAGGTTAATTTTTCCTACTTGTGCAACCAGGTATTTGTAGGATTAACAACTCCTTTAAACACTAGTTGGATTTAGCTACAATAAGAATATAAATACAATAAGACATTCCTAAGGGGAATACAATTTTTAAAAAATTTCCATATTTGCTACAATAAATGTTATGCCTAGAAATTTTATAGCTAACAGAAACACAGAAAATACTATACCCAGAGCTAGAAAACTGTTCCAGTACAAAGCAAGTCTGATATATTACCTCCCAAATACACAGCATATCCCTGGTAAAGTTGTAAATTATGGTTGCAAATGAGGCCACAAACAAAATTTTGCTCAAGGCATGAATCATAAATTCAAACAATAATCATCTCCTACGTGAGGCACAACTACTTTGTTTACTTCTTAGACACTGTTTCCTAAACATGAAGATGAAAGTAGGTCAAGGAAATTTAGCATCTTTTTCTCATGAAGCATGCTCTGATATTGGGTGCACTGCCTTATTTACAATTGCACAAACCTTTTAAATATTAAAAAATCTGTGTTTTCACAATGCTGGGTCCTTAAGCATAATGACATTTTACCTCATGATGACACCATATCATCAAAACTATAGATGTTTACTGAGGAAAAATAAATGACTCTCAATAATAACCTGCTATGTGGAATTCTGGTATGTTTTTCATATTGAAAATCAAAGTATATTTAGCTGATATTTACTGGTACTTTCAATCTTCTTAGTAGATATAATTGTTTGCTACTCTTTGCACACGTCTGAGAAGTCAAATGTTTTTTTCTCTGTCTACATTTTAGAATTTCTAAAAGCCTAATACCATGAAGACCTTTTTAAGTATGAAGCTTAAGAAGGCTGGCCTTTAATTAAACCTGTTCCAATCATAGAAAAAATCATAAAGTTAATCACTTAAACCAGTTCTAAGAATTACCTTGGAGGAATATACAACTGTAAAATATTGTTTGGAAAGCAGATTTTTAATATTAACATAACAATTTCTACTTACAGACAGTAAGAATAAATAGCAGAATGCTTACTGGTCTATAAGGTCCTTAGATGTCACAAACTTCCTGTTTTTTCAGCAATGGATATCAATAATAATAACAATAGTAATAGTCACATTAAGTGCTTATAATATAGTCAGAACCATGTTATGCACTTTATATGGATTATCCCATTTAATTCTCACAGCAACTCTTTAAAACAGAGATGATGTTTATATCTGTCTTACAGATTATGGAACTGGGGCTTAGAGAGGAAGGTAGAACACCTGGTCCACATCACCCTGAGCTAGACACTGGACATTCACAGATGAAGAGCAGTCTATTTCCTGAAGAAACCAATCATCTATTCATCAAAAACTTTCTGTCAGTGTATAAACCAAGGGGGACACATAAAATTTGATTTAGTTTAAATCTACTCAATTGAAATCAGATAACTTATGGGTACTTATACAGATCTAATAAACCAGCACAATGATCTACATAATCCAACCATTCAAAAAGTATCTATTGAATGCCTAGTATATACCATCTCTACTAGGGGGTGTGAATTCAGTGGTAAGCGAGATGAAGGGATCTCTGCCCTCAAGGAGCTTTTACAGTAGTGGGAAGATCAAACAATTATTTAAATCTTCAAATAAAATAATTAAAAATTAAACTGAATAGAGAATAATGGAACTTAGGCAAGAGATCAGAAGATGTCTCTAAATAGAGGACACTTAAGCTGGGACTTGAAGAATGAGGATTCATCATGCCAAGACGTGGAAAGGGTATCTCATGCCAAAGGAAATGTATGTGCGAAAGGCCTCACAACCAATGAGTCAATAAGTCCTGTTGGGTTGGACACATTATCCTGAATCCATCCACTCCTTTCTATTCATCATCTTAGTCCAGTTTATAATCATCTTTTGTCTGGACCACTGCCATAGCTTCCTAACTGGACTGCCTGCTTCTCCTTGGCCTCCTTCAATTCCATTCTCCTCACAGCAGCCAGAGCATTCTTTTAAAAAATGTAAAACCCTTTACACAACTAACCTGCATAAAATCCTTCAATAGCTTCCCTGTGAACTTCCTTCGGATAGCTATATGATGTGTTCCATCTTGTCTTTCAGATTTTTCCTTCAATGCCCCCTTCTAAATGAGGTCTTCCTTCAGGGCTCAATCTAAGATAGGACCTACTCACTCTGACACATCATATTTATTCTTTTGAACTTTCTGTTTATGACCTATCTTCATCTCCTGAAACTTAAGCTATTTGAGGATGAGCCTTATCTATTTTAGACACTATGTCAACTAAGTGTTTCACTTAGTACCTAGAGCATAGCAGATACTCAATTAAATTGAAAGGACTGGAGAAGTATGCAGAGGTCAAATCATCCCTGGACCTTTCATCTACAGTGAGGAGTTGGGATTTTTATTCCAAATGTAATGGGAAGATTTTGGGGAATTCTAAGCAAGGGGACAAAAATCATACCGGCTATTGTTGTATGGAGAACAGACCGAAGAAGGAAGAGAGTAGAAATTAAAAAAAATGATTAGGAGCTAATTCAGAAATCCAAGAGAGAGATGGTTTTGTCTTGGACTAGGATGGCAGTATTAGAGACGGAGGAGAAGTGAATGATTTTTGTGATATAATTTCAACTTGCTGATATATTGAATTTGGAGAAAAAGGAAAGGATGAAATTATATATATATATATATTTTCCCCCCTGAGATGGCAGGAAGGGAGGAGTTAAAGGAAGATAGACCTGGAGGTAGGACCATGATTTCAAACTGGATGCATTCACTCATCCTGAGCCAGACCTAATTTTCTGGCAACATATTTGGGTTTGTTTCAGGTCTGGTATTTCTCCTCAGAGGGGCAATTTAAGGAAAGGCCAGTCTATTAACAGAAACAAACATCTTTTTAGCAGATATCCTGGCTTGATTACACAGCAGCACCATAAGACACAAATAACAGCTCATGAAGGATGATGAACATTTAGCTCTTCGTTTTTTTATACCAGTTTTCCAAAGAAGCCAAAAACAATTTTCTTAAAGAATTCCAAGCCCTAAATATAATATACAGAAGAACTCATGGATTAGTAAGGCTTTCTGCTGCATTTAATTGAAAGATGATGCTGTAGGATTTTACTCTTTCATTCCCGTTTTACAATCCCTCCATGCCATCTGTAGCAACAGGGGCATGTGGGACAGGGAGAAGCATCAGAGGTGGCCTGATGCCATCAGCAGTGTGCTAGTCACTGTTACTGAGGGAGGCCTGAGGATATGAACCATGGTAGAACAGCTAGGGAAGGAAGGAGTCCAAGAATGACAGCGACTGTGCAAGGAGCAGTAGCTAAAGGATAATGGAAACTGGAGAAAGGAGCATAGCAGGAGAGTGGAAAGGACACTGGGTGTCTCCTAGTTCTAAGATGAAATGTTGCTTTTCAGATTTCCTAGTTGACTTGAAGATTGATATTCCAATAGATATCAAATTATTAAGAAATTAAAAATCACTTCTCAGTGATATTTTATTTTTGTGACAAAGGCAAATTCTTCTTCATTCTTCTATTGATATTGTTTATGAAACAAGAGTGTTTTGGGCTCTGATGTAATTCTAAATGTGTTAACATCTAGTAAACACAGATTTAGAATGCATGGCAAAGATTAAGAATGCAACCAAAAGTAGGTAAATGACAACAAAGACATCACTTTGGATATTAAATTGCTCTTAACATCCTTGCAGAAAAAAATAAAATAACCACTGGTTGATAACTTCCAGGAAAAAAAAAAGAGCCATAGTCAATATTCTACTTGACAGAGATGATTATGAGAACTGAATGATAAATATTTCCAATTATGATTTTTAATGCTGTAAAAAAGAAGGGGGGAGTACGAAAATTAATTTGATTATTGTGAATATAACTAAATTTCAATAATATCCTTAATACATAACCAAATAAAACATCAACAAAGGAAAAGCATGTATTAATGTAAGATCAACAAAATAAACTGGAAATTTCATTTACAACATTCCTATATTTTAAATTAAGAAATGTGTGCCAGGGATATCCACTTCCTGCTCACCCCAGCTGGGGATGCTTTGAAGTGCCTAAGTCCAGCCATAAAGTACAAGGAAAGGAGCTTCTCTCCCTCCATTCTACTGGATCCAATATTCCATTAGGGATCCTAGGTCTCCTGGGACACAAATAAGCATATTCCTCGAGGGTCCAAATATCAGGCAAGCATATATTCAGCCCCAAATGATAATACTGATTCCCTTCTGGTGATGACTTGACGATATGCTGGTAGGATGAATCCTCCCTTGGCCTCTATTTTGAGGCAGGTTTGATTCACTGGTTCATGCAGCTCCTGGGTACTAGAGTATTGAGCCTCACAGCAGTTCTCCCAGGCAATTAGCCACAGCATCTTTTGACCACAGGCTGCCCAGTGGATTACTTTCAGGGATGGGACAATAAGTACCCAAATGCTCCTACCCCCATTCTCCTCATCTCTTTTTGAACTTCCCCTCTTTATCTGTGCTTCCTTTATCTTTTGTCCATCCCATTTCTTTCTCCCCATAGCACTAAGTATCCC
Organism: Halichoerus grypus; assembly: GCF_964656455.1. Classification (NCBI taxonomy): domain Eukaryota; kingdom Metazoa; phylum Chordata; class Mammalia; order Carnivora; family Phocidae; genus Halichoerus; species Halichoerus grypus. The sequence continues at coordinate 75,298,506 of NC_135719.1, forward strand.
ATCAGAAAGGGATTGTCAGCAAGAACCCCAGCCTATAGCAACATGTAATTTATTTATCTTCTTTGAAGTAGAAGGAGCCAAATGCTCAATATGCAACCTCCTTTCACAAAGGAGAGAGGGAATGTTTTTAATCCTCTTGGTGTCTTGGACATTTTTAGAATGGACAAGATAGCTTGTAACTAGAAAACATTAAATTGTAAACATACACCCAGAAGGTGACGGGTTTTCATACCTGATGATGAACATTGGCATTTAAACAATACCTCTCCATTTAGTGATTTCCTAAATCTTTATATCTTACCTCCTTTCTTGTCTATTGAATGGACCAAAAATGACTCCCTTGATGACACTGATGCTTTGCAGCATCCAGAGATCTTCAAAAAGGTATCTTGCCTGCTTAGAGCAAAGTACTATTTTATCCTGAAACCAAAGAAAATAAAAAATAGACTCTACCAATACTAAGTTGACTCAATTTTCATGTGGCAAAACTAGTAAATAGAGTAATCCAGGATATATAGTTAGTGTCCTTACACCCCCTCCAAGAAAGGAGACACAATTTCTAAAAATGTATGTTCTCCTAAAAAATAAAATGAAGTGCTTCTTGTTCCCCCACTTCAGATAAATATGTACTTACTTGTAGTTAAACCACATAGGCATATGATAAGGCTGAAAATGGTAATAAACCTGTGTAATTAACTAAAAGCCAGTACGGTTGGAAAGCCTATCACGCCCTCATAATAGAAATGGTGCCATCTACCCATTAGAATTTATTTGTAAAGCTATTGCCATAACCTGTTAATGTTAAAGCAAACGATTTTGAACTAAACTTTGCTATAATTTAAGCCCCATTCATAGCAAACATGGCACTCCACAGATTTTGAAAATTTGCACTAAATTCACATTTCAAGATGGACTGAGGATTCATCTGCCAAGCTTCAGTCTGGGGCAAGTATTTTAGAGGCTAGTTGTAAACCCTAAATATGAAGAGGAGTGATGAAAAGTGCAAGCCCCCCCCCATGATAATAATACATTCAATAAATCTTTTTCTTTCCAGTTTTACCAAATTACACATGAAAATGTAAGCATATAAATTCAAACCATGTATAAATAGAATGGAGGAATAAAAACTAGCAGGAAATAAGCATCAGAAGCTGCCCCCTGCAGTATGCAGGTATGCGAAATATTGAGTGCTGTTTATCTGTTTCCCATTTCATTAACGTGTGCCACCTAGCTTTGTTAATGTTTTGCTACTCCTTTTCTTAGCAGCCCATGAAGCAGTCCTGTGAAATGCATGAGTATTATTCCTATTTTACAAATGAGACACTGAGGGAAAGAATGGCCATACAGCTAGTCAAATAGATAAGAAGGATTCCATACACTTTGATGGCTCAGCACATTAGGGGTAAGAAAACCATGGAATGCACATTCACAATGTAGCAAAATCCCTCGGGCTGCCTGAAAGATAAGCTTCTGGACTCAAGAGAAAATGTCAACATAGACCAAAATATGATTCTAGCAACCTCAGATAGTTTTTAAAAGTCCATCAATAACAAGTTCATGTGTTGCTCCTCCCCTTTTCACTGTTTTCTACTATACTATGTTGAAGGACCATGCCTACATGTATGAACTGACTGGCAAAGCTACATGGACATTTATATGACAGGTTTGTACAATTTACATGGGTCTCCGGAGGCAATCCTTTGTGTCCTTGGACCACTTTCAAGATAAAAGTCATAGACTTTTGATAAAAAGAATGAGACAATCACGAAACAAATAAGTACTGACTAGCTGACCAAGAAAACAGAAGTAGAGAGAAGGCCATGAAAGAACTAGAAGAAACACTATAACCCACTAAAAATCTTTGCTAAAATCTTGAGAGCAAGATACCATTGTTTTGAAAAACTTTAAAAAGTATAAAACACTTCTCTTGTTCTGGAGAAATGTAAAATCATATTGGGGAAAAAAGAGACAGTACTGGGAACAAAAGAGATTTAAAATGTTCCAAAGCAATAAAATCAAGAATGGGAAAAGAGTAAATAGTTAATTCTTGTAATGTTATAGCAAAATTAAAAGAGCAAGGATTTGGAGTCAGAGGACCAGAGTTCCATGACTCGGTGGCCAAATGACCTCAGGTAAGTTCTTAAATTTACTGACACTTACTTTCTTCATAGGTAAAATGAGGATCAACACCAGCAATCTTTAGCACAAATGTTTGTTACATGCAGTAAGTTAATTATATTATAATCCAAAATGAAGTCAAGTGGAAATTTCACCAGGAAAACCTGTGACTAGCGTGCCATATCTAAATTCTAATAGCTTATCTTGAAGACTTTTCCTTATCTATATCCTATAGCCCACAGAACTCAGGAAATTCAAAGCTCACGTCTACATAGAAAGATCTCAAGACACTGGAAATGAGGAACTAAAAAATAACATATGAAGTTGAGGAGATTAAGTATAAAGCAATTAGTTATTTATCCAGATGTCTAAAATACTTCTAAATGTATGGAAATATTTTAACCAAGAGTCCATTCTAAGCCTTGAAAACCCAGAGTAACAGTGGGGACTTTATCTATAGAAGTAGTTCTAAGGCAAGGCTTGACAGTCTATCTTGTATTTCAAAAATCAACAATGATTATCGACCACCTATATGCCTTCCCAATGCTGTGATATTACCAAGTGCTCTAAAGATTTTGCACTTAACCCAAATCACATTTTTTTTTCTTATCCTCTTCCAGTTTAACTCATCTCTACACCTTGTAACAGGCTGAGATCTGGAGGCCTGGCTCACACAAGGACATGCGTCTGTTGGTTCTGTAGAGTCTCTGGGGTTTCTGCAGTAGCAACATTACATTTTCATTACTGAAACTTCCCAGCCAGATAATATCACTTCATACACCGTAGACCCTCTGAGTCTTGCAAATGCTTGGCATCAGATCCACATGAGCCTATTCTTATTAGACAGTTTCCCTTCACTTTCCTTGCACTGAGCTGCTTGCTAGGCCAAAGATTCCTCTTACCTTGCTGCAAGACCCATTTCTGCAGGATTTTTCTTTGGCAGCAAGATTTCCAGGGGAGTCTAAGTATTGAATCCCGGGGTGCTTTTAGTTGCACCTGTTTTATTCTTTACGGAGTCATTAGAATTTGGCTGAGAGAACAGAAGAGCGGAGAAACATTGAGTTTGTAAAAGAGCAGCTCAGCATGGCATTTTTTCCCCCCAAAGTGTAATGGAGTGCATCCTATAACAGAAAATTTAGCCACAACCTACCATCTTTTAGTTTATAATTTGGAGCTCTCACACTATCTGTTCCTAGGATTTCTCCCTTTAGTCTTGATGCTTCAGACAAATTCTGAATAATAAATGGGAGGAGATGGGGTAGGAAGACCTGGGGAGAAAGTGTCAAGAACCCTATACCAGGAAATGAAAATAAAAAGATCCTGTGCAGTCTATATTGGATACAGATGTACACAAGATACAACTCTGTCCCGTAAAGTTGCCAAGAATGCACCAGCTACGTGTGGCCTCATAGTAGGATGGAGAACCATGATAGGATCACCTAGTAAACGATTTCTTTATAATTAGAAGCAGAGTTATTCATTGTGCTATTGTCCTGGATCTACCTGATACCTCAGCAGTTAATGAGTACCCACTATGGGCAGGGAACTGGACTGGGGAATGGAACTTTGTTTCTCTTACTACCGTTTTTTCTACCCATGTCCACAACCATGGGTCAGGGCCTTATTAATTCTCAGCTAGATTCTTAAAATCACTCAATAATAAAACACTCCCCTACCAAACCAGCTTTCACACCATAGTGGGATTACTTTTCCTAAAATATAGTGTTGATATTTCACTTATCTGATCAAAAGCCTTCAGTGGCTCTCCACTGTGTACCCAATTAAGCCCAAAGGTCTCAATTTAGTATTTAAGACCTTTACAAAATAGTTCTTTTTTTTTTTAAGATTTTATTTATTTGAGAGAGAGAATGAGATAGAGAGAGCATGAGAGGGGGGAGGGTCAGAGGGAGAAGCAGACTCCCTGCTGAGCAGGGAGCCCGATGTGGGACTCGGTCCCAGGACTCCAGGATCATGACCTGAGCCAAAGGCAGTCGCTTAACCAACTGAGCCACCCAGGCGCCCAACAAAATAGTTCTTTTCTGCTTGCCTTTCTCCTCTGTTTTCTCTAGTCAAGCCTCTGGGCAAATCCCACAAAGTCAGCAATTCTCTAGAGTCTCCAAGGTAAGCAAGTGTGAAACAGCCAGGATGTCAAGGCATTCTGGGAGTTTCCCTATTAGAAGGAAGGTTGGTAATGACCAACAACCTATGCAGGAATGGATCTATGATGAAAGGCCAGGAAGGGCCTTCCAACCTGCAGACAGTGGAGATGTTACATGTTTCACACACATCATTCAACCAGCTAGTTCTCACTGGCAGCCATTCTCAAAAGAACAGAGTGCTAAGCCCATGAGAGGCTAGTGATCTCGGAGGTTTGCATATGAAGAAGTGGTGGTGAGCACTTCCAATCACACCCAGCTTTCCTTCTCTCTCTCCCTTCCACCAGGCTGAGGATTCACTATAGAAGCCATTACTTTCTCCTCCCTGACTCAGAGTATTCTTTTCTTTTTAAAGCAACACCTCCTTATTGTATACAAGACACTTGTTACTTCAAATATTGTCACCCCACTCTGACTAGCATTCTGTATGTTTGTGTACCTTAAAAGTGGAGGAAAGAAGAACACTGAACTCATAGAAGGTGGATATTTGAGCAAGGCAGATGCGGACTGAGTTTATGAGTGACATGTATGACACAATCACCAACACCTTCCTGCTGAGATGAGGAACAGGACAATTATATGTGCAATCCCCACTTCTATTCAACACCATCTTGGAGGTTCTGGCTAGGGCAAAAAGGCAAAAACAAAGAAACAAAGAGTTTCTAAGAATTGAGAGCCCATTACCCACATAGGACATGACTGTGGTTGAATAATCTATATAAACACTCTTAGAAATAACAGATATATCAAGGTCACTGGATACAAGAGTGATACACAAAAATTAATTATATATCAGCAAAAGGATATGAAATTTTTTAATTTAAAAATTGCAAAAGCATCAAAACTATTAAATACCTAGTTTATCTAACAAAAGGTTATACAAGTCCTTTATATAGAAAACTATTACTAAGACTTCACTAATGGAGGAATATATAATGGTTGTGGATTGGAAATGGGAAGACGCAATGTTCTAAAGATCTTAACTCTCCTCAAATTGATCTATAGAGTGAATCAAAATCCCACCAAGTGAGGTGGGGTTTTTTTTGCCTTATTTTGTTTTGTTGGGGAACACATGGTATTCATGTCTGTAGAAATTAACATACAAATTCTAAAATGTATATGGACCTGCAAGGGGCCAAAAATGGCCAAGATAAAATTGAAGATGTAAAACTGAGCTGAAGGATTTATACAACTAGATATGTAAATTTATTATAAAGCCACAATATTTTAGATCTTGTGATACTGGCACAATGATAACCAAAAAGACAAATGGAACAAAAGAAACCAGATAAAGATGCATCCATATATGGGTACATGCTTTATGACAAAGATGGTACTGCAGTGTAGTGAGGAAAAAGGTGGTCTTTGGGGTCAAGTGGAGATCTATATGGAAGAAAACTAATCTTGATCTCTACACTTCATATCACACACTAAAATCAATTCCAAGGGGACTGTATATCTAAATGTGAAAGGAAAATCAATTAAACTTTTAAGAGACTACATAGGAAATATTTTCATTAGCTTGGAGTAAGGCAAAAATTTCTTAAGACACACACACAAAAAAACATTACCATAAAGGAAATGAGTGATGACTTGAAAGACATTAAAATTGGAAACTTCTTCTCATCTGACATACCATTAATTTTAGTATATGTGCTGCCGAAGCGAGCACCTGACATACCATTAAGAGAGAAAAGGCAAGTCACAGAGTGGCAGAAAATACTCGCAATACATATAGCCACAAAAGACTCATATCTAGAATGAATAAGCAACTCCTATAAATCAATTTTCAAAAAACAGATAACCCAACAGAAAATCAGGAAAAAATTTGAACAGGTTCTTCACAAGAGGTATTCAAATAGAAAGTGACCACATGAAAAGGTGTTCATCCTCATTAGTCATCAAAGAAATGCAAAGGAAAACCATAATTCACCACAACACCCACCTAAAATTGCTAAAATTAGAAAGCCTGATAATACCAAATGTTGACAAGGATGTGGAATAATTGGAACTCTAATACAATGCAAGTGGGAGTGTAAATGGGTACAACTGCTTTGGGAAACTGGTTAGCCTCATCTACTACAGCTGAGCATATACAAACCCTAAGACACAGAAATTCCACCCAAAAGAAATACATACATATACACACCACAATACATGTACAGGTAGTTTCTCAAAAGGTTAAACACAGAATTATTGCATGACCCTATAATTTCACTCCAAGAGAAATGAAAACATACATCCACACAGAAACGTGTTTGCAAATATTTACAGCAGCATTATCCAAAAGGTGGAAATAGCCAAAAGGTAGAAACAACCCAAATGCCCTTGGATGAATGGAAGAACAAATTGAAGTATATCAATACAGTGATATATTATTCAACTATAAGAAGGAACAAAGTACTGACACATGTTACAATGTGGGTGAAACTTGAACATGTTATTCTCAGTGATAGAAGCCAGAGACAAAGGTCACATATTGTATGATTCCTTTTATATAATATATCCAGATTGGCAAATCCATAAAGACAGAAAATAAATTGGTAGTTATCAGGGAAAGGGAGAGAGGTGATAGGTAGTGATTACTTAATGGGTACAGGGTGTTTTTCTGGTGTGATGAAAAAGTTCTAAAAGTAGAGAGAGGTGGTAGTTGCAAAATGTTGTGAATACATTAATTCCACTGAAATGTACATTTTAAAATGGTTAATTGTATGTTACATGAATCTTACCTTAGTTTTTTTAAAGACATAAAAAATGGTTCTTCTCTGGCCTCAGTTTCATCTTCTCTGGAAACTATATTCCTTTTCTATATAGGCAGTCCTCACTTTGCATGGTACTGGCATGAATTTTAGTTACCATAGTTAAGGTAAATTATACCAGTCTTCCAACAAAATGGCCCAAATTTCAGTTACCACAGTATAGTAATTATGAGTAATTGCATAAAGTACAAACTTCAAACCTAGCTCTTTGGTGTGTATACATATATATATAATAACAGATATGCATCATAATCAGTGACCAATCACATCACTTCTTTCAAAGCCTGCCAGTGACTGGCCACTGCACATCTATTACTCAGTTTATGCATAGACAGTGAAGAATACAGTTGTGCTGTTTCCCAGTGATAAACTCACACGACATTTTACAAAAATGGGTAATTGGAAGGGGAATTGGCCTCTTTTAATAGAGATGTTTTAACAGAGATAAAAATTCAGCAAATAAATGGAAAATGAAGTGTCAAAACTGAAACTCTCATCCAGTGTAGAGTTATAGAAGAAATAGCTGACCACAGGATTGTTGACAGAGCTACTATTTGAGAGACTCAGGATATACAGTCAGAAGAACTTACTGAAGGTGAACTTATCAACATAAATGAGGAAAGAGGTTTTGACAAAAAGGATGAAGATGTCCCAGAGGAAGAGATGCTGGCAAACAACTTCAATATTAAAGAAGCTCTCAGAGATATTTCGCGACATTGAAAGCATGAAGGATAAAATGTTGGAAGCTAATCAAAACTTAGAAAGGAGTATGACAATATGCCAATGCAAAGAAAAATGTTCACTCCTAATCATAAAATATAAGCAAGAAGATGACAAGTACTATTAAAACTACTCTTGATAAATATTTTACAAAAACAATAATATACTTTAATTCTCAATGTTTCTCATGTTTTTACTACAGTGTATTAAATAGCTTTACTGCTTTAATTTCCTTATATATTTATAAGTGACAGTTTTTATTCTTTTAACAGAAATTTTTTACAAGATGCTGAACAACAGCAATTTTTCCCAATGACCATTAAGATTGCTTTGTGTGGTTTCAACTTGCACAGCCATTTTTAGGATCCCACACTGCATGCAAAACCACAACAGCCTGTACTCTACTCTTTATTCTCCATATTCCAGTCAAATACTACTATCACCAATTTAAAATATTTGTATACCTCCTAACAATATCTCTGCCCCATAATATTGGCTTAAGAAATATTTGTTTCCAGGGTGCCTAGGTGGCGCAGTTGGTTGGGCGGCTGACTCTTGGTTTTGGCTCAGGTCCCATCTCAGGGTGGTGAGATCCACCCCATGTGGAGCCCTGCATCCAGTGAAGTCCCATCGAGCCCCGCCCCCCACCACTGGTAGTACCCAGTAGGCTTGAGACTCTCCCTCTCCCTTTGCCCCTCCCCACTGTGCTTTCTTTCTCTCTCTAAAATAAATAAATAAATCTTAAAAAAAAACGAAGAAAAATTTGTTTCCACCACTCCTTTCCCATTCGGTGACTTTGATTATGACATTTCTTTACCCTATAATTCCTTCCCCTTACAATTTTAAACACACATTCCTTCATGAAGACATTTTCCTGTTCCCCAAATTAAGGTGATCCCACCCTCCCTCCCTAGCGCCTCTGCCTACTGTAATAAAAAATAGTCCTTTTGAATTAGCAACAACTACCTCTTAATATACCTTTGTTGTAATATAATATATATCTGTTTTTCACTTTTGTTTGTTTTTTTGTCTTTGTTTTTGCAAGTAGAGAACTGATTAAATGTAGAGTGTGATTAAAATGAGATATAACAGAATATATGCATATACAAATAAGGACAAAATAGATAAAGAAAGGGGAAAACAGAATTTCTTTTATTTTTAATAAATATAAAAATTCTAAAGCAGAACTTTCCTGGAAAACAGATAATATATTACTATAGCTTTTTATTTGAGGGTTTATGTAATACAGGATACCTCTAAAATATCTATGTTAAGAACAAAGTCTGGGGCACCTGGGTGGCTCAGTCGTTGGGCGTCTGCCTTCGGCTTGGGTCGTGGTCCCGGGGTCCTGGGATCGAGCCCCACATCGGGCTTCCTGCTCCGCGGGAAGCCTGCTTCTCCCTCTCCCACTCCCCCTGCTTGTGTTCCCTCTCTCACTATGTCTCTCTGTGTCAAATAAATAAAATCTTTAAAAAAAAAAAAAAGAACAAAGTCTATGTGAGTTTTATTCCTCAAAGGTGTGGAGGAAAGACAACATTGTACAGAGCAAATATTTTAGCAGTCACTCTAACAATCGCCCAAATGCTGTGTTCAATTGTACTTTTTACACTTTGCCCTTGAATAAATAGTTATTGGCTCTGAAATTTCTTGAACTGAAAGCTCTTTGTTGAAGACCTCACAAGACTTTTAATAGAGACAACTAAAAAAGCAATTGATTTTCCCCCCAGTTGGAGAACGTATTCAAAAGATTGGTAAACAGCATCTACTATGCTCTCCCTTAAGAATGCATCCTTTGATTTGTACTTTAAAAAAAATACATGTAAGTCAATATTTGTTTCCTTTTTATGATAACCACATGCAGAATTTTTTGGGACAGTAGTAGGGTATAGCTATTATTATTGGGGAGTGGGACAAATGGTTTTCAGTTCACACTCTTATTCTATGTGACTTACTTGAAATTAGTTCTAGCTGATGCATACTTGGATCAATTTCTGCCCACATCACACACAACATGCTACATTATACTGTCAGGCAACCTACATTCACTGCTATCCCATCCATGTTGGTAGACACATCAGTAGCCATTTTATTTATAACCCCATCCCCTTAGTCATGGTTGATTGGACCAGGAAAGTGCACCTATCTCAATCTCAGCCAAACAGAGTCCCTTCTCTCAGAAATTGGATTTAGAACTGAAAGTCCTTTAAGAAGTGTCTGGACCTGTGAGGTACAGGCTTAGAAATGTGGGGAAGAAATTTCACTTGTCATTCAAAAGAAACCAGTCTTCAGAGAGAAAAAAACAACTTTCTGATCCCTAGTTTCAACTCCTTTCTAAGCCCAAGTTCCTTCCACTACTGGATTCCATGAGACATTCTTGTATCTTTATAATGAATTCTCCTTGCCAATTTAAGGTTACTAGAATTGCTTTCTCTTGCTTGCTACTGTGACTCATAACAAAAACAAGAAATATTCTAATGCAGTTCTGTGTAGAGACTTCATCTCTGAAACAGGAATAATGATAATTTTAATATTATAAATTTCAATAGTAGACAAGCAGAACAATGAATGTTCTTTTAAAATTAGAATCAACTATTAATTATCTTTATATACAAAATTTGCAAGCTTTTCCCAAGAAAGCTTTGTTACTTGTCCTAAGCTTGCTATGTAGTTCTATACTACTAATTTGCTACACTCAAATTGATCTGCTACTCCACAAAAGTACATCAGCCTTTCACATAACAATGAAACCTTTTAGACCTGCAAGTAGCTCTCCACCCTGAGTCGGGTATGTGGTTTCAAACACCCTAGTAGATCTTTTATATGAGACACTCTCCTAAATGAATAATAATTCCAACATCTTAACAGACTCTGTATTGGTTTCCCTGGTGCCACAAGATCTTTATTGGGGAAAATTTCTCTAATCTGACTACTGACCATATTGGTGCTTGTTTGCTTTCTAATATTATTTACCTTTAGAAATGTTTAGTTATTGATTTTTTAAACTTAATATTTTCTTTTTTTTTAAAGATTTTATTTATTTATTTGACAGAGAGAGGCACAGTGAGAGAGGGAACACAAGCAGGGGGAGTGGGAGAGGGAGAAGCAGGCCTCCCGCCGAGCAGGGAGCCCGATCAGGGCTTGATCCCAGGACCCTGGGATCATGACCTGAGCCGAAGGCAGACGCTTAATGACTGAGCCACCCAGGAGCCCCTAAACTTAATATTTTCTAAAATGCGCTTGATATTCTTTTTTTCTTTTCCCATCCAATTTCTCATGGGTCTTTCATTGCACTCTCATCACTAAACAGTATGCTGGAATAGAATATCAAAACTTGTCATAAATTTGGGAAGCTGGATAAATGGGATCTAAGTATAAAGCTAGAAGAAAGATTATTTCCTAAGTTTAGCAGACAATCGAGCCCATTCTCTTTTTTCCCCCAACCCATTCTTAATGTATTAAAAATAACACAATTATACAATCAAGACCCAGATTAAAGAGCCATTTCTCATTTACTGAAAACACAAACAATAGGATTTATTTCCAATATTTGTACTTATCTCTGAAAAAGTTCTTGAATATCATCAAATGTTTCAAAAGGTATTGAGACTCCAAATTTTACTGGTCTCAACAATATAGTTAGGACCAACACTTTCAAAAAATCAGTTAGCTAATCCTTTGTTGAGTACCTAGAGAATAACTGGCAAATTGGCTACTTTACTGTTCTAATGTCAAAGTTAGTAGTTGCTTTCTCTTAATTATGATATTTTCTTTTTTGAAAGGTTTCTGTCCTCCTCACTGTGAATCAAAATGTATTTGGTTTTTATAAATATGGTTAAATAAAATAGAACATTTCAGAACTGGAATATAAGCTCAGATAATCTTTTTCAGTGAAACATGGTATTATTTAAAAAAAATGCAAAAGAGTAAAAATAACCATAATTGATAAATATTGTCAATGTATTTTCTTACTAATAGCTATTAATATATATTTATCAACTATATGATATTGATTATCAATTATCAAAGTAACTGTATTTTAGGTTTGTCTTTAAAACTGACTGCAATGGCGTAGTAAAGGTTTTGAGTCAGAAAAAGTTTAAGGAATAGGAATGGGCATTTAAATTAAACTAAATTCAACTTATTCATACCATATATAAAATGGAGTTCTGATCAAAGACTATTTTGTGTAGAAGAGTTAAAGCTATAACAAAGCATAGCTAAATTAATAGAAATTTTTAAAAGTTGTTGAATGTGAATTATAAACTATCAACTCATAAATACTTAGATTTTAGCTGCTTTGGAACACAGTCTGAAGGTTCCTCCCAAAATTAAACATAGAGTAACCATATTGACTCAGCAATTACACTTCTAAGTAAATTCTCAAAAGAATTGAAAATAGATGTTCAAACACAAACTTGTACATGAATGTTCACAGCAGCATTATTCATAATAGTCAAAAAGTTGAAACAACTCAAATATCCTTCAGCTGATAAATGGATAAACACAATATGGTATATCCATACAATGGAATATTATTATTCAGCCTTGCAAAGAATAAAATAATCAACAGAGCAATTCCAAATTTTATATGGAGAGGCGAAAGACCCACAATAGCTAAGACAATATTGGAGAAGAACAAAGTTGGAGGAATGACACTGTCCAATTTCAAGACTCAGTAAAAAGCTACAGCAATCAAGATATTGTAGTACTGGCAAAAAAATTAGGCAAATAGATCAATGGAACAGAATAGGGAGTCCAGAAATAGACCCCCATACATACAGTCAATTGATCTTTGGCCAAAAAACAAAGGCAACACAATGAAGTAAACATAGTCTCTTCAAAAAATGGTGCCAGAAAAACTGGACATCCACATGCAAAACAATAAATCTAAACACAGATCTTAAATCTTTCACAAAAAATCAACTCAAAATGGATTACAAACATAAATGTAAAATGCAAAACTATAAAACTCCCAGAAAATAAGGTAGGAGAAAACCTAGATGACCTTGGGCATAGCAATGTCTTTTTAGATATGTTAGTGACATGATCCATGAAAGAAATAATTAATAGGATGAGCTTCATTAAAATTAACAATTAAAAACTTCTGTGAAATGAAGTATCAAAAGAATTAGAAGATAAGCCACAAACTGGGAGGAAATATTTGCAAAAGACATATATGATAACTGTTATCTAAAATATAAAAAGAACTCTTAAAACTCAACAATAAGAAAACAAACAGTCCAGTTAAAAAATGGGCCAAAGACTTTAATAAATATCTCACCAAAGAAGATATACAGATGGAGAATAAGCATATGAAAAGATGCTCCACATTATATCATCAGAGAAATGCAAAGTAAATGAGTAACATACCACCATAAACCTATCAATATGATGAAAAGCTGGAACACTGACAACACCAAATGCTGGCGAAGATGTGGAGCAACAGGAACTTTCATCAATTGCTAATGAGAATGCAAAATGGTACAGCCACTTTGGAAGACAATTTGGCAGTTTCTTATAAAACTAATCATACTCTTACCATATGATCTGGCAATCACACTCTTCGGCATTTACCCAAAGGAGTTGGAAACTATGTCCACCCAAAAACCTGCACCTAGATGTTGACAGCAGATTTATTCGTTATTGTCAAAACTTGGAAACAACTATAATATCCCTCAGCAGGTGAATGTAGTACATCCCACAATGGAATATTATTTAGCACTAAGCAGAAAGGATATATCAAGACATGGAAGAAGCTTAAATGCATATTACTAAGTGAAAGAAGCCAATCTGAAAAGGCTACATACTGTATCATTCCAACTATATGACATTATGGAAAAGGCAAAACTATGGAGACAATAAGATGAGTGGCTGCCATGGATGGTGGGAAGGGTGAGTGAATAGGGAGCACAGAGGACTTTTAGGGCAGTAAAAATACTCTATATGATAGTATAATAATGGATCTATGTCATTACATAATTGTTCAAACCCACAGAATGTACAGCAAGAGTGAACTGTAACATAAACTAAGGACTTTGGGTGATTATGATGTATCAATATAAGTTCATTCTTGGTTAAAAAAAAAAAGCACCATTTGGTAAGTGATGTTGATAAAGGGGGAGGCTCTGTATGTATGGAGTCAGGGGATATGGGAAATCTCTATATCTCCCTCTCAACGTTGTAAAACTAAAACTGCCCCAAAAATAAAATCTTCAAAAAAATAAAAAGAATGACATACTGATACATGCTACAACATGGATGAACCTTGAATATAGTAAGCTAAATGAAATAAGTACATAGTACAAAATCATACATATAGTATGATTTCACTTACATGAAATGTCCAGAATAGGTAAATTCATAGAGACAGAAATTATGTTAGTGGTTGCCAGGAGTTGGGAAGAGGGAAAATGGGGAGTGACTGCTGATGGGTATGGGGTTTCTTTTTGGGATAATGAACATGTTCTGGAATTAGATAGTGGTGATGGTTACATAACTTTGTGAATATATGAAAAGCCATGGGATTATACATTTTGTGAATTGTATCTCAACTTAAAGATTATATGAGAAAAAAGCATTTTTTACAGACAAGGAAAATTAGAACCAATGTACATGGTGATAAGTCATTTGATTCTGGTCATCATATTTCATCCTAAAAATGACCTCAATGCAGTTAGTAATCTGTGTGTACAGAAGCATCCCCCCCACACACAGATAATCGCCACGCACAAACACCTCCAGGGTGGAGGTGGGAGTCACACTGGAAAGCACTGGAGAGGCTCTAGAGAAAGAGAATGGTATGTTAAGCTTTAAGGAGGTTGTACTTCACAAGCACCTTCAGATCTTTGGTTCCTGAATCATTAAAACACCGAGAAAGTATAAATAGGAATTTAGAACAGCTTGCAGAAATGGACTAAAGTAGCCATCTAAATTTGGGTGTTAGCTTAGTGCTAACCACATGACCTTTCTCTGACTCTGTGTACACTGTGTCAGTCCTAATACCAGCCTTTCCCAAACGTTTTCCTTTGCCAGAAAACATCCAAGAGGGAAAAGAAAATGAATTTTCACCCAGTCATGCAAGTGAACCACTTGGGGTTTTTCACAGTAGCTGATAGAACATTTCACCTTTTCAGTGCAGTGTCTTGATAACGGCCAACCCTCATTTTGTGCCCTCCCTAGGCAGAGCCTTCTATTTCCTCCAGTGCCTCAGAGAATGAGATCCCAATTCCTTAGTGTATGAGTGTGATTTGTTGAAATTTATCTGTAGTCCCAGGCAATGTCAGTATACCAAAACGGATGCATTTAGTGTTAAGTACCTTAGCAGCAATTTCCCTTTTGAGCATTGGAATGTGATAAAGCATTAGAACTTTACTCTTTGGAGTGAAATGTAATACTGCATGGCCTGCAAGAAAATAGATTGGGGAGAACTTCTTGCAGCCATTTGTCCCAGTAATTGACCAACAGAGAACAATAAAGCAGTATTCCTCAATACTAGTATCCTATTGGAAGCATCTTGCCCTTCTTCTTACACATTTTATAAATTGGAATGCTAGTAGGACAAGCACACTTCCCCATTAAATGGATAAATTTGGCCCCTGGAACATGAGCAACAGCAGTATAGCACCTACAAACAACAATGAAGAGATCCATTTCCATTGCTTCCCAGAACTTGTGGGACTCTTTAAGGATGAAAGTAATCTTTTCATGTTCCAGCTTGAAGAAGTGACCAGATTGGCTCTGAAGCTGACACCTACATCCATCACATTCTGATAAGAAGCATCACTAGCTAACTTTGTTTCCAAGTAATTCCCAAACTTTATAAAATTAAATAAACTGATGGGGAAAAAAAGTGAAAGGTTTCCACCACAGAAAGAATACCATGGCAAACAGAGAAGTGAGGATTTCACCAAGACTTGTTTCTTGCATGTTGCAAATGCATAATGTACATCTGCAGTCATTAAGGCATCCTGTTCATCTGAAAAACATAATCTCCCAGCACATCATTTTACATGAGAGATCATCGAAAAACCTCCCCATTTTTTGACTTAATCTATAGCTCACTTGGAATGGTTACATCGAAGAGAAAAACATTCTTTCCCTAGGTAACAGTCCAGTAGGTTTTCCCGCCTCAGTTCCTTTCTCTCTGCTATCTCTGGCCCCAGTGTGTGATTTTTTAAGCATTGCAAAATGTCAATACACAAACAAAGGAGACCAGAAGCAAACCCCTGCTATCACAGAATCTTGTTGTATAAACTGAGAAACACTGACATGTAATGAAACCTTATTCCCTTTTTTCCCTCCTCTTTGTAAATGATTTGCTTCCCCCTCCTCCTTCATGTATAAATAAACAGAAAAGTGTCTGTATATTTGGTGTTTTTTATCCTTTGGTCTTCATAATCAAGGGCTATTACAGCAATAGATCTTATCTGTGGAATGGCAGTCCCTCTGCACCTTCAGTTCAGATTTTTGTTTATGCTTGGCTGCCATTGTGGCTGTTCCTGATAGTTTTAGGTCAGCCATGACAGACTATGGGTGACACTAAATAAACAAGCTGGGAGTCTGGGACCAGCCAGGAAGGAGTGGTACTAGGGCTCACAGTTTGATTTTCCTTGATTAATCGCCCCTTTTATTTAGAATAACTTATTGTGTATAGTACCTGCTTGTCTGGCTGAGCAAATTACACCATCAATAGGCAAGAACTTAGAAATCCTCATAAACAAAGAGAAACAAGGAAGACAAGTACAGCTTACTCAACTGCAAAGTGAAGCTGCTGGCTTTAGGAGCATGATCAGGGCTGCTTATTTATTTTCTTAAATAGTGTATAGCTCTTTCTTCTGCTGCTTGTTATCCTGCTCTGACCTAAGTAACCTTGTCAAGCCACCTCCCAGGCTACCCAGATAGTCAAACCAGCAGACTAATCATTCTGAATGATAAGAAAGGGCATGATTCCTAGTGCTCAGTGTCTCAGGATCCATCTTGGCTCCCCAGAAGGACTCCTCGTGTGTGTGTGCGCACGCGCACGCACACGCATTCTACAGCTATTAGGTTTAAGAAGAGGCTGCTGAATGGGGCCATGTTTTTTTATTTTCTGCCTTTCGGCTCAGTTCAGAATCATCCCCAGTTCCTACTGTGTGTTAAACACTGTAGCGTTCATTTTAAAATCATCGTTAACCATTAATTTCCTCAAATTGTACTCATAAATTAAGCAAAAACTTGTGACTTGCATAGCTGATTAAAACCATTTGGGAAGAAAATTTATTCCTCAAATTCTACACATTTTAAAAGCATGGCTGTCAGGAATATTCCTTTGGTTCAAATTCAGCAGGTTAACAAAGAGTCTTAGGAGTCGTCCACGTTGTAATAACAAAAGTAAAAATAATAATGGAATTTAGAAAAGTATGCAAATAATTAGAAAAAACTACCAAATGCTATGCACAGAAAATTCATGGACAAATATCAATAAAGAACATTACCAGTAATGAAAGAGGGATAAAATGTAACATTATTAAAATATAATTTTTCTCCTATCAAATATGCAATTTATTATTATTTTTTAATTAAGGGCAATACTCTGTGCTGGTGAGACTACGGTAAGTTGGGTTTTCTTATACTCTCTATACTCTCCTGTTTCTAGTGGAGAAATAAATTTTTATAATCTTTCTGGGAAGTTAGAATTCCTATGGCCACCACCCTATTCTAAGGCAGTCCTTCTCTAATTTGTAAAAGAATCATTTGGGGCTCTAAAAAACAAACAAACAACAACAACAACAACAACAACAACAACAACAAAACCCACCCAGGTTCTGATTGACTAAATCCAAGTGGGGACTGAGATTCTTTATTTCTAATAAGCTTCAAGGCAACGGGGATACTGAAGGTCCAGGGACCATACTTTAAATTGCAAATTGTTAGGAGGCTCCTTAGTAGTTCCCCCAAAAGAGCTGTACCTAAGGAAATAGGTGTAGAAGGCAGGTATCACAGGTGACCACACATGTGATCATCATGGTATGGGACACCAAAGAGGAGGGATGACCCAAAGATGAGGCCAGTGCTTGAAACCTAGAGGTTTCCTAAGAAGATGGTAAGTTCCATGTTGGATGTGGTATTTGGGAAGTTCCTATGGTATAATCATGTGGGCATCTGTAAAAGGCAGAGGGACATGCAAGTTTGGAGCCTCAAGAAAGTTCACAGTAGAGGCATATTAGGTTGAGCCACATGAAACCATCAATAGCCAACCACTTTTAACCTACAAAAATGGCCATATCATATGGCTCAACCTAATAAATTGGAAGATCACTTTTATGGTGGTAATAATTGAATGTGTGGAGGTATATGATATTAGCAAGGCTAAGCACAAAGACTGATCTAGGGACTGAAATTTGGGAAATGTCTACATTTAGAGAATGAACAGAGAAAGAGAACTAATAAATTAGACTGTATTTGTTTGCTAGAGCTGCATGGGCTGGGTGGCTTACAATAGGAATTTATTTTCTTACAGTTCTGGAAGGTATAACTCTGAGATCAAGCTGTCAGTAGGGAGAAAGCTTTCTTTGGAGACCTCTCTCCTTGGCTTGTAGATGGCCATCTGCTCCATGTGTCTTCATAAGGCCTTTCCTCTCTACATGTCTATGTCCCAATTTCCTCTTCTTACAAGGATACCAGTCATATTGCATTATGGCTAATCCTAATAACCTCATTTTAAGCTATTTATATCTTTAAAGAGCCTCTCTCCAAAATATATTCACATTATGAAGTACTGGGAATTAGCACTTCAACATATGAATTTGAGGAAATAGTCCAGCCTGTAGCGGAAATTGACAAAGAATTTTCAGAAAGATAGGAAGAACCAGCACTGTACTTTCAGAATCTTAAAGAAGCAGAATTTCAGCACTGAACCCCCAAAACAAGAATACAACAGAAGGATGGTGGATGAGAGGTTGGAAGAGTCCATTGGATTTTTGACTTGTCGGTCTTTGCTGATATTTGGAAAAGCAGCTTAAGTGATAAAATTGGGGGTGGAACTCAGAACAGGAAAGGGGAGAAGTGAAGATATCATAAAAAGATTAAAGAGTCCCATTGGACCAAATAAAACAAACATAAATCCTTGGGCAATCCTTGGTCCAACCCTGCTATGACCTAGCAACTGCCTTTCTCTCCCAACTGAGGCTCCTCTTTATTTCCCCAGTAGGAGCCCAAATTTCTGTCCCTTAAACCATGTGTAGTCCTAAGTTCTGGGACAATTTCTATACTATCCTCTGAACACTCTAGTACCTTCAGGATAAAGTGTACATTGGGAATCACTGGCAAATCATCCCCCTCCAGTAGATGGAGTTTACCTAAAACCACAAGCTTCAAAGAGGAAGGAAAGGCATTCTCTTTTGTCTCAAAATTAGTCTAAAACAAATAGCAATGAGGTATCCAGGTTCATTTGCTGTTTATGTGACATCATCATCAAAGCATCATATGGCAAGGTCATAAAATTACCCACACTCTTCCAGCAGGTCTCCCTACTGTCAGATATCAAGGGAAAGGAAGTCAATTTAGCCCAAATAAAAATATTTCAGTCATTCCAGTATAAAGTTTCTTCTTAGTTTAAACATTCAGTTCATTGATAACTCACTTTTAATCAAGATCCGCTCAAGTACCCTCTCCTTTGAAGATCCAACCGCTTGCAAACTTTGCCATCTCCTCCCTTCTCTTCTCAAAATGGTATCTGGGTATATGTTGGGGGAAGGAGCTTGCCAAGTCTTGTGGCACTGGATTGAAGAAGTCCTCTGATCTGATGTCTCTGCTACCATGTTTCTCTTTCCCCCCGCAGCTACTCCCTCTGCTGGCATTCAGGTCTGAAGTCAGTAGCTGATGTGCTTGATGCATGGTCCTTTCTAACTTGAGTGGGGCCTGTTGATGAACCCTTGACTCTTGCTGTTGAATTGACATAGGCATCCGGTATTCAGGCCCTGCTTTGATTTACTTCCCCAGAGCAGATACCATGGTAGGCCCACTAGATCTCAAGTGTGCCCCAACTAAAATACAATCTCAGCAAAGGCAGAGTTTTATCAATAGAATTTTTCACTGCTGCATTCCCAGTGCTTAGAACTGTCTCTAATCCATAGTCAGCAGTCAGCACTTAATAAATACCTAGGATAAATGAATTTTCTAGGCTTGGCTCTTGCTCTGCTAAAGGAAAAATATCTTTTTTTCTTTCTTCTCGCCTAGTTCCACATTTACTTGGCAAAATCTTTATTTGATTATCTGAAATGGAATGTTAGCTCTTTTTTTTTTCACTTTGTATCACTTCTTTAATGAGTCTAAACCCTTTCTCCTTCCTCTCTTTCTACCCTCACACAAAGGGAGATGGTTCCCTCAGCCCGTGGAGAGAAGGCCATTCAAAACACAAACACACACACACACACACACACACACATACACACACACTTAGTGGTCCCAAGTTGATAAAGAAGGAAGGTGCTTCCCCAAAATGTTGGTTTCATGTCTTTCATAACCAACTGAAAGGAAAGAATCATAAAAGGCAAAATGGAAAAGTTCTAGAAGGGAATGCTTCTTCTCCACCTTATTTCTTTCTCTGGGGGAGTTGAAAAAGAATAACTTTGATACCCTTGCTCTTCTTTCATTTCACCAGCAAAGATGAAGGCGTAAGAGGCAAATGGAATTAGTACTTATCAGATTAGTAAATTTGATATGACCCTGCCCCTCTCCTTGCTCCTAGGGAGCAGTCAGCCCATTGGATGCTGGGAGTCAGCTCAGCTAGCCGATCTGAATGCACTCTAAGATATACTGTTCAAATTTTATCAGTAATAAAGGTGATCTTTCAGTACTCCATTAGCTTACTGCTGATTTATTTCTTGATTAATTCAGAATCTGGGTAAGGAAGAGAAGCATTATTTATTGTGCTGCCTCAGAAAACGCCCAAATTGGAATATTCTCCTCAACCTAGATCTATCAATAGATGCTTAGTCATTAGATAATGAAAATCCAAAGTATGCATGGTATGGATGAAATAAATGCCTAGGTTGAATTATTTAACATGTTGCAGAGTGTAGGAGATGACAGAACTCCAGTATTCTGATGCTACCCAGTCCCATCTTTTTGCTTTCATCTTGGCCAGGGCTGCTTATCTTGTCTAGATTTGTTAAAGAAACAAATTTCAGGAGCTTTCCTTATTAACCAGTTGCACTTTATTTTAAAAGATTGGATTTAAAAAATTATAATCTTTTATAATAAGATTATTAAAAAATCATTGGCTAACAGTAATGCAAAGGAAGCACTCTCAGCTGGAAAACAGAGAAGCTTACTTATTTTCTATTCTAGTCACTTTATGCTCCGTTGCCTCAGCTCTAAGGGGGGACAGGTGGACTAGATGCGCTCTAACATGCCCTTCTATACATTTTCTAGACAATTCGCCTTCATCTCAGGTAGAGTGCAAAAACAGCTGATCAGCATTCTTCGTTAAGTAAACTTTCATAAAGTCACCTCTAAATTAAAGATATTCCTAAACCCTATTTTTCTAATCTTAGTAAAATCACCTTGTGTCCCTTCACAGATATTATTTGTCTATCAGTTGAGTGGTAACTTTTTGCTTCCAAAATACATTTTAAACAGTGATGCCTTTTTTTTAAAGGGGATGTTGGCCAGAGTAGCTGACACTAGGATAGTTTAATTAGTTACGCATTTGCCTCCTATCCAGGTCCAATAAATATGCATTCATCAGCACAGCTGCATCTCAGCATGCACATTTAAATTAAAGAGGCTTCCTCAGAGGCTGGGGCAATCCTGGCATCTCCTCACTTTGCCAGAAACCACATCAAATCCTGAATCAGTTCTCTCCTTAGAATTTCTTCATAGGTGTCTTCTTGTAACAATCACAAACATGCTGCCAGATTAGATTTTCATATTGTTGCCTAATAGCCTAGGAATTATTTTTAAATGAAATAATAGTACTCGATCTTTAGTGAAATGAAACATATCTTTTTCCTTTTTTCTCAAATGGATGTACATCAATGACATTTGATATAAGAGGCTCAAGACTATTGTCCCATGTTTTCCTTTTGTTTTCACTATTGCTTTTCTAAAATAAAGCATCATTAATTGAAAGTGAAATTAAACTTCACAGATTTGTTTTTGTACATTAGGATCCAAATGTAAGTTATCCCAGCTAATAGACATCAGATTAATGGATGTTCAAAATAAAATGCTATTTCTTGAATGCGAACATTTTATGTAAATATTCTTTTCTTCCCAATCAGAAATCCCTAGCTAATAGGAAAAAAGGGCATTGTTATGTAGGTTCTGACCAGTGCTGTGTCAGTCTCTGAACATTCATCTACAGCTTGCATCTGACATAAGCAATGATGGATGAGCCAACTTGCTGTTTGCTCTCCCATGCAGAGAAAGTGGGTTTCCTTCTTTTCCAGAGAGCCAATGGAAAAAGGATGAGAAGGAGATGGATGGGCATTTAAGAGGCACCAGCAGGGGCCCTGTAGGTGTGGCAGGCATCAGTGGTACCTGTCACCACATGGCACCAGGCCAGGAGGCTTCAGGACCTGCACCAGGTCCCCCCAGACTGGTCCTCAGACTGGACCCAGAGAAGAAGAGACCTCACTTAACCACGTGTAAGGGCCCTCCCTGAGAGCTGCCCACAATGAGACTTTACAGACTGGCACGAAGGAGCAATTGCCATTATCCCCACACGAAGAGAACTTTACACATCTCAAAGACAGCCATAGGATGGATGAAACAGAGGGGAATGGTGGGGCGGGATGGGGGAAGGAGGTGATGAAGACAGGGGAAGTGAAGGAGAGAGAGGCTGAAGGAGATCTCAGATTTTCCTCCTACTGTTCACTTTAAATAACAAGAAGGTTAATGCTTTCTGCAGTCCTAAAATATACCTATGCCTGCCAGGTTCCTGAAGGTTAATTGCTACTGCTGGGGGAGCTGCCCTAATTTGTTATGCCTTCTAATGACCTTCCTGTAGGCAAATGCCAGAAAAGGCCTGCCAGCAGGTGTGCTCTGCACTCAGGGCAATGACCCCTCCCAGGGAAATGGGCAACACGAGGTCGAGTCCTGGAGAAGCTTATCAGTGATTGGCAGTGATTGATATCCAGGGGCAACTGTTGCTAGACAATTTCACATTTTCATCTGTCTTTTAGGTGTTTTCAGTGGAGTTTTTCAATTATCCATCAACTGTTCTTTTGCTGTCACCTTCAAGTTCCTGTACTATCCACAGCATGCTCTTATAATACAATCCATGCCTATGAGAAGTTGACAAGAGAAGTGAATGGCATGACACAAACCAAGTCCATGGGCTCGCTCTTTCCCCTTCCCCTGGGAACAACGAATATTTCAAATCCAACAACTGAGACACACAGACACTTGTCTGAGACAGGAAGTTCCAAGGAAGGACCATAACTTTTTGCAACAAACTAGCTCCTAGTGACTCAGTGATTAAACTGCTACATCAGGCCAATTTCCTAACCTGAAAAGTGGTTGTTAAAAATGCATGCATTGCTATTCTTTTGACACAAACGTAGAAACTGTTACCAACCCGAAGGGTTAGTTCAGCCACTCATTTTTACTCGCAACATCAGAGGGATTCTTTGCTTTCTTTTAAAGCAGGTCACACTGACATGGTCCTCTCCCATCCTCTTTATCAACTGGCAAGGAGACACACACTCACACACACCTGCTTCCCTACCTCATGCTATTTGTAGGAGTATGTAGAGAAGTAGGCAGCCACCTGTGTGTTGTGTAAAAAGGCAGGAGACAAAGCCTCCTTCCAGTAGTCATAATATGCTAGAGGTGTTGCCCTATTATGATAGCTTCACTTCCTTGGTTCTGGAAGGAATTTCTATCATCTTGGGGTCCTCTTTTATATGGTAATAAAGCTGGTAGGGGCCATATGCCTTATTTGTTCACTGTGTTAAGTGTGGTGTGGAAAAGAAAAGACATGGCAGTGGGTTTGGTGTAAAAAGATAGAATGGTTAAGTCCCAGGTCTATCACTGTGAATTTTGTTCGGGCACTTTGCTTCCTTAAGCTCCAATTTAGTCATCTGCATAAAATGGAATTACTACTCTCTGTCCCACATATGTCCCTGGGGGATTGTGAAGATCAAAGGAAATAATTTATATAGAAATGCCATGTAAACTGTAAAGGCCCTATCAATTCAATATTTTATCATTGTTGATTAATGTCTTAGTTGAGATCAAGTAACAGCTCAGTTAAACAAAATGTAAAATCTATTAAAAAGTGCCTGGACTGAGGTTGATAGTTCTAAACTGATGAATGCTGAGCATGCTGAGGAAAAGAGAAGTATAGATAAAGAGCAAGGCATCTAGAGTAATCATTAGTACTATTTGCCAAATATTTATGCCTTTTCCAGCCACATGGATAGCTTTTATTTCCCTGCCCAACTAAAGATAGTATAGTTGTTTTTTGCTTTGCAATGAAATATGAGCAAAAGAAAGAAATATATTCATTAACAGGATGCCTCCACCTACTTGGTCCTTGAGAAGCTATGATAATGCAGAAAACCCCAGTAACCTATGTTAGACATGGAGTACGAACAAGAAATAAACTTTTGTTGTATTAAGCCACTGAGATTTCAAGATCATTCGCTAGCCGATTCTGCTGGTATGGGTCAAACATAAATTTTGTGCAGGAACCATCTCCCTAGATTTGACCCTCTCTCTGCTATACTTTAAGCTCCTGCTCTTTGAGGGAAAGAGAATCCGATAATGGTTTTCCAATGGACAATTTACATTTGTTAATAGTGCTTCAGGATTGGTCTAACCAGTAAGTTGTCTTTGGTTTACTTTATTGAAAAACACAGGAATGGATACACTGTGGCTCAATTCTTATTTGTCCAACATTTGACAGCTTATCCTTACATAAAAGCTGAGAGATCTTCTGTGTAAAGGAAGAGCCACCTTTGGGATCTGGCAGATAGCAAATGAATGCTAAGCAAATTCTGAAGGATGTTAATATGGATCATTAAATGGAGTTCATTGCCATGAAAAAGTAAGGTTTGAAGAAATATTATAAAGGATAAAAAGGGTACAGTTTAGCAACAAAAAGGAAAATAAATTCGGAAGACCAGAGAGCAATTTTATAACCCCCCCAAAGCCTGTCCTACTCTTGGCCAGAGGTGGAAAAACTTACTGGACTGGAGGATATTTGAGGAAAATTTCATTATGTCTCAACTGGAAGTTTCTGGTTTGTAATCAACAAAAACGAACTCTAATATAATCAACAAAACCTAAATCTAATTTAACAGAAAAGCAAAATTGACTCAAAAGATGCTGAGTAGCTCACACATTGTGAAGAAGGCTGAAGAAAGACTCAGCAAGGATTAAAGCTGATTGGGGGTCCAGGGAGCAGGGGTAAATGGACAGTCTTGGAAATGAATGAGTTCCTGCCATTTTGAGGTTTTTTTGTCACTCTGCTCATGTCAAATGTGGGTTAAAGGTTTGGATCACGGACTTTTGCCTAGGCCAGAGTGGGGCAGGACACCTGGGTTGATGATGGTCCCAGTAGACTCTATGCAATAGAGCAAAATTGAAATGATGTTATCAGGAAAAACAAATGTTGAGTGGAAAAAAAAAAAATTCCACCAAAACCAGCAATAGAAATGTAGTTTTGGAGTAGTAAGACTGAGTTTAGATTTGACTTAAGAAATAGCTAGAAATGGAAGAAGGGTAGATTGCACATGGAAATGGCATTCCCTAAATAATACTTAGAGAAAAGATCCTTAGTTTGTGTACACACACACACACACACACACACACACACACACACACACACAAAGAGAAGATGAAAGCAATAGTCAGGTAACAGATCACTGGAATAGTATGAATTCATGTGAGGTAGACATTTCCTGTGAGGTGCCGACTTTTCAAAAGAAGAGGAATAAATCTGAACCCTCTGAAAAATTGTCACAGGTAGCAATGGACTTGATTTGGGGGATTGAAACAGAGAGGAATTAAAGACAACTCATGCTGTAGCAAGATAATCAAATCACGTAGAAAAATTTCATACCGAGGAGATAGTGGTAATTAAAAATGATTCTCATTTAACAACTCTGAATGCAGCACACGAATTTCAAGATTTCTGCAAGTGATTAATCTTTTCTCTTCATGATAAATTGAATTGAATTTCTATGTTTGGACTCAGTGAATGCTGATGGGTCCAAAATCTCCTTTTAAATCCATTTTTAAAAAATTCTTTTCCTCTCTTCCTTCGATTCATCACCCTAAGAAATGTTGTTCAGATTGTGGTGAGTTCTAAATGGATTGATTGCTTGTTTTAAATAGCTCTCTCATTTCCTCTGGGGGAAGGAACTGTACTTTTAAGAAGGCCTGCTCTGAGGCATAATGCGAGATCACGATTCAGGGCCCCTCTCATATTTTCAAGCAAGAATATGAAATGAGACACCTACAGTACCTGAGGAGAGTTAGAATTTTCCTCAGAAGACAAAAGATTTCGTTCTTTTATCTGCATTGTGCATGCAAATGTAGGGTACGCGCGTGCACATACACAAGCTTTCAAAGAGAGAGAAAGGGCAATAATGTTGAGCAGCGTGAGAAATGAAGCACAAGAGGAACAGAATATATCCTTATAGGGAGAGAGACGGTGACAAGGAGGAGGGGAGACCTTAGGCTGACAGTCAGTGAAGTGGGAGGATGGAAGTTTTCAAAAGTTAATAACTTAATGAACTTTAAACTTCCAAAAATGGTGGGGTGGGGGGGAGAAGATATATGTTCCTATTTAAGAACTCTATACTTGGAGTTAAGAATGTTATTTTACTTAAGCATTATAACTCCTACAGAGAAAAGAGTTTGGAATCTAAGTATTAAGTCTGAAATATACCTTCCTCTAGGAATAATGAGTGCCAAGTTCAGCTGACTTTGCATATCTCCCCATAGCCATACAGGGGGACTAATTGATGAATGGACTGTGAGGAGAGATCTTTATTGGGGTCTTTCAGAAGAAGATCTTCAGAACCAAAGTATTTTGTAGTTTGAATGGACTAAAACGAGTCCCTGGGGCTTAAGACTCTAAAAGAAATCCTAACTCTTAGGGCAGGTTTGGAAGGCTTTTTATTTACAATGTTCACATATAAAAAATGGTGACCAGCTGTTCTCCTGGTCTGGTCCTTGCCAAGGCCAGAACAAGAAGGAAGAATCTAAATCACGAAAAGAGGGTTGTTTAAACATAAGAAAAGACTTCCTGCTTTGATGCAGTGGGGAAAAAATTATACTACAGTCCAAAGAATACAGATTCAGGCAGAAGTTTGTCACTATCAGATTGAAGAGGAAAAGTTATGTGAAGTGTGTGAGCCCCAGTTTCCTCTTCCTTAGAAAAGTGGTGAACTAGATTCTCACTCATGTCACTTCTACAGTTAGTGGCAGGGCTGTGTCTAGAATCCATGCTTCTGGATGCCATCTACTTCTTTAATCCATCATCCATCTCCAACCTATGCAATAAAAGGCTTAATATAGGCTGGGGAGAAGAGAGGTGAGAATCTCTTTGGAAAGAGTTGATTAGACCTGTGCATTTGAAAGAACAAGGTGCTTCCTTACTACGAAGCCAAGTTGAGGAGAGATGGCTTTCACCTGGAAAAGTTAAATGATGAGTGGCTACCTCTATGAACAGAGAATAAGGACTACACTGGATGCAAGCTACATTTTAATGAACAGCAGGTACGGGTGTTTATTTGTCATAGGTGGCAGACAGTAGCAGGGCTTGAGTGCTTGAAAGAATCCCACCCAATAGATCTAACAGAATGGAAACCACTGTGAATGATCATTCAGAGGTGCAGCAACTGTATGGAGGGATGGTCAAGCTGAAAGCCCCTGCCAAGAATCTCAAAGAACCCACAAGCTGTTTCATGAAACAAAGAGCCAGTTTCTTATCATGGGCCATGCATAGGACCCCAATATATAATACAGAAGACCAGTCAGAGCAGAATTTGATCTTTGGGGGTGCCTGGGTGGCTCAGTTAGTTAAGCTTCTGACTCTTGATCTCAGCACAGATCTTGATCTCAAGGTCATGAGTTCAAGCCCCACACTGGGCTCCATGCTAGGTGTGGAGTCTACTTAAAAAAAAAGAACTTGATCATTCCTCCTAATCATCCTTCTTTCTTGAACCTAACTTTGGAGAAGCCAGATATAGCATATAAAAGTTGAAAGTAGGTAAAGTAAAGAAAGGAGAAGAAATAAGAAAGAAAAGATAGAAAGGGAGGAGGAGAAGGAGAGATAGAGGGAAAGAGAAAAGCAAAGAAAACAAAAGAAAAGAAACTGGTCTTGATCCCTTTCCCCACTACAGATTTCTAAATACGGGTCAAGCTCGATCTACAGTGGGAAAAGGAGAAATAGGAGATTGGATGAGAGATTAAAATTTTTATATTAGACTTAAAGTGACCTAATTTTTTTAATAGTGGGCTAGATTATTGTTCAGCAATGATTCATTCTCTCTACCTCCTGGAGGAGTATGCTTCCCTGCTTATTTAAGCATGTGGGTCGGAAGTGACTGTGTGGACATTTCAAACCTACACATTTAGTTAGTTAGCATGAATGTCTTCTGTTACCACTCTGGAAACTCCTGACTTCACTTGAAAAGAACACGCCCCAGAAAGTCTCTGCTCCTTCTGGCTGGGGGTCCCAAAATTAGACAAATGAAGTAGAGCCACAATGGGCAATCTGCACATCTGCACCCTGAAGCGGAGCCACTCAGCTAAACCACTTGCCTGTGAGCATGAGAATCAATGCTTATGGCCACAAGTTTGGGGGTGATTGTTATGCATAATTATTGTGGCAATAGCTGACTAAGCTCAATAGGAACACATTCAAGAAGAGTACAAGTTAAAGAGAACAAAAAGAAATTCAATGGAAAGTTCCCCTCCCTCTATAGTTACCCTAGCCAACAATTTCCCTTCCCATGGGCACATAATTTTATTAGGTCCTGTGATATTCCAAAGGGTATTTAACCATACAAAATTAAATACAAACATGTATGTTTTTCTTTCTTTATCACATATTGGTAGGTTGTTATATTTACTTTCTTGCTTTTTTCCCACCTAACATTTTGCTTCAGTACATAAAGAACATCTTCATTCTTTTTTGGTACCACATAGTATGCATTATATTAACATATGGATCATAGTTCTAATACAGTACCTGAGAAGTGATCAAGAAAAGTTACAGGACCTGCTCAATACATGGTCCAGGGGTAGTCATGGGTGGGATTGAAAGGCTATAGTAGGAAAGAATAAAATGGTTTACTGCCTTGAACCCCACTGAGTCCAGCGCATTCAGTAAGCCAGTTGTTGTTAGGATTAAATGAGTTAATACACATAAATCACTTAGAAAAGTGTCTGGCGTAAGTATTCAGTACATGTATAGTTGACCCTTGAACAACAAGGCTTAGAACTATGTGGGTCCACTTATACACAGATTCTTTTTGATAAATACAATACAGTACTGTAAATGTATTTTCCTTAAAATTTCCTTAACACTTTATTTTCTCTAGCTTAGTTTATTGTAAAAATACTATATATAATACATATGACATACAAAATATATGTTAATCAACGGTTTATAGTATTGGTGAGTCTTTTAGTCAACATCAGGCTATTAGTAGTTAAGTTTTTGGGAAATGAAAAGTTGTAAGCAGATTTTTGACTACATGTGGGTCAGTGCCTCTAACCCCCACAGGCATCAAGGGCCGACTGTAATTGTCCCCTCCTTTTCTTCCCCCTAGCTTTGGCTGCACTCACCTCACAGGACCAGAGGTTCTCCCTGCACCCCTCGGAGGACTCCGATGCAGTGTTTTCATTCCTTCCCCTCACTGTCTACCTTTCACATGTCTCTGTCCTCATGGGGCTGGAATCACATAGATTTGGAAGTCAGACAGACAGGTTTAACTCTAGCTATGTATTCATTCTTGTGTGATCTTGGACCATGCCAAACATTCATTTTTCTATTCTGTAAAATGGGGCAAATTATACAAATCTCATAAGACTTTTGTATAGTTTAAAGGGACAATGTAAATAACATGTCTGGCACATAGGAGCCCTGAATAGTTGTTAACTCCCTTGACTCCAATTTGCTCTCCTCCTTTTTTTTGATAGTCTTCTTCATTTCCATGATTTCACCTATCTCTATGTAAGTGATCCCCAAATCTCTATAGATCACCTAATTTCTATATTACAGATGAGCAAATAAAGTTTCACTCTTTCCCAAGTGTCCAGGACCTATCAGACAAACAAAGAGATGTCATTGTCATCTCCATTGCAATAGATCCAAACTAATCTTTCCTTGCCCACTGATTCCAAATTATCCTCCCCACTTGACTCTCTTGCCTGTGAATGACCTTAGTCACTCATTCTTAAATCTCATTGTCATCATCAATTCTTTCTTTTCCCATTCCTTGTACCACCGTTCATTTGCTGGTCCATATGTTCATGATGATTATGTAATCAAAGGTCTACAAAGCCAGAAGGAATTTTGGTGCCCTCATTGGAAATCATCCGTATTCCACAGATGAGGAAAACTGAGGCCTGCAGAAATAAGGGGAGGTCTACTTAGAGGAGAGGTAGATTAAGATCTGAGTCCTTGGAGATGCAGGACAGTGTTCTTTCCATAACACTCTACTAATAGACTACTTTCTTGACATTTCTCCTGTTCCCACCATGGATTAGGCCACCATATGTCTGCCCCATTATTACACCATATGTCTGCCCCAATTTATCTATATACACGTTCCTGAATACAGTCTGCCATGATACTGGATTTTGGCATCTGTTCTGGTTCCCACAGTAGACCTAGGGTACTGTTTTTCATACTTAGTTGTTTTGTAATCACCTTCACAACTTTGGTCATATTCATCTTCACATACACTTAATACTTACCTAAGAGTTTCTTAACTCCACCTTATGTGAACTCACTTTTTCCCCTTAGCTCCATCCTAAGAAATAATAATCTGAAATAATGAGTTTGGTACAATAGTGTATGTATTATTTTAAATGTATGTTGAAATATATATTACTATTAAAATTAAGATTCTTTCCTGTATATCACCTAATACCATGTCAAATACCATATTTCAGAAAATGCTAACCCAGCAAATGAGTGAAAATTCAAGGAAAATTCAATTGATTTAAAGAAGAATGTACAATTAGAATGTTCTGAAAATAAGGTAGTAAGTTTCCTATCACTAGAGACATGCAGGCCAAGATTGACCAATCATTTTAAAGGGATCACAAGCATTAAAAATGTAGAATAGATTATTTTCAAGGTTTTTTCCAACTCTGAGATTCATTTTAAGGCCTAACCTAGTACTTTTTAATTAGTTACTATTGAATGAATCTTTTGTAGAATAAATTTTAACTCACGCTTCCACCACGAGAAAGCTGTAGTTGTTCTCTATTGCCTTCCAAATGAAATACTTTGTGAAATTAGAGGATTACTCCTTCCTTTTAACTTGGTTAAGTTTCTAATGAAGTTTCTACTTGTTTATTCAATCAAACAATTTCTTTCCACTTACACTCCTCCAGACTTTCATTTTAGCTCTCTCCAAAAAAAGGAGACACTTCAACCCCAAGTCTAAGGTCACTTCCTAAGTAGAAACTCCACTGAAATCAACAGAAGCCATGGGCATCTTAATTCCTTTGGAGTAAGGAACATTTTCCCTCACCCTCGATCATAGAACTAAACCTGGGTTACTCTCATTTCTAAATTTCTATTTTGTTTTTACTTCCCATTTCTTAAAAAAAAAAAAAAATAACAACTGCAACACTCCTCAAAAAGGTGAGCATTAATCTCTCTCTCTCTGAAGAAAAGAAAGAGAATTTATAGCTTTTAGTGGTTGTGAAAACCAGGAAATAATAGAGAAATCATGCATTCTGCAGGAATTCTCCTGAGTGTATTAAATTAAACTGACAGCATTGATATCGCTATTCATGTTGAAATAATTAGCAATTCTAAGGCTATTAATGGTGTATTGTATCACTGTTTTAGAACGGGTAGGATGAATGCAAAAACCTTTTGGTGACTTTTGCTCCTACTAAAATTTAATTAGCCTTAGTTACTGACCTCATGTTTTATGTAACAGTACACTCCAAAATGATCTCATAAAGAATTGAAGTTTTAGAAGAAAGTCATTCTTGCTTTAAAAACTAGCATCACATAAAAGTTCTCTGAGTGTTTTTTAACTACTTTTGCAAAGTATTCTTATAATTGCTAACATTACCGATGGGACTGACTGACTTTGAATTTAATTGAAGTAAAAATGCATCTCTTTGACAAGGTCACTCTTTAAAGTGGAACTGTACTACTTTGCATTACAGTTCTGATTTTTTTCTTTCTAAATTAACTATGATCTATAAAATTATCGATAAAGAATAATACCTTGGCCATCAAATATTAATAATGATTACAAGAGAGGGAAACTACCTTTAATGCACATAAAATTTATGGGTGGTAATGATCTCTACTAATCTGGAAGACTGAGTCTGTGCAGCTGGGGGTGGGCAATGCAGTGGGGTTCAATGGAAGGCTCTGAGCCAGAACAGCTATGCTTCTTAAGAGATTGGAGACTATGAAGTCTAAAGTAGCTGAAATCAAGCAAAGACTTAAAAACAAAACCAAACAGGAAGTACTACACACGGTACAGTGTTGTTGTTGTTGTTTGGGGGTAGATGGGAAGGAGTTAATCCACCAATATTTCCATGTTATTTAGTGGGAGTTTTATGAATGCTCTGTGATTCCACGTTGTTCTGAAAGCACATTATGGAAATGATGATTTTGTATTAATAGATTATCTTTCTTTGATAATTGCAGACATTTTGGACTTTCTACCCCTTCAGAAAGTTGTTACTAAATGTATCTTCTCAGTTTTGAGAAAAAAGAAGATGTTCTAATCTTCCTTCTAGTGGGTCAGTTGACCTAGAAGCTTACACTAAACTTCCTTCTGAGCTAAAGCCAGAATCATGCTGGTTAAATGAAGCACAAGAGCTCAATATGCTCCAAGTCCAATGTCTGAGCGACCTGTGACTTTTTTCCATGCAACCTTCAACATTTTAAGACCTCTTATTAAAAAAAAAAAAAAGCCATCTTATTTCAATATTACAATTTTATTATGCTAGAAGCTACAGGACATATAGTAGTTGTGGAACTCTCTTGGTTAATAGTATTTGCAAATATCACTTGAGGCAGGGTTATTACTCCAAAATGAGTCACAAACTGTGAGCATGGCAGTGATGGCTTTATGGAATGAGAGAAGCAGCATGAAAGAGCATGAACCCTAGAGGTCAAAGGAAACAAAACAAGACAAAACACTGGGTTCAAGGTTCAACTACTTGCAAGATAAAAATATGGATAAATCACTAAATTCCTGTGAGCTTCAGTTTCTTCAGCCATAAAACGGAGTCAATACAGATTGACTTCCAGTTCCCTCTGAGAATCAAATGAGATAATATATATTAAAGATATTTGAATTTCCAAGGAGCTATATCTATATAAGTTGCAGTTATTAATAAAGGTAATTCAATTTTTACCATGTCAGACCCGTTCCTCATTTGGAGCTCCCTGCACAGGACACATGGACTACAAAAACACACTCCTCTTCTAATTTTATCTCATCTCCACACAGAAGAGAGGACTGTACTCATTCTATATGTGGTCAAGTAATTCACAATGATCCATGTCATTATAATCAGTCAACAAACTTACTGACTGTCTGCTCTGTACAAAGGAATATGTTAGGTCCTGTGGAATTAAAAAAAAAAAAAGTAATGAAAAAGGAGTGTGTGATTTAATTAAAAAGACCGAGCAGACATGTGAAAGAGCTGAAGAACGTTTGCGAAAAAACATATGAAGTCAAATGAAGCTATCTAGGTGTTGGCAGACGACTGAACTGTGTCAATAAAGAAGGCTGCGTTAAAGAGGTCTTTTATAAAGGTTCTGGGCCTGGAATGCAGAGCGCAAGGGGAAGTGGTATTTTCAAGGAGAAAGAATAGTGTGGCACAATGAGGACCTATTCCATGGCCTCCTGCAGGTGCTTATTCAACCTAGTAATCATATACTCTCCCCTTACTTCTCCTCCCGACATTTGTCTATGAAATAACTGTAGCTTGAGTGCTGTAGAACCAGATATCTGCCTTCTAGAAGCCCAAGTCCTAAAATTAAATTGAAGCAAAAAATGGACTCTATTAGGAAGATTTTAGAATATTGCACATACACCCATCCAAAAAAAAGAGGGCTTTGTGGGAAAGATGAATTTTTCATAGACAGAGCTTGAAAGGACACGCATAGGCATTCCTACCTTTTGTCTTCTTTTCTGAGGTAGAGTAGGGTTGGGTTTTCGATTTTCTTTTTACTTATAGATATGATACAGTACTAGAGGCTGAGAACTTGAGTTTTATATATAATGAGACTTGGTAACTTTGGGCAAATCACTTGCCCTCTTGAGTCTCAGTTTTTCCATTTCAAAATAAGAATTCTATGTGTTTCTACTGGGTATTTGCCCCAAAGATACAAACATAGTGATCTGAAGGGGAACGTGCACCCCAATGTTTATAGCAGCAATGTCCACAATAGCCAAACTATGCAAAGAGCCTAGATGTCCATCAACAGGTGAATGGATAAAGAAGATGTGGTATAGGGGCGCCTGGGTGGCTCAGTCATTAAACGTCTGCCTTCGGCTTAGGTCATCCCAGGGTCCTGGGATCGAGCCTCACATCGGGCTCCCTGTTCTGTGGGGAGTCTGCTTCTCCCTCTCCCACTCCCCCTGCTTGTGTTCCCTCTCTCGCTGTCTTTCTCTCTGTCAAAAAATAAATAAAAGCTTTAAATAATAATAATAATAAAATAAAATAAAAAAAGAAGATGTGGTATATATATACAATGGAATATTATCCAGCCATCAAAAAAATGAAATCTTGCCATTTGCAATGACGTGGATGGAACTAGAGGGTATTATGCTAAGAGAAATAAGTCAATCAGAGAAAGACAATTATCATATGATCTCACTGATATGTGGAATTTGAGAAACAAGACAGAGGATCATAGGGGAAGGGAGGGAAAAATGAAATGGGATGAAACCAGAGAGGGAGACAAACCATAAGAGACTCTTAATCTCAGGGAACAAACTGAGGGTTGCTGGAGTGGAGGGGGTGGGTGGGAGGGATGGGGGGCTAGGTGAAGGACATTGGGGAGGGTATGTGCTATGGTGAGAGCTGTGAATAGTGTAAGACTGATGAATCACAGACCTGTACCCTTGAAACAAATAATACATTATATGTTAATTAAAAAAAAAAAAGAATTCTGTGTGTGTTCTCCAGAATTTTTAGAACAGAGTATACCGAATTCCTTAGGAGGGAAAAAACACTATAAAGATTAAATATTGGCTTCTGTTAATATTCTTAAAAACAAAATCCAAAATACCTGTAAGAAAACTTATCAGCCTTCTTCAGCCCAACATTTTTATAACAGTTACTCTTATATCAACTGGAACTGAGCCATGAGAAATCTACAATGGATTAGAAAAGCTTAAGATAAAACTTAGCCCTTGTTGAACATAAATCTGTGACCCTGAGACATGCAAAGAGGTACCCAACCAAAGAGGAAAAAATTATTCTACCTTATCCTGGATGACTGCTCTTCTGCTTTTATTGAAAATTTTCTAAAACCTCTACTAATTACTCCTAAATGTGTACATAAATTAGCCACTCAACCAGAATATTTTAAATTACCATCCAATTATATTTCTGGACTTTAGCCTCTTACACTGCTCAAGGACAACAAAAAATTCCATTAAAGAAAAATGAACTTATCTGAGATCTTTCCCACTGAATGATCAGGAAAGGTGTCTTCTTTAATAAAAGTATGATGGGAAACAACATAAATCAAGAAAATACAGGAGAGGGTATCTGATGTAGGGTCCTACTGTTACAAAAGTAACAAGTGAGTTAAAAAAAAAAAAAAGAAAGGAAGCCTCAGTATCTTCAACAATTCTACATGGGTGTTCAAAAACAAGAACTTACCTGTCATTAGTGCAAGAGAATGCAAAAGATGCTATGTTTTATTTTCTCACATAATTTTAGATGAAGACTTGAAAATGGATTCTTTGAGTTGACAGCAGCAGTAGTCAAAATCCCATTCTAACCCCATCCCCAGACGAGGTCAGGAAAAGCTCTTGAAAGTGGCTTATTTTACATCATAGCCCCAGGTTAAGCCAAAATAATCCAGGAGGAGGAAAACAACAATCATAACAACAAAAAAATTCCCACAGTGAGCTACACACCCCAGATGCCCAGACTTTCCATGGGATCTTAATGAGGGTCAGAGGTCAGTGCTAAGGAGCCTGGTGAAACAGTGAGAACCAAGATCCTGTTTCCATTTTAATGCCCTTATGTTTATCTTTTGCGTTCTGCAGGGGAAAGGCCGAGACAATTCTACTTCCAGGGAGGCCAGAAAAAAATGCACTGGATGTAGTAGTTTGACAGAAAAATAGGGGTGTTCCATAGGGCCAAAGGTAGCCTCAGTTCAGAAAAATACAGAACTGCCAAAAAATATACTGTTAGCTGAAAGTTCTTATTCAACCCTGGCCTAAAATTAAAGTACATTATTAAAATAAAGGCCATTGTTTTCAATCTGCCCCTTCACCTCTCCACCCACACACCTCCAGAGAAGGCTGCTCGTGTTTAAATTTAGCAAAAATGTTAGTTATATAATAGTCATGAGGCAGCTCAACCTCCCAGTTTCCCAATTTGTCACGCCTGACCTTCCTATCGCACTCTGATAAACCTCATTCTATCACAGCTGCTTATTTTGTTTATCTTACAGACCCAGATTATAGTTTATCATTAATTTAAAGTTACTTGTTTGCTTGGCCATTTCAGTCAAAACTGGTTTCTCTCTCTACAGCACAATTTTCCCCTGTGGGTAAAATGCTAGACCCCCTCCCACCAACCCTTAAACTGCCATTCCTTTCTCAGCTTCTGAACCTTTGATAACCTTTGAAAGTAGATCCAAATCAACATCTCATGTAGTTCCTGAGCTTATCACATTGGGATAACTTTAGCTTCTGGTTTCCAGGCCAGGACTTGCTGGAAATCCTGAAACAACATGAGTACGTTCATCCTAGAGGGAAGTCCAATGGGGATCGGAAATGCCACAGTCTATTCTGACCCTAGCAAATGTCTAGCTGGTCCTGGCTGAGATTCAGGAGGAGCAAGCTTCTCAGACCATCCTGTGGTTAAACAGGTAAGAGAAATTACCATGACAGCCTTACCCACGAGAACAGGGCCTGTGGTTCTTCAGCCTAGGTCTAGTATTGAAAATGAAATAAGCCACAGGCCCTGGTGGTTAGCAGGTACAAACAAAGTTTACTGAGTGCCTACCCTGTGCCAGGCTCTGGGATATGCACTTTACTTGGCTTATCTCCTTGAATCCACCCAATAATCTTCTGAGGATAGTTACTATTATTCTTCCCATTTATAGATGGGAAAATGGAGGCTCAGAGAAGTTAATCTTAAAGTTAAAAAAGCTAGAAAAGGCTAGAGCCCGTTTTAAACTCAGTCTGGATCAGAGCCAGCAGCCTGTCGTCTTCATGGCACCTTCTGTCAGCAATGTGTGCCAGGAATCACCTGGTGAATGCTAACACCTGCTTCCTTCACCACCTCTACCGCTTCCTAACAAGATTCCATTCCCTGAGTCAGGCTGGGTTATAAACATACACACATAAAAAATAATAATAAAAATAAAACAAGAGGCCTATCCAGGTGATTCTGATACAAATCAGAGTTGGAACCACAGACTACTACAGATAATAATGTAGATCAATAGATTTTGTCAACCGTAAAGCAGTTTGTGAATGCTTTTATAATCAATATGTTATGCTCCTTGTGGGCAGAGACATCATCTTATAGATCTTTGCATTATTTTTTCTACTCACTTGTTGAACAAATAGACACTAAGTGCCTACTACATTCTAGGAAGAGCAAGGGCCTTCCATAAACATCAGAGAAGGTCTCTGGGCTCATAGAGTTTAAAGACCAGCTCTGTGATACCCTATGACAAAGCAGGGTCACAGTGGCCATTCAAGAAGCAACTATTGAATTGTTAAAGTATTTCTATGTATTGCTTTGCTTTAATCTTTTAATTGTAGTTTGGGGCAGATATGATCTCTAAGAATCACCCTTTTGGTTAACTACTGCACAAAAAGACTACACATTCTGTGTCAGCACTCTTCCAGGACCATCACCCCCCACCTCCTTTCTTTTCAACATTAAAGCCCCTATTTCTATGTGGTTTGAAACAAAATATGATGCTCCACTGATAGAAAGATACTTCTCCAGTGGGGACGATACTTTCAGTTTTCTTTTTTAGAACTGAGTCTATGTTCTCAACTCATCCTTTTTCGGGCACCACTGAAATCCATTGAAAAGTGGTAGTTCAGAATGACTATATCCCTAAGTTCTCAAATTCCAGTTTGGTTTGCATCAAGTTTCTCCTTGGCCATAAATCAAAAGTTTCTGTTATCAAAACCAAAAAAGCAAACAAGATTTGGTGTTTGAAATCCTAAAGACATGGTTTGCGCAC
This sequence comes from Halichoerus grypus, assembly GCF_964656455.1. NCBI lineage: Eukaryota > Metazoa > Chordata > Mammalia > Carnivora > Phocidae > Halichoerus > Halichoerus grypus. The sequence goes on from NC_135719.1 coordinate 75,336,875, forward strand.
TTAAATTTTGTTGTTGTTGTTACAAATTTTCATGAAATTCATCTGGTCTTGGTTTCTAGACCTCCTGGTAGACAGGAAGTGTCTCAATAGTAGTAATGAATTAATTCAAAATTTGGGGCATATAAACTATTGATCTAAAGAAAAAAATTTTACCTCCCAGAGGATATAGTTGAGAAGACTAAAAATACACTCTTTCACTAAATTCCACTTCTTTAGTCAACTCATTTTCATACAATCCCAGATATTTTTCTTAAAATAATGATTTAAAAATATATACATCTAATAAATCCCTCCTTAACCTAAGACAAACACATCTTCAATCTCTTTTGGTTCCTACTGTAAATTGCTTCCCTTTTAAAATACACCTGATTTCAGTAAATTGCCATGATTTTATTTTAAATGAGTATGAAAAATAAGCACATATAATATTTGACAGTAATAATTCAAAAATAACATATATATTTGATATTTAACATTCCTTGAAAAGCCAAGTCTTTCTTTGAGTGCCTAAAATAGGCGATATCCATTGGAATCCAATCTAGAAACTTTTGTTTAATTGGGAGCATGGCCATGAACTTGGGAAAAGAGATCAGGCCAAAATCTTGACTTCTCTTTGAAACACTCTTTTAAGAGTGAAAATAAGAGATACATTCACACAGAGGCCCCTCACAGGCAACTGAACAAGGGAAAAGCATTGTTATTAAAGGGAATGCAAAGGAAGGGAGAGCGGAATCATCTGGCTACTGACCCTAACCTCAAAAGCCTAAGCTCACCTCTCGAGGGGCAACCTGGAAACTGAGTGAGACCCAACACTGTGTGAGTGATCTGTCTGGACTACAGAACTGAAAATTGGGCCTGAGAATTTTCTCACTTTGTTTTGCAGTCAGACTATAAACAAAGATATTTTTATTACCTTCTGAACAATTTCCCTTTCCAAACACCATTTGTCAATCAAGTTGGGCACACAGAGCATACTCGAAGGTCTATGAAAGAAAACTTCCCTCTAGAGTAGCACCCAATCCAATACCCAATGCCTATTTTTTGAGTCTCTTCTGCTCACCAAACACAGGAAATTCAATGGAAAATAAGACCGGCAGGGTGAAGAAGAATATCAAGAACCTGGGTCTGAGGCTGGGAACTGTGTCTTAAATAACAGAGTAACATTTGCTCAACCAACCAGCTTCATAACCTGCAATTATACCAAGGTTTTTTTTTTTCTTCCTGGGTTCACTATATCTGAAGGTTAAAATGTAACAAAATAAAAAGTAACAGAAAACCTACAAAGTATTTTGCAATTCAATTTCCATTTATTTTATTTTATATTTTTCTAGTTTTGTTGTTGTTTTTATAAGAAAGGGTCAGAATGCATAGCATCTAGAGGAAGTAGCCACAGAAATCAAATTTTCGTTATACTTATCCATGGCCCCACTACAGCCAGATGTCTTGGAGTTGCTTTACAACCCACAGATGGGCACTTTACTGTGAGATAAGTTTGTAAAGAATAAAGTCTGGGGTATGATGCAAATTCTTTAAAAACAAGCCAGTCCCATCTTAATAAGTTAAACTGTTTGAATAAGTTAAACTCTGTTCTCTGCAGCTATGAGGAGCCTTTACACCTTAGTTATTTAGTGTTTTGGGCAGCATTTCCTTCATTGTCAAAGTGATCCAAATGATCTTCTACTGAAAGCATCTCTTTTTCAATTTAGTCTAAAAATAATGGACTTTTTTTTCTTTTTTAAAAGCATCTTAATGAAGAGACAATAATTAAATGACTCCTTCTCTCTAAAAAACACATTTTCTACACTCTTAGCCCATTATTAAAAGTTACCAGGTCTTTATTAAAAAAAAAAAAAAAAAGATATTGAATCTGTGGTGCCAAGGGAGCTGACCAGATATAAGCAGGGAAAATAAGATTTGACTCTTTGGGGGGTGGTTTAATACCAAATGTTCCCATTTGTGTTTATTAATTGTTCTCTAAGCTGATCTTAATGCTAGAAAATACAGCCTTTATGAACTCCTTCCCTAAGGATGAAAGTTACTTACTTCACAAGTATATGCAAAGATTCACCTTATATTATATTGAATTGGGTCAAATTACAGCATTTCAGCAAATGTGTGTGTGTGCCTTTCAAAGACAGTAAGGAAAGTGGGCTCCTGAAAGTCGCTCAGATAGATAGCACAGTGGGAGGGAAACAAAACGCCCTTCTGTTTTCCATTAAAGTTATGTTCTGCACCAAGTTTGATTGCTAAACATCTGGCAGTCTTTTCTCTGATAACGTAGTTCAGTGGAGTGGACAACGCTAAGCCTTTGAAGCTCTCCCTGTAACTCTTAAGTGGTTGGTGAACAGGAGAAGAAGATAACACTAGAATTTTTCCCTTCTATCAAAAGTGGCAGAAGAGGTTTACAGTCTTTTATTTCTTCTATTCCTTGCCATCCTGTTTCCCATTCGCTTGTATAGGATATAGGAGAAATTATGGGGGAAGTCACAAAAATGCTGTGCCCGCTTCCACTACCAGAAACAAAGCCTTCTGCCTTTTCCTTCACTGCGGGAAAGGAATCAAGAACTGACTGAAATATTCATGATCATGCCTTTAAATGCTTTGGGTAATTTATAGTGACAGAAAAAGCAGAAATATCCAAAGTGAGAAGATCTGAAAGATTCTCCTACATTGTTTGGCTCTGATATTATGCATCACTTGTTTTCTAAAGAGTCTTCCCTTCATTTATTCAAGTTATCATTTCCAACAACAACAGAAAAGAACTCATTTTAATTAAGAATCAGCATTTTGAAGCTGGGAAAAAAAACATAAAAGTCACCCAACCCAACTTCACATTTTAAAGACAAAGGAACTGTGTCAAAGAGGCATAGTGACTTATTCAACAGAACATAACTATATAAGAATAATTGAGGTAGTTTACAAGATGCGTACAGCAAAATATTTTTTTTTCACAAATAAGGATATGGATGTTTATGAAACTAAAAGAGGGAGAAACAAAAGCTTGGGATGCAGGAAAGTCCTGTATAGATAACTAGAAATGTGTTGGCTACAAATTTTCCTATGTAACTCCTAGCCACCAATGCTAAGAAAGAAAAATGATCTGTTACATATTCACTGTTCATAGATAAAAACATCTGTTTTTCCTCGGACTCTCATTAAGAAGTCCCCATGCTGAAGTGTGAATCACCCCTGAAGTAAATGCATGCCTACAACAGTAAGTTTCATGGGGATCATGTCCCTCAAAGAAATCTTATAGCATAATGCTGAAAAAAGAGTAAGCTCACTTCTACTAGAGACTACCATGATTCCATGTAGGTGCATTACTTTGAGGTTTGGCTTTACCGGGACAGAAAATCTGCATGGAGGAATGGAAAGACCAAAGGTCTTTCAACACACATTTATTGGTTGAGCACTTAAACACTTTGCCAGGCTATATTCTAGGTGCTTTATTTGCGTGAATGAATTTCATCTTCAGCAACCTATGAGCTCTATACCATGTCTTCCCATTTGACAACTGGGGAAAATAGGTGCATGACTTGACCAAGTACATGTAGCTAGTAAGGGCTAGAGGCCCACACTCAGGCTCTAGAGCCTAGGCTCTAAGCCACTCTGTGCTACTAACTAGAACTGGTACTGCTTGACTCCCTAGTAGTTCATCACTCTCCCCTGTGTGTGCTATGCTCTTTCAATAGTTCTTAACCTTAAGATCTACTAAGGGGCAAATATTGACACTGAAAATTATCTTTCTGGTAAATACAGTGCTGTTTTTCCAACCCGTACAACAAAAGTAGTGGAAAGTTGATATTTTTAAGCCCTGGATCCATGCTGAAGAGAAACTATTTCCCAAATTGATTTTTACCAAAATCAACCAACCCTGAGAAATGCTGAAAAGGACAGTTTTCTCCTCATCTCCATAGGAAAATAGAACAAGAAATGCAAGTCAAGTTCCAGGGCTCCCAGTGAAATAATTCACCATAGAAAAGGCTCCTGACACCACAGGGAAAAGGCACTTCTGCTAACACTTCTAAACGTCCCTTAACCATGCTCTCCTACTTACTTTGTAATGATTGCATGTTTTCCCTTTGGGCCTACTAAAGTATTTAATTGCAATTACACTCATTTACATAGCAGATGAGGCTAATTGCTGGTATTAGTTACCAAATGTATGCTTGTATTGTGAGGGTGAAAAAAAATGCCCTACAGAAAAGAAAACGACTGTGCCTCTAATTAAGGAGTTATGAAGTCAGAATGAGCTGGTTCTAAGATGTAAATATGAAATTGAGGGCTTTCAGAACTCTATAATGGTTTTTTATTACTCCATCTCACTTCCTTGATTACACACAATGTTTAGGGACTAAAGATAAATACAGTGCAATGTTCATAGTGCTGACCTGATTGCTAGGCACATTCTCTCACACATAGATTGAAATAAATGCAGTTGTCCTGCAAACCCATGATAAATGGTGGGTTATGAATACCTGGTCTTCATTTACTTGGCTATTCAATTGCTAATCCTGGCTCCACTTCTTGCAAGAGCAGCCTTGGCATCATCAAATACACACAAACTGGTATTTGAGGCTTGTTATGAACACTCAATATAGAATAAACAAAGAAATCATGAAATGTGGTGCAAATTCCTTGGGAAGGACCAAAAGTTGGAGATCTCTGGGTTTTTCTGTTCTTCTCTGATTAATTTCTGTGTTGGCACAATGTCTAAAAATGGCACTCTGTGGTGCCTTACCTTGATGAAGCTTACAATCTCATTGGGAAGACAAAATTCATACCCCTGAAACCATTCCATATGTATTTTTTTCCAACCACGTCATGCCAAAAAGACTTTAAGGCAGAATGGTAGCCAACATAAGAGATGACTGTATTCAGTACTAACTATAAACCAGAGGGTCAGAAAGTCAAGCTGTCAGAAATGACAGGAGCCCTTTGAGAAGATATCATAAATATATATACACATTTTTTTTCTTAAAAAAGATTTGCAATGAACAAATAGACAACTTTCACAGTCACAGAGCTCCAATTGCCAGGACTGACAAACTTCATTGTTTAACAGTTTCTGTCTTTACAATGATTTTTCCCCAGTAACATTTTTTTCTAATTTCTCATTCTTCTTCTTAGTCTGGATCCCCACCATGACCTCCCACACCTTATCTCAAAGATAGATTGTTTCTTTAAAAAGAGAGAGACAGACAGAGGATAGAAGAAAGGGAGAGTGGGATGGAAATAGAGAAAGAAAGAAAGAGAAAAGAAAGAAAGAAAAAGGGAAAGGGAAGGGAAGGAAAGGAAAAGAAAAGAGGAAAGGAAAGGAAAGGAAAAGGGAAAAGAAAAGAGGAAAGGAAAGGAAGGGAAAGGAAAGGAAAGGAAAAAAAAGGGAAAGGGAAGAAAAGAAAAGAAAAAAAGACAGGAAAGGAAGGGAAAAGAAAAGAAAGGAAAGGAAAGGGAAAGGCAAAGGGAAAAGAAAAGAAAAGAAAGAGAGAAAGAAGAGGGAAGGAAGGAAAGAAGGAAAAACCACTTGCTTTGTTGATTTTCTCTTAATTGAATGCTTAGCTATGGTAATATTACAGTGTTCAGGTACCTACACAGGTCATTTCATGAAATGAGTCTGGCCATCAGCCAAGCTTCTGACTCTCCTTTTTCTCGTAGAAAAAAAGAAAAGAAAAGAAAAGAAGGAAGAAAGAAAGAAAGAAGGGAAAGTATTGGAGGAGAAAAAAAGGAAAAGGGAAGAGAAAGAGAAAATATAAAGAAAATCCTCCATGGCCACCAAAAACAGCATTCCATGGATACCATGGCCTCACCCTTCTTAGTAAGCATTCTTTTTAAATATAGGCCTTTGGTAAACCTATCCCAGGTGGTATGATGACAGGGTCAGCTGAGTGTTATTTTTTAAACCTGTGTGAAAAATACATTTTGAGTTTCATCTCTTCTCGGGGGTACTCAGGGAGTGCAATCACTAGGCTCTGGTGCCAAATGTAAACAGGACATCCTTTCAGATATCCAGGTCCAGCTGGAGAGAACACACACCCTCTGGTTCTTGCCCTGTTCGGGAAACCGACCCCAGTCCTTTCATAGAGAGATGCTAGAGCAGGGAAACCTACTCCTGCGTGTGGGATGTAAACAGAATCCTTAAAAACATCTTTTTCTCGCTATTGTTTGATGTGTTCCTCCCCATCCCTTAATTCTTCTGACACCACAGCAGCACCTGCAGGCTAAAATTGTCAGAGGCACCCCATGGTTGTGATTTGTCACAAAATTTTCCATTCACTGGGGAGAGTTTATATCTTAGCCCTGGAATGTTAGGAGTAGAAAACATGTGAGAGCTCATCCGGTACAATTTTTCTGGTTCTGCAGTTAATAATTAGATGCTGAGGAGTGAAGAAAAGGCACAGCCTTTGAGTAGCCTAACCTCTAGGTGAATTACTGCTTTAGGTGCTCTTAGAAGCAGGTGGGTCATAAACAAAAACATGAATTCTACTCTGAAGAAATTATATATGTATATTCTTATCATTTCTCTGCATAACATAGCACTAAAAAAAACCCCATAAGATATTATATTAGCAAGAGCTCTGTAGCAACAAGAACTGTAGAAGTTTAGAGGTTAAAAGCATCAGTGAGAAATGACTAGTCAGGAAATACCTTAGGTAGGAGGCAAAATTCTCATAGTGCTCTCCACTTCCACACTGGCAAAGGAGAGGAAATATTATTACTCAGAAGTTTAAGAATGGCTGACTCTAATCCTGGTAGATAAAAAGTTACTTTTATCTCTACTGCCATATTTTTTCTTTTACTTCATTCTCTCATTTTCCCCTACCCTGTTGCATCAACTCACTGAACCCCACTTCAAACTCTACACAACCACTCTTGGGTATCTGCCCAACTCAACTGGCTTACTCCTCTCTGAAAATTGCTCACAGAAGTAGATCCCCAGTTGGCTGGTCTTCATTAGGTCAGTTCTCTGCTCACCCCACCCAGCTCTACCAGAAAAAGGTCATTAGAGCAAGGTTGAATGGCTGATCCAAGTTGGATCAATCCACTTCTCCCAGGAATTTGGAATTAGATTATCACTGTTCAGTTTGTCTCAACATGTAATTAGAAGTATAACAAATACCTCTGAGACCTGTGTACTGGCCATGTGTATCTAAAGCAGAAAGAGATGGCGAAAGAGTATTTTCTGGCTTTCCTCTTATAAGGATTGGCTCCACCAGCAATGTAACCGAAGAATCTTAATTAAAACTCAAGTCCTGGAATTAAATATTTTCCCAGTAGTTTCATCTGAAAAGATGTCTCCTTTTCCTAAAACCCACCCATCCCTGTGCACAAAGTGTGAATCCAAACTGGTCCATTTTTCTTTTCACCCTCCAGATCTGTCAAAGGAATAGCATGGTCAAGTTCAAACAAGATTTAAGACCAGTTAGCTAAAATCAAATTCCTTCTAACAGCTTTTAAAATAGTAATTAAATTTAAGGAAGTACCCATTGGGGTCCCCAGTGCAGTCTAACCCCTAGTGTATTGACTTATCAGAGCAGTCCCATTTTAAATTAAGACTTGAAATAATGCTGTTCTTCATGTTTTTACATGCTAATATTTATATGATTTAATATAGTCATGTTTTTTAAATAAAATCCAAAAAGCAAACATATGCTTACACAATTGCATGGGACAGTGATTTAAAATATTTATAAAAGAAGTTTGGCTTTACAATAAGAATTCCTAAGTGAATGAGCAGAGAAAAGACTGACTACAGTTAGAATTGATTTCACTAATTTCATGCAGAGGTCTGAAAAGAAAAAAAAAATCTATGAGAAGAATGAATATTTTCATTAGACTATCAACATACATTGCCCATCATCAGGTAAATAAATCAGGAACAACACTTTCAGAGACTTTGGTCTTTGTAACCGAAGTGATATTTTCTGAAAAATCACTAATTTCATGTTTCTTCAGGAAGTTCACAAAGACCCTAAAGTATCACCTGCCTCTCCCATGTTTTCTTACCAATCCCCCATCATCACCACAGAAGTGCTCAGAATCAGGTCTAAGCCAGGTTGTGAAGCAGAGAACTCTGTTTTAGTATTGTCTCCCCAGATAGGCTCTCAGAATCCTCACACTGCCTCTTTAGACCAGGGATCCTCCCATGATTCACCCCACTTCCACCCCAGCACTTTTTTTCTTGGACAATGCCCCGTGCACTTGATTTCACCATTCTCCACCACTATCACCACCTTTCCAAGTCCTTTTATCTCAGGACTCTTATCCTTGCTGATAAAATGACAAGTATTTGTGGTGATAAATTCATTACCTCATCCAGCTAATTAGGTTTGTGTTTTAAGAAAGCTTCTGGAGACAATGTTCATACTCAGGAATATGTCTTAAACCTCTTCTACATATCCTATAAAATGTAACATAGCACAGTTCTAATAATAGGTGCCAAATATAAACTTGGATTGAATTTCTGAAAAGAATTAAGCCAGATGAATCATTCTAGGTTTTCCCCAATGTCTTTCCATCCATCTCCCCTTTCCTTCCCCACATATCCATATGTTCATGCCAGAAGAGGTTACATTAGTCAAACTATATGTGGCTCTAGGTAAAAACCACAAAATAAATCTAGAATTTATTAGCTTTGTTTCTATATTATAGCCCCATTGAAGTCATTTGGACATACTTCATCTCAATTTCCTCTTCAATGAAATGGGGTTATTATTGATCTACCACTCCTAGAGCTTTTGGTACATTCTGTTTTGGTAAAACAATTTGGGAGCCTTCCAGGAAAACTGTCAGAGAAAACTAAATATGGACTATTAATTTAAATATATATATATATCAAGCACCTATGGTGCATAAAGCACTGTATCAGCTCTTCGAGAAGATACAAATATGGCTAATATTTTCTGCTAAAGGCAGAAAAGTACCGTGGAAACGTTTAATGTAGAACTTTATAATCCAGGTTATTTTAGTTATGATAAAATCACAATGTAAGCAACAATATTTCTATAACTGTTGTGCAAAAAAAGAAAAACACACTTTTTTCTTATCTTTCAGAAATTTCCCCATAAATAAACAAGGAAAAATAAAGACCCTCACATGTTACTGAAGGTGTACCCCAAAGAACATAGACAAGTTCTATAATTTTCTATGCTTGATTTGGTAGCTCAGCAGAAATTGACCTTGCACCTTCAGAACTGTCCTTTCAATACCATTCATCTCTTTGGACTCTAGGAATTTACTGTACAGTGCCTTGTAACAGTGTTCACTTTTTTAATGTTAACTGTGAACTTCAGGTCCTGCTGGAGGTACTCAAGGGGTAATACTACACAGAACTTCAAAGCCCAAGGGACAGCTAAAGAGGAATGAAGGTAACAGTTAAGCTAGGAAAAGCTGGAAAACTATGAGTGGCTCTAAATAGAGCCCCCCCCCAACACACTCCCGAGCCAATAGAAGGCACATCAAGTCAGTTGTTGAACTGTACACTATGTCACAGCTTGGTTGCTGAGATGAATTTATATTATTCCAGGAATTACCAACTCTAGAGAGCAGATTCGTTTGAAAATGCTGTCATGTTACAGGGAAATGCTGAAATTTTAACACTGAGGCCCCTTCCATCAATATTATTTTATAGAAAACCCCAGAAATTATAAGGTCAAATATGTCTAGGGATGTTCTGAACATTCATCAAAGATGCTGCTGTCTCTAGGATTAAGGTACAGCTTATTTTTCCTCCTAATTTCTGTTCATATGAAGGGAACACATTTCTGAAAAAAAAAAAAAAAAAATGGTCTTTGAATGTTCACTCCAAAAACAATCAAGGAAATTTAAGAGTGAATCATCTTCTCCCATTTTGAACTTGAAGGCTGATCTGCCAGCTTCTTACCCAATACTCCAAGGAAAAAAGATTTTCTTTCCTATTGTGCAAATAAAAGCATATCTCACTTCAAAACTTTCCTCTCTTTGGAAGTCATAGTTTTTGAACTTAGCATTAAATGCAGCTGTCCAAGAAGTAGGTGTATACAGGAAATGGGAGGGTGACAGACAGGGAACAGTGAAAGGGCGTTTTTATCTGGTCTCTGAGAAAGCTTGTGGAAAAATTTTCCAAATACTTTATGGAATGGCAAGAAGAGTCAAATGTTTGGAATTTAGGTAAATTTCATTCTATCAATAGAGAAACATGGCAGAAGTATTAAGGCACAAAATTTTCCAACTTTAGGCTTAGGGAAGTTAATACTGTGTGTGTGTGTGTGTGTGTGTGTGTGTGTGTGTGTGTGTGGTGCACATGCATGTGTTTTAATTAGGAAGTGCTATTAATAATTCAAATCTTGAACAATCACATGTTTTCCCTTCCTACCCCCAAATTTCCACCTATATTAATTATGTGTCTAGTTAACTTTGTCTCTTATTTGGGTATGACACAACTACAGAAGTTAGGATCCAGGAAGGAAGGAAGGAAGGAAGGGGGGAGGAGGGAGTGAGGGAGGAAGAAGGAAGGAAGGGAGGAAGGAAGGAAGGAAGGGAGGAAGGAAGGAAGGGAAAAAAAAGATTTTTCTCTACCTTGTTTCTTCTGTACATTTTCTATAATAATCCTTCCTGACAGCTACTCCCTACATTTTTCCTTATGTCCACTTTGTGAATTCAGTACACCAACTCACATATTGGGTTCTGAATATCAAATAAGTTTTGTTACATGCTTGCAAAGAAAGTGAATATGATCTATTTAAAAATAAATTCACTTCAAGAAACATAACTATGAACTTGGAGCAGAAAGATGGATCTTAGCCATCACTGCATCTCTGCAGGCTACCCTTTTTCATATTCATCTTTGACCTGATCCTGTAACAAATTTACAGTTTCAGAGAAACCTGGAGTTTAACAAAAAAAGCTAATATTTTCCCCATGTATCTGCTCCTTATCCTTTTGTATCATTTTGTGTTAAAATATCCAGCTTGTCAAGTGCTTCGGCCTTTCAGAGATGAGCACTAGAAATACATAAATACATAGATGTCTTTTTATATAGGCTTCTTCTAACTAAATTTAGCTTCAGGGGGATATAAAAGACAAACGTGTTGACAAATGACAAGATGTTACTCACTGTAAAAATATTATTGCATGCACACAATTTCCTGTTATGGTGCATATATTGAATGCAACTTTGTTCAAAATGAACTGCATATTAAGCCTTCTGATGCCTTCTGATGTGTTCTAGCTTGATTTTGGATGCTATGGAAGTAGCTATTTAAAAAACCTTGCCCTGAATCTAATAATCACAAATAGAAGTGAAATTGCCCCATGAGATGCCACAAATTAAAAAAACGCATTTTATTTGGATCAAAAGTGGTTTTGGCCAGAAATTCATAAAAATATTTCAGATAAAGTATGTGAAGGATGTAGCTCTGGAGACACATTAAGGAGTGTTACTGCCAACCTCTGCAAAAATGAGTGTTTTTCAATAATGACGTACAGATAGGCATGTGCCTATTTATATTTATTATCTATATTTCAAATAATTCAAAGTCGTTAACGACAACTTGGCATCAGAAGTATTTGTGTTAGTGAGGGCCTTAGAAACTCTAACCTCACAAGTGTTAATGTATAATTGGTTCTAATATATTGACTACCTAAAGAATATATATTGTAGTTCCAATATCTATTAGCAATAATAACAGAATCATGTGGTCCAATTTCTTATTTAGCTGAGTTAAACTATCTTTTAATATAAGATATCAAAACATTAAAAATAACATATCAAGAATTCATATATTCTCATTCTCCCTCAAGCCTTGGCATACTTAAATCTAGGTTAATATTACAACACATAACAACTGGAACAAGTTACACATAAAAAGAACAAACCTGAATGCACTCATCCGGAGCAACTCAGGACTCTTGGACATAGAACTCCTTTGGCTTGAAAAAACAACGTCACAGAGGGCATCAGACCTTAGCTAGGGTTATGAACTTAGATGACTTATTCCACTGGATTCAACCGTAGGGCCAAAATAGCCCTGACCAAAGGTTATTCAGTATTCTCAGTGTTAATTACAGTTGTCCTGGTGGTTTACGTTATGTCTGGAAAGAAAATGACAAACAAGCCCATTCTGGATTAGACAAGGCACATGGTAGACACAACACTGAACTCAAGGTCTATATTTGGGCATCAGCATGGGCAAATCCTAACTGTGTTTGGCAGAAATGCAGGTCTAATGATCCTTCCAAGACTAATCCAAACACAAGCAAATGGCTGGATTTGGTAAAATTTTCAGCATACTGCTTTACAAATAAGAAATAGGTCCACTGCATTGTCCAATTTTTTATTTGAAGTCAATATTTAATTCTAAATTTTTTCTATTGTCTTCCCTAGCCTGCATATCTTACAGAGCCATCACACACCATGAGGCAAATATTTTTCTGTTAGATCTTCAGGGTGGGGATTCTATTGAGGTCAGTGTTTCAGAGCTTGGTACAGGATGTTCCTTCAGCTTTCTGAACCCTGGCTCAGTGAAATCACTGATAAGCTGAGCCTTTGCTCTTGATTTCCCACAGAACTGAAAAAAAGTATAGATGAAGTAACTCGGGAGAAATGGGTAAAATGTATTTTCCCAGCCCAGCAAGCTCCCTCTGCCCCGCCCCCACCAACATACTCCCACACATCATCTCTGTCTCTCTTTTCTTTTTTTTTTCTTCCTTTTTGGCTTATGCTGTTCTTTTTTGGTCTCTGGCCCTAGTTATGACAGCTGATTGACATAGCTGGCAGTTCCCTTGGTGTCTGGTTAAGCAGAATTCCCCCTGCAAAACTAGGATGCAAAACAAAGAACAGACATCAGTGTAGAAAGGAAGACAGAACAAAACAAAACCAAGAGAGAAGCAATGTTGTTTGCTGAAAATATTTTTAAATTTTTCAAAAAGAGAGAGCAAACCTTTAAAAGATTGTTTTAATCTTCTGTGTTCTTTTTCTTCCCTCTTCTCTTTCTAGCCATCCCTTCCTTCCCCACCCGCCCCATCCCATACACACTGCTTTTTGGCTTTCATTTCTCCATCTGCCTTCTTCCTTGTATTTTTTCCCTGAGTCATAAACATTTTATCAGTAAAAAGTCTTCCTATTTTTGACCTTCCTCAGAGCCAAGCATTTGTTTTATCTTATTTATTTTTCCACCTGGAGGGTAAAATCATGATAGCATTGAGTGAAATTGTGAGCAATTATTGCTCTGCCTCCTTCCATTTAAAACCTGTCTTCCATGCTTCTACAGAAAACTGGATTTCATGCTGCCCCCAATTCTACCACATGCACGGTACAACACCCCAAGCCTAAGATAATCTTCACAAAAATTTTGTCCCATGATAAATGGCTCTATTTTCCCTCTATTTCAATGTCTATTGGGTGGGTCATTTGCCTAAGAAGTTTCTGTCAGTTTTTTATCACATTGCAAAAGATGCCATAAAATTATGTTCATGGAAGTTTTGGTAACTTAATACATCATCCCTTTGGTGGTATGTTCCTTTTAATACTATTAAGGCAAAGAAACAAATATATAATAATAAAAATTTAAGCCTCAGCAACAGCACTTCTGAGTTATTTTCTGATTTTATAATGCAATCATCTATACTGGTTAGGACAGAGGTTTGTCCTAAGTCTTAGGCAGGGTCCTAAAACTCCTTAGTCTTCTTTCTCTTATAGTAATTTTGCATAAAATTTGAACTCAATACTTTCCTGTTGTTCATTTTTACGTATTTAGTTTTCCTAAACTTTTAGAAGGAGGCTTAGCTTACCTGGCTTTCTTTACCTTCACAGAGAATTCTCTTGTTATTTTGTGTAAGTTGAAAAAAAGATATGGTATAACCGATAAAGGACTTGCATCCAGAATATATAAAGAATTCTTACAACTATGAAAACAAGCAACCCAATTAAAAAGTGGCAGAAGATTTAACAGACATTTAATTTCACCAAGATGATACATAGATGGCAAATTCCATGTGTACAGAGATAAGATACAACGATGCTCAATGTCATTAGTGATTAGGGAAATACACAATTCAAACCTTGAGATATTACTACATACCTATCAGAATGACTAAAATAAAAAGCACTGACCACACCAAATGTTGCTAGAGATGTGGAAGAAATGGAACTCTTCATACACTGCTGGTAGGAATGTAAAATGGTATAACCTCTTTGGAAAATAGTTGGTAGTTTCTGAAACACTTAAATGTACACGTACCCTGTGATCTAGCCATTCTACCCCTTAGTATTTACTCAAAAGACATGAGAGCATATGTCCATTCAAGGACTTGTACAAACTTTAGTTTTATTTATAATTGCCCCAAACTGAAAACAACCTAAATATCTATCAAGAGGTGAGTGGATAAACAAATTGTGGCATAGCCACACAATAGAATACTACTTAGCATTACAAAAAAGAATGAACTAATGTTATATACATGCAACAACATGGGTAAATCTCAAAATAATTACACTGAATTTAAAAAAAAAAAGCCAGAAAAAAAGAGTACCAACATTATCATGCATGCAGCTTATATAAAACTCCAGGAAAATGCAAACCAATCTACAGTAACAGAAAGCAGATCAGTGATTGCCTGGAGGGGAGCAGAGTTGGGAGGGAGAGACAGATCACAAAAAGGCATGAGGAAGCTTTTGGGATGATGGAAATGTTCACTATCTTGAGTGTGGTTGATGATTTCACATATCAAAACTTGTCAAATTGCACACTTTAAATATGTGCAACTTATTGTATGCCAATTATACCTCAATAAGGATAAATATAGTGGCTTGCCTTCTGAGACTTCTTTGCTCTGTTTACCATCCACTGCATTTAACAGACTTTCTCTTTTCTTTTTCTATTAAATTTTTATTCTACTTCCAGAAGTTTCTCCTCACTGTGGGACCCTGTCCTGAAAGGGACTCTGGCATTAAGGGCCATGGAACCCTTGAAATTTTCAGGTCCTGGGGTAAGCAAAACATGTCCCAGTTTCAGGTGCTGCCCTTAAAAGGGCCTGCCACACTGCCAAGCAGCACCTTTTGCCCATATTGGGGCTCTCTTCTCATCCTATTGCTTCTCTCCACTTCCTTTCTCACTGACATCAATAGCATGCAGCTACTGTGGCTGTACATGGTTTGTCCTTGTCCATTTGTCTTTTGGGGTTTATGGGAATGCCTTATCACCTAGGTTTATCCTAAGGCCTATCTATGAGTTTTTAATTTTGCTATCTATTTTTTTTTTTTCTGTTTTTATACAGACTGGGGAAATTCCAAAAACTACACTGGCCAAGGCTGTCTCCATCTTCTTAGAATCCCTGATTGATGGTCTTTTGAGTTTTTCAGACTTTTCTTTTAAATTCCTTTATTGCTCTGTTGAAAAAAATCAAACACAGCACTTTCAAGAGGCATTACATACTGAAATTGGTTGTTTATTCAAGTAATATTTGTTGAGTACCTCCTGCACGCCAGGTACTTATTCCAGGCTTTGGGGATGCAGTAGTGAACAAGGCAGATAACGTCCCTGCTTGCATGGGGCTTTAATTTAACAGGGGAGACAAACTAACACATAAGATAAGTAAAATATATGGATATGGTCTGAATGTTTGCATCCTGCCCCAAAATTCATATGTTGAAATCCTAAACCCCAAGATGATGGTATTAGGAAGTGGAGCCTTTGGGAAGTGATTAGATCATAAGGGCTCTGTTCTCAATATTGGGCTTAGTACTCTCCTAAAAAAAAAAAAAAAAAAAGGCCTCAGAGAACTCCTTCACCTCTTCCACCATGTGAGGATACAGCAAGGAGGTGCTGCCTATGAACCAGGGATCAGGCCCTCACCAGCCACCAAATCTGCTACCACCATGATCTTGGATTTCCCAGCCTCCAGAACTATCAGAAATAAATGTTCATTGTTTCTAAGCTACCAAGTTTATGGTATTTTTGTTGTAGCAGTCTTAACAGACTAAGACATCTATGTATAATAATATATTATTTCAGTTTTTGAAATTGTCAGCACACAGGTGATTAAAGCCTTGGTAATAGATGATGTGATCTGGGAAGAGCATGTAGAATTAGGAGAAACAGAAACCTCAATCATATTAAAATTTTAGGTGCAGAATTAAAGAAGCCATGAAACAGACTGAGAAATAAAAATCACAAAGATGGAAGTAGGCCAGGCAATATTAGGATTACAAATGAAAATAGAGAAGAGTTTATAAAAGGAGGGAGGTACAAAATTACTACTTCATAGAGCTTGTCCATGAAGAAAGGAGAGAGAGAGGGCAATAGCAGAAAAAGGATGAAAACTCTTAACAGTGTGTATTGTTAAGAAGAGAGACAGTTGGTGTTTTGGATTACAGTGAGAAAGCAAGAGGACGGGAGAAACTAGAAAGAAGTGGTGATTTATGTACCACTAGAATCCCTGTTTGGAATACATCCAAACATTTCCCAGCAAGCTTTGATGGAAGTAGAGCCAGGCACCGTCCTAGGCACGGGGTATACAGAAATATAAACTCCACCCACTTCTGCCCCATTAGATCATCACAGTCTAGTGAAAAGGAGAGGAAAATAGACTTAATTTATTAATTACATTAACTATCTTAAATTGGCTGCATCAGCATTGTATACTAGATTGTAAACTAGTTGGTGGAATTTTATTACTGCAAAGGGCTTAGCAAATATCTATTCTCCTTTTTACACTATAAAAATGAACCATAAAAAGCTTAAATAGCTGTCTAAGGCTACTACAGCTCATTAATGGAAGTTTCCCGATTAGGACAGTGTGTCCAGACTCCTAGGAATCTTTTTACTTGAGCAGCACAATGCCTTACTAAAAGCATGCCTATTTATCTTATTTTTAAATACTCCATGCATGTTTTAAATATTTAAAATCCAAATGCTCAATTCCAGCAAAAAAAAAAAAAAGCAGACTTGGATAAATCTGAAACCACCCTGCTACCAACATCTAGAAATAATGGAAAAACATAACAAAAATTTTAAAGCATATATAAGTTTGAAAGAAAAAAAGGAAAATCCCAGGTGGCAAAAACCAGGAAACTGAAAGCCCTAATTGTAAGCACATGAGCTGATTTTGCAGCTGCCCTCGGTAGGGTCCTCTAGTTTGGCAATTAGGGTTGCAAAGCACAGGAGACAAGACCTTGGGCCTATATGATGCAAGGTATTAGAACTGAAACTGAGCATAAAGTCAGGACTTTCAAAGCCACACCCTCAGAGGAAAGGATAAGAGAAAGAAAATAGACCACTACCCAAGAGAGTTGATAAAGAAGACTATCCATGAGCTCTGGGGAAAAGAAAATGAAAAAAATCCCAAGCCTGCAACACGCACAGATTTAAAGACTGAATTTATACCACCTTCACAGTTCATGATTTCACTAAAATGAGAAATTCACAAAAAATTAATCTTTCCATAGGGACACAAAGCAGAAATAAAATAAAACCACTTGGAAGGAATACTTCAGTCTAGAAGGCAGAGAATTCACATACAAACACATGCACACACACACACACACACACACATAGAGCACCACTAAAGATGGTTAAAACTTGCAAAGCACATACAAACAAGAGTCAGCAACAAAACCAATGGGAGGATTAACTTCTTGTAGCAAATGTCGATTGCCTGCCAGAATGCTTTGGGCCTTGGACTTTACCACTTCATGTTCATTAACTCCCAACTGCAGGTATCTGCATGTCTGCCTGAGGGCTGTATCTCTAAAGCAGCAGCATAAGTTCCTCTGTCCTTGCACATAGCCGGCTACATGTTCCATGGAGGTAACACCCACAGAGCAGCCCTCAACCAATGACTAATATGTAAATATCCCAGCTCCCTTGCTCCTGGGCAAGAGAGGGAGGTGTGATAACTCTGAGACATATGTTCTAGCTGTTTCCCACACATTTCTTTCACCTCCCAAATAAGCCACTTGTTTATATTGCATCTTATATTGCATCTTCTCAAGGTCAACTTCTGGAGAAACCAGAACCAATAAAATAATAGAATAATAATTTGAATGAGAATATAAAACAAACCTATTTAAAAGTGTTAAGACATAATAGAAGGAATAGAAACTGTAAGTCAAGAACTAAATCTATAGACAAAAGAAGAGGCAGATTTGGAAAAGAAATTAATAGAGGTCACAGAATAAAAATTACAGTTATTAAAACTTCAGTGGATGAGTTAAACAAAAGGTTAGACATAAATATGAGTTAGTTAGTGACCAAAAACATAAATCTCAGAAAGCTACCAAGAATATAGCACAGAGAGTAAAAGGAAAAAAATAGGTGAAGTATATGAAAAAATTAATAAAAGCTTGGGGGATAGACCAAAAAGTACCAGTATGCCTCCAAAGGAGGTATAAGCTAAATAGAATAGAGATAGTACTCAAAGATAGAAGAGCTTAGAGTTTTCTAAAATTAAAAAAAGATAAGAAAAACCCAGATTCAAGAAACACTAGTCCTGAGCAGAATACATGAAAATAAATTTACACTTAGACACATTCCTAGTGAAATTGCAAAATTATCAGAAAGTCTGAAAAGCAACCAAAGAAAAGAGTGTGTATGTGGAACTATCCATTATAAGCACAGTAAATTTCTCTCAACAGCAACTATAGTCATTAAATAATATCTTCAAAGTGTTAGGAGAAAATAACTATCTACTCCAAATTCATGCCCAGCTGAACTCTTACTCAAGAGTAAGGGCAAAATAAAAATGTTCCTCAGATGAACAAAAATTATGATAGTCTGCCATTCACAGATCCTTCTTAAAAGAACTAGCAAAATTTAGACTTAAGAAAGAAGGAAACTACAGAAGGAAAAAAATATGGAATTAACGAATCAATAGTGATCAAGTTAATAGACAAATATTTAGGAAAACCTGAATAAACTTGAACTATCAGAAGTAATGACCACTTATTTAAAAGGAGGAGCTAAAACCAAGTCTGTACCAAAATGCTAGGTAATAGTAGCATGTTAGATGGGGATGGTAATAGCAGTTAAAATACCCCAATGATCTTGTATTGCTTGAAAGAAAGAAAGATATATTGATCATCCTTAGAGTTTCTTAAGTCAAACATGCATATTAAAAATGTCAGGATAACTACTAAGAGAAATGGAAAGTATTTCTAACAAACTAGTAGAGGAGAAAATAAGAAAAATAAACCTTGTCAATCTAATATAAAGCAAGGAAGGAGAAACAATGAACAAAAATGCCCACAGAAATCACCAAAGATGCTGTAAACATACACACACATCAGTAATCACAATGAAAGTAAATGGACTAAAAAGATGCTCAGATTGGACTTTTAAAATCTAGTTGTATGATATTTTAAAGAGACTTAAAACTATTGCAGAGGCAAGACAAATAGAAAATAGTAAAATGGTATATTTTTTAAAAAGAATATTACTAGTAATTAAAAAACTAAACAGGCCATGGAAAATTCAAGGGAATTATATTGTTCCCATCAGTTAGCTATTGCTCTATTAAAAAACCACCCCAAAATTCAGTGAGTTAAAGCATAAATACCTATACTTGCTCATGAGTCTCGGATCAGCTGGGAACTTGTGCTGCTATGGGCCAGGATCAGCTGACCTGGACTGGGCACACTCAGACATCTATAGTCACTGAATGGGTTGCCCAGCAGTTGCTGGTCTAGGGTAGCTTCATCTACATGCCAGCTCTTGGCTGAGGCAAGGGAGAGATTGGTGAATGGGCTACGTCTCATCATCTAACAGGCTAGCCTGAGCAGTTGGAAGATTCTAAGGAAGACAAGATGCACAAAGACCTCTCAAGGCCTAGGCTTAAAAGGGCACACATCATTTCTGATTCTTTATATTAGCTGAAGCCAATATAACAATGAATAAGATCATAGGAATTTCCCTAAAAAAAAAAGGAGTTCAGTGGAACTTAATGGATCTCTGTACTCTCTATTCAATACTATGTCAGGATGGCAGTGGCTAATACACAGGATATCTGGAGAAAAGAGAAATCAGACTGATTTAAAAATGCAAAGGGGCACCTGGGTGACTCAGGAAGTTAAGCCTAGGACTTCAGCTCAGATCATGATCTCAGGATCCTGGGATTAAGCCCATCCTTGGGCTCCCTGCTCCACACTCAGCAGGGAGTCTGCTTGTCCCCCGTCCCTCCCCACTGCTCATGCACACTCTATCAATTTTTTCTCTCAAATAACAAAATATTTTAAAAATATAAACAAATAAATAAAATGCAAAATATCAGTAGTTATCTGAAGATCTAAAGAAAAATTAGTGAAGATAAAAACAGAAGTAAATAACAGTGGAGGTGGGATGTGTAGAGACTTTTTTTTTCCTGAAATCACCTGCACGCATTGCTTTTTAGACTATGAAAACATCCTTTTTTCCACTGCCACCAAACAATCACAGCTACCTTTATGTAGTATTTGTCCTATCCTTTCTTATAGCCCAAGAAATAGCTATAACACATGCATTCCAAAGGGTATGGTGATTTCCTTACATCAAGACAGTTTTCAAAATAAGAATTTCAACTTGTTCTGAACTTGTTATTATCATACTTTCTCGCTGCTTTTGAATTTAATCTTCCCAATTTAGCTGACAATTATAGAGCAGGCAGGCAAATTCTCTAAGCAGTTATGCCTAGGGGGTTCCATAAAAGAGTAACACTCTTACAGACCATCAGAGCATTGGATTGACTAAAGAGTTTCTGAGAAAAAGGTCAAAAACAGCTGAGCATGTCAAATTAGATTGAAACCCTATGTACTTAAACCACTGAGGTACAGAAGAATAACATGAGGACTAACATGAGGACTATAAATATATATATATATATATATATATATATATATATATATACATATATAAAGTCATCTTCATTATTTTCATTATTTTCTAAACACCTGTACCATCCATTTGAGCAAATAAAGATACTAGAGGAAATAATCTGAAAGATTACAGATGACAAACATTTGACATATTTTAGGAGATAAAATTTGAGACTAACAAAAGCGCTTCTCAGCATATTCAGTATTTAAAAAGGATTTCCACTTTCATTTTCTCAATAGACTTTTAGAATAGCAAAGGAAATAAAAATACCCATGTTAGATAGGAAAATGGAGATTCAAAATCGTAAACAGACTTAACCAGGGTCAAACTTTAGGATTCAATGCTTCGTTCTTAGCAAAAACAGTAGAACAAAACTGTTCCTTCTGACTTTCTTTGTCCTGATGATCACAGTATTACAAATTTAATTCCATCCCTTAGGAGTATCCCCCAAGTTACCTGGGGTTTGACTGCTGAGTTTACAAATTAGGAGATCCACTTGAGGCTAGGTCTCTTCTTCTTGAATAGATTCCTAAAGTCTGAGGCAACGGAAGAAAACTACTTATCTATATTGGATATTTGTACATTCCCTGAAAGTTATTGATTTTAGTTTCTTAGTAACAGAGGTACATGTGGCTAGAGACAAAATAATATACTACCTGATTAAAAGATGTTACAATGATGCCATTCTTTCGAGAAATTTTTGTTTTAATTTAGCTCCTGATAAGAAAAATACATGCTGAAGGGATAAGAGAGAATTAGTGCCAATGCACTGACTTGAATTTTGACAATAAATCATGTCCTTTAGGCCAGTTAATATCGTGAATATCTAATCGCCTCAATACCCCCTTTTACTGCCTTGGGAAGATGAGACTCTGCTAAATATTTATAAATGGCAATTGTCTACACAACTATGCTATTTTCTGGTGTGAGGGAATGCAAATGAGATTGAACAATAAATAAATAAATAAAAGAAAAGCACCAGCTTGCTTTTTCCAGGAAAGTATATCCTGGGACCTTTGGCACTTTTCTGTTTGCTATTTCTATATTAAGCTAACCTTGAGCTAAAGTATTGTGAGACAATGAAAAAAAAAAAAAAAAAGCAAGCAGTATGCAGAATGGTTAAGAAGGGGAAAAGGGCCATGATCATTAGTCTGAGATATGTGAAAGAGAAATCAGAGTATATAATCTACTTGGGGAGAGAACATGTACACACATGAAGTGATTTATCAGGTGTGATGGATTGATTATTAGCAAACGTAAACTAATATGCACAAAGCTTCCATTAACCAGTACATTTAGACAATTAGCATGGACCATAATTAACCTCATTTTTTCATTCATGTGTTTAGCCTGGTGATGCAGGGGGGTGAAGCACCACACACATACACTTTTATTGTTTAAAAATTTCCAAAATGTGGTTTCGGACCTTTGCTGTTCTAGCAAGTAAAATATAGTTACAGTAACATTAGATTTTGGATTTTCTGGGATAGCTCCCATTTCAAATACTTGGCCTCACTGCTTCCATTAAATCTTTCATTCAGGATTTTTTAAAGACTTGATGCTATCAAACTGAATACCAGCAATCTCATATACAGCTACAGATTAAGAAATTATAACAGACTGCCATAAATGCATATAATGTGTGGACATACTCTGTAAGCTTCTCTTATGAAAAGTATGTTTATTTTATTAACATATTTTTCTCTAAAGTATATCAAAAGATTACAGTTTGTCCAAGATTCCAGCTAATTGGTCTACCAAAGAATTAATAAATATAGAGAAAATATTCAGAGACCTGATCAGACTTAATGCAGTTAATACAGATATAGGATTTGAGTCATGACTATGAAAATGTAAAATGGCATTTTTGATACATCATAATATTCATATAACATCATGTCAGATAGTGTAGGTTAGTCCACTCAAAAAGTTTCTTCTTTGCCTTCCTCTACTGTAAAAGTTGGAAAGTTGAATATTCAATTTCCCAGCCTTTCTTGTAAGTAAGCAGTCATGGGACACAGTTCTCCACAATGAGTTTAGGCAGAATTCTGCTGAAAAGGCTTCGTTTCCAGAATTAAAAGACAAAGTGTCACAAAGAACAGTTTCCCCTTTTTTCCTGCTTGAAATACAGACAGGATGCCTGGAGGTTCAACAGTCATCCTTATACCAATGAGTCAACCCAGTAAGAAAAAAGCAAAGATAACCCTGGTATTGTAAAGCTGCTACATCATTGCCAGAAGCAATCATTTGTAGCTTTTATTGTATGCAAGACCGCCCCCCACAAAACAAACAAATAAACCCACCCAATATATACCTTTTTTTTTGAGCTATTATTTATTTTGGTTCCTACAGCTGACCACACTCCTAATTAATGAAAATGTCTTCTATTTGTACAAAGTTTAATAGGGGCACTTTCCCCTCTACTATTATCTCATTGTTTCTAACCACAAATTTGTGCAGTAGGCTAAGTAGTATTAGTCACAAAACTAGTGACAATAATAATAATACCAGCTTAGATTTATAGCACTTACTATGTGCGGCCAGTATGCCAAGTATTTTATAAGGCATTATCTCATAAAAGCCCTAGTCTTTTGAAAGCACTCTCAAAAATTTTTTTAAACTATTAGTTCCAAAAACATACCACAAATCATTCTTATATACTTAGCAAATTCAAAGTACAAACAATTCGTAGCCATTTTTCGATTTTTTTTTCTAAGAAACATCAATAAGAGGCATTTAGCCACATTCTATTTCTATGTATTTGAAAAAGAGGAAAACTTTCCTTACCCCTGCTCACTGAGCTGGATTGGATGTTGTTCCTCTGCTCCCATAATACCATTTCAACATCTCCGTCACACCTTTGTCACATCCTATTAAAATTACCTATCTCCCCAAACAAGATTTTCTTATGCATCTTTGTATTGAGTGCCACCTAGCATACTTCATATAACATTGTATACATGCAGTAAATATTTGTCCAGTAAACAAAGAAACTTTTAAAATATTGTCTTTGATCTCTTTTTCTGTAATAATATAAGGTAAATAATAAAAGGTAAAAAATAACTTTTACATTTCAATTATCATTGGATTATATTGTCCTTTATTTCTGCCTCTAGCAAAATTTTTTAAAAATCTGAAAAGGGCTAAGATGCCTGGGTAGCTCAGTTGGTTAAGTTGTCTGCCTTTGGCTTGGGTCATGATCCTGGGGTCCTGGGATGGAGCCCCAAAGTCAGGCTCCCTGCTCAGTGGGGAGTCTGCTTCTCCCTCTCCCTCTGCTTCCCTCCCGCCCCCCACCCCACCCCTGTGCACATCCTTGCGCTCTCTCTCCCACGCCATCTCCCTCTGAAAGGGGCTTACAGCAATTTGACTTTGTGATTGTAGGGACTCCAGAATATTACCATATTTTGTTTAATTTACAAAGATGGTGAGCCTCTGATGCTCCTTCCCCTCGCTAAAGAAAAGGGAACCAAAACAATTAGGAAATTTTGTTGAGTCAAATTATTTGTTTCGCTTAAACAATTGTCAATTCAAACACAATAGTAAATATTATCTGTTCATGAAGGCACAGTTTAAGTCCAGATTAAATGTCCAAAAAGTGAGAAATTTGTCTTCTCTGGCTAAGACTTCTATCAATCAAAATAACAGCAGTAGTTCTTCCAATGTTAAAATATATAAACATACATACATGCATGTATACATGAATATCAGTGTGTACATACATGTATGTATACACACATATCCACATGTGTATACACACATACATAAACATGCACATGTGTGTATACACAGAGACATATATATACATACAATTCTGTAAAAATATTCTGTTCCTTACATGTGTGCAGAATTGATAAAAGTT
The DNA here is from genome assembly GCF_964656455.1 of Halichoerus grypus. Lineage (NCBI taxonomy): Eukaryota > Metazoa > Chordata > Mammalia > Carnivora > Phocidae > Halichoerus > Halichoerus grypus. Next base: position 75,361,556 of record NC_135719.1, read on the forward strand.
TTAAATTTCAATCTCAAAACATTTTTAAAATAATGACAAGGCTAATGAAACCCGAAAGTTGATGAAAAAATTCAAATGCTTAGTCTCAAATTCTTTAAATGAATAATTGCATTCAGAAGGTCTGCTAAACTTGGCCTTTATGTTTCCTATCCTAGTATACCTTGTATATTGAGAAATCAACAAAATTATTCAAAATTCAAGGAACAACATTTGTATCTTATTAAGTATATTCTTGGAAATAATCTCATTATTCTAGCTATCAACACATAAGGTTTTAAGCAAAGGGTTATATAAATGTTATTGGTCTATGTCTTGTTTAGAGTATTATCAGTTTGTAATTACATGTTTTCTAAGATGCATTGAGTCATTAGATCAATAAACACAAGAGGAACTAAGGAAGGAAAACTGTTATTGCTATAATTATGTCATAGGTCTGAATGCTACCTATGAACAAATTTTTGGACGAAAAAATTCAGAGTTATAAAATTATGTTTGCATGTGGTTAAATTGCACATGTTTGGGATTATATTATATAAGGCAACAAAATTGTGAGCATCATCTTTCCTTTCTTCCTTCTGAGCAAGCTAGATCCCCAAAGTAGCTTTGAGGATAGTTTATTTATGGGCCTGCTAGTTCAGGAGCCACACACCAATTCATCATGCTCCTGCTTTGTGCCATCTGTTATAAATAAATATCCCTGCCTGCAACTTTCTGTCGGGGCATGTGTTTACTGTTATGCAGATGAATGCAATATGGGAAGACATTAAAGTTAAAAAAGAGAAAAATTGCTTATGAAAATGTCTATCGAACATATATATTCCTACTACTTGTGTACAAAGTTTTGGATCACATGAAGGCCTATAGCCCAAGCAGGCTCTGACTCAGAGCTCTTCGTTTAGCTTGCAACTACCTGGGGAGTAGGTGCAAAACAAGCAGGGGCTAACATGGCTAGGTTAACAAAGAAGTGCGCACAGCCAAGTCTTCTTCCCGGAGTGCTTTACCATTTTACACAACATACTGCTGTGACTTTGGGGAGAGGACAGACAGGTACTGTGGGAACAGTGTTAGAGAGTTTTGAAGGTGGCAGTCAGCGCTCAAGCTAAAGAGTGAAGAAAAGCCTCCAGGGGCCTTTGATAAGCAGAGTGACATGGTCAGAGTTCTCAGAAAGCAAAATAATTCTGAGAAGTGTGTAGGAAATGTTTGACGTGGAAAGAGCCTGGAAGGTTGGGAATTAAGCCAGACAGAGAAAATGATGACAGTGACTCCAAGAGTCAAACACCATAAACAACCTCTGGAACCAGTTATTGAATTCTCATGCACACTTGAAACTGTTGAAGGCCCTTTCCTCCTATAGCACCTTAGGCTTCTCTACCACCTTCCCAGAATTCCCACAGACCTAGAACTAGGAAGGAGCCGTCCACAAGGACAGAGGAGGAGACATCTACAACACACTATATTTCAGTAAGTAGACAGAGTTATCTGGAACCCCTTCTGTCGACAAGACGACATAAGGCCCAGAAAAATCACATGTAGCAATACAGTGCTGAGAAAACATCACATTGACTTACTAAAAACTTGAACCAGGATTTTTCCCCAAATAGGAAGAGCAATAAAATTAGGACACGCAATTGAAAGACATCTATTTGACTTCAGCTTGCTTCAACTGATTATAGTATTTTTCATACTTAGAGTATCGAAAACATATCACTGTTTTCAGCAGTGAAATAGAGAAATTTGGTTCTTAATGCGGGTAACTTTACCTTAAAAATGTGTTTACAATCATGATTTTTTTCTTTATGTTATAAACTTAAAAACTATGTAACTTGACTATGAATTTACTGGAATTCCTTATGGCCCAGGTAGAATGTTTTACTTGGTAAATCTGTATGAGGAAAGGATACCTCTAAATTAACATAAGAAAATAAGTGATTTCCCAACTTCAAGATCAAGGACAACCCTCACCCCCAGGGTGTCATTAAAGACTTGATATCTTTTCCAAAGAATATTTTTTAAAATATTTTATTATTTATTTATTTGACAGAGAGAGACACAGTGAGAGAGGGAACACAAGCAGGGGGAATGGGAGAGGGAGAAGAAGGCCTCCTGCTGAACAGGGAACCTGATGCGGGGCTCGAGCCCAGAACCCCGGGATCACGACCCGAGCTGAAGGCAGACGCCCAACGACTGAGCCACCAAGGCTCCCCCCAAAGAATATTTTTGAAAGCCTCTTCTATTGGCATTTCAATATTCTGCAATGTTGTCTGTTAGTCATTTTATTATTTCCTTTAAAGATTTAATTCAATTCTCTTTGATGTGTTTCTCAGAAGTTTAATTGTTTCTATTATTTATATTTTTAGAACAAGATTTCTCCTTGAAAATAGGCCCTGATCTTTTCATTTTTTATTGGACTTAAATATTTCTGCTTGGAAATCAGAGTTTGTGATTGAATTTGAATTTAAAAAAAAAACAAACAGAAGATGGGAGCCTGGGTGGCTCAGTCAGTTAAGCATCTGACCTTGATTTTGGCTTAGGTCATGATCTCGGGGTCATGGGATCAATCCCCGAGTTGTTGGGCTCTGCATTGGACACAGAGCCTGCTTAAGATTCTCTCTCCCTCTCCCTCTGCCCTCCTCAGCCACCCACTCCCTCCACATACGAGTGAGTGTGCTCTCTCTAAAACAAAAAGACTACCTTTCATTAAGAGCAAATATTATCATTCTAACCAATTTGTTTTGTTCATGAGGTTTTCCAATTTTGAAAATTTCCAGAATCCTAATTTTAAAACTGTCTTGTAAAAAGTAGGTTACTGATAAGAAAGTACCTACAATTATTCATTATATATCAAACTGCTTGATTTGGGGTTCTAGTAATTGCTAAAAGTGGTAATCACTAATTAATTATAGGCAAATTAATAAATGCCCAATTACACTTCTAAATCATGATTTAAATAGATTTACAGGTAAGGAATAGACATTTGTGCATTCCTCCACCTGGCAGAGTTCCATATTAAGGATGAACTTTTACACCTGTAACATTTAAAGTGGCAGAGTGAGTCCTACTTTTAACTCTTGCTCTTATTTAAGCGATTGCACTGGCAGTTCCTGGATATGGGCTTTGCACTAAACAAGTTCCACACTTAAACAAAGTCAAGTATGCACGAGCATTTGTGGCGCAACATAAAAAGAAGTTGGTGTAGGGTTTGGGTGCAAGTTTCAGTCTTGATATTTTCTACTTTGCCAATCAGCCTGAGTGTTTCTTTCTTCCTTTCTACCTGAACTGTTTGCCGGAGAGATGACAAATAATGGAACTGATAGTAACTTTCCAGTGAGTAAGAACAGTCCCTTCTATCTGAGAGGAAGAATGTCAGGTCTGCAAAAGCCAAATGATCCAAAGTACTCGAGAGGAAAAACACCCAGCATGACTCCAGCACCTTGGGTCTCCTCCCCAAACAAGCCCTCTGCTGCTATCAGTTTTGATAAGCAGGCTTTCCTCACCCATGAGGCTATAACATGATAATGTCATTCAATAACCCTCACACCCTTTCCTGCTATTTGTCCAGCACAGGAAACTGAGGATTTTCTTGTCGTGTGGACACAGCGGAAATATCTAGCCAGCAAATACTGACCCTTGCATGCAAACAGACCCATATCCTCTTTCCGCCTGACAACTTCCTTCCTGCATGCTAAGAACAATCTACCCTTCATTTTTTTTTTCCGGACTTTATACTGACTACTCTGAAAGCCCTTGGGGAGACCAATGTAAACTTCCACTCAACAGCTGGATTCTCAGACAAATAGGCTGACATTGAACATGGTTTAAGGCACTGAAGATGCCCTCTATACATGGTGATATTGTATGAAAACAGTGTCTACATACCACAGATAGACATGTGCCTGAAGAATTTGGCCTCTCTGGACAATTGCACTAGATATTTCAGATCAGAATCTAAAATAATTAAACTTATAGGCCAGAAAGTTCTCTTTAGCTATACTGCAGAACTGGACCTTCACACTTGGGAATTTAAGACATAACCATTTAGACCTGGAGAGGCAGAGGCAGTTTCACACCCAAATTAGCAGCTAAATCCATTTTGTTCAACCCAGCACCAGAGTGGGCTTGCTAGAGATATTAAAAATCACTATCTATCTTTGAGTTAGGTAGTAAGACTTAGTGAGGTAAGTTATTTTGCTAGTTAATCACACCTCACATCTCAAGCAAGGACAATGTGGCTTATCAAATTTCTTTCTGAAATAATGAAAGCTTAAGCTTGATAGTCAAAAACCTTCTGTTCATTGGCTATATTTAATTATCAGAAAAACTTATTGATATTCAAAAGACAAAGAACTCAAGCTCTGAAACCTAACCCAAATTAAAAAAAATAAAAATAGGCATCATTTGCATCCTTGTATGAAATCGGTGTCTTAGAATGTGGTGGCTCATAATGGGCAAAATTAAAAAGCTCATTTAATATTGTCAATAATGTCATTCGGTTTAAAACGTTTCACTTCCTGAACAAACCTTGTATCAGGATATGCCTAGGCAGCCAAAGCTCAGGAGCATATAACAGGGAGGAGAAGAAGGCTATCTGTTGAAGGCAAGGCTGCCAAGCCTGAAGTCTGTTATCACCAGCTGCCTCTTTCCTCATATGTCCTCAAGTGCTCTCCAAAACTTCTACACATAAAATGATACCTAACAATGGTAAAAAAGAATAAACACTGCTATGTTTTTAGGGCAGTTGTTGAATTGGTAAATAGCATTCATGGCCACTTATGACCTTTTATCAAATTATCCAACTGATGAGTTTTTAGGTCTTTAATCCAAACATAGAAATTTATTTAAAAATGTATAATATTAAAGGAAGTTTAAAAGTACTGAGTGTTGTCAGCAGCATTGTGGTGAGGGACGGACTCAAACTCAGTCTTCTAGTCCCTAACCAATAATTCATTCGACCAATAAAATAAACATAAAAATAATATTAAAAGTATTCCAAACACTTATTCAGTGCTTCTCTTTTGCCATGAAATGTGCTAAGAATTTTGCACTGATTATCTCATTTAAACTTCACTATAAACCTAAAAGTCAGATAGTATTATTTTACAGTATTGCATTACTAGCTGACATTTACTGAGCACTCACAATGTGCAAAGCACAGAACTAATTAAATTAATCCTAACAAGAACCCTGAGATAAAAGCATTATTCTAACTTTTACAGATGAAGAGACTGAGAGCTGAAAAGACAATTAAGTGGTGGGGCTGGACCTAGGAATCAGGGAACCTGAAAGTTTAGAGCCTAAGACCTTGAGGGAGTCATTGAGTCTCAGGTTCCTCATCTCTGACATGGGTCTAAAAATAACTGCCCCAACCCCCTCACAGGACTGTAAATGGGCCAAAGGAGAAAAGGCGTGTGAAAAATTAAAATGGAATTTCTCTAACCCTTAATGCACACAATTTCAATTCACTAGGGTAAATGACAAGCTGTACGTCAATTAAACATAAAAGCCACATTTCTCCTCTGTGGCTTTTTGTTTCTTCACTTCCTTTAACAATTTCTGACATTTTCATAAGCTTGTTCAAAAGAAAGAAAGCTATGCCATTTTGAGAGCAAAGAGCAATTTACTTCATAATTGATTGGGTAAAATGTCAAGAAAATGAAGAAACAGAAGGGTATTGGTGTTGGCTGCAGCTATAAAAACAACCCAGTGTAACATGGATGAAAGTTATGGAAAAGCACAGTAAGAGAGAATCTTATCCATCTATAGTTATTTGCTCAAAGATGCTGCTACCTCAATTCTAATATTCATCCTTGAAAGCAAAAGGCACTGATTGGCCCATTTTATTTCAGTGCTTTCTTTGAGAGGCATGATCTCAGAAGGAAGTTACGGAGCAGCAGAAATACTCAGTGTCTCCATCACAGAACCCCAGTGCTAGGAGGCTCCTGCTCACATACCCACAGCCATACAAGGCTCCAGTCCCACAAAGGCAGCTCCTAGAAATACTAACCCTTCCAAGAGAGAAGGTTACCTAGAGTGTAGGCATGAACATATACCACTCCTGAAGGGAGCCTCAGCTTGGTTTGAATAGATGGGCTAGAAAGGAGAGAGTTTTCAATAATTTCATATATTATCTGCCTCTGTTCTCTCTTCCATAAGGATGGCTGAATGGCAATAATAACTAATGTTTACTGAATGCTCCCATGTGCAAGATACTGTGCCAAGCAATCCACATTATCTCTCCTAATCCTGACTACACCCCTCAATGTAGATACTATAATCTTAAGCATAAAGAACTTAAAGAACAGAGAGATTAAGGGTGTACAACTTGTGACAGAGCTATGATACAAGTCCTTAAAATTTGATTCCAGTCTCTGTGCTCCATACATTAAAGGATAGCTTCTGATTAATAATAATAATGATAATAGTAATAACAACAACAATAATAATTAGAAGAAAATAAACAGTGAGTTTATTTCCATCAAAAAATCAACAGATAGTTGTGCCATGCTAGGTATAAAGTAATGAATAAGGTAAGAATGTCTTACCTCTGTCAACATGGAGTTTGCTGTCTAGCAGATAAAATAGAACAAACAATTTTTCAATAGAACAAATAATTTTTAAGTGCATTGAATCTTATTTAGAGTTTTAAGTATACATCCTAATAGAGCATACCTCAAGGACCTTTTAACCTAGCCCAGGGGATAGGTTAGGAAGCAACGTGTAAATGGAAAGAGGAAGGATGAGTAAGTATTAAGTAGATAAAAGGAAGATGAAGAGCCTTCCAGAGAAAGGTACTGGTGGAGTGAGTGAGTGTGTGTGTGTGTGTGTGTGTGTGTGTGTGTGTAGGAAAGGAGCATTTCAATACAAACCAACTCCATACATCCCTAGTCATATACAAAGAATGGTATGAGTGTTCTCTGTTATACAAAGATGAGTAAGGTGAAGCCACACTTTCAGAAGCTCACAATGTCATAGAAGAGATAAAACCATACAGAAATACAGGGAAAACACTGGTAGGTGGCATGAGGAGACACAAACAAGATATCAAGAAATGGTAAAGAAAGAAATTAAAATACTGACATGAAGGGGAGTTTTTAACTGGTCCTTGAAGGATGGGATAACCTTTGAAATTTGGTGAATGATCTACTCATGAATGGGGAACAAATGGGAAAAGTAGGCGTTAGCCAGCATATAAAGGCTCAGCAACCCCTACCCTCAGCCCAAAATAGGAATAAGATCCCCAAATGAGGGAACTGGGGGTAGGTAGCTAATGAAAACTGAGGCATGGAGATGACAGCAGAGACAGTAGTAAAGAGTAGGTAGGAGGGCTTGTGCTGAGTGAATTCCTGGCATTGCTCCCAGTTTTTCCCCTCTCCTGGAAAGTGTGGGGTTGGGAGGGCAGGCTGAGTTTAAAAGGCAGACACAAGCCTGGGCAGATATCTGCACCCTATGCAGCAACATGAAAAGAACAAACATGTTAAAAAGAGAATGAGAAAAGACATTATTATACTTCAGAGAACAACAGCAAAATTGTAGTTCAGAGACCTTTTTTGTGTTTGGGAACACAAAGCACCTGAACTGTAGTAGCTAGTCATTGAGTAAGTGTAAAGAGAATCTGAAAGCCCATGAAATAAACACATGAACTTCACAGAAGCAGAAAAAAGCAAGATGGAAAATGTGAATTCAGAAAAGAGAAGGAAGAAGCTGGAGAACTGACCTGTGACTAATAAACAATTGTCAACTCCCTAGCATGATACACTGTAATAAATAATAAGCAGAAATACACCTGTACAATATGGCTACAATAAATAATGACAACAAATATTTGTAGAATTATTTATAGTGCCTGAAGCATGTATTTTGACATATATTATTTCAACTAATCTTGTAAACTACCTTGTAAGATAAGTATAAATCATGTCAAAATGGAATGCCAGTAGATACTTATCTATTGAGAGATAAATGGCCAAGAACTAAGATTCTAAATACCTAAGTCCTGTCCTAGACCAGTCATCTCTCCATAAGTTCTCTGAATTAAAAAAAAAAAAAATGCCCCAGGGAACAAAGAATGATTTATTACTATCTGAGGCTTTGACCTCAACACTGACATGGACACTAGCCTTCTGGGCCATGTGGAAGATTTTTGCCCTAGCAAAGCAGATTCAACTAGAGTACAGACAAAGCAATTCTAAAAGCCTATACTGCCTCCTACCACCTGCCATCCAAAGCCTAACCATTAGATCTAACCATTCCAGTGGAAGAAAAGTCCAATCCAGAATGCATGTGCCAGTCGGAAGCAGTAGAAATCACAAAAGTAAGAATGACTGCCCTGGATCTCAGTCTAGACTTTGGGAACCTCTTCCAAGTCACTCTTGCTTTACCAGCCTTGTGGCAATATGAAAGATGGCCTGTTGCCTCGACAGGGAATTTATCCAAGCTCAAAGGGCAGGGACAAGGAGATCAGAAAAGGCCACATGAGTGTGATGCAGTCTTCGACTTGGCACAGCCTTTAGTACGTACTGAGTCAATGAAATGAACCCAAACAATTCATAGCGTTCCTCTAGAGAAGAAGCCCTCAGCTTCTTTCTCCCACAAAGAAGTATTTGTATCCCCACTTGATAGTTGTCAATGGCTTGACTAAGAACATACAATCATGAAAAATGAACCAGAAATGGAATCCAGATCTTTTACTTCAAATTCCTTGCTCAGTTAAAGTGAGAACTTTAATATTTTATTCAATTAAATTTTCATGATATGATTTTTATATTCACAAATAATATCTTTGTTTCCTAAGTCCCATCTTAAAAACTCATTTTGGAGAACAGAAATGCCTGAAGCAATTTTATATTAAATAAAATGGCAATATTGTCGTTATACTGATGTCTTCTCTGAAATACTCATGTTAGTGCCCAAGGACGGGCCAGAAACAGGACCACACCCTGATTTACACTGCCCTATTTGCTGAATATGAGGAGTGCATAGAGCACTGTAGACCTGAGTCCACATGAATTTAGTAATGTTGAAGCAGGGCCCCCAGCTATTGTATTTTTCCACATCTTTGCGAACACAGGGGAAAGCCCCAGTCGTTGGAAATCTTGTTCTGAGAATCAAGATTCTGTAACAAGGGACTCATATGACTTGCCAACAAGTTGGTGGGTACATTTTGGAAGCCATTTTAATCTAATATTTTGCCTCAGGAGAGCTTGTTTGCTTTTAATAAAAGTCCTCAATAAGGATGGATGACCCAGTACATCATTTCTCTTGCTTCTAATTTAAGAATCTGGTACATAAAAGCATAAAGAGTGTGAAGGAAATGGATCATGACCTTATGACATTTGGCATGATTTCTGAGGCAGGTGTCAGATAGGTTCATAAGCAACTATCTTGCCAAATCTTATCAAAACCTAAAAGACAAAAAGAGAAGAAAAAATACACACATTATAATTGACATCAAAAAGGAAGTCATTTTATTTTTAGTTCATTTGCTTTGGAGGGAGAGCCAACTAACTGGAAAGAGTCCATAATTTAACCAACATCAGATCGTCTTACTACATTCCCCATTGAAACTTAATAAATGTTAGTTTCCAGATTTACTGACTTCACAATTTTCTCCAGTTAATGATCAGCAAGTACCTTTTATTACTTTAAATGAAAACAAAATGAAGACCTGAAATCTCATGATCAAGAATTGATTTCTGGCAGACAAGCAAAATTGTTTGGTCTATTTTTATGGTTGATATAATTGTATTCAAAACCCATAAACAATGTACATCCACTTCAATACTTTTTCAGCTCGTCTTTGGTCATAAACTTTAATTAAAACAAAACATCCCTTAGGTAAATCAAAGGAAGTGCCATTGAAATAATATAAACACCCGAGGAACCTTGGGCTGTTTCCATGCTCAAGTCTGATTAGATGGAAAAGCACCAAGCACTTGTGTCAGTAGACCAACCAATAGAGTTTGTGACTATGAGAACTTCCTCTAGTATTAAAGATCTTTGGCATAGTTTTGGGGAAAACTTGTGCCAAATTTCTCTATTCCAAGAGAGGGTTTTCCACTTGGAGGCTGTGGTATCTATAAAGGCTATCTTTCATGAGCAGGGTGTCCTCTATTTAGCTGTCAGAAGGCCTGTCTATCGCAGGACTCAGACTGTCTGTCCCATTTGGCTGATGTCAGAAACTTATGCTAGAGTTATGGCAGAGAAAACATGTTTTCCATTACGCCCGCACCAAAGTGTTGATTAAGGTGGCACATGTCAAACCTGGGAGTAGCCAGCACTCAGAAATAGTATAGACCTTTTACAGATGCTGAAATTGTTTCCAGAAATTCAACATCTCAGCTTATCTTTTTTTTCTTTTTCTTTTATTTTTTTTAAGATAGAAAAGAACCCAGAGCATTTGTGCTTATTTTTAAGCTAGTACTTTAATCATGCCTGATTTTTTTTTTTTGTACCATATTCAGACCTTTCCTTTGTGTTTGCGGTCAAAGAATCTTGAAAATTGACAAGTGGATTCCATAAGGGGCAAAGATTTCAAATTTTACTTGAGATTTAGTGCTATCTATAAAGGGTCCTCTTTATAAGAAAATTATTCTTAAGGTTTTTAGAATTCTGAGCCCTTATAAAAGCTGTCAAAACTACACATTCTTTCTCAGAAAACAATTGGGCAGGATCACAAACCTATGTGCAACACTTAAGAGTTCCAAGGGCCTCAGGTTAAGGAGGACTGTTCTAAATAAAGCCAGAAATAATCATATAGCTGGCAGATTGAATTTTTGCTGATATCTAAGAATAGAATCTCCTCACAAAACATTAATACTGGTAAGTCCATGTAATTTAAGCAGTTGTTAGGGGTTGTTAGAGTCTTCTCGTCCTGGAAAGTAGTAAAAACCAGAGGTTATCCCAAAGGCCAGCAAGCCCTTATGCGTAAGTCTCCCATGGAAGGCCAACTTCTTGGAGAGTATACTGGTTTCCAATGACCAAAAGTCAAAACTACATTACTTCTCTTTTAGGAAATACACAGGCAGAGTCTAAAAGTGACAATGACTAGGGTTGCCAGATTTAGTAAATAAAATACAGAACAGGGAGTTCAATTTGAATTTCAGATAAACAATAAACAATTTTTAGTGTAAGCATATCCCAAATACTGCATGAGACATGCTTGTAACCAGAAATTATTCATTGTTTATTTGAAATCAAATTTAACTGTATTTTAGCTGGCAACCCTTTCATGATCCAGTAATTCACAGCCAGATTACTAGCTACTCCTGAAAGTGGGATCTAGGTTTCTAGTACTTTCTAAATAGTAGGTAATGCGAGTTACCTGTAGATTTCACGGAGCCACTGCAGTGCACTCTTGCGCTACCAGTAGTTAAAGCAAGTCAAAGTGATAAGAGATTGATATTTATCACCCTAATTTTTCCCCTAATTATTTAACCTTGGCTCACAAAGTCATTTCTTCATCTTTCTCTCACCCCTAAATCTGGGTGTTTGACAGTCTTCAGTCCTCAACCTTGTCTATTCTTCATCCTTTCCCACTTTGCATTTTCATGTACCTCACCACTTCAATAACTTTACTAACAACTCCCCAATCCACAATGCTCTTCATTCTAATTCCAGACTGCTTTTTTCTGGTGCCAGCTGAGCCTTATGTCGGAAATGGACTCATTAAGCCCCACAATGGTGCACCTGGGTGGCTCAGTTGGTTAAGCGTCAGACTCTTGGTTTCGGCTCAGGTCATGATCTCAGGGTTGTGAGATGAGTCCCGTGTAGGGCTCCATGCTGGGCATGAAGCCTGCTTAAGATTCTCTCTCTACCTCTGCCCCCCACTCTCCTCGCATGTACTCTCTCTAAAACAAAACAAAACAAAACAAAACAAAACAAAACAAAACAAAACCATAATAACATCTCAACGCACCACCAACTAGCAAAGCAAAGTTTGTTGTCTTATTTCCCTTTTTCCTTATTCCACACTCCTAGATTTAGTTAACTAAATCCTGTAAAGCTACCTGTTAAATATTTTCCCATTCACTACATCCTTTCATTTTCCTTTCCCCATACTCTAGCTCAGATCTTCATCATCCCTTTCCTGTATTAACTGTGTTAGCTTTAAATTCATCTCCCCACTTCTATTCTTTTGCCACTGTAGTGCATCTACATCATGGTCACATTAACCTCCTTTCCTATTTAATCATTGTATTGAGTGTCTACCATGGATGTACAAAAATAATAAGACTAATTTTTGCCCTCAAGAAAAGTACATTCCAATGAGGAGGCAAAAATATATGGTTACAGAAGAATGTAATTAGCCCTAGGACAGAGAATAGCACAAAGTACGGTCGTTAGAGAAGTATGTTATGGGTATGGATGATCGTGGTAGAAAAGGTTTTCTGATGCTTGGATGGGATGACACCTGAAGTGAGTGTTAACTGGATCAGTGTTAGCCATTAAGCAGAGAGACCAGAGTTCCAGGCAGAAAGAATACCATATGCAAACATATGGCAATATAAAAAAAAACTTTCAAGAAACTGGTAGTATAGTATGGCTGGAATGTATAATGCTAAGAAAGAGGTGATGAGTTTGTATAGGTAGGAAGGGCCACATAAGCCACTTTAATGATTTAGCTTCTATCATGAAAGCAATGGAGAGTCTTGATCAGATTTGTATTTTTGAAAAAGGTATGAAAAATGGTTTGTATTTGATGAGGTCTGGGGCAGGGAGACGGTGAGAAGCTACTGCAGGATCTCTATGGGAATGATGAAGACCTTTATCAGTAGCAACAGTGATACTAGGAAAGGATTCATGAGATATTTGGGAAGAAAATTTTAGATTATTTGGTGATGGATTACATGTGGAAGGTAAGGAAAAGCATGTCTTTGATTATATGAAGTTTTGTGAAACCTTCCCTAATTCCCATTGTCTACAGTAGTGGTTTTTAACCAGGGATGATTTTGCTCCTCAGGGAATATGGTAAAGTCTGGAGACAGTTTTGGTTGCCAGAAGAGGGGGAATAAGGAGAAGCAGAATGCCCCTAGGCCAGGACACAGAACAGATGCACAGGACAGTCCCTCACAACAGAGAATTATCTGGTTCAAAATATCATAGTGCCACCACTGAGAAACCCTGTTACACAGCAGTAAGTGGATCTCTTACTCTGAGATGTAAGGCTCTTCAAAATTTTGCCCAACTTTCTTTCCAGGCTAAATACCTATCACCCTATAAGTATTCTATAGACCAAGCAAAAATGATTTATTCCTGATTTCCCAAATATATTTTTCATTTTGAACCTTAACAATCTTGCTTTTATGATTATTCTCTTATCCAGGAACATTTCCTCACTATCCCACCCCATCTCCCATTTAATTGTCAAAATGCTACTACTACCTCCTTCATGAAGTTTCCTATAATTTGCCTTTCTGGATAAACTCTCTGCATCTATTTTGTGGCATTCATTACATTGTACCTGGTAATGTATCACTAGTTGACTGACTTTATCTTATCCTACTCTTTGAAGAAAAACCTTAATAGGCCAAGCACAGTGTCCTCAACAAAGTAGGCATTCAATAAATAGTTGCTAAAATTAAATATGACTTTCTAAATCAGTTATCTGATATCATCAATGCCTAAGTTTCCCTTTTATTCATGTGGACAATGCAGGGTTAACAGGTTCTCATTTATACATGCTAAATCATATGTAATGCCAATAACCTATAACTAATATTTAGTTCTATGAATATTGAACTTTCTTAGAACATTGAATATACTCATCATCACAGCCCATGAAATATTTGAGTTTTGTCCATAGGTTCTTATTCCAGTCCAGGTTTTGGATTTGCTTAGTAGAGTAGATGCTTAAGATTCCTTATACATCTTTACACACTGATTTACCTGTCTACCAGGTGTTCTACATTGCCCTCCAACTGCTCATTTTAAGCTATTTAATTCTGCAATGCATGTTTCATTGCTGATATCCTTAGAAAATTTTTCTGCCTGTAAAATAAAACCTGTTCTTTGTCAGTTTAATAGATGCCACTAAACTACTTCGTAGAAACACTGGGAAATATGAATGGCATGGGTGGCCAAGACTTTGCTTCTAGATTTTTACTTTATTGCCTTTTGACTTTTACAAGACTTTCTTAAGGACAAAGATTGAATATTGCTTAGTCCTCTGAGGGCCATGTATTCATGACAGGCATTTCCTTCGCCCATGCACTAATTCATTTGTGAGTTTATTTTTTCCAAACCCTGTAAGGCCTATGAAACTGAAAAGAACCTCTGAATCACCATGTTACTGTACACAGTGAGGGTAGGCTTGGCAGTTCTGGTTGCTGCTGCCATGTTTGGACTTGGGATATGTGCAAAAGCCTCAACAACAGAACACAGACAAATCTTTAGCAAACAAGGTGATTTAGAAACCAAACTACCTTCCAAACTACAGAGAAATTGTCTCTGTCTTTTATAGCTGGGGGAAAAAATCTAGACAAAGTATAATTTTCAAAAGCAGATGTTTGTGATAATCATCTGGACCAGGATGACTTTGTGCCTTAGTCTATAATTAGTGTTAATTAATAATCAGAGAGATAGAGGATGGATAGGAAGGAAGGAAGGAAGGAAGGAAAGGAAGGAAGGAAGGAAGGGAAAAGAAGGAAAGAAAAGAGAAAGAAAGAAAGAAAGAAAGAAAGAAAGAAAGAAAGAGAAAAGAAAGAAAGAAAAAGTAAGAAAGAAAGAAAGAGAGAGAAAGAAAGAAAGAAAGAAAGAAAGAAAGAAAGAAAGAAAGAAAGAAAGAAAAACAGGTAGAAAGACAGGTAGAAAGATAGATAAATAGATGATAGGAAACAAAGTCCTAAAAAACCAAGTCTTGCTGAGAATATTAAAATTTGGAAGAGAAAAAGCCAGAATAATATTGATGTTAGTTATCTTTTTTGAATTTGTAGATAATTGGCATATAAAATTATATTAATTTCAGGCATACAACATAATGTTTCAATAGTTGTATATATTGTGAAATGATCATATGATAAGTCTAAGTAACATCCAAATTTTTAATGTTTTTTTGAAATAGCTAATCTAGTCAGAATCAAAAGCCATTTACTTCTATCCCCCTTCCATTAGATTGACATGGGGTAAATGCACTTTTCTTATTTATGCCTGACCAAATGTGAACATATTTCACTAAATATGAGACTCTGAAGACCATAGATTACATCTATTCATCTTTATCTGTCTTCACATCACCTAGTCCAGGGCTTTGCATGTTTTTAAGTGTCCAATAATTGTTATTGACTTTGAATCTGGTCAGTCTTGTGGTATAAAGACAGCTGAGGTCTAAACGAGCTGTACCAAACCCCTGTAAGTACAAGTTCTCTCTGTATATTAATAAGTATTGAGACTTCAGTTTTCAGATGAAATTCTCAACTAACATTTACCATACTGATATAAAAATATATTTGTCTTTCTTTAAATTTGAAAAAAAACAAAACAATTATTATTTAGAAAGAACAGTGGAGGGAAATAAAGTGATTAATATAATAATAGTAAGAAACAATACATATAACTGCTAAAATGACCAAAAAAAAGTAATCCAGTTGAATTTAGTTAATTATGTATTTTTATCCAAGTGTTCAGACCATCCAAATGTCTGTTTGGGTATATTGTTTTGATATAACAATAACACTGGAATGAAATCCAGTAGGCTACAAGAGCATGATACTGCAACATTCATTCCCAAATGGGCACCTCTACCAGGATATCTCCCAGAATATTTATGTAACATTCAAGGTCTGCTGCAGGGCAAGTCCAGCCAACACAAGTGAAGCATGTAGGTGTTAATTATATGTTAAATATTAACTTTTATAATAACAATTCTATATACAGAGTCATGAAACACTTTTCTTCCAAGAACTTCCACACACTGTTTTGATAATCATCGTCTTGAGGTGAAACAGGGCAAACACTGATCTTCTCAGTTTAAAGATAAGAAAATGGAAATACAAGGTTTTAAATAGCTTGCCCAAGTACATCTTCTTTGAGTTAGGGGCAGAGAGAGGATGGTGCTCATCAAAATCGAAGGTAGACTTATGCCTGCCTCTTTTATCTGTTTCACCAGAACATACATAGCAGAGTGCTGGCACATCATAAACATTCGATCATTTCAGTTGTTCATTTATTTGAAAGTGATTTACTGAGTATCCATAATGAAGGAAAGGATAAAAGTCATCTGACCTAAGACGAGAGTTGTATCTTAAATGTACAATAGTAAATTCAGAATCAAAGTGGATAATTCCATGGTGCAGCACCTAGATTCTCCCTTCAGGATTGAGGCATTCTTTCTCCTGACTTACAGATCACAGCTGTGTCCACCTACAGAAATTGCCCTTGTCCAAATGAAATTGTTTTGCCCAAGGTTATGTTTCCTCCTGTGGACAGCCTGTATCCAATGACTGGTCAAATACAAGGTTCCAAAGCTTGGTCCCTTTGCCTCAATTTGGGAAATCTTTGAAGGATCATTCAAGCTTTAACACTCCCAGTGAGATCATCTGAGGTTGTTATTGCAACCACACTGCAGCTCAGCATCTTAGCTGCCCAGGTCGCCGCCCTTGCTCCCTCACAGGTGTTGTTCCTAAGGCTCCTCAACACATCCTCATCCAAATCTCCAAACCTCTGTTTCCCCAAGACCCTGATCTGTGATGGTTGGTACCAGAGTCCTATAGGGCAGAATCTAAAATGAGATGTTCATTTCTGGATACATCCAGAGTCCCATTTAAACTTTAAGCTTCAGGTGCCTCTTGGTCACTTTGGACTCCTCTGATCAAGAGATCAACAGGTAAAGAAAGAAGTCACTCTCCTAACAGTAACAATTGGCCCTGATAATTCAAGGAGAAGTAGGTCTATTTTTACACAAAAAGAACAGAGAAGAATATGGTTGAGACACAGGTGATCCACTGGGAAATCTCCTGATAATCTAGTGGCCAATTTAAGAGTAAATGGACAAGTACTTCAGCCTTGGACTGAGGAAAGCATGGTGACCATAGGCTGATAGATGAGAGTCTGGTCATTCTTCCAGGTAAGCCATCTGGATCAGCCAAGTTGTTAACCAAGGGTAAGGGGAAATCCCGAATGCATAGTTAAGAAGGGAAATGATGACTATTAGGTACAGCTTTGAAACCAGCTATTCTGACTGGCACTAGAGTTTCTCCAAACTTTCTCCTGAAAGTTTCCCCAGGAAAAGAAATCAACCAGAATGGAGTAGCTCTTCCCAGATGGGGTGAATTTACTATATGAAGCAAGCAGATTTGAGTGGCAAAGGGATAGACTGTACTGGATTTTGTGGTATGCTCCCCAGACCTCTCTGAAGTTCAAGTCATTTATTTCCTCAAGAATTGCCCTTGGCCAAAGGGAGCTATTTGACCAAGTCCTTTCCCCAGGGACAGACCACATCCAGTGATTGATCATTACAAGGATACAAAGATTCAATCCCTTTGCCCCCATTTGGAACACCATTTCAGAACTCCTGCAATCTGGCAGAAGCTACTGTTGCAACTCTATCACAGTTTGAGTCTTCCTTCTGTCCAGTCCCGCTTTCCTTTGCTATTCGATAAACTGCTTACAACCAAATAGCCAAATTAGTCTGTCTCCTAGGGTACCTCACCTTTGACAACTAAGAATCCAACTGGATATCATCTTATCCTTTATATTACACACGCTTAAATGATCCACAATTTGTTGGGTTTTTTTTTTTTTTCCTTCCTCTGAGTTAAAATTTGTCATTCAGGTGACAGAAGCAAAAGCAAGAAAGCAAAGTTACTACTTTTTTTTCCTCTAATGATTCTGGCTCTTGGGTTATGATCACCTCACTTTTCAGAAAACTGGCTATAACATTATCGAGCTTTAATTTCATCTTCTGCAGTGGATTTTTTTTTTTTTTTACAACAAATATTTCATAAGGCTCATCTGCCTGCTGACTCAGAACCCGTGTGGTAGCAGGTCTGACAAAATAGATTGTCATGATCTATTAAATCAATAATCCATGCACTAAAGAAAATTTACACTATGAGTTCCACTCCACTCTCCAATATGCATCACTACAAAGCTTGGGGAAAAAGACCAGCTGCTGCAACTTGTGCATAAAGAGGTAATTTCTAGTTTTTTTCCTTATGTATTACTGGAATCACTAAGTGGAATTTAGTCCTAAAGCATTCTAGTCAATCATACGAAAATTTAGCATCACAGAACCAGAAAGACATCAAATTGAATGGGACCTCAAGAGATCATTTCTTGCAGCCTCACTCAAAGCAAGGTTTGACTGGATTACTTCAAATATGTTATTCTGTCAACTGTTCTTACAGCTTTCAAACAACATACCCATTCCAGGACTCCAAAATCTTCATTGATAGTAAATTCTTCTGCATGTAATAATTTTTTTTCATTTTCCTATATTAAATGAGTAATATATTTGGCCAACATCTTCCTAGTCATCTTTTCTATACTTGGAGAATAGAAAAGACTGCTTCAACTTTTCTTTAATAAGTTTCTTTTAACCTGTCATTAGATTTTGTTTTCCAAGCTTTCATCTAAACTCTAAATCTTCCTGTTAAAAATATAGAAGTTAGAGTGGAAATTGACTTACTGAATAAAAATTAGTAGAGTCCTCACCAATGGCACTTAATCTTCTGACCACTAAAGAAAGGTGATTAATTTGTGGCTGACAGAACTGACTGAGTTACTAAAATCCACATTCCCCACTATGGGGTAATAAGCAAGTGAACAAAAAAAACAACACAGTAAAGACAATGTACCAAAAATGTAGAAAAAGAGCTTGGGTCCTCAGTGGCATCTTTGAGTAACTAAATAAACAGCAGCAATAGCCTGTTTCCTGACTTCTTGTTATATGAAAATAATAAAAGTTGGTTTCAGTTGCTATTCATTAGATGTTCTGTTACTTGCAGCCCAGCACAATCTTAATTAACACCATGATTATGATGATATTTATTATGTCACTTCTACAAGTGGTGTACATCCCAGCACCAGTCCTCCCTTCTTAGTGCAAATGTTTAGCCAGTGTCCACTAGTATCCATTTGTATCATTTTCATTAATGCAAAATATTTCTCAAACTCTGTAAGTTGTTTTCCCTTCCTAACTGCCTAAATGTACCACTCTTTTCAGTTCAGGAGAGGACAGAAAATGATGACAACAATGATGGCAAGAGAGAAGGCATAGGGTAAATTACTGAGTCTTTGGTTTTAATGTTACCACATGCTGGTCACGGGGATTTTGAATGAAGTTATGTCATGCTGACTGGGTGAATGGGTGGAGAAGGATATGGGCAAGGAGAAGAATCCTTAGTCATCTCAGGATCCAGCTGCATCTGAATTGGGTTTTTTTTCCCCCCCTGTGGGTATCTTATTTCCATTCCTTGCCACATGAAAAGTAATAACGCACATATACTGAAACCTCACTCAAAATTATTTCCTTAAAGAAGGATTTCTGGCAAAGTCAATTTCTTTTCCAACTGAAAAGATTCTTTGTAACAAAGTACCAAAGTTCTTTGTAACAAAGTTAGCAATCCATTGGGTGGTCCTACAACTTCAATTCTAGCATCATAATGAAATTCCAGTTTTTACTTTTATGGCCATAGGAGGCAGACATTTGCATAAATCTTATATATGGCAATGCTATCAGTAATCTCAAAGTATTACCCTTCTTAAGGCCACCAATACCATAACCACAACCACCACCAATTGATATAGTATTTTCCTTTGGTGGATGTAATTTATTTCCTGGGATTCTAGAAACAAACTTATTTTATAGATGTGAAAATACATGGCTAATGGAAAAACGTGTTTTTCCATGCTACTTTTTTTCAGATATTTGCATAATTTTCTTTAAAAAACTACACAGAGAGAAAGATATTGAGAAAGATTGAGAGAGATTGAGAAAGAGAGAGAGAACAGGGAAAAAATTATGTACCATGTAAATTCTTGATTTAGTTTTTATTGAAACTTTTAATATTCTTCAGTTTATGAAGATACTATGTCTGCTGAGCTATAAATAAGTTTTTTAGGAGTTCAAAGTTGAAGGAACTAGATCTCAGTAGGAACTCTTAATCTGTGATATGGCTTTGCCATCTTAAGTGAAGAAAAATTTATACTTCTTTAGGAATAAGACAGCCCTGACCTCATTATAGACGTGTACTGAACACAATTCAATTCTCCAAAATGTCCTATTCCTCAAAACACTGTTTTTAAATAAGAAATTACTACAAAAACACATTAGAAGCCATCTTAGAAATGTAGATAAGATTTTGAAGTTTATCCATCATGCCCATCATAATTAAATAGGATTATGTAAGAGCACTCATCAGTAGAGTGTCATCATTCATTCACCTGCCTCCTTTGGCTCTTAAATGGTCAGTACAAGTCTCTACTTTCAAAAGGAATTCATTTTCTTTACTGAAAACTATAAAAGAATCCAGTTTCCCTAAGAATCTTTTGTAAAAATCATAGTGAACAAAAGATGCTAAACTCTATCAGGATTTGTTGGCAATTTGCTACAATCAGACCAACTTAACCACAAGTTTGTACCTTGCCCAATTCTATCTAAAGACTACATAATGAAAAACCTTTTGACAAGTTGATTAATAATACTGAGCTGTTAAAGTTCAGCTGAGTGAGCAATTAAACATTCCAAACAGCAATGAACCTTCAGAAGGTAATTTATGATAATTTTATGCACAAGAGCTCAGTGGCTTTTTAATTTGATAGAATGTTAGTAGCACGAATTTCTAACAAGGGAGTGTCAGGGTTCCATACATCACTGAGATTACTTAAACATTTCAAACGTGGCTGATGAATGAAGTTTCTTGAGATGTAGGGAGATACAGAAGGTGTTGGAAGGTTGAGATTATTCATCATATCAATTACTGAGAGTGGATGCACTGACATCATACTCCCTGATCATATTTTATGTCCACAGTAAAGATAAGTCAAGCTTGAAATAACAGACTTTCCCAACTACCATCTCTGTAGGTAATTCAACTCCCTTTACTTCCTTCCCCTTCTTCTTTATACCTTCCTTCAAACTCATTGCCCCTCTTCTATTTCTACCCAGACTTTTAAATATCCAGACCCCTTTCTTGAAAAATCAGTGAAATCACTAAGAATAAAGATAACAATAGAAGAGCAAAAGTGGAAAAGGAAGAGAATGAGTACAAAGCTAGAATCATAGATTCACAGAGTGAAAAAGAACTGATGGACTAATCTAGTTTAGTCCACTCTTTTCACTAACACACACACACACACACACATACACACACACCAAATATGAAAATCCCCTCTACTACAGCCCCATCAATGACCATCCAGCCTCTTCTTTAGCACTTCCTTCCTTGAATTAACACACCACGTCTCTGGCAGCCCCTTTCCTTTGCAGATTAAAAAATAACATGGTCTGTTTTAAGCAGAAGCGAGTTCCTCTCGCTTCAATTTCTACCCTAGAATTCTTGAATTTTAAAACCAGAAGACACCCTGGAGATCACTCAGGCTAGAGTTCTCACTTTTATTTGTCATAGACCATTATGTAGCCTGTTGACATGATTATTTGACCCATATATTTTTTTTCTTTTCTTCTAAATTTCAATGAATTATTCACCTTGAAAAACCAAGTTATTTTACATAAAACCTAGATTATCAACTTGAAAAACTGAAAAATTAGAAGTTCTAGAAACACATGTTCCTCCATTCCCAAATAGCAATATTTGGCTGGAGCTTAGTTGCAGCTGCGCATTTAAAGGAAATATGTTCTCTCTAGTTCATCACAAGCCCTACCACCCCCTGTAGTCTTACACCTGGGTAGATTTAGTCATGTACAATACCAGCCTGGACCATGTAGAAATTTGAGTTTGTGATCCCTGATTTAGATTAACTACTTTGTTTTATAATCAAGGAAATGAAGTCAATAGTAATAACATGACCTTAACCAAGGTCACCAGCTAGTTAATGGCAGAACCAAGATCTTTAACTCTTGATCCAGTGCTCATTTCATTATATGGTAGTTTTAGCTTATCATCTTTCTCATCACTTATATGTGTTTTCTTTTAGTGTAAAAAAGAGGAAAAAAATACATTAACCTGATTGTAACACAAGTGATGCCTCTATATCAATTTCCACTTATTGAAATAAGAATAAGATGAACCTAACTAAATTTAACTCATAAGCAAGTATTTTTTGTCATGGGGGTGTTTTGGGTTTTTTTTTAAGATTTTATTTATTTGACAGAGAGAGACACAGAGAGAGAGGGGACACAAGCAGGGGCAGAGGGCGAGGGAGAAGCAGGCTTCCCACTGAGCAGGGAACCTGATGCGGGGCTCCATCCCAGAACCCTGGGATCATGACCTGAGCCGAAGGCAGACGCTTAACGACTGAGCCACCCAGGCGCCCCTGTCATGGGGGTGTTTTATAGTCTATTCAATTCTCTCCATCTTTGATACAGTTTCCTGCTCTAAAATCAAAGTAGCACATTAACTAGAAATTACATCACTAGAGTAATAACAACTACGGACTGTCTTTGTACCTATTTCTGTTTCCTTCTATATATGTTAGGTAGCTACACAGCACATATCAAACGCTGACACAAAGTCAGTTATGTTTCTCTGCTACAAACACAGAGATTGAGTGCAAGATCACCGTGACTATTTCCTAATGCTTTTATTTCATCAAATGGGTTGGAAAACAAAACCAAACAAATAAACACAAGCTAATCTAACTATCATCTCTGCAGATGTCGTTTCTTGGTAATGTGCTATTATAATTCATGTCAGGTAAACAGTCTTGCAGATGAAGTCAGAATTATTCAGACAAGTTTCTTCATACCCTGTAAAGCTGTTTCCCTCACATGGGAAACTTCCACAAAGACTACTTGTTTACAGAGACCATGTGCCTCATGATCCTCTTTTGTGTTTCTCCCTCCCTGGTACTGAGCATATGTTTTTAATGTTAACACTCTCTCATCTATAGAGACCATCTGCTTATTAAAAAGAGTGTTCTCCTCCCTTCTTAGCCAGCTTTTTTGCATGGTGAATCCTCTCTGCCAGTTCCACAGATTCGGGGGAATGAGAAAATGCTGTGGTCTCCAGTTCCAAATTAGAGGGTTTGGGGATTTAGGTGGGCTTTGTAGAAGGAGTGGAGGGTCCTTGTGTGAATTCCAAGAAAGAGAGGTATCACGCACCTGAGGGCCTGAAGCTGCGCTTTTTCTGTCTATATAGCCTCTGAATAAAGCTGGAGGGTCCTATTTTCTACCACCTAACCCTATGGTTCTTTATTTTCTATCTTTGCACCTATGCTCAATCTCAGGAATACTATGATAATAAGATGGTTTCCCTGAAATTAATACACTTAACCTTGAAAGTTAAGTAGGAATTGGTCAGGCAGGTGACAGTTACAGGAAGAAAAAATTCCACGTGCAGAGACACAGTGTAAGAGCATGTGATATATAGTAGGACAAATTGCTCAGTATTTTTTTTAAAGATTTCATTTATTTATCTGAGTGAGAGAGAGCACACAAGAGAGAGCATGAGCAAGGCGGAGGGGACAGAGGGAGAAGCAGATTCCCCAGTAAACAGGGAGCCTGATGTGGGGCTCAATCCTAGAACCCTGGCATCATGACCTGAGCCAAAGGCAGACACTTAACCGACTGAGCCACTGAGGCGCCCCAATTGCTCAGTATTTTTAAAATGTAGGCTATGTCTAAAGGAAAAGCAAGAAACAATGAAAGAGAACTAGAAGAAGGCAAAAATATTGAGCATGAAAAACCTCACAATTATTTAAGGCTGATTTAGCTTGGTAAGTCCTGAGATTAAATTTTGATGCTCTGATTCTAGGGGAGTAGATCTCAATTCAAAAAATTAGAAAGGGCTGGATGCCTGGGTAGCTCAGTCAGTTAAGCGTCTGACTCTCGATTTCAGCTCAGGTCATGATCTCAGGGTTGTGAGATTGAGCCCTGTGTCAGGCTCCAGGCTGGGCATGCAGCCTGCTTAAGAGTCTATCTCCTTCTCCCTCTGCCTCTCCCTTTCTCTCTCAATCCCACTCTTAAAAAAATAAATAAATAATAATAGAATAATTGTTGCAGTTGCCTTGATTTGGAGTCTCAGAGGAGAATAATCTTGGCATGAACTCTTTCTTTGGGCTTGTGTATCCAAGAGCACGGGAGTTCTGGAAACCTCAGCTGTCATCAGCCTCGTGGAGTCCTTTCCACCTAAAGCACAGCTGCTGTCTACAACCTTACTCTGTATTGCCTGGAAGAGGGTGGGTTTGAGAAAGAAAGCTTCATAGTGTGATGTAGTAAACTTTTCCCCCAGTGAAATAATTCCCACTTGTTTTTTTTAAAAGATTTCTTATTTTTTTGACAGGGAGAGAGTACAAGCAGGGGGAGTGGCAGGCAGAGGGAGAGGGAGAAGCAGGCTCCCTGATGAGCAGGGATGTGGGGCTCGATCCCAGGACTCCAGGATCATGACCTGAGCCAAAGGCAGATGCTTAACCGTCTGAGCCACCCAGGCGCCCAACAATTCCTACTTGTATTTGAAAGAATCTTCATAACTTAATTGAGAATTAGTAATGGGGAAAGGTCAGTGGTGAACAGCATGGGAGGGCAAGAAAGGGAAACATATCTCCTCTAGACTGAACTACCAACTCCCCAGTCTGCAAGGAGAGACACGGCCAGAAAATGGCAGGGAAAGCAAGCTTCTGGCATGCAAGAGCTCTCCTCTCTACCTCAAAGATATAATAAAGAAAGGAGAGGAACTGGAGAAGTATCAGTAGTTAACATGCCCAAATGCTTTACTGCCCAAACTGATATATTTTTGAGTAAAAAAAAACATAATTAATAATTTAGGGACAATAGCTATAAATTAGACTGTCCTGGGCACAGCAGGACAAATTATCATGCTATTTAAAAGACACCTAGATTTAAGGGCACCTGGGTGGCTAAGTCGGTTGAGCATCTGCCTTCGGCTCAGGTCATGGTCCCAGGGTCCTGGGATCGAGTGCCGCATCGGGCTCCCTGCTTGGCAGGGAGTCTGCTTCTCCCTCTGCCTCTTCCCCCTGCTTGTGTGCTCACACACACGTTCTCTCTCTCTCTCTCTCTCTCAAATAAAGAAATAAAATCTTAAAAGAAAAGGACACCTAGATTTAAAAGGCTGTCTTCCAACTGATTCCTCTTCACTGAGTTCTCTGCTTGCCCTCTCTTATTCCCCATGCTTCCCTGACTTAATGGTTAGTATCACCATCCACCAGGTGAAAAAAACTAGACATTTGATTCCTACCTTTCTCTCCCCTCTGATGCTACTCCCTTGCTTAACACCCTTCAAGGTTTCAAAGCATGCCCACACTTAGAAGAAAAGTCACACTCCTTATCACAGGCTTGCATGATCTTGCACCTCACCTTCCTCTTGAACTTCATCTGACGTCATTTTCTGTCTTTTCTCTTTATCCATCTGGCCTTTTTGTTTCTACAATCAGTTGAGCATTTATCTGCCTTGTGGCCTTTACACCACTGTTCCCTGTGCCCATTATGTACTTCTCCTAGTTCTTCATATGCCTAGCTTCTCATCCTGTATCTTAGCCCAAACATCTTCTAGGACATTCCTTGACCCCCATCTAAAGAGAGTCTCTTTCCTTCTACACACACAAATATCAGAGCAGCCTGTTTTATTTTATTCGCAGCACTTATCATAGTCTGAAATTATCTTGTTTGTTGTTAGCTCTTTTGCATAAAAACAGACAGATAGACCAATAGAACAGAATCAAGAGCCCACAAATAAACCCACGTGTACAGAGGCAACTACTATTTGACAAGAAAACCAAGAATGCTCAATGGGGAAAAAACAGTCTCTTCAAAAATGGTGTTGGGAAAATTGGATAACCATATGCAAAAGAATGAAATTGGACCTCTACCTTGCATCACTCACAAAAATTAACTCAAAATGGGTTAAAGACTAAAATATAAGACCTGAAAACAAAACTCCTAGAAGAAAACATAGGGAAAAGCCTCTTTGACATTGATCTTGATGACAATTTTTTGGATATGACAACAAAAGCACAAGCAACAAAAACAAAAATTAACAAGTGGGACTACATCAAACTAAAAAGTTTCCACACACCAAAACTAAAATAAAACAAACAAACAAACAAAAACAAAATCTCCACAATCAACAAAATAAAAAGACAACCTATGGAATAGGAGAAAATATTTGCAAACCATATCTCTGGTAAGGGGTTAATATTAAAAATATACAAAGAAACCATACAACTCTTTAGCAAAAAAAAATGTACCTATATATCTGACTGAAAAATGGTCAAAGGACCTGAATAGACATTTTCCCAAAGAAGACATACAATTGGCCAACAGGTCTATGAAAAGGTGCTCAACTCCACTTATCATCAATGAAATGCAAATCAAAATCACAGTGAGATATCACCTCACACCTATTAAAATGGCTATTACCAAAAATATACAAGACAACAAGTGCTCCTGAGGATGTGGAGAAAAGAGAATCTTTGTGTACAGTTGGTAGGAATGTAAACTGGAAAAACCACTGTGGAAAACAATATAGAGATTCTCAAAAAAAAAAAAAAAAAAAAACAATTATAAATAGAACTACCATATGATCCAACAGTCCCACTTCTGGGTATATATCTGAAGGAAATGAAATCACTATCTCAAAGAGATATCTGCATTCCCATGTTCATTGCAGTATGATTTACAATAGCCACAACAATCTAAGTATCTGTCAATGGATGAATAGATAAAGATGTGGTATATATATGCAATGGAACATTATTCAGCCATAAAACAGAAGCAAACCCTGACATTTGCAACAACATGGATGGGCCTTGAGGGCAGGCATTACATAAGTTAAATAAGTCAGACAGAAAGACAAATACTGTATGATACACTTATATGTGGAATCTAAAACAAACAAACAAACTCACAGAAACAAAGAGTATATTTGTGGTTTCCAAGGACTGGGAGGGTGGGAGAAATGGGAGATGGTGGTCAAAGTTATAAAAAGAATAAGTTCTAGGGACATAATTAATGTGTAGCATGATGACTATAGTTAACAATACTGTATTGTATACTTGAAAGTTACTAACAGTAGAGCTTAATTGTTCTCACCACACACACACACACACACACACACACACACACACACTTACCTTGAAAGGTAACTGTGTGAGATAATAGATGCGTTAACAAACCTTAATGTGGTAATCACTTCACAATATAAATGTATATCAAATCATCACACTGTACACCTTAAACTTATACAATGTTATATGTCAATTATATCTAAATAAAGCTGGGGGGAAAAACTGTCATAGAAATTTTTTTTAAGTTAGTTCACTTGTATATTGTCTGTCTCTCCTACTGATAAGCAGGAAACAATACTGTTTTGCCCATGTTAAATTGTCAGTGATTTGGCCAGTTCCCAGCTCTTGGAAAACACATATTAACCTCTTTATTTGAATGAATGTTAAATCACTGAATAAGGTCTAAGCTACTTTTCCCCCATTAGAACCTATCACCATTAATCAAGACAAAGAGGAGGAAAGGAAAGATAATGAGCCCCAGCCCTGTACACCAAAAAATAAAACAAGATCAAACAAACCTCACAGGACAAAGTTTTTAGCCTTTTCTTTGAGTATGCTTTAGGACATTCAACCCCCTGCTGAAGAAATCACCTCCTAGAGGATTGTGGGGATCTGTATGGGGTCCATTCAAGGGCTCCCCCTTTTAACTCCCAGAACTTCTCTCCTGCTGTCTCTAGTGTTTCAGAGATATCAAATTGATATACTTTGAACATGGCTAGGAACCAAAACTGGGCCTGCTGGTGGATTTCTCATAGCTCCGGGCTAAACATCTTTAGTTATCTGACAATCAATATGCACGAATGTAATTATTTGTTTTCTAGGAGTTAGATGAACAAGATCATTCTAAACTCTTGTGTTATTAATACATGGTAATGAAAGTGAAATATTAATGACTTAGTCAAGTGTATTAAGAATTTGAAGTGCTGTGCAAACTGAAAACTTGCATCTTAGAGGGGAAAAAAAGCTCAAATGCACCAGATGGCTTAGTGACAGCCATTTCATTTAGTGCAACTCAGCAGATATGTTTGATAGCCTTCAGGAAAGACCATCAACTATGCAAAGGAGGGTGCTGTACCTGATTGTCTGGGAAGGCCATGCCCAAAGACATCAAAACGATGTGAACTGTGCTTCTTTGTGTCTCAAGTGTGCAGCTTTGAATGAGATATTAGGGTATCTCTGGCCATCAGTGAACTGCATTGGCAAAGTCTGCTGGTTTGTCCCCCTCCCCAACACTGAGCTTTCATATCTATGGCTGGCCTTACAGTAATGATCTTCATATCTTAAAGTATGATGGAATGGAAATAGCCCCAGACTAGGAGTCAGCAGAACTGAGCTTAGGCCTGCCTAACCATGGAGCAGCTGAGTGGCCCTGAGCAAGCAGTACCATGTTTTTGGGTTGAAGTTTCCTCATCTCCAATCTGCAAATGATAAAGCCTTCCTCTCTACCTCTCTGGGATTCCTAAAAAAGATTTAAAGAGATACCACTTTATAATAAATAAACAAACTGTGCAAAAAGCAGAGGATGAAGTTGTTTTGAGGCTGGATTTACTTTCTTAACTGTTACATTTTTGTGTCAGCACTTTATAATAAATAAACTGTGCAAAAAGCAGAGGATGAAGTTGTTTTGAAGCTGGATTTACTTTCTTAACTCTGTTACATTTTTGTGTCTGAATTATTCATACTTATGTAAGAAGCATATCATTCAATAATAGTTTCTTCTTGTAGAAAATATTTACTCAAGGCTTGTCTTTCTTTTATTTACCTTGGTGGGGGGGATGATCTATATACTAGGCATATATATGCCTGTTTTGTATTTCAGTGTACTATCATTAATTTATTCTGTCTGATAATTTCAAGATTAAGAATACTAAGGTAAAATGACAGGGGCTATCTATTTATATATATATAGATAGATCCATAAATAGATATCTTCTGTCATTTTACCTCCTAAAAAGAAAACCACATAACTAATATATTCACATTTTCCCCAGTCTGATGCTGTAGCTAAATATCCACAAGCCACAATTCTCACCCTTTATCAAGAATGCAGAATGCTGGTTTGCCATAGAGCAAATAGAAAGAATTGGTCCAGGACACATGACAGAGAATGGAAGGTAATAACAGAGGAATAATTTCTACTTTTTCAATAGGGAGAATACTTCCTTTCCTTATACTTTGTTTATCATGATTCTACCAACTCTTTGAGTCAGGAAGTATTGGCCTAACAGGAGACTCCCAAAGAACTATAACTGAGAAGCTAAAACTCCTGTCATCCTCCAATAGAGAAACCTAGTAGCTTAGAGAGTAAAGATCAATGTGTTTAAAGGACTGACAGCATTTTCTCATTAGCCCACTCCTATCTCCCGTTGCCAATAAATCACAGACAACAGTTACTACTGGGTACTAGCAAGGGAGTTCAAAATGCAGAAATTCTGATACTTCAATAGCAATTTTCATTTGTTAATCCTTAATTTCCTTCTCTTTGCTAAATTCTGCTTCTCACTCTGGAAATGTGTATTAGATACTTCTGAATTTTCATCACCAGTTATTTCCTCTGGCTCTGTCCTAATGATTTATCCTTATAACTACCCTGAATTTGTTTATTTATCCATCCAACAAGTATTTACTTAGAGCCTGCTATGTCCCCAGCACTGGTCTGGACACTATAAAGGATATAGATGAACACAACGTCTCTAATCTCAAGGATCCTATAATTGAGTCAGAGTTAACATCATTCAAACATCTTTAATGATCTGATCATTAACATACACAAAATTACTACTCTGTCATAATCAGGGTCGGATAGGCTATGCTTCAGTAACAAATAAAAATTCAAATCTCAGTGGCTTAACACAATGAAGGTGTATTTCTTGTCACAATCTGATATAGGTTGCATGGCTATACTGTGCCGGTCTCTCCAAGTGGCGACTCAGAACCAGGCTGCTTTCAACTTAAAACTCTTGTCATCTCAAAGTCTTTCATTTCTAGTCACAGTAATTTAACGTACATCTTACTCTCTCCTGCCTCCAACCAGAATGACACATTACTTCTGTTTATATTATATTAGTGAGAATTAGTCACATAAGCCCACCCAAATGCATGGAAGCTGGGAAATACTAAAGAGCACATGAAATTTGAGTGAATACCACCATTCACTAACAGTCTTCTAACAGTCTTCTAAGAGAAATATGAACAAGTCCCAGGGTATCATGTTAGTTCATATTTTGAAATATATGTAGATTATTAATGTCCACATGTAAGCTAACTCCTAGCATAGTGGTTTATACATAGCAGGCACTCAATACATTTCTTAGGAATATTTGTAGCAAAGAATAGTGATGTCAGTGGAACAAACATCAAAGATAAGCATAAGTGAAAAGTTACTTAAAAAAAAAAAAGAAGAAGATAGCAGGAAGGGAAAAATGAAGGGGGGGAAATCGGAGGGGGAGACAAACCATGAGAGACTATGGACTCTGAGAAACAAACTGAGGGTTCTAGAGGGGAGGGCGGTGGGGGGATGGGTTAGCCTGGTGATGGGTATCAAAGAGGGCACGTTCTGCACGGAGCACTGGGTATTATAGGCAAATAATGAACCATGGAACACTACATCAAAAACTAATGATGTAATGTATGGTGATTAACATAACATAATAAAAAAAAATACAAGAGAGGGGCACCTGGGTGGCTGAGTCGGTTAAGCGTCTGCCCCACATCTGCCTTGCATGGGTTCCCTGCTCAGAGGGGAGCCTGCTTCTCCCTCTCCCTCTCCCTCTCCCTCTGTCTGCTGCTCTGCCTAATTGTGCTTGCTATCTCTCTCTCTCTCTCTCTCTCTCTATATATATATATGTGTGTGTCTGTGTGTGTATCAAATAAATAAATAAAATCTTTAATAAAAAAAATACAAGAGAAACAAACACTATACCACTACACCACTTTATATTGCCCTTAACTGGCAGATAAGTGTAAGGATAACAGGTACAGATGTGAGCAACCACCTTGAACTGGAATAGGCAAAAATGTTTTTTGTTTTGTTTTAAGATGGTAGGGCTTGGTTGTAGAAATGGTAATGATTTGGATAGAGAAAAAGGTCATATCTGATAAAGACCTTTGTGATCAAAGACATACAAGCAGGCATGAGAAGTGTGCTTGAGATCAGTAGGTCAAAAAACCTGGTTGGATAAGACCAATGCAGGAAAATTACTATGAGAGAAGGTTGGAGAAGAAGATTCAGAAATTTGAGCTTAAATGATATACATGATAAACATTTTGAACAGAAGAGTAGCAACATAGAGGTCACAGAAGGTAATTTTGGTTCCTGCTGCTGTTCTCAAGCCCATTCCAGATAAGATTCTTAGGCCCAAGTCCTGCCTCAAAATTAAACAGGAGGCTAAGCACAAAGAAAAGTAAAGTCCTGCACTAAACCAATGGAAAACAATTGCCCAACATGATGGCAATGTCAAACTCTATGGTCTAAGAGGTATACACTATGAAATTGGTGTAGCAAACTTTGGCTAGGATTGAGAACTCTGAGCATTTATGAAGGACAAATAAATCAAAGATATGAATTGAAGTTAGAACTGAACTGGGTGCATTAGTCAAACAGGATACATTGTTTACTTAGAAAAATGATTTATACACATTTATAACTTATTTACTACATTGAAAAAACTTCTTTTGGAGGGGGAATGGGTATAGATAATTGGGCTTATATAGGTATTTTTGTAGAAAGCTTGTTTTAAAAATCATATTTATGAAAAAAAATTTGAACCATGGGAGTGGTTGTTCAGTTCACAAGTATATTCTGTAACTGTTTCCTGTGGTTTTTTTTCTGATACATTTAAATATGGTTCTAAATGTAAATACCACTTTAAGATTCTAAAAGTAGTTTGCAAGTATTTGGTTACAAAATTGATCACTGGCAACATTGTTCAGCTTCATGTTATTAACCCTAAAACAGGTAAGTACTTTGTTGGAAGTTGAGGGGTTAGCTCAGACATTTGTAATCAAGCCACATGATATTGAATGTCATAAAACTACTTATTTTACAAAAGGAAAAACTAACAATTATTTTAAGTAGGAAGAATGTGACAAAACATATCTCAGTAATGAACAAATAACAGGCCTGAATCCATTTAGCCAATATCCTGTTCATAATCTAGAATAGTGGTTTTCAAACTGTGGGGTGCCACCCAACTGGTGAGCCATGACATCAATTTAGTAGGTCACCATTTACATTGTTGAGAAAAGGAATTGAATAGGATAGGATAGCATAGCATAGAATAGATCCAAACAACTCAAGTAGTAAAGATAGATATTTATGAAAACTGTGTTTTAGATAGTTATGTATGTGTATTTATTGGGATGCAATATAAAATTATTTCTTACTGTAGGTCAGGATCAAGAAGTTAAAAATCACTGACAGGTATTATAAAAAATATATCATTTTAAATAGTTATGTCAAAATAAGAAAATATTAGTAATCATTGTGATTATAGCATAGAATCACATCCATATAAATAAATTTCTTAAGGATGTTAGGTAGATCCTGAGAGCATCTGAGTATTTCCTAAACATTGGCAAAAATTTTTCTTAGTTGTGCTAGGTCTATCCCTTCTTGGCAGAGAAGAAACAAATCTGTAATTAAGTGGTTCTACTTTATCTGTTATCCTTATTCCATTTGTTTCTAGCAGAAGACCCATTCTTTCTAGTTTTTCTTGCTCTGAGCATAACTGAAACCAAGCAGTTTTTTGTTTTGTTTTTTGTTTTTTGTTTGGTCACCCACTTCCTCATCTGACTTCATTCCCTCTGCCTTTAGTTTCCTGATCCCATTCTAATTGATTTGTGTCTGTCTCTGTGTCAATCCCGGGTCATGTAACCTTTCTTCCATTTTTGGCTAATGACTGTTGGAAAGATGGATTCATTTGAGATCTCCTATGCAGCAACAGTAAATTATTTAGCTCTCTCCCCTTTTCCTGTTTGTCATTTACAATTTCATACCAGCAGATGGTTTCACTTGTTACCATCTTTTTGAGGGTCCTTTGCTGAGCATCCTTGAATCCAATTTTCCCAATATTTCCACCTGCTATGGCTACATCTCACTGACATTACTACAACAAATCCCTTACCACACCACTACAGCTTTATTCTCCACTGACCTTTGATCTAATTTATTTTTTAAATGTCCACTCCCTCTTAGTTCTTGGGCATGCTCTTGGCCTTTTGGTAAATCCTTCATTTTCTCCTGCCTCACTTGACCTTTCCCTTGGCATCCATGCATGATTCTTTATTCTTCAGTTCAATTTGAGCATTAAAGCCCTGTAGCTATTCCTTGCATAACAGTTCCTTCAGATTCCAGTATAGATTATACAGTTTTTCTCTTGACATTATTCTCTACTGACCTCTTTGCTTCCAAAAAAATGGTGACTTAGTGAAGACAGTTTTCTTCATTTTCTGAGATAGTAGATGCTATCCCTGAAGTTACTTCACTGTTTACAGGGTAATGAGGAAGGGAGTTGCTATGTAATAAACATGGGTTCTCTCACTATAATAGTAAATTGTAGAATAATTTATTCTAATTTGATGAATTTTGGAATTCTTATCATTTTTTCCTTTACATGAGGCAAAAAATGCTAATGATTTTTGAAAGTCTATTCTGCTTCACACAGCAAAGTATTGCTTTCTTTTCCATTTCTCACTGGGACATGCCATTGAGCACTGCAGTGGCTCTGTCAGCAAATGGGTCAATGACATTTCAGCACAGAATCACCAGCAGCTTAGGAAAAGTAATCCAAAGCAGATTTTACCAAACTGTTGACTCCCACTTTCCTCCTTTTTCTAAATGAACCCTATATCCCCTTTGCCTGGGTGCTGTTTCCTCAAAGCCAATGCTCTCACACACCTAAGATCACTCTGGATATGATAAAAGATAAATCTGAGAGCCTAATTTGTACTACTATGGTACTGACTTACATGTTACCTTTCACTAGAGAACCTACTGGAAGAAGGTAGTATTTAATTCAAATATATTAATTTCATTGGGAAATTCAGGCTCTCTGAAATGTGTTTCAGGACAGAAATTGGAAGCAGAGGTGACTGGCAAATTGTACCATGTAGGTGACTGATCTTTGCATCTTCATAGAGGTCTGAGCCAGAGCCCAATTTGGAAAAATTCTTATTTTACTTTGTCTCTATAGAGACGTTCTTCTTCCAGGGAGTTCACATCTGTCAGGCAACGGCTGCCCATTTCCCATTGCTCGTTGCCTCTCTACAAAAATAAAAGCAGAGCCCAGTAACACTCACCATATACTTTGGGATCTTTGAATGTTAGACAATAATCAACTACAGAGAATTAACTAACATATTTCCTAATTATTAACTCTGCTACATTTTTATTGTTTGATAAATTTAGGAAAACATACTAAAGTAAAAGGGACGTGATTTCCAGATAGAATACAATAAAGAGGGGTGCCTGGGTGGCTCAGTTGGTTAAGCAACTGCCTTTGGCTCGGGTCATGATCCTGGAGTCCCAGGATCGAGTCCCGCATCAGGCTCCCTGCTCAGCAGGGAGTCTGCTTCTCCCTGTGACCCTCCCTCCTCTCATGCTCTCTGTCTCTCTCAAATAAATAAATAAAATCTTTAAAAAAAAAAAAGAATACAGTAAAGATTTATAGGGTTTTTGAGAAATCCCTGCCCATTTCAAATATTAAGAACTGAATTTACATGTTGTTTAGCCTAAGAAAGAATGGCATCAGGAGAGTCTCAGGGATTAACAGTTTTAAATTCTGGTTGGGGCTTAGGTATTAGCAGTACCATACTGCCGTCCTTCTTTAATAGAAAGTTATAAGTTTCCAGAATTCACAGGAGTCTGGTTGGCTTCTATCCAGGACACGAGTGTAGAGGAGAGGTAATCAATATGCCCTAGCCTGTCCCGCAAGGTTTATTTTAAAGATTACTTTGAGTTATGGTAAGGTCTTTGTGAAATAGATCATCCTTACAGAGTAAAGCAGATCCATGGAGGTGTCCTGGATGGGTCTTTAGGGAACCAGAGCAAAATGTCAAGAAGCCCTCGAAATCTCTGTTTTTATTTTATGAGGAGTAGGAGGTCGATAGTAGTGATTGGTAGAGCTCAGTTGATGAAAAGGTCCATAACATGGGAGGATACTTCCAGCCGTGATTGGCAGAGGGACCATGTTGCAGGTTAGAGGCAAGAATTAAAGTTGTATAAGCAACATGAGCTAAGCCCAAACACTGGGTAATCTAGAAATACCCTTGTCAGAAAAGCCATGCTAGAGAGAATTACAGAAATCAATTTTGGTTGCAAGCAAAGCCTTGTTTAAAATTTCAGCTTGCTAGATACTAACAACTGTGAGAGATTTTTCGATTCAAGAAAATTGGAGGCAAATGCTTTGGGATACTACTGTGTGATTGACATGGTTGAGTTCCAGGAGAGAATTGTGGTGTCTTTATAATGAGGTTTAGGAAATCTTCACATACTGCTACACTATAGCAGTAGTTTTTATCACTCTGAATATTACTAGTGGGTGAAATAAAAATCTTTATGAAAATTTTTATAAATTATAGCACTGATATTGCTGAATAGTTGCTATCAGTTTATTTCAGCATTAATTTATTTTCTCAGAATTAGTAGAGTCCTCTTTTTAAGTCAATCAGAGTTTGTGATAGGTGAGAACAAATTCTGTGACAAGTAAAAAATTTTAAGTAACAGACAACAATTATAATAGAACTGCTTTTAGTGGTGATGAGGGGAACAGATGGAGACAATTGGAAATCCACTGGACCCATGAACCTGATCAGATAAAATAATCACAAAGGTAATTTGACTAAAGTAGCTAACTCCTTATAAGCTCTGGATCCTGAGGAAAACTTCTTGGCTCTCCTGGGAGTTTTTCTTGTTGTTTGTTTGTTTTTTAGTTTCTTTTTTTGAAGTATAGTTAACGGACAGTGTTATATTAGTTTCAGGTGTACTATATGATTCAGCCATTCTATACATTACTTGGGTATTCATCACGATAAATATACTCTTAATTCCCTTCGCCTATTTCACCCATCTCCCACCCCAACCTCCCCTCTGGCAACCATCTTTGTTTGTTCTCTGTATTTTAGAGTTGTTTTTTGTTGTTGTTGTTGTTTGTCTCTTTTTTTTCTGTTTTGTTTTTTAAATTCACATATGAGTGAAATCAGATGGTATTTGTCTTTCTCTGTCTGACTTATTTCACTTAGCATTATACCCGATAAGGGGTTAATATCCAAAATATATAAAGAACTTACACAACACCAAAAAAACAAATAATCCAATTAAAAAATGGGCAGACAACCTGAATAGACATTTTTCAAAAAAAAGATATACAGCCAACAGACACATGAAAAGATGTTCAACATCACTAATCATCAGGGAAATGCAAATCAAAAGCACAACGATATATCACCTTACACCTACCAGAATGACTAGAATCAAAAAGACAAGAAATAACAAGTGTTGGTGAGGATGTGGAGAAAAAAGAACCCTCAAGTATTTGTGCTGGTGGGAATGCAAATTGATGTAGCTACTGTGGGGAACAGTTTGGAGGTTCTCAAAAACTTAAAAATATAGGGGTGCCTGAATGGCTCAGTTGTTAAGCGTCTACTTTCGGCTCAGGTCATGATCCCAGGGTCCTGGGATCGAGCCCCACATCGGGCTCCCTGCTCAGCAGGAAGCCTGCTTCTCCCACTTACACTCTCCCTGCTTGTGTTCCCTCTTTCACTGTCTCTCTCTCTGTCAAATAAATAAATAAAATCTTTAAATATATATATATATATATAATTACCATATAATCCAGTTAATTTCACTACTGGATATTTACCTAAAGAAAATGAAAACACTAATTTGGAAAGATATATGCACCTCTATGTTTATTGTAGAATTATTTACAATAGCCAAGATATGGAAATAACCCAAGTGTCCATTAATGGATGGATGGATGAAGATGTGAGATACATATATAATGGAATATTAGCTCATTTGCAATGACATGGTGGACCTTGGCTCTGTTATTCTTGCTCACTACTTCTCCTCTCGGTCTTCAATGCTTATGCTTATCATTTAACTTGTAAACCCTTCACTTGATCCTGCCATTCCTTCTAAGTGTAGGGCCAATTCATAATCAAGTCAGCCCTGATTTCTTCATTTTCATCTTCAATGTAACCACTTAACTGCATTGCAATCTGGCCTTTATCCCCTTAATTTCACTGCAACCAAATTTCTCCAACCTCACCAATGATTTCTTCTACTTCATACTGTTTCAAATTCTGTACAACATTTAATGTTTTGATTACCTGCCTCCCTTTTAAGAACTGGTTCTCATCCAACCTCTGTAATTTCTCTTTATCTGTTTCTTGTTTAAATCTTCTAGAGGTCCCCCTCCCCCAGCCCCCAGCTATCACTCAAGCTTCTTTGACCCTATCCTAACTGCCTCTGCTTTCTCTCCTTCATAGAGTTCTTGAGGCTTCAACCATCATCTTTATCTTCCAAATATTATATGCCAGCTAACACATCTCATAGATTTCTGCCTAATTAATCTTCAAATACCACTTCTTTGTTTATGTTGCTCTCCATTTTAAGAGCCTACAGTGATGCCTGGAGTCTTCCTTTCTATTACACTGGTCTCCTTACTTCCTTAACTATTCTTTATTATCATTTTCTGCTCCCTGAAATGCTATCCCCTATTTTTGCCATTAATACAAATTCTGTTCTTCTCTGAGATCCAACCTCTACACTTGATTGCTTCCATGAAGCATGTTCCAACCAACCCTAGTCCAACAATAATATTGCCTTAATTAAACTTTTCTATGTCACACAATCTAGAATGTACCTTTTTATTGCATCGTATTATCTATTCCATCCAGATCGTCAATCTCAAAATATAACATACTGTATGATTCCACTCATGTGACATTTTCAAAAAGACAAAACTATAGGCATAGAGAACAGATTAGTGGCTGTCAAGGGAGGGGGTGACTATAAGGAGATAGAATAGAGAGCTTTTGGGGATGATAGAACTGTTCTCTATCCTGATCGTAGTGATTGTTACCTAAATCTATCCATGTGTTAAAATTCATTGAACTTTACACCAAAAAAAAAAAAAAAAAAATCAATTTTACTGTATGATCACTTGAAAAATAAAATTTACAAAAGACTTAGGGTATGGGTAATGTTTCATCTCTTTTTCATATTGAAAACTTTAGAAAAGAAAGGAGGCATGAAAAGAGTAGAGCTTGTCTGTGCATAAAGCTTTGAAAAATCAGATTTATCCTCTGAGTTATGCATGCCTCTATGAGGAGGGTAGCAGCATACATGTATTGGTCATGAATATGAAGAGAAAGCATGAAGTAAATCAGTATTTTATAGTAAGTGCCACTCAGCCAATGTGACAAATAGGGAAAAAAACTAGGCCTCCCAAAATATCTTCTCATGAATTATAGCTATGAGTGAATGAGACACTAAAAACCTAAGGGTTAAGATACAGGCACAAAGTAGGGCACCTGGGTGGCTCAGTTGGTTGAGCGTCCAACTCTTGATTTCAGCCCAGGTTATGATCTCTGGGTCGTGGGATTGAGCCCCGAGTCAGGCTCCACGTCAGTGTAGAGTCTGCTTGAGATTCTCCCTCTCCCTCTGCCCCTCCCCCCACTCTCACTCTCTCTCTCTCTCTCTCTCTCTCTCTCTCTCTAAAATAAATAAAATAATTTTTTAAAAAAGATACAGACACAAAGTATCAACTCTAAGGGTGGCAGAACTTAGGAGACTCCCAGGTCACAACATTTTCTCTTAACTCTAGGTCATTAATAACTAGTAAAGAGTCCAATTTCATCCAGATTTCATAGTTTCTCGGTGTTTTTATTTCCTATCTTGATGGAAACAATGATCATAGTACACAGCCAAAGAACAAATACAACAATGACTCATTTCACAATTCATGCAGCTGACTTCATGTATTTTTGACAACATTATCATGTTTCTGAGTTATTAATTTTTCTTCCTTTGCAATTTGGGATCCAGTAGGCGGCATGGGCGTATATAACATCTGTGACTGCCTTCTGATGCTACATTCATTGCTAAGTGCCTGATGCTGGGTGAGCCTTACCAAAAATCTCATTCTTTGGAAGGCTTTTCCTAGTCTTTTATAATCTTTATCAATCAAAAGTTACCATCTCAGGGGCCATGCCTTCTTTGCAGGCAGCTAGAACTTCCACAATTCTTTGTTAAGCAGAACTCCTTTGACTCAAGGCATGATCAATATATCTGAAAACTAGAGTCAGTTTCCTTTGCTATCTACAATTTCTCTTATTGCCATTCACAGCTGGAGACTTTCTTATTGAAATGTAATCAGCACCATAATAGCCTTAGTATGCTCAACGTTCCCCACAATCCCTTCAGAGGCCTTGAAGCACTCATTCTTTAGGAAGACTGGATCAAGCATAACTGTATGTGTAACATCTATTGCAATGGCCCCAGGCTCTCTGTGGGATATCTCAGATATTATGTGATGGACACTTGCCCCTCCTAAAGCATCTCATTCAAGCATTCTATTCAAAGTTCAAATGCTTCCTTCCAAGGAACAAAAACAGGTTGAAACATAATTTCTTTTATAGACACTGGGTTCAATACGGGAGAGCTCTAACACCTGTAGAATGCCCTGTCCCAAGGCTTTGGGCTGAGACTTCCACTATGTCAAGGAGGCCCAGGATATCAGTACCCTTCCCTTCTTCTTCAAGTACTACTGCCACATTCATATAAGCACTATCTCAAACCCATTTTCTTAAAGAATTCTGTGTCAGTTGAGGAAGGGTTACTTAATTACCTTCAGTCACAATCTTTAGAGAGTTTAACAGATTCTTACTTCTGGCAGGCTATATAACCCCATTAGAGAATTGTTTCGGAAACATAAAGCAAAAAAGTTAAACCAGAGAGCACAACTTTGGGATCATTCTTAGAGCCCCACCACTCACAGTAAAACAGACTCCTAAGTTTTCAGTAGCACCTTCCCAGCCCAGATGTTGAAAAATGAGCACAACAGTCATGGAAGTAGAAGGATATCAAATGGACAAAATAGGGTAAACTTAATGCTAACCATGCCATGAGCAATCTTTAACCAGTGAAGGGTGGTTCCCCACCCTTCCTCTCCCTTCAGAGGGAAAATTCTGAATCATATTTCACATAGTTTCAAAGTTCCCCAGCAAGAGTGAGCCCCAGTTGCCCACAGTGGAAACCCACTTATCAATATAATATACTCTTTATTGGCTTCCCTTCCTTCCTTCTCTCATTTCCTCACTCACAATGCTTCCTAACATAATCTTCAAAAAATAAAAAAACTACTTATAGTCAATCCTTGTCAGAGGATTTGTTTTGGGGGAAACCCAATATAATACTATGTCTGTGACTCAGATATAAAATCTCTGTGATTTCAATCTGCCAGGCTTTCTGCCAGTCGGACTTGATTTATTTTTATTCAAAGAATATTTACTGAATGCCTAGAAGACAACAAGCAATTTAATATTATCATATAAGACATCACACTTATGGAATTGTTAGACTAAAAAAAGAAATAAGAGCTGCAAACTTAAAAATTATATTAGAATGTATTAAACAGGAGTAATAAGAAAGAAAGAAAGTAATAAGAAAGAAAGAAAAAGCTCAGAGACCAGGATAGAAGGACTGAAGGAGGTAACATTGGAGCTGGACCTTGACGTGCAACAGGAAAAGGATGTGCAAAAGTCCTGAAAGTAAGATGAGTGAAGACTGAGTAAGGAAAGCATAGGGTTTATATGAGAAACAGTGAGTAGTTCCATTTATTCCAAGAACAATACTATGTAATAAGGATAAGTAGGGAAAGATAAAGACGAAAAGGTAGGATACTGTCAGATCACTGATTCTCAGTTTAAGCAGTTTATTGAGAAAGCAATGGCATGCCATTGAAATTATTTGGAAAACATAGCAATATTTTATCTTTTTTGTCTCAGTTTGTTATCAGGTACATTTACCTTTACCCCCTTACACCAATGTCCCTATTACTCACTCTATCTAGACTTTGCTTTTTGTTTCATAGTATTATTTTAATACAATGTTGTTTTTATTAATTTCTGTACTTATTTTTTCTCTCCCTTTAGTGAAATGTAAGTTCCCAAGAAACTTATTTAATATATCAGTGCTTTTCATGGCATCCTGCAAATAGTAAGCACTCACTTTAAGTTTTGTTGAATAAATGAACGAGTAAGTGATCATGTTTTTTGGTTGTTCTGATACTTCATCTGATAGTTCTCTGACAAAGGCTCTTGACTTTCTCCTCTCCTTGTACAATCAGTGTGTTCAAACACAAATCAAGCTCACAATACTTAAAGTATCCTATGGTTCCCAGACCCACACAAACAACTCTAACTTAAATTATGGATATATATGATTTGAGAGTGTGCCAAGAGACCCATTTGGCAGGCTCTAATACTCTATTTAATCAAACCTGTACAGAGAATTTGGATGTTTATTCTACTGGTACATCTGAAGCCCCAGACTTTAGTTGAGGGCATGGCTGATTGCAATGCAGAGCTGGTCTTTCCACAAGGTAAGGTGTTCCTCCCATATCACAAGTTAGCCTAGGTGAGAACAAGGGAGCAGAGTGGCATGTCTTTGTTCTGTTTGGCACAAGTTTCGATTCTTCTAGCCAGGCCACTATAAGTTTCTACACCTCTTGGTTAGAACACAAATCCTTGTGTTTTGATGTTAGGAACTAAAAGATAGCCATTAGACTGAGGTGGCTGTAATGCCATTATAATGGCATTTGCCTATGCAAGCAAAACAAAATCTGAACACGTGAAAGTCTCAAGGATATAGAATCAAAAACTAAGGACAACCAATCACAGCCAACTAAGCTTTAAGCTATACCTAATCAAATAATTTCCTTTCTTTGCCTCCATACCTTTTCTATATAAGTCTTTTCCCTAGGTCCTGTTGGCTGAGTGCTCCTAGCCCTTCTGGTTTGGCACTGCCTCATGCAAATCAATGTTTACTTAATTAAACCCTTACAATTTTTTATACGCCTCAGTTATTCTTTTAACAGCATTGAGTGTGCTATGTGAACCCCCATCTCCCATCTTCAAAATAAAGAAAAGATTTGTGCCAACCCAGAGAACCAACTTCTCAGGATTTATCACAAAAGGAAGAAACTCGTGAGCAAACAGATGGTATCTGTGACCACCTGATGTGAGCATGGGTCTTTTTCCTCCAGTCCTGCAGAAATGGCCTCGACACATTACTGCAACACCATTGGGTAAAAGAATGTGTAGGAACTGATAACCCCACCCACTATTGGCTATAGGCGAAAAAATAATGAGAGCAGAGGAAGGAAATTCTTCTCTCTACCTAGAACCCCAAGTGACATTTGCAGAAATTCAAAGAAAATCAGTATAGTTAGCCACTAGCTGTGATTACCAATAGCAGTGATCATAATAGAGAAAAACAAACAAACAAAAAAAAAGGATATCACAAATCAAATTAAAAAAAAAAAACAGCAACAGGAAAATTACCAGATAAAAGAGAAGGCAGGTGTGGATAATCTTTATCTCAGCTTGAAAATGCTGGATTTTTAATCTTTCTGAAGATTCTCATCCTTTCCAACTCCCATTGTTCGTGGCCTAATTTTTCAACTAGTTCCATCAGTGTCTCTTGTTTTAATTTTTCTAGCCCAGACTCCCAAATATTTGCCTGTTTACCCATTCTTCTCTTCCTACTTCTTTCCTTCTGTAATCTTTCTTTTCATTTCTTTATTCCTCCCTGTCACTCTATACTTGTTAAAAATTATTTGCATATAGCATTCATAATAACTTCGTATCTTAGCAAAGTGACTTGCATGGGGGAGGATTTCAATAAATATTCATTTAAGAAGACTTTCCGCCCCCCTCCCTTTGCCACAGCTCCCCACCCCTCTGAGCCCTGGAGCGATCGGTCTTTTTGTAGGTTGCAGAATGAATGAAGTGCAAGGATTTCACTTTAGGAAGAAACAGGAATCAGGACTTTTGTCACTGACTTTCATGAACTGGGCTTCCAACTTTTAAATGTGGTGCATAATTGACACTTTGATACTTTTAGGCTATGGTGTATTCTCACACTCTCGTGGGGAAAAAATACTTGCTGACACAATCAGGAAACAGATGGTGACAAAGATCTTATACTTTGGTGCCAATCAATATGTTTTACT
The DNA here is from genome assembly GCF_964656455.1 of Halichoerus grypus. NCBI lineage: Eukaryota > Metazoa > Chordata > Mammalia > Carnivora > Phocidae > Halichoerus > Halichoerus grypus. The sequence goes on from NC_135719.1 coordinate 75,404,932, forward strand.
TGCCACTACTAAAATCTCATTTATGGGACCCAGGAATTTAAAGGAATTTTTCTGTTCTTTTTTTCTATCCTTTAAAGACTATTTTTAAGAATCTTTGGGCTTAAAAGTTTTACTTCATTTTTCCTCTTCAGTTGTACTAAAGCAATTCTAGGAGGATTGTGACTTTTATCTGCCAGAAAATTCATTAATTAAACTATTTTGTTCTTTACTGTTGGTGACAGAATAAGTTTCTTAACTCTTGCCCCCACCATCCAAACACAACCCTTTAGAGTATAGGTACCCTAAACTTGAAAAAATAGTATTTTGAAGAATGGTAATTCTGCAGTTGTGAATTGATATAACAACAGCAATGTTTCTCCCCATCCTTTCATACCTGCTTATTTACATAATGGTGACTTCTTATCAAACTAGCATGCAAAAGGAATATTTCTCTTTTTTTAAGATTTATTTATTTATTTGAGAGAGAGAGAGAGAGAACATAAGCGGGTGGAGCACAGGGAGAGAGAATCTCAAGCAGACTCGTCACTGAGCTTGAAGCCCAAGGCGGGGCTCAATCTCATGACCCTGATATGTGGACCTGAGCCAAAACTAAGAGTCAGTAGCTTAACCAACTGCACCACCCAGGTGCCCCAAGGGAGTATTTCTAAAAGGAATAGATAACATTCTTATTCAGAATATAAAAACTTAATGAGTTGAAACTCTATGTTTAAGGAGAAAGAGTCAGATAATCACAGCTAACTGGGAACTTCTCCCCCAGACCAGAAGCTTCTGAAGGGCAAGTGCAATGCTTTATTCTACCTCAGTGCCTATATACCTGTATTTAACAATTATTTGCTGGGTTGAATCTATGAACTGGCCACAACGACAGCCACCAAAAGAAATCCCCTTTGTTATGTATCTCTAATACATTTGATTTGCATCATGACCTATAGGTTTTGGGATGCCTAGAAATGTATAGATGAGTGAATCACCTGCCTGGGCAAGTATAGGAGCCTGATTTAATCAGACATCTTCTATTTCATTGTACTTTTCTCCCCCACTGCTCAAATCAGTCACTAACATCTCTCAAATAATTTGAAAATATTTGTTGAGTATGAATTCCATGGAGGACAGAAAGGAAGAAAAGTACAATGCGTTGAGCATACACTTTATACCGAGCACATATAGGATATATAATTTAACTCTCAAAACAATTGTACAGAAAGCTGTTATTATTATTCCCATTTTACAATGAGGAAACAAAGGCTCAAAGTTAACTAGCCTAACCCCACACAGATTGTAACATAGCTGGGGTATAAACCTAAGTCTTTCTAATTGCAATGTCCGCTGCACAGGAAGATTACTTTTACTTTAATTTCCTTGAATCTACACAAATCCTGTGCTCCTACTTCTAGGGTCATAAATAGGTCATTACTTCTAATTTCCCCCGTTACTTCTCTGGTAATTTACCCACCATATTTTGGTTTTCACACCCTAAGGGAGTTCTTCTGGTGTGGTTTCATTTTTCATTTTTATCAGCAGTCCCTTCTAAAAGTCCATAAAATGCCTAAAATGTCTTGCTCTAACTCTTCTTCATCTATTGGGCTTCCTGAGAAATTCTGCAAACTCCAAACTGGTTACAATCTGAGTAAACATGCTGTTGTGGAAACAAATGCATGGCATACCTATCATATAAGGCCTCTAGTCAAAATCTTCCAATAAATCCCCATTTTGCTCAAAATACAAAATCTTTGGCCTTTCCACTGGTATTATATTATCTCTCTGATGGACCCTTTTACCGTTTACTCTCAGGCTCATGTTCTCTGTCCACACCGTCCTTCATGTGTTCTAGTCTCGCATGCACATCAGAGCGTTTGCACTGCCTGTTCCCTCTGTCTGATGCCTTCTTCCCCAGATTTACAGACAGCTCTCTCTCCTTACCTCCTTCAAGTTTTTGTTCAAAAGTCACCCCCTTAATGATATCTACCCTGATTCTCCTATTAAAAATTATAACCAGGGGCGACTGGATGGCTCAGTTGGTTAAGCGACTGCCTTCGGCTCAGGTCATGATCCTGGAAGTCCCGGGATGGAGTCCAGCATCGGGCTCCCTGCTCAGCAGGAAGTCTGCTTCTCCCTCTGACCCTCCCCCCCTCTCAAGCAGACTCGTCACTGAGCTCGGAGCTCTCTCTCTCTCAAATAAATAAAATCTTTAAAAAAAAAATTATAACCAAACATGAGCAAGAGTTCTCAATCTTCCTTACCCTACTCGGCTTTTTTTGGGTACCATTACTTTCTAACAGACTTTATATTTCAATTATTTCTTAGGCTCATTATCTATTGTCTGTTTACCCCCACTAGAATATAAGCTTCATAAAGACAGGGATTATTTTTAAATTTCGTACATGGATATATTCCAAGCACCTAGAAACAGTCCATATAATAGGTGCTCAATAAATGAATAAGTATGCATGTAAACACATACACATGTGTGAACTCTCAAACAGCTGAATTTCTCAGGGTATCACACAGTATTAAGAATTATAGTAATAACCTAGTTTATGAATTTAGATTCAACTCACCCTACGTCATATTTCTCTTGCAGCAATAAATTCAACAAGAATTTGTAGCACTGAAGTCAAAGATCCAGCTGTACACATTTCTTTAAAATGCAATCAGATACTTGTGTATTTTCTTTTTAGTAGTAAAATGACTTATTTGAATCAAAGGCCTCAAAGTCCATGTGTCAGGGTGAAAATACTCCCACATAAACCAAAAAGTGTATACATGTCAACATAAAAACACTGGTCAGACTCTAGTTTGTGTTTTTATGTTTCTCTCCAGCTGTCTGTTCATCGTTCAGCTTCCCATGCCTCTTTAAGTCTGTGCTCTTCTCTAAGGTGTAGCCCTCTATTTCTCCCAACTCAGGAGGAAAACAGTCTTCCATCAAACATGGTGCTCTGGCTCAGATTTCCTTAAGCACAGCATCAGATTTATTGCTGGCTTCATCACTTATCAATAAAACCAGCTTCCACACCTTGTTCTATCTCGACAGCCATCTCTCCAGAAATCAGGAACCAAGGTTTACATAGACTCCTGACTTTATCTGGGCCCCCGTGGTGTAAAATATCATTGCAACAAGGCCTTTTCTCTTTGTTCTGGGGAGACTTGAGCCATAATGTGGCAGCCTGGTGTTCGTGCTGATTGTGATAAAGAGCAGCACACTGAGCAGTTTTTCTCACTCTTCTCTCTCTTCTCTCTCTCTTTTAAAGAAACAGGTGTTGGCATGGATTAGAGAAAAATTACATCATCTTCAAGAGAAGAGGAGGAATAGAAAGGAGAAAAAAAATAGGGAAAAAAAAGTGGCAACCAGACCCAAATACATTTGCACATATAAAGCTGTTCTAATGAGAGCCAAATTGATTTGACATTCAGTGGCAGTTTGAAGCCAAGAAAAGCAAAGCAGCCTACAAAAGGCCTAGCTCATTGTTTATGGAGTGTCATACTCTATCATCTGTGAGACCAATAACAGGGATGGGAAGGCCTTTAAAGGCAGGGTGTGTGCTGGGAAGGGCTGTGTGGATACCACCAATGTCAGATCTGATAGACGGATTGAACGTGGCTTCCGGAGCCGAGATGGTGTTTGTCAGATGAGGCGGATATTCTCTGCAGATTATACATTAGCCAGCAAATTTGTAAAGTGTTAGCATTCTTTGAGGATGTGTGCTATGCACAGGGAGGCACATTTTGCATTGGTCTGGGGAAAAAAATCCTCATGAAAATATTAACCAAGGAAAGAGAGTAATGAATTATGTGTCATTCAAATGGAACTATATGCATAATATTATAGAGCATCATTACCACAAAAAATATGTTTATTCTTAGCAAACAATGTGCATTACAGGTATGTACATGTATACAGTTGACAGAATGAAGAAGATCATACTAAAGAAATTCTTTCATTAGCCTTATTTTTTAAGAGAGAAGCTGTTTGGTCATTTCAATACTGTTAACTGGCCAGGGATTTACTATTCTGCAGCTCACTGTTAAAAATACCTGGAAAGGAGTGAGGTGTTTATTAAATGTCAGCACGACAAGGTAGATTAAATACATGTTCCTAGAAATGCGTGATATGCTAGAGTGTTACAGTCTGTATATAAAGAAGTTTCTCTTTTTCCCTCCCCTCCAGCCTCAAGCCCAGCCTAAGCATAACTTTGATATTAGATTCAGTGTAAGATTCAGATATTAGTGTTTACTTCTGGACTTCACAAAGGAAAGCTGATTTCATTGCAAGGTATTGCTGAGTGATATCAAATCCAAGATTTCAGCCTCTTTCATCTCAATTTTCTAAACACTTACAGGGGTAAGAATAGAATTTGACCTTAAGTAATCTAGACTTCACAGTGTGTCTCTGGCATAGATTTTATAGCACCATAAAATACTGTGTATGTGACAAAGAGTAAAAACAAAATGATGTCACAGGGAACATAGTAATACATCATGAATAACTAGAACTCCTATTAATTTAAACATGTACAGCTTTAATATAAATTCAAATGGAGAAATGGAAAGTATCACTATTGATAGAAATAATAATAGCACAGATTGGAATTTCATTATTCACATTTATCTTGGACAGCTTTGAAGTCCTTGATATTCCTTCCTTAGGACCGATAAGCCTCAATCCTTCTTTGCCCCATGTTGCTGAGGGTCTGGGATGGGGGGATCTGAGGAGTTACATGTAAAGAGCAACTGGAATTATTTACCAAACCCACTGCTCTCTAGTTACCAGCATTCACATAGTGGGTTATAGCCTTTTTATACACCTTTATGGAACATAAACATCTTACCTCGAACCAAAACAGAATCCCTTAGCCTATACTCTGCAGGATACAAGAATGAAAGCTCCAGCAATGGCCAGGCTGGGACACAGTGTTTGACACATAGTTTCTCTCCCTCCTTGTTAACTACCACACCTATGGAGTCACCACCACCACAAGGAATTCAATTCTACAAACATTTACTGTGCTACCATGGCTTGATGCCGGGGATGCATAGTTACTTAAAACTAGTTCTTACTCTCAAGGAACTTACTGTAATTTACAGAGTACCAGACAAGGATAACTCTTACTATCTTGAGATCTCAAGCCTTCACACCACCATTGAAGCTCATGCTATCTGATGGCACACTGTATGCCTCACTGAACAGAAGCATAAACATCTCCTAACGGAGATTTGATGGATCTGGAGTCCCAGAGCACCTAAGTGGGCAGATATGGAAGCCTTAAATTAAAACACAGCCACCTTTACCAATAGAGAGCATGGTCATAGAAAATAGGGGTTGAAATTAATGTTATAAGTAATTGTATTGTGGTTGTTTTCAAAATGCTTTCACATAGGTGATTTACTCTGATACTGTCAAAGAATTTGGTCTTTTAATGGGACAGTTAGAATTAGGATCTAATGAATGGATTATATACTTAATTTTTATGGGCTGAATGTTTGTGTTCCCCCAAAAGTCATATGTTGAAATCCTTCTCCACCCCCAACGTCATGGCTTTAGGATGTGGTGCCCTGGGAGGTAATTAGGATTAGATGGGGTCATGAGGGTGGAGCCCGCATGAACAGGATTAGTGCCCTTATAAGAGTCACTAGAAAGCTTACTTCCCCTCTCTGCTCTCCACCCTATGAGGATACAATAAGTTGGCAGTGTGCTAATGGGAAGAGGGTCATCAGAACCCAGCTATGCTGGCACTCTGATCTCAGACTTTCAGACTCCAGAAATGTGGGAAATAAATTTCTATTGTTTTGTTTTTTGTTTTTTTTTTTTTAAAGATTTTATTTATTTGACAGAGAGAGCACAAGCAGAGGGAGAGAGAGAGAGAAGGAGGCTCCCCGCTGAGCAAGGAGCCCGATGCGGGACTCGATCCCAGGACCCTGGGATCACGACCCAGGCCGAAGGCAGCCGCTTAACCGACTGAGCCACCCAGGCGTCCCAAATTTCTATTGTTTATAAGCCACTCAGTCTATGGCAGTTTATTATAGCAGCCTAAAAAGACTAAAACATCAACCTGAGAGAACGATCTGGCATGACTGGTGTAGCTGCTACACAGAACTCATTCAAAGAATAATCTTCTGGAAGTACCCTGGCTCTTTGGATAGAATTTGTGCCTATTTATATTTTCCAGTATAATTTCTGTGAATCTCAGTAACAATATAAAAATGATTTGGATTCTTGATGTAGGTATTTGATGATGTTGAGAAACACTTTAAGAATAATTTGAGTCAAGCTGATCAGTCTATGTGTTCTATAAAGCAGAGAAATTAATACAATTATCACTTCTGAGTCTTTGCCATAGAAGTTGATCCCTGCTAATTGCTTAAGCTAAAAGAGCTGTCAGAATCACTCTACCCTTACTTGATAACTAAGAGCAACCTGCCTGGGTTCAAATATTGCCTCTACTTCTTACTAGCTAGGTAAACTAACACAATTTAAAAAGTCCTTCTGTGCCTCCATTTCTTCATCTGTAAAATAGGGATAGTAAAGGAGGTGTTGTAAAGATTAAGCAAGAATAAACACTCAAGAAGAAGGCACTCAAAATATTAAACTAACAATGCTGAAATAATAAGTTTTAATTCAAAGAACAATTCCAACAACGTATTTAGAATAATTCAATAACGTTTCACTAGATTTGTGGTGAAATATTTTTTTCAATTTTGGAAACTATTTTTTTAGTTTTGATGGTAATATCAGTTAGTGAAAATTAAGAATGGTGGCAGAAAGTATACTGATCATTTCTACTAGTTCAATAACATTCCTTTAAAAAGTGCTGGATTACTTGTATTTACATCATATTCTTCTACCTACACATGTCTTTATTGGCACATGAATATGCAGCTCTTCATACTGGCCAAATCAATAGTCTGTTTTCTGGTGTAAACTTTTATCAGTTCTTTGTGGGGTTTCTCATTATGTATGCTGGCACAGCTTTTCCTCACAGGCCATACATGTCTTTCTGTAAAGTTGGTCACCCTATCCTTGGATGAATCACTCTAAAACCCAAAATCAAATAAACACGTATGCTGTTCTGTCTCAAAAGCAAAATCCATGGAGAAAAAAAAAAATCATGTTTCTTTTCTCAGCTTTGTTTAAAAACCATCACTGGAATGAGATACAATGATAATAACAGCTATTCTAACAAGGTGCCAGGAAATAGGTATTATTACCACCTCTACATCACAGATGAGTAGACAGGAGTTTAGCACAGAAAGGAAGGATGACACAGCTGTTACCTGGCCAAGACAAGATTCGTTCCAGTTTCTCATGCCCTTCCCTCCAGTTGCATGGTCTCCTGGAATTACATGTGTGCAGACATCTCATAGGGATCACAGCCCTGTGTAGCTAAACAATAAATGGGCATCTCCTCACGATAATAAACTGGCTGCTCTTTCAAAGTCAACAATTAGTGATTACAATTTGCGGCATAGGCAGCTCCAACAAGTTCAGGTTTCACAGAGAAAGAAAGCAGGGCATTGGAACTTTTTTTTTTTTTACACATTTCACTAAATCTACAGTGGTTGAGCCCATATTTTTGTTTATCATAAAGTTTAGATGAAATACCTTTATGCTCACTAAACATGCAATTTATGATAAAATAGATAAAAATATCCATTGAAGATCACTGACCTACCCAGAAATCTGACTTTCTACTTTTAAACTTGATACACATTTAATATGGGTATTTCATATAGTTCACATGATATGTTTAACACAGTTATAACCTGAATAAGTTTGTAAATAACATTACTAAGTATTTGGCAAAGCTATTTTGCCATTATTTCTTACCTCATCACCCTCTCAATTATTTTGCACAGAATGCCCTGTTAAGAAATAGCATGTGAGGGCGCCTGGATGGCTCAGTCCGTTAAGGGTCTGCCTTCAGCTCAGGTCATGAACCCGGGGTCCTGGGATTGAGTCCCACATGGGGCTCCCTGCTCTGCGGGGAGTCTGCTTCTCCCTCTGCCCCTCCTCCCACTCATTCTCTCTATCTCTCTATCTCTCCAATAAATAAGTAAAATCTTAAAAAAAAAAAAAAAAAGAAAGAAATAGCATGTGAATAATAGAAGACACCTGAGTTCTAAATTTATCTGAGATTGGTGCTAAAGAAGGGACAGCTTAATGTTGGATCCCAACAAGCTGAAAGCATTATGCCCCTTCCTGATAGGAAGAAATGTATCCTGTTTGGCAGGCCAGAACAGGTCTATTTTTTCTGACTCTGGATCACAGTGAAATGTATCATATTTAAATCTTAAATATTTGAAACTTTAGTTCTCAAGCAAACAAGCTTAGATTACAGTTCAGAACATGTAAACAAAACAAAAATGCCTGTGATTAAGCAAAATGTCACAAAATCCATCATCATAACTTGTGCACTGGGGGAGAATCTTCAGTTCCTCTCACTCAGAATATATTTACACTTGCTTTTTCTACACTGCAAAAGAGCCTGTTGGGTTTGTTTGTTTGTTTTTTTCCTACTTCCAGCCCCACAACAGATTAGATACAACAAATTAATGGGTGAAGACTGCTATTTGAAGACACATTGAGAGTACAAGAATGTGCTGGTGGTAGCAAGGGGAAATGTGGAGAAATCTAGAAACAGACATAACTTGAACCATATTCCCAGCTGGGGCCATTTAGTGTTGGAGCAAACAGCCACTCTCCAATCAAACCCCACAATATTTCATGGCTCATTAATACATTATAGAAAATTATCATTTGCATCCGTGATAATTACCTTATCTAAATTGGATGTCACAAAAATTACGTTCAGTATATTTTGTAAAAGAAGGCTAAAGATTCCTAATATATTTTAAGAAATATTTCCATATGAAATGCTTCAGATTTTGTCTTAACTTTGATATTTAAAGGATAAACACTAAAATAACAAGAATACTCAAACATGCACAAAAAAAATGCATTCCCTAAAGGCTCTAACTATTGTGGTTTTATTAAATATAATAGTTTTTGAAGAATAATACTGCTGTGTCTGAACTGGTTGGTGTCCTTAATAGCTCCCTCCCCACCCACAAAGCCAAGGGCTTTCTGTAAGTGCAATTCCAATACATGTTCCAAAAAATACCTCTAAGCTCCACTTCCTGCTCACCCTTCCAAATTTACAAATTCTGGCTTGGTGTCCTCAGTCACTACCCTAGTGCTTTGTACCTGCTTTATGCTTCAATGGCCTGTTTAGCTCCCAATTCTGGCATTAGTCCTGGATATAATTCAGATATCCCATAGCTCCACGCCCTAGAGGAGCACTGTCTAAGAGAAAGATAATGTAAGTCACATATGTAATTTCTAATTTTCTAGAGACTAAATTTATTTATTTTTCCCCCATGTTTTTTTTATTTAAGTTCTTATTTAAATTCCAGTTAATTAATATACAGTGTAATATTAGTTTTAGGTATACAACACAGTGATTCAACACTTCCATACAACACCTGGTGCTCATCACAAGTGCTCTCCTTAATCCCCATCACCTATTTAACCCATCCCTACCATCCACCTCCCCTCTGGTAACCATCAATTTGTTCTCTATAGTTAAGAGTCCGTTTCACGGTTTCCCTCTCTACATCTTTTTTTTTTCTAGAGGCTAAACTTAAAAAGTAAAAGCAATAGAGACAATTTGATAATACATGTATTTAACTTAACGTACTGTAATGATCACAAATTTATTAATAAGGTTGTTACTCTTTTTTTATGCCAAGTCTGAAATCTTGTGTATATTTTACACTTTCAGCATACCTTATCTTGAACTAGCTACATTTCAAGTGCTCAATAGATACATGTGGCTAGTGGTTACCATATTGGACAGTGCAGCTCTAGAGCACTTGGGCCATGATCATCTCAACTCCCAGAACCCCCACCCTGGCTAAAGTTTCAGATTCCCTGATGGTCTCTGGGGGTAGTTTGTGCAGTAGGCTACATTATTTTCTACAGGCTCTGTGTATGTATTGGTATGTAGCTAATAATAATATCATTGTAAACAACTTTGTCACTTACCCTTTTTACCAAAATACTTTTAAGTCTTTTTTTCTTCTAGTTGACACCCACATAAACTATGTGAAATAGATAAAACAGGCATCAATATCCCCATTTTATAGATAAGAAGACTGAAAATCAGAGGGATTAGTGATTTATTTAAGGTTGCCCAGCAAAGATAATGATTCAATGAGATCTTTGTGATTTTTATTTTATAGCTCTTTCAGTGATTCCTTATTACTCATTAAAGCAATTAGAGAATGAACCTATTTGTTGATTCTTGGATGCAAATTCCCAAATAATGTAGACATCTGGTCAGCAGTAGCCTAATTCACTCTCTTGAGCAATGATATCAAATATATATATTGAAACATGCACAGTCGACCCATAGACATCAAGGATAATAGAAGAAAGTCTGCACGAAATATGTAGGAAAGATGTTTTTTCTCCATGTATAAGCAGAACTAACACTTGGGCAATGATTAAATCACATTGAGAAACCTCAAAGACACATAAAAAAGGAAATTCTTTGAGGGGTTTGCTTCTTGTTTATTTTTTAGAAATGAAGTGATCTAAAAAGAGAGGACAAGCTCATTCAGTTATAGCTTTCATATAATTACCACAAACTCTAATGCAAATTAGACTGTAGGTCTGCTCAATGTACATTTCTGTGCTTGCCAAATTATGTTTGGCAGTGTGGTCAAGCAAGAACAGATGCACACTGGGCCGAGTTTTCTTGGGCTGTTCAATAATTAGGAGGACCATGTATTATAATAAACCACATCCCCTTGGCTAAGACTTGGATGCAAATTGCACACTAATTCACTTCCAAGTTTTTTGGAAGCTCACCAAGAAAGATGAAAATCAGGGAAATATACTGTTTACTTCAGGAAATTTGTCTTAAACTAAATATGGCTCATTTCTAAGAGGCGCTGGGGAACTCCATAAGAAATGTAACAATAGCTTTTTCAGGTTCCATTCAGAAGGAATAAGAAAATGCTAAGGGGCTCCTTTGAAGAGCTTTTCCTAAGTTACCTGCCAGTTCTAACCATCTCCTTATGAACACATTGAGGGAGTCTTAAATGCAGAATAAACAGCAGCTTCTCATATCTGTAAAATATCACATTGCTCAAATGGAGGGTGAAATCAGTTCAGTGAGTGAGACTTTGTCAACATTTTCTGCAACTGACTGATAGGTAGCAGGTTGTCCTTTAGATCAGGAAGTGGGTGGGTTGAAACATTTTTTTTTTCCTGTGAAGCCAAAATATCCGTAATAATAAAATCCCTTGCATCATTTCAACTGGTATTTCTTAGTAATCCAACAACTGCAAACACTATCTAGAATGGAATATTAAAAAAAAAAAAAGTAAGCTCTCAAAGACCAAAGTCTATGCCACATTCATTGCATAGCCCCATCAGTTTACAGAGAAAGCCAAAGCCTTCCAACATCACTCCAATTCTTAGATGAAGTTACATCCATTCATGTTGTTAAGAAGACCTGCATGTTCATTCCCAGTCTCTTTCTCCAAATTCCTTTTTTTTTTTTTTTTTTACTATTTGTTTGAGTTCAATATTAACTCAGTCACTAACCTGGGTCTATGTGTGCCAACTGTGACAGACATAAAAATACACTGTCTGCATCCCCCTTCAGACAGGATTTGCTGCCCGCCTATGGGAAGTGCAGTCAGCAGACAGTCTCCAGCTGTCAGCTCTTTCAGGATCTGCCTTAGTGGCAGACAGCCTCTTCACCTGGGGTTCTGCTCATTGGGAGTGGTCGTCATCTAATGCCTGAACAAGGCCATTGGATAAAGCTCAGGATGACTCTGAAAAGCAAGACTCCCTTTAGAGCTCTATTATGATCACCTTTCTTTCATAGGTGTTAATCCCCAATAAACACCCTAAATTCTGTCTCATCATCTGCTTCCAGAAAACCCAGCCTATAGTCAAGCTTCTATCAGTGTCCTTCTACCCAACCTGGACCTATGACATGAATGCCAGGACTTGATCACGTTCTCCAATTAATCAAGACACTCTAGCCTCTCATCTTAGCATCCCCTTTAGGATTCATTAAATCACTCCTTTCAGGAGAGTCTCCAACACCTTTTTTTCCCCCCAACACTTTCTCACCTGACCCAATCAGTCACTTGGTATCATTCTTCAGATTAATGTCTATAGAAATGGTAAGTACAGACTACAATAGTGGATTCATAATAACAGTAAATAATCATTTCCTAAGTTTTTATTTTTAGGTAATTATAGATTCACATGCAGTTTCAAGAACAATACAGTAAAATCCCAAATATCCTTCATCCAGTTTCACCCAATGATAATATCTTGCATAACTGTAGCACAATACCACAACCAGGAAATTAACATTGATAAAAAAATCCACTGATCTTATGCAGATATCACTAGTTTTACATGCCTTCATTTGTGTCTTTGTGTGTATGTAATTCCATACAATTTTATCACATGTGTAGGTTGGTATGGCCACCACAACAGTCAGAACACAGAACAGTTCCATGATTGGGATTTTTGGTACTACCTTTTACAACCACAGTGCAACATCCCTCCCACTTCCTCTCCCTAACTCCTGGAAACCACTAATATATTCGCCATTTCTATAATTTTGTCATTTCAAGACTGTTATATAAATGAAATTGTACAGCATTTAACCTTTGGAGAGTGGCCTTTTTCACTCACTATAATTCCCTGGAAATCCATCAAAGGATGTATCAATAGTTCTCTTTTTATTGTTGAGTAGTATCCCCCAGGAAGCATGTACCACAGTTTATTTAACCATTAATCCATCAAAGAACATTTAGGTTACTTCTATTTTGGGCTATTAAGATAAAGATGCTTTGAATATTCATGTACAGGTTTTGTGTGGATGCACATTTTCATATCACTAGGATTAATGCCCAAGAGTCCATTTGCTGGATTATTTGGTAAACACATGTTTAGCTTTCTAAGAAATTGTGAAGTGGCTATACCATTTAAAATCTGTACTGTCAATGTATGAGTGAACCAGTTTCTCAACACCATCACCAGGATTTCGTGTTAATCATTTTTGTTTTTGTATTTTAGCTATTCCAATAGGGGTGCGTGACATCCCACTGTGGTTTGAATGTGCCCTTTCCTAATAGCTAATGATGTTGAACATCTTTTCATGTACTTATTTGCCCATATGTTTATCCTCCTCAGTGGAATGTCTATGTCTTTTGCCCATTTTGTAATGGGATTCTTTGCTTTATTATATTTGGGTATTGAAAGTTCTTAATAGAATCTAGATACAAATTCTTTGTCAAATATGTGATTCACAAAATTTCCCCCTGCTCTGCAGTTTGCCTTTTCATCTTAACACAGTCTTTGGCATAGCAGAAGTTCTAAATTTTGGTAAGATCCAATTTATCAATTTTTTTTTATGGATTGTGCTTTTGGTGTCAAGTCTGAATAGTCTTTTTTTATTGTGACTTTTTCGTTCTGATTAAGAAAGACAACCAGGTTGTGTAATAGTGAATATAATCACATATTTTATTACACAATATTTGCAGATGATCTATTTCTTCTCAATTCAATGAGAGTCATAGTTAATTTATGAATGTGGATAGCTCACATTGCATTCAATATTTATTCACTTATTTGTTCAACCAATATTTTGAACAATGCTTGAACTGAACTACATATTTGACATAACCTATCACTCACTTTCACGCAAAATCCCTTAATGTTGTAGCTTTACATTGATTCTTAAAACAGTGGTATTTCTTGTATATTCTTTACATTTTACTGTAAGTTACCAGAAGATGTAAAGTTATAAACTTTCAGTTTTATTCCAAATCAGCTCTTAATTTGTTAAAGATAAAGTTGTATCTGTTTTATGGTGGGAAAAGGTCAGTAGTAAAGTGTCTAATGATAGAATAATTTGCTACAAAGACAATTAATATGCTATGTATTTAATAAACAGTTAAAATATAAAAATTATTGACAGCACTGAACAATTTAGTTGAGGCAAAGTTGAAAAGATATGATGGCTTCCAGGAAAGCCTTAATATTAATCAGACAAAGGAATGAAATACAAAATTGAGTACACATGAACATAAATGGCAGAAAATTTTAAATTACTTATAGATACATACAAGTTCTAATCAGTTGTACTAAATCAAGAACAAATAGAGACATCATTATAAGTAAATCAACAAAACTGTAACAACTGTTTTTAAAAGTGAATGAAACTTTAGATTATGCAAGGGTAAAAAAATAATGTGCAGAATATTTTGATATTAACTATAGTGACATATTAAATAGTAAATTCAAATCAGTATTCTTATCTACTAAGCATTAAGTTCATCAAGGTTTAATAAGATTAAGCATATTACTTAACATAATACTTAATAATACTTAAAAATAGGTAAAATAATGTTACAGTAATATTTGATAACATATTCTCTAGTAATTTCAAACTGTTTTGCAAACAAATTAATGTTGTAAAGGAAAATACCTAAAGAAGAAGTTTCTGCAAGTTGATGGAACAATAATATGTAAATCTGGCAACAATGAAGTGGACACATTTAACCATACAGCTCTGAGAAGCAAAAAGCCAGTCAATAGAGACTGATAGAGAGATGCAGCGATGAGAGATAAAAAAAGAAAGTATTGCCTGGGTTACTGAAGATTATAAATTACTCACTCCTAAGTCTTGGTTGTATTCTTGCCCTTAGTTTTGTGATATGCTCTTCTATCTTTACAATAATTTTTTTCCTTTTTTTTCCTGCATTTAAATCACATGCCCAGCCATGATGAAGTAGATACCATATTTACCCTACATCCTTAAAAAATTTTAAAAACAGACAAAAGAGATAGAATAAAATGGATACTGGACAACAGAAAGCACTGGGCAGTGATCTCAGAGAGAGTAAAAGCAAACAATTTGATCCCTATGAGGGCCTGAGCTCACTACGTGAGGGGATTTTCCAAGCCACAACACAAGGAGGGGAATCCAAAGACACACTGCAATCTTGCTAAGTTTCAGAATTCAGACTTTGGGAGTCCAAAGTGACTATAATCTTGAAAGCAAATTATCAAAGAGGAGAGGAGGTTGCTACCAAGAGAAAGAATGCAGGAAACCTGCAGAAGAGTTCCCCTTGAGTCCTTGGCTGGGTACTGATCTGCACATGAGTATAAGGCCAGGAAAGGAACACCAGAAAGAGGTAAATCAATCCTTAAAGGTTAAATTGATCCAGAAATAGGTTCTATTCTTACAAGCTAGAGTAAAAAGTCCTCCAAATACATGGTGTATGGGATAGAGTCTTCAGAATTACTGTACTGTACTGTCAGCAAATTAGCCCAGAGTAAAGGATATCTGGACCCTTGCTAACATACCTTGTAAGGAAACCCCAAAGGATAAAATTGGACCTAAGTAACTTAACTTTATCCAAGAACCAAGCTCTCAAATATTTAAAATATTACTCTCCCTAAAAATCTGGAAAACAACAACCTAAAATTCATATGTACTAGCATCCAATCAAAAATTGCCAAACATGCAAAGAAGGAAGAAAATATGAGGCAAAACCAAGAGAAAAATCAATTACTAGAATCATACCCAAATATGTTGATAATATGTTAAAATCAAGATACTCTATATGGTAAAGAACATATAGGAAAGTATGAAATGTTGAGGAGAGACGTGGAAAATAAAAAACGAAAACTGAACTTCTAGGGCTGAAAAATAAAATATATGAAATAAAAATCACACCAAATGGGATTAAAAGCAGAATAAGCTTTACAGAAGAAAAAGTCAGTGAGCTTATAAACACAGCAATATAAACTATACAAAATGAAATACATAGAAAAAAAAAGAGTAAAATTAAAACAAAAAGAGCATCAATGGATTGTGGGAAAATAACAATAAGTCTAACATAAGGATAACTGAAGACCCAGAAAGGTGAAGGGTAGAAAAAATATTTGAAATAATAATGGCCAAAAATACTCCAAATTTGATAAAATATAGAAATCCACGAATCCAAGAAGCTCACCACAACTCAAGCAGAAGAAACAAAAAGAAAACTATGCAAAGGCATATCACAATAAAATTAATGTAAACTAGGGAGTTGGGGGAAAGATCCTGAAAGCACAGACTAAAAATGACACATTATGAACAACAACAAAAAAGAGTGAAGTAAACTTCTCAAGAAACTGTTCAAGCCAGAAGACAAGGGAACAACATCTTCAAAGTACAAAAAGGAAAGAACTGTCAACCTAGAATTCTATACCCAGAAAAAATATCTTTTAAAAAATGAGAGTGAAATCAGTACTTATTTTGGCTTACAAAAGCTGAGAGAATTCATTCCCAGCAGACTAGACCTATGGAACACATTAAAGGAAGTTCTTTAGGTAGAAGTAAAATAAACCTATATAGAAATGTAGATCTACTCAAAAAATGAAGATCACAGAAAAGGTTAAGTTGTAATGAAATATAAAAGGAATTTTTTTCATTTTTTTGATCTCTTTAAAGCAAAAGCAATAATGATACATTATGTGGCTTATAGATTTGGAAGTAAACTTTATTACAAAAATAGCACAAGCCTAGGAAGGTCAAAATGGAAATACATGGTTAATAAGTTTCTTCCATGATATGCAAAGTGATATTATATTATTTGAAAACAGACTGTGATAAGTTAGAAGTATGTAATGTAAACTCTACATCAACCATATAGAAAATGAAATAATGAAGTATAGCTAATAGGCTAACTAATGGAGATAAAATAGAATTATTTAAAAAAAAACTAATATGACAAGAAAAAGTAACAAAACAAAACAAAACAAAAGAACAAAGAATGGATAGGACAAATAAAGCCTAAATAGCAAGATGGCAGATTTAAATCTGACCATATCAATATTTATATAATGGTTTAAACTCCTGTAATACATCAGTTCAGTGATGGAAATATTCATTATTTGACTGTAGTAATAGTTTCATGGGTGCATATATAAGTCAAAAACTGATCAAATTATATACTTTAAATATGTACAGTTTTTTTTGTACTTCAATTATGCCTGAATAAATTTGTAAAATGGATAACAAAAGAAGATAAAGAAAGAAAATAATACAATTTAAAATAGTCTCAAAAATATGAAATACTTGGAAATAAATTTCCAAATATTTCAAGTAAAAAGGTATACATTGTTAAGTTACATGAAACATAAACAACGTTAACCTCTATCTTGTATTAAAGAAATCCACTTGACATATAAAGATACAATATGTTAAAAGTAAGGATACCGAAAAGATACACCATGAAAACAATAGTCAAAAGAAAGAAGAAGTGGCTATACTAATATTAGACAAAGTAGATTTCAGAACAATGAATATTACCAGGGATAGAGAGGGTAAATTCATAATGACGATGGGGTCAATTTTTCAAGAGGCATTAATTCTTCTATATGTGTTTGTACTTAATATGAGAGATTCAAAATACATGCAGATTAACCTGAGAAAACTAAAGGTAGAACTAGACAAATACATAATTATAAGTAGAGATTTCAATATCCCACTCTCAATAATCAATAAAGAAATTTAAAAAATTGAAAATATACATAGTATGTTCTCTGATCACACTGATTTAAATTAGAAATCAATTTTTTAAATGATATCTGGAAAATCTTCAAATATTTTAAGTTAAATGACACACAGCCAAGTAACTTGTAGGTCACAGAAGAAATCACAAGGTTAATTTTAAAATATCTTCAACTGTATAAAAATAGAAATGCAATATAACAAGATATGTGAAATGCAAATAAAGCACTGCTTGAAGGATAGCATTAAATAATTATGAAACGGGGAAAAAGGGAAGATATCCAATCAATGATCTAAGCTTCTACCTTAAGAAATTTGAAAAAGAGGAAAAAATTATACTGAAACAAGCAGAAGAAAAGATATAATAAAGATAAGAGAAAAAGGCAATAAAATATAAAACATAAAAACACTAGAGAAAATCAAGGAAATTAAAAGCAGCTTCTTTGAAAAAAACCAAAAAAACTGATATACCTCTAGTTATACCAATCATGAAAAAAAGAAAATACACAAATTACCAATATCATGAATGAGAAAGAGTACATCACTACTAATTCTACAGGCATTAAAAGATTAATAAGATAATTTTATGAACAACTATATGCCAAATAATTTGATAAATAAGATAAAAAGCAATTTATTGAATGACATGAACTACCAAAATCCACTAAAGTAGTAGTTAAGTTGAATGCTCCTATATCTATTAGAAAAAAATGAATGTATAACTTTAAAAGATTCTGCAAAGAAAATTTAAGGCTTTATTCATGAATTCTATCAAACAATTAAAAGGAAATAAAGCCAATTTTACACAAGCTCTTCCCAAAAGTAGAAGAGAATCCTTTTCAATTCATATGTGACCATTATTACCCTTGTGCAAAAAAACAGAAAAAGAAATTATAAGAATGTCCACTCTTGCCACTTTTACTTTATAGTGGAGATCCTATCCAGGGCAATCAGGCAAGAAAAAGAAATAATAGGCATACAAATTGAAAAAGAAGTAAAGCTGTCTATATTTATAGACAGCATGATCACCTTTATTGAAAAACCCTAAGGATCTATAAAAAAGCTATGGAACTATTAAGTAAGTGTAACAAATTGAAATCAAGACAAAGAACATTTCCATCACCCTTCAAAATTTCCTCATGCCTTTGCACTCGATCCTTTCCCCCTTCTCTGGCCCCAGATAACCATTAACCTGGCTTCTGTTATAATACATTAGTTTGTATTTCTGTATACTAGCAAATGCAAATATCAATTGCATTTCCATATACTAGCATTGAACAATCAGAATCTGAAATCACAAAAATATGGTTAGGCAGTTCTTTAAAAATTAAACATTCACATGCCATAAAACCAAGCCATTCCATTTCTAGGCATTTACCCAAGAGAAACAAAAGCATATGTCCATACAGAGACTCCTATACTAATGTACATCACAGCTTTATTTGTAAATGCCATAAATTGGAAATAACCCAATGTCCATCAGGGGTGAAAAGACAAATAAATCCTGGTATATCCATAAAATAGAATGGTATTCAGCAATAAAATTAAACAATTATCATGCATGCAATAACATGGAAGAAACTTGAAATCATTATGTTTTATGAAAGAAACTAAAAAAAGAGTAATATTGGATGATTCAATTTACATAAAATTCTAGAGCATACAAACTAATGTATTTTAACAGAAGCCAGGTTAATGGTTATCTGGGGCCAGAGAAGGGGGAAAGGATCGACTGCAAAGGCATGAGGAAATTTTGAAGGGTGATGGAAATGTTCTTTGTCTTGATTGTGATGATAGTTTCTGAGTATATAAATAGGTAAAAACTGATCAAACTGTATACACTATATATGTGCAGTTGGTTGTTCTTCAGTCATACCTCAATAAATTTGTGAACATAAATAACTGAAGGAGATAAAAAAATAAAGAAAAAATAACTTAAAATAGCATGTAAAACATGAAATACGAAAGGGACAAATTTAAAATATGCATGAGACTTTATGCTGAAAAATACAAAATATTATTAAAAGATATTAAAGATGTCTTAAATAAATACTTATACATTATGCTCACAGATTGACAGAATCAATATTAAAATGTCAGTCCTCTTCAAAATAATCTATAGATTCAATACATTCAAAAACCAAACAGATTTTTTTTCAGAAATTAATAAACTAATTCTAAAAGGTATGGGTATATGCAAATGCAAGGGACCTAGAATGTCCAAAATGATTTTGAAAACAAAAGAAAAAGTCAGAGTACTTACACTACCTGATTTTAAGACTTATAATAAAGCTACAACAATCAAGATATTGGTATTAAAATTAATATGTACATCAGGGGTGCCTGGGTGGCTCAGGTGGTTGAGCGACCAACTCAGTTTTGGTTCAGGCCATGATCTTGTGGTGGCAGGATGGAGCCCTATACCAGGCTCTGCGCTCAGCAGAAAGTCTTCCTGGGATTCTCTCCTCTCCTTCTACCCCTCCCCTGCTCATGCACACGTACACATTTTCTCTCTCTCTAAAAGTAAATAAATCTTTAAAATATTAAAAAAATAAAATAATTAAATTAATACATAGATCAATGGAAAAGGACAGAAGTCCAGAAATAGAACAATACATATCTAGTCTGTTGATATTTGATAAAAGTGCCAAAGCAATTTAATGTATAAAATTGATTTCCAAGATGCTGGAACAATTAAAAGTTGAATATTCACATGCAAAAAACACAGGGGTGCCTGGGTGGCTCAGATGGTTAAGCGTCTGCCTTTGGCTCAGGTCATGATCCCAGGTGCCTGGGGTCGAGCCCCACATCAGGCTCCTCGCTCAGTGGGGAGCCTGTTTCTCCCTCTCCCTCTGCTTCTGCCATTCACTCCACTTGTGCTCTCTGACTCTATCTCTCTGTCAAATAAATATATAAAATCTTTAAAACAAAAACAAAAACAAAACAAAACAACAAAAAATAACTCTGGATCCTTACCTATATAAGCAAAAATTAACTCAAAATGTATCATAGACCCAAACCTAAAGTTAAAACTATAAAACTTCTAGAAGAAAATTGTGGTCCCTTAAGGTCAGGCAAAATTTTCTTACTTAGACTCAAAAATTACAGACTATAAAAAAATTGATAAATCATACTTAATCAAAATGAAAAATTATTTCCTCAAAAGACAATGTTAAAAATGTAAGGGTAGGGTGCCTGGGTGGCTCAGTGTCAGTTGAGCATCTGCCTTTGGCTCAGGTCATGATCCTAGGGTCCTGGGATAGAGTCCTGCATCCGGCTCCCTGCTCCGCAAGGGGGTCTGCTTCTCCCTCTGCCTGCCCTTCCCCCCGCCCCCCACTCATGCTCCCTTTCTCTCTCTCTCTCTCAAATAATTAAATTTTTTAAAATATATTTTTAAAAAATGTAAGGGTAAGCTTATATCTTACTCCAGATCTACAAAGTCAGTATCTCCAGAGATGGGGTTCCACATGTCATTTGAACCATGACTAATCAGAATTATTACCTTAAGTTCTCAAAAACAAAAAATTGAGAATTTCATTATACCACATTGGTAGGCTTTATGTAGGACCAAAGAAGGACCATACAGAGAAATAGAAGATATATATTTTCTAAAGGAAATAAGGAAATTTGACTCAGAGAAGAGAAGGTTAAGGGATTGATTAATATATTTTTCTGCAAGTATATGAATGATCTCTATGCAGTGATCTGGACACAAATGCCAGAAATTAAAAGAACGGAAAAATGAAATATGAGAAATTTAAGCTGAAAATAAAAACTAGTTTCTGATAGTTGACTTCCAAACAAGGTTGTGGAATCTTCTCAAATGTTCATTAAGATAAGCTATCCCACAGTAGGTAAAATGATCCTAACCCCAACAAGATAATCTAGTGAATTTCAGTTTCTCTCTGAGGGACTAGACGGAAGGGGGCCACTCTCTGATGTTAACAGTGACATCAAAGTTCATTTGCCAGGAAGTGCCCATTCTCAAGTTGAGTGTCAAAAGTATCTGACACAAACACAATCTATATCCTCTTTCCCCTTGCTAAATCATACTATGTTAATGAAATATGGAAAAACTACAATAGTTTCCTCTTTGTCAGTCTACTTATAAGCAAAGAGTAGTAGGTAAGAATGGAGATAAGGAAAGTTTTTAAACTTTCGAACTTATGTGTATCAGAAATAAAATCCACCAGGTCCCAAGAGTATGCTCCAGGTCTGTCTGCTCTGTCTGGAAAATGGTTTTCAGACCTATGTTAAAATCTAGATAATAATCAACCCCAGAAACCAGTGTATTAGCAAGAATGAAACAGTTGAGGGTTTGTTTATATTGTATATCATGATTTCTCCCAACTGAATGTTGGAAATCAGGATGTATGCATCTGAAGGAATATCGCAAAGCAAGTACTTTAGAAATGACTATTTTGCTATTACAAAAGTAATGTATGCTTATTTTAGAAAATAGAGCTGAACACACACACACACACACACACACACACACACATAAAATTAAAAAAGCAAAGAAAAATTATTCATAGTTCCGCCACCCAGAGATAATTACAATTAATGCTGGGGTATCAACAATCTATGCATTAACCCATCCATAACACCAAAATGCAAGCAAGAAGTGAACATTTTTTGAGATCTTGGGAAGTACATTCTTCTGTTAATATATGGATGCCTCTGCTGTTCCAGCTATTATGCAGGATGAGATTCAGCAAGCCTTAATTAAACATGTGGTCCCAAAGAAATATAAGAGTAGATTCCTAGCCAAAAAGAGTTCACTTCCACCAAATCACTATGTTGAGAGTTTGGTAACCCGATTTATCTAATTGCAACAACCACAATTTAATTGTGTCTCCTCTTGCTTGTCACCTTGAACTCTAAACAGAGGAATACCATTTTTAATGGAAATGTCTTACTTTTTCTTTATCTCTAATTCTCTCCTTTGGAAACTATCCTTTCCCATGTAGTTGCAAAGTGGATATCATCAGCAGAGATAAAAAGATCAAAATTTACAATCCTTGTAGAATTAAATTCCTTCTCTACTCTTTCATGGGTCTTTGTCTCTAAACGGTAGCAGTAATAACTCTCATATTTAAAAAAATACCATACAAACAGGAACTATTATTGTTGTGCATTCTCGCTGTCCTTTTTCCACAACCACAGGGAGCCAAATTACGAATTCTTTATTGGATTTGTCATTGGAAATGGTGCCAACATGGAATTGGAAAGAGAAAACAATTGAGCTTCCTAAGTAGAACACAGAGCACAAATCCTTGAATTATTTCTAATAATTAAAGCATCTTGTGAAGGGCTTCAATGACAGGATAAACTCATCTGTCCCTAGTGTAGGACCCACATCAATTACACTGGGCATAAGGAGGATGGTACACAACAAAGGGAATTAAAATACAGAGGCTGACAATCCAGACAAAGCCTGACTCTGGTCAAAGGCAGCCTCTCCAAGTGTTATCTTTAAGCCAAGTGCTTTTAAATAAGTTTAAATACCAACAGGGGGTTAATTTGAGACCAATTTGATTTTGTTTCTGAATTAATGGTTTTTAAATCTGCTTTTATAATTTCTGCTTATCGAGGATTGCCCTTCTGGTCTAAAAACTGAGCCAAGACTCAGTTATCAAATTACTATGAAGGGTTCTGTTAATTAGATAGTTTATCTGTGATGAGTTGTTGACACTGAGATGATGTGTGTTAAATAATTTTAAAATATTCTGTGGGGCACTAACTTGGTGGCTCAAAGCATTGCTCTTCCATTTTTCAGACCCTGCTTTGAGTCAAACTAGAAGCTCTTAGTAAAAATTAATATGATGGTGTAATACATTTCTTAAATATAGAATCATTCATATCTTAAAATTATACATATGAGAGAATAAATCTCCTGGCACTCTTTATTAAGCTGCTCTAGACCATTCTAACTAATTCAGCCTCTTTCACATGCTGGTTGGTCTTTAACTGCTCAGTATAGACTGCCAGGAAATTCATCACTGCTGTTATTAAACACAATTCTCAGGATTTGCTCTTTTCATAGTGTTTCTTTTAAAAGCTTTTTTGGTGATTTTTCCTCTGGCTTCTCTTTCTACCTCCAAATCAGGCAACCCAAGAGAAAACTCAGAAACTGAAATATTTTTTTCCCATGTAGGTAAATTAAAGTTCCAGCTGTTAAGGGTTTTTCTATCTGTCAATTTTCTTTTTCTAGTTATAGTCTGTGACAGCAGAGGCCAAGAACAGTCCACAGGGAATGGCTTGGAGCCTTAAAACAAGCTGGTATCTTTGTATTTTCTAGAGGAAAAAAACATTGGACACCAATCTTTAACATCAGGAAAGCTGCTAATTAATTAATCTATAATTGTTAAAAGCACAAATCATTCTTTATTATCTCTGCAATTTCATTTTAAGCTCCCTTTAAATGTTGATTTTATTTACAGCTTTGCTGTTGGTTTTTTTTTTTTCATTTTGCTATTTTCTTTCTTCACTAATTCTCTAAGACACATGATATACTAGGACAACTGAGTCTCAGAATTGGGAGTCCTAAGTCTTCGTAGTTTTTAATTTTAATGAATAGCCATAATGCATTCAACCAGCATATACATGGCTCAGAAATAGAGATGGCTCCTTCAAGGTAGTGAAGTTCTCTGCGAGTCAATAAACTCACAGGAACTCTGAGTTCATATCCTAGGCTTACCACTACCTGTGTGGCATTAAGCAAGTAGACTCTGTGGGCCTTGATTTTTATATTTATAAAATAAGGAGATTAGAATCCACAAATACCCTTCCCAGCTCTAATATTCCATGATTCTTTTCATCAGAAGAACTTACTGTTGTGAAAGAACAAAAAACAAGTTCACATGAAGCCAGGAGTCATTCTCAACTGGTTTTGTTCAGTTTCTTCAAAGGAGGTTTTGAAGAAAAGTATCAACAAAGAAAGGAGAATATTGGGTATCAGGTAAAAGGAAAGAACACAGGACAAGGAGTAGGGTCTGGGTTCTAATCACAACTGTGACATTAATAACTTAGTAACCATGAACAAATTATGGGATTGAAACTTCTGAGGCCAATGATGGGACTCCAAATTGAAGAGATTTGATTTTATTTATCTCTGAGTCCCTTTAGGCACAAAAATTCTATGATTCTAAAAAATGGCCCAAAGCAGCAGAGGAGGATAATGGAAATATTCAAACAATTATTGACAATGAACTCTGCTCTTTTGTTCCTGGTTGGAGAATGTTGCTCAAAAACATACTGTCCTAGACCATCAATTCAGGAGTAAAACATTCCCTTGGGAACCTGAAACAAATGCTGTAACAAGGGTAACTTTCTTAGTTATCGTGATGGCAATCTTTTGCATGCCAACCCTGAGAGATAAGGATTATAAAACAAGAATGTATTTCCTCTATTCTCCTCCTTGATTTCTCACTTCTTTACCCAAAATATAGCTGAAATGGCTGACAAAAACCAAGACACATCTAAAAATGTAAGTCCTAGTGGTAAATATCAAGAACATTAGGACATGTGAAGTGTTTGCTCTCTTTCTGCAAACCTTTCTAGAAACTCTAGACACTCCCTATGATACTGAATTTGGCAAAGCATTTTATTGCTAGTAAGCTGGCAATACTCATGCATCCCAGCCTTTAAAAAAAATATTATCACTAATATTTTTCAAGCTCTATTCCAACTAAGAAATCTAAAAGAAACAAGCCTCAAAGGAAAAAAAAAAAAAAAGCCAAAATAAAGGTAGTAGGAAGGACAGTTTTCAGATTTCAATTATTTACCAAGTGAAAAGTATAAAAGGTGTTGGATATTTTTGTCCTGAAATATCAAGTACTGGACACTGCCCAAAAGCAGATGGTGCAATCCATTCCAGAGAACCAATTCTCCTGCTTCTTTTTTCTTTTTTTTATGCTTGCCTCCTTAGAACCCAGTTGGATGCTTTTCCTTTTCCTTCAAGACACTGACCCTTCTCCTACTAACCCTGGGACCTCCATTTATTTTGCAAGCCATACTTAGGATAAGTAGCGTATTCTAATAGCTCTTGCTTTGAACCACAGTATAAAAGATGGAGATGCTGTTCCCAACTTCTTAATGGACCTGGGTCAAATCCCTTTAATCCCCTCTAGTCTCATGCTTTGATTTCTGGGGGTTTTTTTCTTTTCTTTTTGACTGGTACGATAATAATTGGCAATATTTGAATGCTCTTAAATATGCACTAATGATTACAATCCATTATACTTCAGTCAGGGAACTCATAGCAAAAACTATCTTTAATGAATAAATAAGAAATCTGTACTTTAAAATTTTATCCATAGAGTTCTTGAATCATAACAAACAACCAACTTCCCTTAGCTTCCTACAGAACTATCCCATTTTCCAAATGGAAAACTGGAATAGAGACTAAGGGACTTTCTTTAGGCTACAATCCAGGTTTAGGGAATAACTTCTTTGCTCGATATAAATAATTCACTTTAAATCTCATCAAACCAAAATATTTCCAATGTAAACCTCTAAAATATACACAGCACTGACCAAGCATGGGAAAATTTCAAAATATTCATGATTTCAAAATCAACCATTATCTAGACTAGGCTGTAATGCTAAAGAATGTTTCCTCAAAATAGGCTCTCATATTGATTTCAGGTTATATCCCCAGGGTTGGTACACAGTATAGACTCTGTCAATGTATGTTGAATGGATGATGTTTGTTTGGCTGTAGTCTTAAATAAGGTAGGAGCAAGAAGATGGGGGATTGAGTAGAGTGGATGATCTATAGAAATACTATAAAGATAAAAATGAAAGAAGTTGATAATTGGGTGTGAAAAATGTGTTGAAGAAAGCGGTACTCAGAGGGACTTCCTTGTTTCTGGTTTAAGTGATGAGATAATGCAATTCAATGAGATAGGAAACATGGAGAAGTGGGAAGCAGGTGAGTAAGTACACTCTGAGTTCAAGATTAGATGTGTTAAATCAAAAGATCTTGTGAACATCAAGAGAAATTTATTTAATAAGAAGTTGGATATATAAGCTCTTTTGAGCTTAATAGAGACATTTTTTATTGGAGTTCATCATCACATAAGTGATAACTAAAGTTTTATCCATAAATGAAATTACTTTGGGAATAAGTGTAGAACAGAATATTCATGTCCAGTACATTTTTAAATGGTTAGGAATAGGAACTCAATAAAGGGTTGCTCATTTTTTACTTCTTTGTGGACATTAAAAGTATAAAATATTAGTAGCCCTATGCTATCACTATTATTTCATAGAAAGAGAAGAAATTTTAACTTATAAAAAATATGGATGATATAATCTTAAAAAGGATAATCCTTCCAATTAACAAAAAAAGGTATATAAAAGATTTACCTTATCATCCTTTATCACAAAATGACTTTATCATGAAATGACACCATTTGGAGACCAGGGTTTGGGAAACACTAGTTCCAGTGAACAGAGAAGACCAAGATCAGATGTCTGGGAATGCTCATCTTCAATATTCATCAGAGGAGAGGAGTCCACAAAGGAGACTGCTTCTAAGAAGCAGGAAGTAAAGCTAGGGAAATGTGGTATCTTAAAGCAAGGGAAACAAACTATTTCTTTTTTTTTTTTTTTTAAAGATTTTATTTATTTATCCGACAGACAGACACAGCCAGAGGGAACACAAGCAGGGTGAGTGGGAGAGGGAGAAGCAGGCTTCCTGCGGAGCGGGGAGCCAGCCGACGTTGGGCTCGATTCCAGGACCCTGGGATCATGACCCGAGCCAAAGGCAGACGCTTAATGACTAAGCCACCCAGGCGCCCCCAAAATATTTCAAGGAATATGTGGTCTAAAGTTCAGATGCCACTGAAAGACCCAATAGATTTATTAATAAATAATTTTATACAAAAATGACATGATATGAGGACTTTAGTTCAGGGCTGACTCAGGCAATAGAACATTTTGTTATGATTCCTAAATTCAGGTCAATAAGCATTTGTTGAGCATTTAGTGTGCCCAAATCAATTCAAAAGATCCCCTAAGAAATTAAAATAGTAATAAAATATTTCCTGTCCTCAAGAAACTTGTAGTCTCAAAGGAAAGATGAAAAATAAACTTAAAAATCTGTGGGATATCTCCAAAAAAATATATACAAATGGCTAACAAGCACACAAAAAGATATTCAACATCATTGTCATTTGGGAAATGCAAATTAAAACCACAATGAGACACTACTTCACATCTACTAGGATGGCTAGAATTACACGCACACACACACATTCAGAAAATAACAAGTGTTGATGAGAATGTAAAGAAACTGGAGCCCTAACATGCTGCTAGTGGGAGCATAAAGTGGCACAGCTGCTATGGAAACAGTGACAATTTCTCAAAATGTTAGCCATAGAGTTACCATATGATCTGGCAATTATACTTCTGAGTATATGCCCAAGAGAACCGAAAACAGGTATTCAAATAAAAACGTGTATTTGAAAGTTCAGAGCAGCATTATTCGTAGCAGCTAAAAAGTGAAACAACCCAAATGTCCACCAAATGATGAATGAATAAACAAAATGTGGCACAACCATACAATGGAATATTATTCAGTCATAAACAGTATTGATATATGCATGCTATAACATGGATAAACCTTGAAAACACTAGGCTAACAGATATAATCTAGACAAAAGGCCTCACGTTGTATGATGATTCCATTGATATGAAATATCCAGAATAGGCAAATCCATAGATACAGAAAACATGTTGATGATTTCTAGGGACTGGGGGGTGGGAGGAGTGGGGACAGGGGATTTTTTTTGGGGGGGGTGATGAAAATGTTTTGGAATTTGATAATGGTGATGGTTGTACATTGTGAATGTAAATTATATATTTGAGTGTAAATTATACATGTGAGTGTAAATTACACACTTTAAAATGGTTAAAATGGTCAGTTTTATGTTATATGAATTTTACCACAAAATAAAAGTCTATGGAATACAATATGATGAGCCAATAAGAAAGATGCCAAGCACTGCAAGAATATAAAGGAGGATAGAGCAATCAGAGTACTAAAGAAGGTGATGGTGCTTGAGTTGGGCCTTAAGGACTGACTAGAGGAAGAATAGTACTAGAAACAGAGAACTCTTTCAGTGGGGCAAGAAAGGGCAGCAAAGTATAGGTCATGTTCAGTGAGCAGTTGACAGCTCTGATTAGTAGTCACAGGATGGGTGAAAATGGTAGTAAAAGAAAAAAAATGGGGCCCAGTAGTTTGGAGAATCAAGTCTGTTCCTCTGCTCTCTTCCTTTTCTGTTTTAAGATTTTATTTATTTACTTGAGAGGGAAAAAGAGAGTGGGTGAATGAGGAGAGGGAGAGAGAATCTGAAGCAGACTCCACACTGAGCACAGAGCCAGACATGGAGCTCGATCCCACAACCACGAGATCATGACCTGAGCCAAAACCAAGAGATGGACGCTTACCCGGCTTAGCCACCCAGGCACCACTCTCTGCTCTCTTCCTACAGGGCACATTTCCTCTTGGCAATGAGCAGTGACAGGACGTTCTTTGAGGCAGTCTTAATTGCAGATGCTTGAAATGATTCCCACGGTAAATGTCTAAACTGGATATTCTTTCTATGCCCTTCCTCCCCATATTTCTTTTTTATCTTGAATAGATTTAGGATAAACAAGACAATTAATCATGTAAAGCTCTTGAAGCAGTGAAGAAACTAGGTTCTATCTTCCCACACAGGTCCTTTGCTGGGTATAAAATTCCTAAGCATTGGCAAGCAGCATCAGCCTCCCTATTGTAGCTTTATTAGTTATAAAACCCAAAGAGCCACAAGTTACCAGACTGGCTCTTTTCCTTCCCATGGTTTCAGAGTTTAAATAGGCCAAGATGTTTTAACCATCTACTTCATATATTTAAGTCACAGCAGAGGATACAGACACCTTAGGTCCAGAAAACACTGTGGAGGGAATATAAAATTTAAGAGCTACAAGTTATATAATGCATAGGATGGAAATTTAGCTCCTAGTTAGAAAACATCTCATCAGTATACATGGCATACATCAAGTTGAATGTTGCCTGAGAAGGCCTCTAACCTCAAGCTGTTGTTTCTTCCTTAGAGCCCTTGCACAAATTTCTGACACAAGGCCCTGCATCTCCATGATCTTCATCATCATTAGAGTCATTGTCACTACACATCCATGAAAGATCTACATGAGTATAAACTAATTTGTACTTAGAATTTATATAAATGGCATTATACCTCTGTGGCAGACAGACCCCTAAGGTGCCCCCCCGCCATGAATCTCACCTCCTGATATTCACATCCATGTGTAATCTCCCCTTCCCTGTGACTTGCTTCTAACCAATGGAATATGACAAAGGTGGTAGGGTATACATGATTATGTGTATGTGATTACATGGTTTCATAGCATCAACTTTCTGGAGTCTCTCTCTGTTGCTGACTTTGAAAAAATGAGCTGCCATGAATCAGACAGCTGTTTAGAAATGAATCCACCATCAAGCTAAGTAGCATGGAAAAAGATCCTTCCTCAGTCAAGCTGCTGGTGGTAAAAACCCAACTTTATCCAACACCTTCACTGTAGCTTTGTGAGACCCTAAACAGAAGACCCAGACAAGCCACATTCAGACTCTTTGCCCACAGAAACTGTGGGAGATCATAAACGTGCAATGCTTTAAACCATTAAGTTTGTGATAATTTGTTATGTAGTAATAGAAAAACAATCTCCAAGAAGAACATTGTTCAAACAGATAAGGAAAAACACACAGTTATTCAGACAATAATATTAAGTAAGTATAACTATGGGATTTTTCACTCTCTCCTCAGGGAAGAAGGCATGAAACCTGATATTTTATTATCAATTAGAGACGTTAGGCTGAGAAATGTTTTTAAGTTCTCAATGTTAGGGAGCCAGATAAGAAGAGTGTCATACATGATATCTATCCAGGTAATATAAGTATTAGGAAAGTCCCTATGGCCCCAATTCTCCTCAATCCAAGAACAAAAATGCACCCTTCTTCACTTTTGCCTATGGCTTTGGGTTCTAGGCATATGTATATAGTTCTCAGAAGGAGGACATTTTAAACTATTATCAATCCTTTTCACACACAGGCATACCTTGGAGATATTGTGGGTTTATTTTCAGACCACTGCAATAAAACGAGTATTGCAATAAAGTGAGTCAAATGAAATTTTTGGTTTCCCAATGCATTTAAAAACTATGTTTATATTATAGTGTAGTCTATTAAGTGTGCAATAGCATTATGTCTAAAAAACAATGTACATACCTTAATTTAAAAATACTTTATTCCTAAAATAATGCTAACCATCATCTAAGCTTTCATTAAATTGTAATCTTTTTGCTGGTGGAGGATCTTGCCTCAGTGTTGATGGCTGCTCAGGGTAGTGGTTGCTGAAGGTTGGGGTGGCTGTAGCAATTTCTTACAATAAGACAACAATGAAGTCTGCTATATTGATGGACTCTTCCTTTTACAAATGATTCTCTATAGCATGTAATGCTGCTTAATAGCATTTTACCCACGGTAGAATTTCTTTAAAAATTAGAGTCAATACTCTCAAACCCTGCTGCTGCTTTATCAACTAAGTTCATGTAATATTCTAAATGCCTTATGGTCATTTCAACAATCTTCACAACATCTTCACGAGGAATAGATTCCATCTCAAGAAACTACTTTCTTTGCTCATCTGTAAGAAGCAAGTCCTCATCCATTAAAACTCTATCATAAGATTTCAGCAATTCAGTCACATCTTCAGGCTCCACTTCTAATTCTAGTTCTCTGCTATTTCTATCATATCTCCAGTTACATCCCCCACTGAAGTCCTAAACCCTCAAAGTCACCCATGAGGGTTGGAATCAACTTCCTCCAAACTCCTGTTAATGTTGATATTTTGACCTCTTCCCATGAATCATAAATGTTCTCAGTGGGATCTGGAATAGTGAATCCTTTCAGAAGGTTTTCAATTTGCTTTGTCCAGATTCATCAGCGGAATCACTATCTATGACAGCTATAGCTTTATGAAATGTATTTTTTAAATAATAAGACTTGAAAGTGATAATGACTCCTTGATCCATGGGCTGCAGAGTGGATATTGTTAGCAGGCATGAATACAACACGATACTCATTGTACAAGTCCATCAGAGCTCTTGGTGACCAGGTACATTGGTAATGAGCAGTAATATTTTAAAAGAAATCCTTTTTGCTGAGCAGTAGGTCTCAACAGTGGGCTTAAAATATTCAGTAAACCATGTTGTAAACAGATGTGTTGTCATTTAGTCTTTGTTGTTCCACTAATAAGCACAGGCAGAGTAGATTAAGCATAATTCTTTAAGGCACTAGGATGTTTGGAATGGCAAATGAGCATTGGCTTCAACTTGAAGTCAACAGCTACATTAGCTCCTAAAAGGGCGTCAACCTGTCCTTTGAAGTTTGAAGCCAGGCAATGACTTCTTTCAAGCTATGAAAGTCCTAGATGGTATCTTCTTCCAGTATAAGGCTGTTTTATCCACACGGAAAATGTGTTATTTAGTATAGCCACCTTTATCAATTATCTTAGCTAGTTATTCTAGATAAATTACTGCGGCTTCTATATCAGCATTCACTGCTTTACCTTGCACTTTATGTCATGGCAATGGTTTCTTTCCTCAGACTTCATGAACCAATCTCTGCTAGCTTCCAATTTTTCTTTTTTTTTTTTTAAGATTTTATTTATTTATTTGACAGAGAGAGAGACAGCGAGAGAGGGAACACAAGCAGGGGGAGAGGGAGGGGGAGAAGCAGGCTTCCCACTGAGCAGGGAGCCGGATGCGGGGCTCGATCCCAGGACCGTGGGACCATGACCTGAGCTGAAGGCAGACGCTTAACAACTGAGCCACCCAGGCACCCCTTCCAACTTTTCTTCTATAGCTTCCTTACCTCTCTCAGCCCTCACAGAATTGAGGAGAGATAGGACCTTGCTCTGCATTAGGCTTTGTCTTAAAGGAATGTTGTGGTTGGTTTGATCTTCTATCCAGACCACTACAACTTTCACCATATCTGCAATAAGGCTGTTTTGCTTTCTAATCATTCACGTGTTCACTGCAGTAGCACTTTTAATCTTCTTCAAGAACCTTTTTTTTTTGCATTCACAACTTAGCTGTTTGGTACAAGAGTCCTAGCTTTTGGCCTATCTCAGCTTTCTACATGCCTTTCTCACTAAGCTTAATCATTTCTAGCTTTTAATTTAAAGTGAGAGACATGTGACTCTTCCTTTTACTTGAACATTTAGAGGCCATGGTAGGGTTATTAATTGGCCTAATTTCAAGATTGCTGTGTCTCAGGGAATATGGAAGCCTGAAGAGAGGGAGAGAGATGGGGGCAGAGCCACTTAGTGGAGTAGTCAGAACACACACCTTTACTAAGTTTGCCATCTTATATGGGTGCGGTTTGTGGTGCCCCAAAACAATTACAATAGTAACATCAAAGATTACTGATCACAGATCACCATAATAAATATAATAATAATAACAAAGTTTGAAATATTCCAAGAATTACCAAAATGTGACAGAGAGACACAAAGTGAACAAATGCTGCTAGAAAAATGGCCCCATAGACTTGCTTGACGCAGGGTAGCCACAAACCTTCAATTTGTGAAAAAAAAAAAAAAAACCCAATATATGCAAAGTGCAATAAATTGAAGCACGATAAAATGAGGTATGTCTGTACTGAGAATGAAATTTTATATGAATGGAGAGAACTCATATAGAACTCTGTCTGTGAGGCCAGTTCTATCCTATTAAGTCTCTGCCCTTCACCCAGGCAAACTTTCTAAGACCCACATAAAAGCAATACCCCAACGATGCTCCAGGTTTTCAGACCTGGGTATTGAGCCATTCACTTCAACAGCTAGCACATTTCCCTATCCTCTCTTCCTCATTGTGTTTCACTGGTTAATGTCTCTGCCTTAACCTTCCAGTTGATGCATTGATTGACTACTTTCTAATTTCCCCACCTCCAAGCTTGACTCCATTGTGGCTCTTATCTTTCCTACCACTGATTCTGATACTCCAAGGATGAATTTGTAGATAACATTCTCTAACACTTTCCCTGGTAACTGTTAATCACTCTTCCAGCCAGCATCTCACCTGGGTAAAGTCCATCCCAACAAAGAAGATCGAGATAAGCATTGAGGAGAGAGGGAAAAGGTGCTCCAGAATGAGAAGGAAAGGCCATAAAAACAACTTTACCTAATGCAGAATTTTGCATAATGCACCTTTTCAACAACCTTTTAAAGGATTGTTATTATTTACATAAGATGATATTTACACTCACTTGAAGTTGGTCTTATTCCTCTCCACTGTCCAGGACTCAACAGTGGTATCTTCAGAAATTGATGAAAATAGAAAATTCTTTCTCCTAATTTCTTTGAACATTCATTAAACAATTACTGTATGCAAGTCACTTTGCAAAGTATTGTTAGTAACCCCAAAATGAATATATTATGTCCCTTCTGCTGAGTTGCAAGAGGAGAGAACATAATTTAAATAAGTACAATGCAAGGCAGAAAAATAGTGCTATGACGAGTCACAAGGAGATAAATGGAAAGATTATATTGACTGGAGTAATCAAGAAAGTATTTGTGGAGGAAGGCATTAAAGCAGTAGATTAGTGAGCCATTCCTTTCTCAATTACCATGGGGATGATTCCAGAAAAAGGAAGTAGGCAGTGACTCAATTTAATATCCTTGCAAATATGATAAGTAGAATTCTTGGAAAATAGACATGATGCAGGATGTCTCTGGTTTATGATTGCTTAGGGTAAACAAGCCTACAATCTATGGGTTTATGATGCATGGCTCCCTGTAGAATGTGATATAAGCCATACAACTCTCTGGAGCATGATACAGAGATGTTTCCTAACTTAAATTCTCCCCATTGTGTAAGGTGACCTGCAATCCTCATTAGAGACCTCATCTATTATTGTGGGATGGAGAGCACATGTCTACCAAAAAAAAAAAAAAAGGATGTGGGAAGTCATATGGGATGTGCCAGCCTTCTGTCTGCCCTGCCTGTAACTTCTGAATGCTTGTAGTCTTAAAATTGGCTGGAAAACTTGATACCGGTAAGATCTCCAAATTGTGTGAGTCTGATTCAACAATCTGATCTGTAGTGTTAGTTCAGTCTTCAGAGAACAGGTGGAATTTGAAATGAGCTTACAAAAGTGTGTAGGATTTTAAAAGGCAGAAATGAGACACCTGACATTTTTAAGCAGAGAAAAAACAGTTACAGGGATAAGAAAGTAGAAAAACACAGGATATTCAAGCCATAATACACATTCTAGTTTGGCTATAGAGTATACAATATATCTAAGGGAACAGTCATGGAAGATAAAGCTTGAAAAGTAAGTTGAGGGCTTAGAATTCCAGGCTGAGGACCTTTCACTTAACTCTGTAGGAAATGAGGAGCCACTACAGGTTTTTTATGAAGAGAGTAACAGAATCACAACACAGCTGCAGGTAGTTTTCCCAGCAGCTATGTGCAGGTTGCTTTGGAACAGGGAGAAATTATCCAAATTGAAGCATGAAATGGCTTAGCTCAGTGATTCTCAAATGAGGTCCATGAACTCAGGTGGTTCTATAGGCACAAATCGAAGTTCTCTTTGGGGATTTTGTTATTGTTGTTATTTGCTTGCTTTTTTGTTTTTTTTTAACATTAAAAAATACTATGTATTCATTTTGATGGTAATTTTTAAATGCAATTCAGGATCAGCTAGATGATTATAACTGAATACTGCCACAAACTTCAGTGCTTATGCCTTCTTTCTGTTTATCATTGTGTTAGCACTAATTACAATTTAAATTGTCATAGACTAATAAGAAAAAAATAAAGGGGACTTTAAATGTAAACTTGTATTCATGCCAAGGGAAAGGCAAATGCTTTTTTCACCAATTTGAATTTAAAAAAAAAAAAAAAAGTATGGGAGAACTATGTTATCACAAAGTACCTGGTAGTATTTATTGAACTTCAAAGTTGAACTTGAATGAATATTTTCCTTTGCCTCTCCAGACTATTCCCTCTATCCTTTTCCACTCTGAAGGCCTATAACCTTCATTCCCAGGCTTCTTTGCCCTCTGGCTTCTGGGTGGGGTCAGCAAATGGGAGTTGATAGCAGGAGGCTGAAGAGTGGGAAGAGTAAGGTCAGGGTATTTATTCTGATGGCTTCCTCCTTGCTGTTCCTACAAACTGATCGTATCCTTCTAACAAAAAGCACAGCTTTTCTAAGTCATTCTGCTCCTATATCTGTAGCCACACTCCAGGCTCTGATTATTACTCCTTCATCTGCCTCTACACTCTCATTGATAATAATAGCTCTTCACTATTGCTATACTCAGCCTTGTCTTTACCTTGTATATATTTCCTTTATTAAACCCTCTTCAAATACTCCTGAAATAAATGTGTTTCATTTTCTGCCATGATCTGTCTGATACAATGAATCTCAATGGTCATCACAATGTTTGTATTACCAGCATCAATTTGGTTTCAGCAAAGCAACATCATCTGTCACATTAAAATAAATATGTTACTCTGAATCTTACTGGTTTTATAGATTCATTTGTATTTAATTTATAAATTTGTTTTTGTTTTTAGTTGTAGCTAAGCTTTAATCGTAAGAAGCATATATCTAGTTTATGTTTGTATATATTTAAGTAAATGAATAAATAATAATAATAATGTCAATCAACATTAAGGTCTTGAATTCTTTGGTCCTTAAAAAAAAAAGGCCATATATCATTCAAATTTGAGAATCACTAGCCTAGCTTATTGCTTCCAACACAGCTTCCAAAACATCTCTAAAAAGCACCATAAAAGTTGTTAGAGTGTGAAATGGACAATTGATAGTGAATGCATACTGAAAGCCAAGAACTTCATAAAGCCCATTATGACTCCAGAAGCCATGGCTGAAAACAACTGCACATTCTCCCACCCCCACAGGGCTCTAAGAAGACCTGCATAAACCACTGGCTTTTCATGTATGCTAATCTTTAAACTCCAGATTGGAGAACTGTGCTCTGAAAGTCTTCTTATTTAAGCTAGTGAAGTAAATTTATACCTCAACACACCCCTCTACTCCAAATAAATAGCAAGTATGTGAAGGAAAAAAAAAATACATAGCTATATATTTTTTCAAAGATAAGCATCTCCATAAACCAGAATTCATAAGGCTGAGTGGGGCTGAAGCTCCTGGCTTGCTGGGCATCACTCCCAGAAGCAGACTGGTAGCAGGCAGGTCAGCTTCGTAAGCATAAGGTACTCCAGATGAAGAACCAGAGTCAGCTACACAACTTGTAGCTGGAGGTTAGGGGAACTTCTGGTGATTGCTGCCTGGGACTAACAAGGACCTCAGGCCTAAGGAATTGGGAATGTAGAGACAGCTTTATAATAAGGACTGAAACCTGCCTGCTAGCTTAGTGAATTATCTTAAATATCTCAAATATCAAAATAGGATAGGAACTTTAAACCATCATTTTATAACCTGGCTCTGGGATACAAGTTGGAGTAGGGGATAGAGTGGCATGTGGTGTATCAGTTAGGGCTAACTTATGTTGCAGTAACAAATAAACTCAAAATATTAGCAGATTTATACAATAACATTTTATTTCATGTTCACATCACAGTCCATTGCAGGTCAGGTGGCTCTCCTTGGCAGCTGTCTTCTAACAGTGACAAGGGATCTGGGACAATTCCATCTAGCATCTCTGCCAATCCAGTGACCTTTATACCCATCTATAAGCTACAAAACATGGCTATTCCACATATGCCTTTAATGGTCTTTTGGATTAGGAGTGATACATGTTACTTCCACTCACAACCCATTTGCCAGAACTAGTCTCATAACCCCAAAGTAATATAAAGAAGGCTGAAAATGTGGGGGGAATACATTAACATGCACTGAGAAGGATCCAGGTGGATGAGTCCTCAAATTTTCTAGAGAAGAATGGAGTCAGCCAAAAGTGAGAGAACAACTTCTCACTCAAAATAAAATTGCAAACTAATGTTTCCAAACATATGAAGAAATCTACCAATAAGAAAGGAACCATAAAACAACAATCAGAACATGAATTTGCTTCATGGGAAGTGAATTTTATATAAAAAATAGTTGTTCTTCAGATTAAGTATATTTTGTATGCTCATGGAGATAAGTAGGTTAATAACTTCTATTTAGAAATTAATTATAAAAAAAGAAGAAATCATTTAAATCAAAGATGACCCATTAGAAATATAGCCATTGAAATAAAAAATGCAATGGGTGGATGAAACTAAATTAGATACAATTGAAGAGAGAATTAGCAATAGTAAAAAAGGAGTAAAGAAGCCACTCAGGATGCCAGAGACAATGACATTTTTAAAATAGGAAGAGCAATTTTGAGAATGTAAGACAAATTGAGAAACTCTCACATTCATCTAATAAAAGCCCCAGAAGGATAAAATAGAGGGAATGGAAGAGAAGCAATATTTGAAGAGATACTTTCTGGAAATTTTCCAGAATTGAAGAAAAACATGAAATAGTGAATGTACTCCAAATAACAGAAAACTTTTTTAAAAAGCCCACACAAAACCCATGTTAAACTGTAAAGTATCAAAAATTTTTAAAGCCATCTTAAAATCTACTACGGAAAGATTTTACATACAGAGGAATGAAAATAGACCATCAAAGATATCTCCTCTAAATCAATAGAAACCAGAAAACAATGGACCAATATCTTTAAAAGTTGAGAAAAAGAGATGTCAACTTAGAATTTTACATCTGCTTAAATTATTACTTCAGAATGAGGGCAAAGAAAACATATTATCAGACCTACAAAGACAGAGCTGTCACACAGAGGCTCTCACCATAAACATTAAGGGATGAACTTCAGCAAAAAGAAAAGTGAACCACAAGAAACATACACGCTACAAAATGTGTGAGGACAAAAACCAATAAAATTTTAGTTATGAGAAATTACTACTGGCCGTAGAAAAGTAATGATGACTAATAAGTGATACTTAAAAGGCAAAAATAAAACTTTACAATGCTGTAGTAGAGAGGAGAGAATGTTCAAGAGTAGTTGAAGGATACTAGGATCCTTATCATGATTGCCTTCTACTGCTTGGGATTTCAGATTTAGAAAGTATTAGGAGGGTCAAAAAGGCTCAGGAGTGATAGATTCATGCCTATCTCCAAGTAGGTAGTTATGGCTGGCTTTGATAAAAATACAATTTTTTGTGCCTTGGTATATTCCCTCCATCCCATTTAAGTGTTGAAAGAGAATAGGGTCTGATTTGGTTTCCAATATTAGAACCTTTTACAATGTTTTCTATTAGTCCAAGTGAGTGATTATATTTTAACAATTCATAGAAGGTATGAATGTTTTTGAGATTGCAAGGAGGTGTTATATTTCTGGCTTCTGGTGGGGAGAAAAACACAGTTCTTTGCCCAATTCGCCCCATGGACCATAAAACTACACACACACACACACACACACACACACACACACACACACAGAATTATAATGGGCTTTCACTTAATGTTACCATGTTGCTGTAGTTCAAAAGCATTGTAACAAACTACATGAAGCACTCCAATTGCTTCCTAATGGCATCTTACTTGAAATTAAATTTACCATATGCAGGTGGTACAGATGAAAAGAATCTGATAGGTTTCCTAGTTAGAATTAGCTTGTGAGAAAAAAAATGTTTTGTGGTCAGGAAAAACAGGAGATGCTATGAAATATCCATCATTTTAAGTTTTAGATACCGTAATTGTTTGGAGTCAGTGACAGTGATATCAAACTTTAGATATTTGGGTCTTTGTCTGAACTGGCTTTAGTAATAAAGGAATAAAAACTTTAGGAGAGTTGATGTGTAATTGGTGTTTGATGGCAGAATGAAGAAACTGTAATAAATTCATCTATATACCATTACTGTAAGCAGCAAATAAGTCTGTTGCTTAGTGACAATCATCATAAGACAGAAACAAGCAGAAGAATTTTATTAGAGTATTCATTACATAAAATTTGTTATAACAAGATCATTCTTTCATAGAAAAACTCACCGAATGGAATAAGCTTTGTTATTCAGAACACCTTTTGTAATGCAATTTGATACAATAACTATTTTTACTTTTTAATCATATTTTAAGCTCAAATCATATGAAATAAACGGTCAGTTTCTTATAGCTCTGGGATCTGTGTCACCAGAAAAATGCAAAAAGTAATAAATTATTGAGTACATCAAAAGAACAGAGAACTCATGCAGTGAAAATGTAAAACATATGAGCAATGTGGTTTCAAAGAAGACCATGACTTACAAAAGTTTGGAATTTCTGAACTGATTTCTTGAAGTAGAAAAAAAGTCTAATTTCAGCAGATTTCTTTAGTAACATAGATTGGAATTGGATTTTCAAGAACCGATATAATTAACCATTGTTCTCAGAGCTACAGATGTGGCTTCTGTTAGTTCTTACTATTTAAATTCAATACCTTCTGAGAACCAAAATTCCTAACCATGTAGGAAGTGAGAAAATTTCATTTCATTTACCATGAATCACTCAAATCATTTTGACAAAACTGAGCTACTTCTAGCCGTCTGCCAACTAACTCCCAGTAAAAGGAGTGGAGCATGAGTGAGACTACCAGTGTTTACCCTTACTGAATAAGTTACCAAGTTGTTACTTGCTATTCTAAGGTATGGGGCGAGCAATAGAAAACAGAAGACTGAAACTCAGAGACAGGCCATGTCTGAGTACCAGAAGCTCAGCAAAGTTGGAACTAGATATCACAAGTTTGCAGGAAGGAAAAGTCAGGAATTCAAGTGTTATACCAAGTTCAATAGACAACACAAATAAGCAGAACAACACAAGAAAAGATTGATCCTGTAGTTTAGGGGGATTGTCTTCCATATTCTTTTTTTTTAATTAAGATTTTATTTATTTATTTGAGATAGAATGAGAGTGAGTGAGCAAGAGTGTGCACAAGAAGAGTGGGGAGGGGCAAAGGAGGAGGGAGAAGCAGACTCCCTGCTGAGCAGGGAGCCTGATGCGGAGCTGGATCCTAGGACCCTGGGATCATGACCTGAGCCCAAGGCAGACACTTAACGGTCTGAGCCACCCAGGCACCCCCCCGTCTTCCATATTCTTTTTTTTTTTTTTTTAAGATTTTATTTATTTATTTGAGAGAGAGAGAATGAGAGACAGATAGCAAGAGAGGGAAGAGGGTCAGAGGGAGAAGCAGACCCCCCGCTGAGCAGGGAGCCCGATGTGGGACTCGATCCCGGGACTCCAGGATCATGACCTGAGCCGAAGGCAGTCACTTAACCAACTGAGCCACCCAGGCGCCCTTCCATATTCTTTATCTTCCTGTTATGGTCCAAAGTGATCACAGGGTAGAAATAGAAAAGAAATAATAGAAAAAGAAAAGCTTTACATACATATAAAGTTAAATAGAAAACAATTTAAATGTTAAATGAATGGTGATAGCATATATAACTAAGCCTATACAATTTTTAAGAAAGGTCAAATATTTGTTCACTTGGCCCATTTGAAGCTCATGTAGGCATCGTGTATAGACCAAAATTACAGTCAACAGACTCTTTAGCTCTTATCTTTCCAGAGTCAGTTTGCCATAGCAGCTGCTATAGATTCACCTAACATGTAATTTTTTATATTTTACTGAGTCTATTATATCCAATTATATGTTATTTTAAGGATAGTCTGGTAAAACTGAACACATAATTCTAAATAAAGAATCATCATTAGCAGCTTTCACTACAGAATATAAGAACGATGGAAAGGCATGTTGATAATACACAATTTCACCTCTGAGACATGATTTTCTGTCTGTGAATGATCAAAAGCAAAACAAGCTTACTGATATTAATATAGGCCATTTTTCTAACTCTGCCTTCAGCTATTTCAACCTCAAGCTTCCCATTTTCAAAGACATTGGGTCTTAAGGGACATGTTGTATTTTAAACTACTATGTCAAATTGATCTTTTTAAAAATACATTTATGATGCACATCTAAAACAAAATCCATAAAAAAATGGACAGTGTTGGAAACTAGACAAACAACCCCACTAGAATAACATTTTGGATTAAATTTAAAAGCATCCCAGAGACTTAAGTTTAGATGAAATTTTTCTAAATTTCACTTTTAAAAAGTTCATTAAAAAAAAAAAGAAAATCTCTCTTTCTCTTTCTCTCCTGTCAACTCTAACTAGTATTTCCATTTTTAACTGTGAAAATTTGATTGATGTGAAGCTGTACCATTGTCTTCTAATTCAAGGTAAGATTCAAAATAGTAGTATCCACATTATTTAGTGTTAGGCAATACCTGGGCATTTCACTGAGGAAACAGGATCTCTGCCCTCAGGCCCTTTAATTGCCTATGAGTTAATAACTACTCACAAATAGATCTGAAAAGGAAAAATAAGGTTCCTGCTCATTATCATGTGAGTGATGGTGCTAATCCTGGTAAAAAATAAAGGAAGTAGTTTGCTTTGGAGGTCCCATCTCTCCCCATTGGCCCCAACATTCCAGGGCTCTTCACCCCAACCTTCTTCCTCTACCCATAGTAGTGACAATTGTAACCCAGGTAGAAGATGTGTGCATGGCAAGTATTTTTGAGAGAGAAAGGATTTTCAGCAGGCTTTCAGCAGATATTACTTAGGGTAGTAATTCAAAATAAAACATCCATGTGGCTGGGTTGGGATGCTTTAGGAATGCTTTCTAAAACATTTTGAATTATTGTCCTGACCTTTTCAAAAAGCATTTAATCATTCATACAACAAACACTGATGGTACTAACTATATTTATTAGTTAGAGTGCATCTAGGTTAGTCCCCTGATTCTATAAATTAACTACATTCAAACTACCATTTAATGATAATTCTCTGCTGTTAAATGATGTTAGATGCTGAGTGCCAGAACTGGCATCTAAATACTTCACATTCTAAGTTCAAAGAAATGCCAGTAATTGGAGCCAGCATCTTCCCTCTAGGGCTTACAGGAGACACTCTCTCAACATAACCAAAAGACCACCTCCACCACCACCACCATGATTAATATAGGAAAAACACTGGATATGGGAATTGAGGCATGGCTTTCCTGGAAGAGTGCAAGGTTTATAAAGCTGAAAATCAAGGAAGAAAAGATATAGAGTAATTTTTGCCAAAATAGAGAAAGGAAGTCTCCAGGAGAATTATTTTCAGTGACTGTCTGAACAGTCCTGTCCCCCCATTAAGTGGGCAATTGCTGGTAAGTTATTAAAAAGTTTCCAGGATACTAGGCTAGCAGGATGTCTGATGCTGAGTATGGATGAAGGGTTAAGAGGAAGATGGTATTTGAGAAAAGTCAGTGAAACAGCCCACATTCCACAACTAGGTATAAACCAGGATCCATGATTTCCTATATAAATCCTGAATAGAATGGCTGTGCTTCCGCTGTCTTCCTGGTATCAACCCATCCCCAAGAAGACTGCCTGCTAACTAAGGGGACTCCAGCAGTAAGAAGCTGTAAGGTAGATGTCCTGTAAGAAGAGTTGAAGCTAGAAGGAAAAGATTAAAGCTAACCTAGATCTCCCATTCCAGGAGATTGTGGAGGGGACATTCCTGGACCCTCTGAGGAACCAAAGAAGGATGATGAACAGTCAGCATTAAATGGAGAAAAGGCTTGCTGAAGGGAAAAATGAGAAAAAAAACGCCATGTCCATCAGAGCAGAAATACAGGAAAGAGGGAAGGGAAAGATGTCATGTCTTACTCAGTTTGGGCTGCTATTACAGAATATCATGCCCTGGGTAGTTTAAACAACAAAACAATTATTTCTGATAAAAACCATAGAGGCTGAGAAATCTGAGTTCAGGGTGCAAGCATGGTTGGGTTCTGTTAAGGGACCCCTTTCTTGATTTAAAGATGGCCACCTTCTCACATATAGCAAGAGCTAGCTCTCTGGTCTCTTCTAATAAGGGCACTAATCTCAACAGGAACTCTCCACCCTCATAACCTCATCTAGACCTAATTACCTCTCAAAGTCCCCACCTACATATATCATCACAGTAGGAGTTTGGGTTTCAACACATGAATTTGGTGGAACCCAAACATGCAGTCCACAGCAAGTCATAAATCTAATTGAAGTTGGAGGGAAAACTGGAAAGTTTTGAACTGAATGTAAGATTAAGTTACAAAACACACAGGACTGAGTTTAAAAAAAAAAAAAAAAAACCTGGAGGGGTACCCAGCTAGCTCAGTCAGTAGAACATGTGACTCTTGATCTCAGGGTCAGGAGTTCGAGACCCACATTGGGCATAGAGATTACATAAAATAAATAAATAAACAAACAAAATAAAAAAAAAAAACTGGAGAGACTCTTCTGATAACCAAAAAGACTGGAAAGTCATAGAATTGGAAGTAGTACCGCAGCCAGAATTGGAAAGGTCAGCATAGTACAGAGTTACCAGAGAAATAAATCTAATTCATGTTTAACCCTAACAAGTTGAGGGTCCTTGATAAACTCATTACAGATTTTTAAAAATTTGTATCATATTAAAATACTTTTT
This sequence comes from Halichoerus grypus, assembly GCF_964656455.1. Classification (NCBI taxonomy): domain Eukaryota; kingdom Metazoa; phylum Chordata; class Mammalia; order Carnivora; family Phocidae; genus Halichoerus; species Halichoerus grypus. Next base: position 75,449,121 of record NC_135719.1, read on the forward strand.
AGAATAAAAACCAATCCCTGAAAATCATACCACACTAACATAGTGCTACTATTTCATAAATTCCTTTTTAGTGCTTGCCCATATAGTTACATATTTTACATAGTCACACCCATAGTATAATTTAAATTTTGTATTTTTTGTTTCCCATATCATATTCTAGCACATTTTAATCATCCATTGTAAAAAAAAAAAATACATTCCATTCCGTTGAATTGTTAGTTTATAATTTCTAACTATTGTGTTTTCTTTTTTTAAATTTTTTTAAAGATTTTATTTGAAATAGAGTGAGAGAGAGAGAGAGCACAAATGGGGTGGGGACAGAGGGAGAAGGAGAAGCAGGCTCCCTGCTGAGCAGTGAGCCCCATGCAGTTTTGTGATTTTATTGAATCATTTCTCAGGATCATTGGTCGCTTATTAAGGTTTTTGATATAATAAAATGATCAAATTTGTCTCCAAAAGTTTTACAATGCAGCCAGCAATAAATACAGATACTGGCTTCCCCACAATTTCACCAGCATTATATAATATATTTTTAAGTTTTACTTACTTTAATAGATATAAATTGGGCCTGTATTCTTGTTTTAATATGCATTGCCTTGGATTCCTCATGAAAATGTACATTTTTCTTGTTTACTGGTTTTATTCTCTCCTGGATAAGCTGCCTCTTCAAAACCTTAGTCCATTTATCTATCTGGGGTCTTGATGTCATCCCATGTATTTAAATGAGCTCTTTATAGATTAAAAATACCAACTCTGTTCCACTTTAAAGCTAGTTAAACTTCTCTCGTTCTAACCCTCCTTTATAATATGCATGTGCACAAGCATGGACACATACATCCCCTAACTCTAAAGAAGGTTCTCCTTTATTGAATTGTTCTTGCCTTCTAAATTATTCAAGAGCTTATGCCATTTGGGAGGAGAGGTTCATCATTAAGTATATGATTCCCACTCAAGTAATTACATTCTGCTAATTGGGGCTATTCTTGTGGCATTCCTGAGGGATAGGATTCTCTGAGACTGAGAGGCTTATTTTGAATAGCCGGGGACAATGTGCTCCATGTGTGGGCAAAAAAATCCTTCTCTAATATTCCTTGTCCCTTGACAATTATTGAAAAAAGATCCATTTACATTTCATCTACACATCCTCATACCCCACTCCTGTGCTAGAACAGAAAGTTTGAAGCCATTATATAGTCCCACAGAGAGGAAGGCCCCACACAGCCTTAGAAGGAGGCCTGCATGGAAGATAATAGTATGGGGACGAATGGGTGTCCTAGAGCAAATAACAGTCAAGATGATGCCTCTTCAGATGTCTCAATACAGTTATACCAAGTGCCCAGGGTCTGCTTCTCCCAGGGCAAGATTTTTGAGTGGTATGAGTAAATACAAGTGTGTGCATTTCTGTGAAACCTTAGAATAAGACTTTCTGCTCATATTATTGAGGCGTAAGGGCCCCTCAGAGTCCTCTTTGTAAAATCAAGGAAGTTATTCTGGAATCTGTAGCAATACTCCTTGAGCCTGGCTCCCATGCAGAAACAACACTGCTTCAGTAAGAAGTCAATGACTATTTCCCATAAGGCTTCTTCTCTAAGAATGTTAAGTCTTCAGGCAGAAAAGGAAAATATAGCAGCAAGTAGGGTTGTGAGAAATAATTACGTGATAAGGCTGTGTGGTTTGTAGGTGAAGACAAATTGTTTTGAAGACTATAAAGACTTTCTGGGTGCACATAAAACACACACGAATACTTGCAACAACAGTCTCCATTGTATTATTCATAAATGACTTATTTCATCCTCTCTTTCTAGTTTTCTTAAATTTACAAAGATCAGTTTACATTATACCTTTCTACCAAATATCTTCTACATTATATTAATAAAAGATTTGTCCTAATGAAAAAATAATAAATCCAAGAAAGGGCCAAAACCTTATTAAAGATTTGAACATCTCCAACTCCTGACTACTGTTAAATTGCTTGTATTTCTATGAACAAAGAACCATGGAATTACATGATTCATATAGGTCATCTGCTAAATAAATCATTGTTCTATTGGCACATTGTCAAAACATTAAAGAGAGGAAGATTATTACTACTTTTTTTCACCACTCTTGGTAAATGAAAACAAAGTCCTATACTTAGATAAGAAAGACAACTGCCCACATGGATGACTACAAAGCTAAGGTTAAGATTCTTCTGTTCAAAAATGTTTTTCTCAACCACTCTTTCAGTCACTTCTGAAATAAGAGATGGACTTTTGGGCAATTTTCCCATTAAACTTCAAATAGCCTCCAAAGAGGACAATTTATAAAGACACTGTCAACCATTCACATTTTGGTATGAATTTCTTTACCATACTCCTTCTATTTTCCTATTTGGGAAAAATGGTTTTGAAAGGAGAAATAAGGAAAATGTTGATCCAGAGAATAGAAGACCCTAAATACAGGCAGTACAAAGGCAATAACTTTTTTATTCTAAGCCACAAATGCAGGATGAAAATCCATCAAGAAATCTTTGCCTATTAGTTCAGTTATTTATGAATACAAGGTCTGAATTAACTCAATCATGAAAAAAAAAAAATCCACTTAAATTGTTGCCTCATAGAACTACTCTGGTCTGAATTTACTTTTTAGAAGAGTGAGATCAGAGGAGCCCTGCTCAGATTTTATGTTCTGGCAATTAAACTAATTCCCTAAATTCAGCCCCTGGGGTAGACATGGCTAGTTGCCTACCCAATATCCTTTTTCACTTCTGCTTCTCAATAGAACCCTGACTTTTTGGAGATGCAGCAAACTGTCCAGTTAAAACATTTGCTTTTCCAGACTCTGTAGCATGCTAATCATGTGGCACAGTCCTGCTCTATGAAATGTAAGCAGATGTCCACTGGGATTGATGGGAAAGCTGTTGCTTTCTTGATAGAGTCACCATCCATTCCTGATTCCTTCTTCACTCCTTTAACTTTCCTTTTTGTTTGATGAAATATTAGCATACGACATGGCAGCAAGCATCCTTCTTGCAGTCACAAGATGCCAAGCTTGAGTGCAAATGCCTACAAACTATGTCTGGCAGAAAAGAAAGATGGACAAAAATAGATTCTTTAGTGGCATTATTGAGTTGCCACACCTACCCTGGACTGCCTACTCCAAACTTCTTGTTGCAGGAAACAAAGCCCTGCCTGCCAGGGCCACTGTGGACGTTTTCTGTTATTTGCAGCCGAATATATCCCCTAACAGGGGGATCCTGTTCTGACCATACACAGATACCAGATCAGAACAGATATCAGTACATCCTTTATTAAAACTTGCTTTAAGTAGTATCCTCTGGATTTCTAAGCAAACACACAAAGAGAAATAAAGTCCTCTGTGATGAACACATCACTTGCTCAGAGCTGTGTTCTCCCTGACATGTCACATGCATTGATTTCTTTCCCCCATTCAATAAGTATGTATTGAATGCTTACTACAGTCTAGTCACTCACAATACACTAGTGAACAAAATACATAAAATCCATCTGTTATTTGAGTTTATATCGAGTTTCCATAAAAAAAAAAATCTTGTTTTTTTTAAGAGACATGCTCACTGATTGGAGTGGCATGAACTGAACATTTTACTTGTCAAATGGTTAGCCTGGTATCATATAGAATTGAAAACATCCCCTCCATACAGGTTTAGGAATAGTTTCTAACAGGGAATATATCACTAAAGTCATACTGAACTTTAAAAGCAGAGGATTCATGAATGAGTGCTACAATATACAAATTAAAATTGTCAAAAATCTTGTCTGAGCAAAGAACTTTTAGACATCTAGGTTTTACTTTTTTCCCTTTCATTGGCTTTAATTCTAATATCTGTCTAGTAATGTAGTAGGGGTGGGTGAAAAACAACCCTCGGGTTCTCAATAAAGTGTGTTTGTGTGTTAGACACTGTGAAGAGTGTTTGGAGAAGAAGCAAGCTCACAAAAGATTTAACCAGCCACTCTCCCCAACTTCACGACAGCTTAAATTATCTATCCAAACTCTCCGTGACATACTTCTTGAGACCAGCCGTTAGACTTTTCACAGGTAGGGCATCAGGAACATCTGATGTTTAGAAACCAACATTCTTTGTGCATTTAGGTAGGGACTGATTTTTTACTTTGTCTTTTCCCCCATGGACACAGCATTCTTGAACTGATCCTGAGTGTTTCCCTGGCTCCATAATGCATGAGCCTCTTATGGTGCTAGCTGATTTGGGAAGAGGCACAATGTATAATAACCCTGTGTAAATTATATGAAACTAGAATGGAACCTAGGCATGCAGTAATTCATGAGTACAACTCAGAATGCTCAAGGCCGGATGCACTATATTTTCCACCAGATCAGCTCCCTTCTATGATTTAGATCTAATAGGATACACATACTGTTTGTTTGTCTTTGTATTGGCAATATGCTTATAATGAATTGTATGGTTTCCATGAGCATAGTAAGGATTGAGTGAATTAATTTTCCTGTTTGGTGATACCAGTTTGTCCTATTCCAACACAAAGTGTCAATGATGTCAGAATTGTGCTTGAGAATAAAATATGAATATGTGCACTTACGCTTGAATATAGGCCTATGAGTTCTTTTTTATTAGATTACTAAACGTGTGTGTATATACATACACACTCCTACATATAAATATATAGCTTGTTCCCAGAGTGGTCCATTCAAATCCTGCACACAAATGTAGTGCGTATATGCCCCCAAGCTCCCAGAAGAACACATACTGATTCCAAAGGAAATTGATTTAGAGGCAAACTATGTGTTCATTCTTTAAAACTTCTTGTCTGAAAGTCCAGAAGTAAAAAATCCTACCTTGTATGACTTGGTCAGGGAACCACACTTGAACAACCATGCCTGACCTATGTTCCTGAGGTAGCATGAGGTCACAAATATTCTTTTGACTGTTCTAGTTTTGAAGCAATTATGAAAAAAATTCCCATTTTTCAATTTTGTTGATGATGTGATTAAAATATAATATGTCCTTTAAAGGATTTTTTGGTAAGTCTAAAGGATAGAGAGACAATAAGGTTGCATGTGTCCCCTTTCCCTACCTTCACAAATACATACCTGGAGATCTACTCTTACTGATGAGTATCTTTAAAAATTATAGGCAATGAGGATAGGGAAAGAATTTAAAAATAGTTTTCAAAGTCAAAATACAAAATTAAACAGCTAAAGAAAATAAACATTTCTCAAGTCAATTTACCTTGTAATAGATGAACTAAATGTACGGTCTTTTATTGGCTTAAAAGAGAAAAATACTAAATATAAATTTTGCTTTATGAAATTCAAGTGTTTTGTTAAAATATAACTGGCTGTACTTATTACCTTCCCTTCCAATACTACCAAACACATACACACAGTCAGAATAAACCTTAAGAAGACAGGTGCATGCTTTCATGGTATTTTTTTTTTAAGATTTTATTTATTTGTTCGAGAAAGAGAGACAGAGCGCGAGCACGGGGGAGGAAGCAGAGGGAGAGGGAGAAACAGACACCCCCACTGAGCAAGGAGCCAGGAGGGGCTAGATCCCAGGATCAAGACCTGAGCGAAAGGCAGCAGCCTAGCCCACTGAGCCACCCAGGTGCCCCCCCCCATTCATGGTATTTTGATGCAAGTCACAAATGATGCATAAGAATGGGAAAGAGTTAAAACTCCTTTCTGTACTTCCGAAAAGATAAATTGAATTACAATCAATAATTATCAACTCAGAAGAGGTCAAAGGGTGGGATCCTTTACTGAGCAATAAAATATCAAACCTTAACTGAGGACAGGATAATGACGTGTTGGAGGGCATGTTCTTTCTCTAGGGAATAAACGTTTATAGGATATCATTGCTGTTGTTGAATCTATTTGTATTATTGTAGCCATTCCTGTCATCGATTGACTTGAAGTTGTTTGGCGTGTTCCGTCATATATGAATCTATGTTCAGACTAAACAAGCACCTAGGACTATCACTGGGGCCTGATATAGTTTGAGCCAACCAAACTTCTAAATACATGTCCTTGGTTCTGATAACAGATTAATATGGTGAACTCTCAAAGTCAATTTGGGTTCCCTTTGTTTCTCTTAATGTCAGTATGTCTGAACAACAGGTCTGATATAACTCAATGTAACACTCAAGGTTAACATATACAAATAAACATTTTTCAAGTCAAATTCCATAGAGAGACAACAATAAGAATACAAAAAATATTGCTATGTCAGAAAAATGGTAGCAACAATAGCAGTTTTTTACATTTGATAAATCACTTATGGATTAACAATTTCACGATTGAGTTCTTAAGTTAGAAAATGTCTCTAGTCATTATAAAAGTTTACTAATTTACAATAGAAATGTGTTCAAAAGTCAGTCAGAAGGTGGTCAAAACCAAGCCTTTACAATGGATTTAAAAATCTATCAGTATGCATGAACTTCCAACTTCTATAAAATTACTTCCCTCAGTTTTTCTAATATATCTGTTAAAATTTCATCTCATGAAAATCCTCCAAAACTTGACTATATTATTCTGCTGGGAGTGTGGCAACTCAAGCAGCAGCTCTGACATTGAAACTGCTGTTGATGTTTTATCTTCTTTTTATCACTTACCCCAAACAGGCCTGATAGCTACTTGCCTGGAGCTAGGTCAGAACAGACAAGCCTTCTGAGCGGGCTCACTGAGGAGGTCGCCTGCCTGATCCGACCCTTCCTCTCCAGCAGTAAGTGGGTTTCCTCTGTGCCATTTCCACACTTGTAAACATTGCACTCAGTAGGATCCCCCAGGAGCAGAAAAAAAAAAAAATCTGACTCTTGCCCCTTCTTTCTTATCTTTTTCTCCTCAGAGTGGGGGCAGGGGGAGGATGGGTTTTTAAGCTTTGAGGCTGAGAAAGGTTAGCGAGGCTTCAAAAAACTTGGTACTTTTCAATGAACAATCAAACATTCTTTTTAGAAACTTTGTTCTCAACATTGTTAGTGATAATGTCAATGCTAAGATCAAAATAAAAACTATTTATGGGGGGGGAGGGTGCTCCAAGTCAGTGATTTCTAGACTTTTCAATTTTATGAACCTGAAAATTAATCAACAGTAAAAAACAATGGGGAAACAGACATAGAGTTGCCAACTTTTCATTTTCCCTTTCAGGAATCTTCATCTCTATCCTATCATGAAAAGACAATTTGATACTAAAGTAGTGAGAAGAATCCCTGAGTAAGATGTAGTTTCTTATCAAGCTGAATAATTTGGCTTAATAAAATGCACACTACTTTTTGTTTTTGCCATCCAGTAATATCATCAATGACTGGCACCAACTGATATATATCCAAGCCATAAGCATATGCCCAAGGAGCAGACAGATGTTGTCTTTTTAGTTAGTGGTTTCCATTATTTTTATATTCAATATTGTATCAGTGTTTTGGGGCCTAGAAAGAATTTGATTAGGGTGGTTCATTAACATCTTGCTTCTCAGAAACAGAGACCATGAGAATTTCTGTGACTTTCCAAATCCACTTGTTCAATCCCTTCATTTTGTAGAAAAGAAATTTGAAGACCAGCAGAACCCAGTTTCTAAACATCACACAACTCCCCCAGACTACAGGTGTCAGCTTCCATCTGCCTATACCCATATGGTCACTTTTCAAATTTATAGTCAATATTTGAGGGTCTGATAGATATCAGATACTTTTATGTGTTATTTCAGTTATGCTTATAGTGTACTTCACCTTTTGTTGTAGAAGTTAGTTGTCCCAATATGCAGATAAGGAGAATAAAATCAATAACTAACTCAACCTCGTACTGCTAGGAAGTGGTGAAGTGGCTATTTAGTGAGAGCTTCTCTAAGTTAAATGTTTGTATGTTTTACCATGTAATTAGAAGTTGTTTATCAAGTGGATCCATGGGCCCCGCACTCTGATTAGTGCTACAGCATGGACCAGCTAGGTTGAGGATACTAGGGTTATCATGAAAAGAAAAAAGAAGTCCCTTGAGTTTTACCTGCTCCCTTCTATTTATTAAGAGGAGAGTGAAAAAAAAATCTATTTTAGTAAGAATAATCCAGTGCGGTACATGTCTAAGAATACTGGGCAAGTCAGATGGATGCCCCCTCCAGATCCCGATACATTGGCTCTGAACCTCTTGATTCCAGGCAATAATGATGGCTCCTTCCTCTAAATTTTGCATCATTTCCTGTCCCTGGTTAATTCTTTTGGTACTACCTCATGATATCTACTATACTGTTGGATAAAATTATGGTTTATTTTAGGTCACCATTTATGTTTTCCATATGCTTAGACAAAGTGCCTCCCTTTCCTCACCCTAGTGCCAGTTCCGTGCGTATGTCCCATTTCCCCTTGAGGACAACGATTAAGAACCTTATTTTGTATGGCACAGGCCTTTAAAGTAGAGAAATTATTTATTAATTGCTCTCGTTTTGGTTAAAAGTGCCAGGAATAGGCAAATTGTACAGTAGACAATGTTTGTCTCTAGCTGTATTGTCTCATCTCTTCTTTCAATACTTTTCTCCTCTTTATGTTATTCTCTTCTATGCCTACACCCCCAACCCAAAAGAAAGTAGCCCCTTAATACTTCCTAATAAACCTTTGTTGCTCTTTCTAGAAAATTACTTTCCCTCTAATTAAAACTTGCAGTCTTTCTGTGTGGCCTGAGCTCAGATACATGTCACTGGTCACAGAAGTTGAGCTAATTAGCATGAAGTAATCTATTAACAGAAGCAAGCATAAGGTATAATGCAGATATTTGCAAACACAAGACTTGAATCTATTCACTCAACTTTTGTGATTAACACTTGAGTATGCATTATGGTTCTCAGTGTTTCCACTGAGGTAGGGAAACTGAAGGGACTCCATTTTAGAAAGGCTCCATCTCTGCTGTTTTTCTTCTAGGCTCCATTTACTCATGATCCATATTTTGCCTCTGAATAAGCCAAAGAAGCTATGTTCCCATTTCAGGGGGAAAGCAAGAAAGTTAATCTCTGAGTTTTGTCCTAGGCCGCAAACACTTGATAACATCTAAGAAGAGCCAGATCTCAAGCACGTTCCAGGACATTAGCTTCGAGCAAATCTCTGCTGTCACTGGCATCATTACCTTTGGTAATTTATGAAATAACACCTATTGTTCACCTGACATTCACCTTTGATCAGACCCTACCTTGGAGTCCCAAAGGAACGCAAACCCTAGACCCCTTTCCAATATAAATCCCTAACCTTAAGCAACAATGAGACTCATTCTCCTTTCCTTTTTGAGTCTCCCACACACGCCGTCTGTTCGTCTCTACCTGTCACTTAAACTATTCAGTAAACTTTGTTTTCATGTTCTCTGGCTCGCATTTGATTTCTACCTACATGAAGCCAAGGACCTTCTTGGATGGTGCTATAGGACTCTCCCCTGGGTTTTCAGATGCAGCCTGCCTGCATCATCACCATTAAGTAAAGTTCATAATTCATTGTACTTATTATATAATTCATGGACCCTTGTTTTGAAACATTCTGTTTTTCAAACAAAATTCATTTTAAGCCATATTTGGTTTCCCATTTTATTGTACATACACATCTGTTAATCAAAGCTTCTGGTCATCATGAAGTAACCAGTATATAATCTTACTAAACTGGTAGAATTCTAGCCAACCGACAAGAAATTCATCTTTTTAAACAGTCTGTGCAGTCTTATCATTGTAGATGGATAATTTCCTTTGACATTTTCAAATAGTGACTGTAAAACACATGGATTCTCCAATATTACCGTCACATTCCTGGTGGTCCAGTAAACCCGTATTTAGAATCACTGGTGAAACACTATAAACTGAGCTTGGTGCTAAATGCTCAAAATAGGACATTAAATAAGCCAAGGGCCCTTCCTTGATATGCTCAGGGTCTACTTTCTGATATGGATAACCTTGGCTTTTGAGTGCACAACACCTGCCAGGATTTCTACCTCCCCCATGTTTATTTATTTCTTGACCACCTAGGGCTATCCTCAAGACGGAGCACTTAAGCACAGTTATCTTTTGTTATCTTAAGCACTGTGAATAATTCAATTACTTCCTGACTAGCAGGGGGGATTGCATCTGCTCCCAGGGTGACATTAAACAAGGCAGCAGAGGGTAAGTTTAAGATCACTCACCTGAAGGGTAGACCATCCTCTGGATGTGAATCTCAGCTCTTCCACTTTTGAGTTAAGGGACTAGGGCAAGTTTCTAACCCGCTTTATGCCTCACTTTTCTTATCTGAAAAACAGAAATAACAAAAGTACTTACCTTCTAAAATTTTATGAGGATTAAATGACATCTGTAAAGCCTTTAACAAAATAATGGCATGTAGAAAGTGATGTGGGAAACAAAGGCAGAAGAAAAATTATTAAATTTCCTTACTACCTACAGCCCACTGACAAATCCTTAAAACAGGCAGAGTGACATTCCTCTAGGGACTCAACTGCCTCTAAGTCTATGTCAACACCTTGCTAAGATCAAAAGGCCCACCTAGCCCCCCCAATCCTGCAAGTCTGCTTTAACATATAAAAATTCCTTCAGAAATTATCCTTTATCTCAAAACCCCCAAGATATGTGTTGGCAATCATACCCCATGCATATGACCCGCCGATACACATCTGAAGGGTCTCGTAATTAAGGTTTTATTAGATGGTAATAAATGACCTTTTCTCGACAATAGCTAAGTCCCCTCAAGATCCTGAAAACCTTGTTTCCAAAATTCCTTAGAGACTTATGCTATCCCTAAAACCCCCGCCCCAACTCGTAGGTATAAAATCACCACCCCTCACGACCCCACTGCAGCTCTTTGTGCCCACAGGTCCTGTCCCCGTGTTTTAATAAAATCACCTTTTTGCACCAAAGATGTCTCAAGAATTTTTTTTTTTTGGCCATTGGCTTCGAACCCTAACACTCTTTCCTATTCAGAAAGTGCTTAATAAATTTCATCTATTATTACTGTTATTATTACTATTATTAAAGGGGAAAATAAGAACAATAAAAATACTAGGATACTGAGACTTAAAAAAAAAAAAAGGATGCATCCTTATGGATCTTTAGCCAGAGACTTACCAGATTTGAGGTGATCATCATCATTTTGAGAGTTAACAAAGGACAGGTGGAGGTAGATGGGAAAACAAGAGCAAGGAAGGTGAAGCAACAGGACAGAAAAGTTTCAGTTATGGTCCAAAGGACTTCATGTCTCTCTTTCCTGAGTAATTTTGTATGACTACGTTTCTAATTTTAAATATCATAATATGGTTAAAATGGAATAAAAATAGACACTGCTTGTTTTAGAGAAGAAAAGTGCTGAGGAATTCTACAATGTTAAGTGGAGAGATTGGCCTTGTACATAGTTCAAACGAAAATGAAATTAATAATGAAGCTAAGTCAGACCAAGACTTCCAACTTCCAACTCTCAAAAGTTCTGTTACTAAATTTCAGTGTTGGATTAGCAAGGAGTCAAAATTTGTTCTGTAACCTTAAAATTTGAAAGCTTTATTAGTTTCCTGTTTCTGCTCTAACCAATTACCACAGTCTTAATGACTTCAACAACACGAATTTATTATCCTACAGTTCTGAGGTAGAAGTCCAAAATGGATCTCACTGGGTTGAAAATGAGGTTTTGGTAGGGCCTGGGGTAAAGTCCATTTTCTTGCCTTTTCCAGCGTCTTCGAGATGGTGTGCATTCCTTGGGTAGTAGTCCCCTTCCATCTTCAAAGCCAGTAACAGCCAGTCAAGTCTCTCACATTGCATCTCTCTAACACTGACTCCTCTGCCGCCCTCTCCCATTTAAGAATCCTGTGATTATAATGGGCCCACCTGGATAATCCAGGCTAACCTTCCCCCAGATCACGGTCAGTCGATTAGCAACCATAATTCCATCTGCAACTTTATTCTTCCTTTGCCATGTAAACTAGCATATTCAGGGGTTCTAGGGATTAGGATGTCGTCATTTTGAAGGGCCACTCTTCTGCCTACCATAATAGTGTACTGACTGCATTCTGCCTTAGCTCTTCATGCTTATAGAACTCAAACCGAATAGATCCAAATTTTACATTTTCATATATAGGTAATTAATATCATTAATGGAAATTACTTCTGAAGTCCAGTTAGAAAGCAGTTCTCCTCACTTAAAATTTGGGAAAATTGATCAACATTTCTGAGCAACAATCCCCTCACTTTAAATCATAATATCTACTTCATATTGTTGTGAGAATTAAATGAATTAATTTATGTAAAGAACTTAGGATGACACAAAATGAGCAGTCCATATAATTATTATTATTGCATTATTATTATCATATCAGTTATTATCAGCTTTATGCTCTCTATAATCTCTTAAATTCATGTGTAGTTTTATATATTCCTCAGTCATTATCAATTCACCCATTTATTCAGTCCATCCATTGATCCACCAGCATTTATTGAACATCTATTGCAGAATGGAGAGCATACTACACACAATAGGAATAACAAAATCTAATTGGATAGCACTTTGCAGTTTCATCTGTTTATCTTATCTGACTCTACTTAGAAGAAATGGTTCCTGCCCTTAGTAATTTATAATCTCTTTGAGAAAAACAACAGTTTACATACAAATCCAGCCAAATACCACAGACATGGTATTGAAGGTTTGCAACACTGACAATTCACTAAAGCCTGAGACTCATTATGAGTAGCCTGTGAAGTAGGGGGATCACACCAGGAAATGATAGTATCCACCATCTCAGCTGAGATTGGGCTCCTCTCTCATAACAGTGAAGACTAGGACCAGCAGGTTAACTAGTCCCCAACAGTTAAAGAGAAAAAGAACAACGAATGTAGGCAAAGAGGAAAATAATCTGTGGTGTGGTTGCTGTTAATACCTCCATAAATTCCTCCATCAAACAGTTAAATCCATTCTACAAATGTCCAGGTTATGCTTCTTCCAAATAAGGGAGTGGTTGAAAAAAAATGTATTTGCACAAAATTTCTCAGTCTGTGACCCGAGAACATTTTATAGGGCAAGCACTGTGCCTCTTCCCCCACAGTTGGTATTTTAGTATATCCACTTGCTGTTTCGTAAGTTAATCATTGATTTGATAATCATTTCACACTTTAGAGGACAGCACAGGGGGAGTTTGGGTAGTATTCTCCAAGGTAAAGAAAAGACCAGTACAAAATAGATGGAATGGGGAACCCAAAAAAGAAATAGTAAATGAGGGCACAAGACAAGAATTTATAGCTTGACTATTCCATTCCTTCCATGAATCTCTTGAATCTGGTTGCCCACCCGGAGCTTGGCTCCCAGGTGGATTTCTGGGAAGAAAAAGCCACCATTTGCTCCCTTTACCCTGGGGCCACACAGCTGCCAAGTGTCAGCTGTACAGAGGTGCATCAGAGGCCTGCAGTCAAAAGGCAGCAGGATGGCCAGTTGCCATGAATTTCTGCAGCGTGTCTGGCATCTTGGCATCTTGCTGCTCTCCCCCTCCCCCCAGGTTAATTGCTGAGAATCTCTGCCTTGAATGCTGCTTACCCTACCAACTTCAGCTGCTGCCCTCCTTTCCCTATGCTGCTCTAATACCTTACCTCCTTACACCCTGGAAGGGAAATTAAGTCTGTCATATACCTGGCTGTACTTGTGAGACCACCTAGGCTCTAATGTAAATGTTTCTTCCCCCCTCACACACCCCCACGGGTAAAGGCAGAATTGCCGCGTCCCCCTTGGACCTGATTGCTAGGCAACACTCAGCCATGTGAATTTGTCACTTCTGTTTGGCGCAAATTTCAATTTCACCTCCAACTGTAACAACACTGCTTGATATATTTTAGATGCCACTGTGGTTGGATGGCATCCCAGGAAAGATGTGAAGTACTGCTGCCAGGAATGAATGATTGGCATTGGGTAAAGCAATTCTCTGAACTCAGCCTTGGCATACCATTAATTGTTAAGTCTGTTCTGCTACCACCAACCTCTTGTCAGAATCATGTCTATTGTAAGCCTTTGAGACAAGAGTCCAAATGGTAGAGCTCTCTCCCTCTGTAAGATCCGAATTATGTCGATAATGAAGAAGTGGATTTCTCGGCTCACAACATATTACTTCTTTCTACTTTCATCTATTGGCTGTACTGCCATGTACAAAGAAAAATAGTTCTACGTATGAATATTACTGAGCTAAGAGCTACTATGTGCCAATTCAGATTCTGGCCCTGATAAGAGATTTACCTTCCCTTTGATTTCTTCATCACAATCTGCTTTCATTCGTGGTAACAATTAAATACTGCTATGAGGGAACAAGTTATTAATGGAAGAAGATAAAAATTAATGCCAAACATACTCTGCTGACAATAAATATATAATATTTGACATGCAAAATTTACATACCGACATTAAATCAGAAAACACACAACATGCAAACAATTATAATTTTTGAATAAACACGTACCATCGCTGGCAAGATATAATGCTATAATTCCCAAAGCCTCCATCTAATGTGGTCTGTCCAATGTTTCTATATACATGTTGAATATTATTTGTCCTTAAAGACACGTTCAATCGCATAGCCACCTTCATCAAATATCCTTAAATACTATACAACTGCCCAATCGCAAAGATGTGACAGTGCACAATGCTTTCATTTCTGTGCTCTGTGCTAAATAACGGTGAAAATAGTAAATCTGTTTTGATTTCCTCTTCAGCCCCTCCATCCACCAACTTTTCAGTCAATTGATTATTTTTTTTCCTCAAATCAAAACATCCTCAGAAAGCTTGGAAATATTTTCCTGGAATAAGTCTAATTAAATAGAAGGAGTCAGTCAGCTATGAGTGAGAATAATGTTTCAGACTGCGTGCATTCTCTGATTCACTGGAAACAAAAGGAGTTTCTGTAACAGTGTGAATGAACCATGAAGTGTGCATGTTCTTTTAAGAAAGGCCAAGGGTGCAGTTCTATTTTCTTAGCTCTGCTTTCATATTTATGTGTCTCATTTCCAGCTCATTGCTGATGCCTCAGTTGTGCTATCCATCACCACTTTTATCCTCCTTGTTCCTCAAAAAGAACATAAAATCCTTTTTTATGTGGTGGTAATATTATTGCAAATAAAAGCAAATACCAAAATCTTTATTAGTCTGCCAAAATAATAAACTATTTAATAAAAGCATGCTGTAAAAATAAGGTCATTTGCATCACTCAAGTTACTTGCAGGAAATACAGAGAATTATTGGTCAAAAAAGTACAAACCGACAGCAATTATTTCCGTCGTTCATCTGATGCACTGTGCATTAGGGTTAAAATTCTGTTGATATTTTGCATATTTCCTGAATTTAAATGCCTTTAATATTGCTCAAAACTGGTTTGGAAATTGGAAAATGGAAAAAAAAAAAAGCCAAATTCTCACAAAATCCTGATTTCCTGTTTGTAAAAAGATCTTTGGTGAGCGAAAAAGACTAAGTAGAGTGGTCTCTTTTCTGATACCTTTTTCACAAATGTGGAAGCTGACCTACTGATAACCTTGATATGCTAAGATTTATTGCCTAAATATTTACCATTTTAATATCCAATATTAATTTTATTTGCTTTGGATTTGTGGCCATGCTTCAGCTGTATAATTTTCCCCTCTTTGTATTTACCTTTTGTCATTTCTGCATGCACACCAATATAAGATATTTTTTTGAGAAGGTTAGTTTAACAGTGAAAGTTAACAATAAATGTACTATTTGTAAATAAATGTCTAATGTTTGACCTTTTACCCTATTGTAGTACAAACCCACCGATTATTTTTCCCTTGTAAGTTCCATCCTCAGCTGGCAGATTTGCAAATATGTTATTCATATGCTTATAACATAACCAAATAAGTAGGGTGGTAAGGACTGAAATATCATTTGTACAGTCCTTACATTGCCAAGAACAACCTGTATACCAGTTCTTCTACATAAAAAGCAAACACAACAATTAAATATTATAAATCTTTTTAAGACTATATATAAAGTATTTACATTATTTATTTCATGATGACATTTAAAATCATGAAAAGCTCATCAAACTCAAGGTATTACTATTTTTACTTTATAAAGCCTTTGTCTATGGTTATTCTCTTTGGGCCACAAATTAATGATGCCATTTTTATTGACATCAGGTTAACCTAAGAAAATAAGGTGCAATTTCTATACAACCCGAGGGATAATTTAACTATGAAAATTTGGACACGTGAAATAATACTTTTAGAAGCAAATAAAGGCAATTAAATCCAGACACTGTGTTATGGCCTGAAATCTGTCTCCCTCAAAATTCATATGGTGAAGCCCCAGAGCCTCAGTACCTCAGAATGTGACTGTATTTGGAAATAGGGCCTTTAAAGAAGTCAATGCTAAATGAGATCATATGGGCGGGTCCGAATCCAATGTGACTAGTGTCCTTCCAAAAAGAGAAAATTTGGACTCATGAAGAAACACCAGAGATGCAAACCTAGAGGGATGACCAAATGAAAAAGCAGCAATAGGGCAGCCATCTGCAAACCAAAGAGAGAAGCCTCAGAAGAAACCAGCCCTGCCAACACCTTGATCTTGGACTTCCAGCCTCCAGAAATGTGAGAAAATAAATTTCTGTTGTTTAAGCCACCCAGTCTGTGCTGTTTTCTTATGGCAGCTCTAGCAAACTAATGTGCTCTGCAATATAAATAGGAATTTTTAAAAAATCTATTTGTGATATCAAATCATATATAGTATTTATTTTGACCAACTCTACCATTCGAATGCATTAAAGATAATCCAACTGACAGTGAGCAACTCAATGTCATGATACAATAAAAATCCAACCTGAACCCCTAAAGTTTGTGTTATCACACAGATGTCATCTGAAAATCTTGCTTTATATTTGAAATTCTTTGTGTCTCAGGAGTTCTTAACCTGGGGTCCATAGAAGATAAAAAAAAAAAAAAGCCTCTTAATATTTATTATATACCACATTTTGTAGGCTTTGCAGATATTCATTATAATGGGGAGAATGTGTCATCCCCAAAAGTTAGAACCGTTTAAACCTTGGGACACTGTTTCTATTTGATTAATCAGTAGGCAAGAGAGATTATTCCCTAATGGAAATAAAACCTAATGCTATATACTTTTATTAGTAGGTTTAGATGGATAATCATTTATCATCAAATGAATGCTCTGGCTAGTCCACAGTGAGATGTTTGACTCAGTGGAGAAAGTCATGGGACTTGAAAATTTTATCAGAGGACTAGATAAACCTTTTTTATCCCTTCATAGTTAGATGTTTTCTGAGACAGTTTACTGGCTTGTCACTTCCAGGCTCATAAGGATCACGTAAGTTCTGAATATTGGCAATATGGTAAGTTCTAAGGAAAACATCTGCAAATTTAATGAATTTTATTCTCTGCAGAGAACAGCCTGAGATTAAATTTTTAATCTGGGCTAAGTGTTGTGTCTTAGTCAAGACACTGTGGTTATTCCTAGAAGGTCACAGTTCTTTCTTGGTATCATCTATAAGAGATTAAGAAGCTCTCCTAAACAAAGCTGACATCTCTCAAATAGTACTTTTTGGATTTGTCTATGTGAGTTTATCTAAATTCTCACCACCATCCTTCTGGATTCATCAAATTCAGTACTGGGGATTATGCCAAGGGGAAAGCAATCGTGTGTGGGAGAATCAAAAGAGCTGAAACATAAAATCTCCAAGATGCTGGTTTGTGGCCCAGTTATCTGCTCTGGAATATGCCTTAAGTATAACATAGAAGAAAGGATGTTTTTCACCTTTGGCCACTCATATAAAGAATCCATTCTTGGCATTCTTTTTTTCTGGAGACGTAGTGTAGATCTTCTGAGAGGGCATCAGAGTAGGTTGCAGCCTGTCTCAGAGGTAGAGCAGGCAGCAGAAGTACTACCACAGCTTCCAGGACCAATAGATACCAAGGTCTCTTAAGGGGCCAACAGTTTTGAAGTCCAGCTAGAGGCATCATCTGATTTGCTGCCATGAGTAGAGACTCACATTCTCAGAAACATTTGATGAGGGGAACTTCTGGGAAAATGACTGGAATTCCTGCTATTAAGAGCAATGTGGACTTGGAGCACTGTAATCTGTTTATAAATGTAAATGAGACAATTTTTACCATATGGCACTTAAAAAAATCCTTTTTTACACAGGAGGAAACTATAGCCCAAAGATGATAAAGGTCTCAAAGTTTATAATAGACCCAGGATTCAAACTTGGATTTTACCTGGCTCCAAAGCCAGTATTTTCTACACCACCACCATTCCTTCATCACTTCTTGCTTTGTAAAACGTGGCAGGTCTGTATGCTTATATTAAAACAGCCACCTAAAAAGTAGTATCATTATACCTGAGATAAGCAACTTAAAGAGTACGTGTTTGAAGTGGTAACTTAAGCATAGAAAGAAAGCTAAAAGGGCCTCCCACTAAATGCCCATAGCTCTGTCTAAATAGTTGAAATAAAACAGTTGTGGACACTGGGAGAGAGACAGAAGGCCAGAGAAATCTCATCAGTTTGCAAAATTCAAGCAAATACATCCATATTTTGACTGTCTAAACCAGACAACCACACTTTCCCGTAACCATTTCACCCCACAGTACATGTGTAATAAATGCATTTATAAGATGGTATGATAGTACATCGGTTTCCTATTGCTGCTATAAAAAATTCCCCCAAACTTAGTGGCTTAATAGAACAGAAACTTATTCTTTTACAGTTGTCCAAAATCAGTTTCACTGGGCTAATATCAAGATGTCAAGCAGGACTACACTCATTCTGGAAGCTCTAGGAGAAAATCTGTTTCCTGCCTTTTCCAGCTTCAAGAACTGCATTCCTTGCATTCCTTGGCTTCTGGTCCCTTCCTTCATCTTTAAAGCCAGTATAATATCATCTTGTTTTAGTCATCACATGGCCTTCTTCTATATGCAAATCTTCCTCTGCCTCTCTCTTATAAGAATGTTTGTGATTACATTTAAAGCCCACCTGCAGGGCGCCTGTGTGGCTCAGTTGGTTAAGTGACTGCCTTCCGCTCAGGTCATGATCCTGGAATCCCAGGATCCAGTCCCACCTCAGGCTCCCTGCTCAGCAGGGAGTCTGCTTCTCCCTCTGACCCTCCCCATCTCATGCTCTCTCTCTCTCTCTCTCTCTCTCTCAAAAATAAATAAATAAATAAAAATAAATAAATCTTTAAAGCCCACCCGAATAATTCATGAAAATCTCACAATCTCAAGATTCTTAACTTAATCACATCTGCAAAGATCCTTTTGCCGTTTGAAGGAATATTCATAGGTTCCAGAGATGGACTCACCTGGATATCACTGGGGGATATAATTTAGCCTATTATAGGCATTTATACAAAACCCGTATCATTAAGGTATACTAGAGAATTGAAGCACTTATTTAGATATTTTAACAAAAGTCTCTAATTTTTTAAGGGGCTGGTAATAATATTTATTGAGTGCTTACTTTGTACCAGGCACAGCTCCAGATATTTTATAAATGTTGTACAAGTAAATAGTAGCAAAGCAAATTATAAGATAGGTTGTTATTCCTATTTTAAGGATGGTGAAAGTGAGGCACACAAAGTAAGATTATCAAACTTGCCCAAGGTCATAACTACTTCATTAAATTATCCAGATTAAGTACATCTGACTCTTGAGCAGCACAGGTTTGAACTGCACGGGTCCGCTTATACACGGATTTTTTTTCGATAAATACAGTACAGTACTGTAAATGTATTTTCTCTTCCTTATTATTTTCTAAATAGCATTTTCTTTTCTCTAGCTTACTTTATTATAAGAATACAGTATTCAATACATATAACATACAAAATATGTATTAATTGACTGTTTATGCTATCAGTAAGGCTTTCAGTCAAAAGTAGGCTATTTAGTAGTTAAGTTTTTGGGAAGTCAAAAGTTATATGTGGATCTTCAACTGCACAAAGGGCCGGTGCCTTTAACCCCTGTGTTGTTCAAGGGTCAACTGTATCTGCACATACGAACAAATTGCTTACAATATCATCTCATATTGTCCATGTAGTTATTCTAGTACGTTATAGTTTATTGACTGGCAGCTACAATACGCTCTTTGTATAAAGTTATTTTCAGACAAACTTTAATTCTTACTTGGAATGGCTTCTAAACAATAAACCCACTAAGTTTCTCATTCTGCTACTGGTAATGATAATTCTATTTACTGAGCACCTTTCTTTCCTCCAAATGGCACAAAGTTCAGGATAGAGTTACACAGTAAAAGAAAGTAATTTCTCCCACCAAAGAAGCATGAGATAGATAGCAGGCCTTGGCAGGCCTTGCCATATGCTCAATTTCTGTTGTTACTCAATTCATTAATTGCTTATTTTCATTTAAAAGTCTTCTCTGAATGTGTTCCTTATAACTTTTAAAACTTCTTTTCATACTCTTGGTTTCAATGGCCTCTTACAGGCTTATATATGGAGATCTGTTTCCCTTATCCTCATAGGTCACCCATGTTCTTGTTTTTCTTTGTGGAAGAGGAGGGGAGAATGAACAAAAACAGCTCTGTTGTTTAAGATCTTTTACACACATTCCTTAATCCTTGAAGCTTTCTCTAAACCTCAGCTATATGGTGGTGTGTTGGGAATTTCTTTCTGGAGTTTTGAAGAATGTACCTTAAATAATGGAAAAGTTGTAGAATTTGAAGACTCAGTGAAAAGTTACGTTTGATCCCAACCCTAGTGGCAAGGCTTATGGGTTTTATTTTGTTTAGGTAGGTTTCAAGTTACCCCAAGCATGCATGATTTGTTGTGTTATTAGATTACTTCCCTTGTAACATTATCAGAATACGTAATTGTCCTGGCACCTTTAGCTTAACTAAATGGAGTGCCCCTGATGGTAAGAGTTTCATACACCATACCAGGTAGAAAGAAGAATGGTTTTCAGCAGACTCTGGTCTTGAAACACCTCGTAACACATGATACTATCAGTGGTTTATTATATTTCTCTCTATTTCAAAGAAACAAATATACCATGGTAATATTATGCATTAAGAAGTAGTTGTCTTAATGAAAGGGTGACTGATGGCTGTGGTGACAGGTCAAGTCATGTTCAAATGAAACCTACAGAAAAAGGTTGATTTATTATTATTTTTTTTAAACTATGAACAAGACTAAGAGCAGATGATACTGAAAAAAGGAACTACATGGTCAACAGAGTCAAGAAGTTTAGATGCTAATTAATTCAATGGTAGAAATACATGAGAGATAATTAGAGACCTGAGACAGACATTGATTGTACTTGTAGCTTTGTTTTAGCCTACAGGATAGTACTTATTTTAAGAGATCTGGAGAATTACAGGTATACGTATACACACAAGAGAGGGGAAAAAATCTGAAAGCATTGTTCTTATGACTCTTAAGTGTAGGGTGATCTGTAAAGCTTTTTAATTAAAAAATTATTGAAGAAGAAACATCTAAAATAGAACAGGAACAGGTTCCTCAAGCGACTTAGCAGTTTTCAGTAGCATCAACTGTTACAGCAAAAACAAAGATTTCTAATCTTAGAACTTGGCAGGTGAGTGAGTAACAGATTTCTCAATATAATGTTTTGATTTGGGGAAAATAAATGGATTTGTGATTTTTTTTTTTCTTTTGCCTATTTCACATTCAGACACATATTTTATTACTCACTTGGGAGGTTGATTACAAATATTTTTAATTAAAAGAATTCTTGATTCTCTGTTAACTGAACAATTTCCTAGACCTTTTTCTTCTTTTGGGATCTGTAAGGTAGTTCAAGTCTGCAAAAATGAACATGTCCTTGAAAACGCTGATATTAAGATATATGTAGGCCTGTGCGTGTGTGTGTTTGAAATGGAAGCGAGGACCTAATTAAGTTGAGGTTTTTAGTGTTAGAGTTTCTTTTTGAATATTATTGGTTTCTGTCACTTTATTAATTTCTCTCAGCTTTTTGATTTTACTGATCGCAAATGTTGGGAAGAAGGTGCAGAGTTGTTTGAGATATTTTTACACCCTACAGCGTACCATCTTAGGTTTCTTTAAGTGCAATGAATGTTGTATTAATGAGGGCTGTTGTCAACGCTGTCCCAGTAAAACCACCAATTAAGACAAGAAAAGGTACTCCTAGATATTTTTTAAAACATAAATTAGCTATGTAATTGGGATATATAAAAATGCATTTAAAAAAATAAATTTTCCACTAATAAAATGTTTTTGGGTTGCCTGGAGTCTACCTTAAATTTTGCTCTTCCTGATAGTCTTTACATGGGTCTTGAAACTATTCCCTTATTCACTTGTCCTCTGTAAGTAACCATGTGGGCCTTAGGAATAATAAGTACTATGAATTTACTGCCCAAGCAAATGTCTCCTGAGGTGAGGGCAGGTATGAAAAATACAATTTTAAAAATTATTTGCAAGGCTGCTTTAACACACATTACAAAATGAAAACAGATTTTTTTTTTTTAAGATTTGCATTATATTAACAAGGAAATTAAAACCCAGAACACTAAGGGAATTTTATACTATAGCGGCAAAGGGACATAAGCCAACATCTCACAGGATATGGTACTTTGCCCTCACAAAGTAAACTGTGAAAATGCCAGATTTCCACAATATTACCTGTTGCAGAATGAGGTCATCTAACACAGTAAATCCTCTTAGTTGTCTTTCTTCAAAGGGTCAAAGTTCCTTACTTTTTGTACATTGATATTTAGAACACAGTATGGTTTGTTGTGAAGCATTTTATACCTAAAACTCTTAAATACTTTCAAACATCAGCTTAATTGCCCTTGATTATTAGCATAAATTTAAAAATCATTGGTAAAAGTTTTTTAATGATGCATATGGCTGGAATAATCTTAATTGTTTAGGAATGGCATAAAAATAACCACACCCTTTAATTATGGTTATTTCATATTAAGCCAATGCAGTATGCATTTTGCCTCCATAAATTTGATAATCCTCTGAAAAAACTCCCCTGATACTCTAGTTTCTCTATCAGAAGAAAAAAAATTACTTCTTTAAAATTACCATTTTTCTTTAGAAATAACTTAATTAACTTAATTCTTTTCTCATTCATGGTCTCAGATAAAACACATTAGGCCCATTCTGTGTCAGTGAAGAATTTTCACATAATTTAAAATATTTTCTCTTTCTTTGCTTTCATATTACTCAAACTAGGTTCCCCCATCCATCCATCCACTTAATCATTCAACATTGACTAAGTGCCTATCATGTTAAGCACTAGGACTAAAAAAAATAATATACAATCTCTTGTCTTAAGAGACATGTATCATTCAAGGTGCTAGCAGGGAAACAAAAGAATTCAGTGGAAGGACCATTTATAGAGGTGTGTGCAGAAGTGAAGAATCAGCAAGGGAGGCTGAGGTATCCAGGGACTGGCAACTGTGGGAAGCCTAAACCATTCCCAGGCCTAAAGTGCGTAAGGGAGGAAATACCAGTATTCTGAATATATATATATCTACATACATATATATTCTTCTGGCAGAAGCATACAGCCAGAAACACAGAATGAAGACAGAAAGCAGGGAAAGAAATATTCTGACCTCTCTTTTGTCTTTTAGTCTCCTGCCTTGAAACTCTCATTGGCAAAACCCAACAAAAACCTAGTGGGCAAGGACCTGGCTAATGCAGTTTAACTAACATTCATATTAGGGCAGAGAATGAATTGGGGTTATAAGAAGCAGCCCCTGAGGTAGCTCCCAATGATCCCTGCCTCCTGGTATTCATTCCTTTGTGTAATATCTTCCCCTTGAAGGTAGGCTGGACATAGTAACAAACTTCTGATGAACAGAATATGACAAAAGTGTTAGAATATCCTTCCATGATATGGTTCCATCCTGGCTTCCATCTTGAGCTTCCATCTTGAGCTTCCATCTTGGATATTTTCTTGTTATCTCATTTGCTCATTCCATGGGAAGCCAGTTTCCATGTTATGAAATTCCCTATGGAGAGTCTCATATGGCAAGGAAATGAGAAAAGTCTCTAGCCTAGCAAGGAACTGAGGTCCTCAGTTCAACAACCACACAAGGAACTGAATCCTGTCAATATCTATGTGAGTGAGCTTGGAAGTGGATCCTTCACTAGTCAAGTCTTTGGATGAGGATTTAGCCCTCTGAGAGAACCTGAGCCATAGGACCTAGTTAAGCTATGTCTGGATTTCTGCCCCACAGAAATTGTGAGATGATAAAGAACTGTTGTTTTAAGCTGCTGGATATGGAAGAAATTTGTTATCCAGCAACAGATAACTGATACATGGGAAGGGAGAGAAGTCAGAGAACAACCAGCACAGTTCACCCTTTGCCTCACAGCATTTATTTCTGCCCTTTCATGAAGAAACTCTTGCTCTTCACACAAAAGTGATACTAAATCCCATCAGCTATTCTATAATCATGGAGTAATTTCAGTTCATCCATGCCCTTTCCTGAAACTTAAATTATAATTAACCTCCCATCAGAACTTTTCAAATTCAGTAGCAGAGAAGAGGAAAAAGAAAACATAAGACAACATAAGACAGAGCCACTATAATATCTGGTTCTATAACTAATCATGAGACCTAAAGTGATATCCAGCACTTGTTTTTCCCTGTATTTTTGCTGATTGGGCTTATTTACCCAGTAGGGTGACCCAAACCTTTATCCCACAACTTAAAATCCTTAGTGGTGCTGTCTTTATTGAGCTTCCATGTTTTCCCATTGACCATTCTTATGGAATAGTAAAAGGTTCTTCAGCAAAACCCCTTAGTTCTACCATGTTCTCCTTGCCCCTATTGTATCACAGCAACCCAATTTCCCTATGGCAATTGGATCCAATTACCTTAGCCAGTAGAGTAAGGTCTTCCTGTTGGTTCTCCAGCATGAGAAGCCCAAAATAGCCAAAGGACAGTCTCAGCTTCTAATTTAATGGAATAGTGACTATGTTTCCTGGCAGAAATTGTCCTACCTTGGGAATTAGAACTTCTAAACCTTCTGAACCCTTAAATGAAATATAAGATATAAAAGTGAGAGAAGTAGCTCCCACCTCCACTCTTTGGTTCCACCTCTGCATTCTATAGCACAGCAACCTAAATTCACTAGTGGTTGTTTCTTTTCTTTTTTTGGCTGGGCAGGGATGGGGGGGGAGAAGGAGAGAGAGAATTCCAAGCATGCTCCATGCCCAGTGCAGAGCCTGATGCAGGGCTCCATCTCAGAACTCTGAGATCATGACCTGAGCCAAAATCAAGAGTCAGATGCTTAACCCACTGAGTCACTCAGGCATCCCAACCAGGGGTTGTCTCTAAGCTGGTGCCTCAGCTGAGAAAAATGTCTATTTGATAATATATTCAGAAACTGTGCAAATAACCACAGGATCGGTCTGTGGACTAGAGCCACTATCAGACAGAATGGAGTCAAGATTTCATTTATCACTTGACCTCCCTAAGTCCATATTATGACTATTGGACCTCATGGTGTTTTATATCCTAAGAACCAACATTATCTCAGAGTCATTATCTAAAAACCTCCAGAAGGCCTGGGAATTCCACCTCCCCCCCGCAAAAAAAAAAAAAAAAATTATCTTGGTAAGTAACTAAGTAGGTTTATTTGGAAAAGCCATGGACCTCATTTGTGGCCATATTGCAGGACACATTCTTCCTCAAAAGAACCTGGCCTGCTCCTTAATTAAAGGGCTTCAGATCTGCATGTTGCCTTAAGTCTGGGAACTGCGTATGAGGCTAAGAATTCTATGACAATTTAAGTCGGTTTTAATTTTATGTAAATCAAGAAACACCTTAGAAGGTTGCCCATCTGTTTAATTCCCAGTAACCTTATGATCACTTAGTCATTGGCACATGTCCATGCTAGTCAAAACACCCTGATTACCATTCTGGAAACTATGTCCTTTTAGGATAATTGTGCCATCTTGTCTCACAGTAAAGAATAGACACTTGGCCCTACTACTCTGGGATCCCATTTTTTTCTGTTCAAGTCAGGGAGTTCATTTTCATGGCACCACTACCCATAACCATCATTAGCTGTTAGAGACAGCCACCACAGATTTTCAAGGATGTGGCTGTTCCCCTCACCAATGCATTTTAATATGTTTTGAATGAAAGAAGTGACCTCAGGATGTTCTGGGGGTAACGAAGGTGAGAGGACAGTAGAGCCAATGGCACATTTTAAATCTGTTCTAACATTCTCATTTCTCTAAGGTATCAAATTTCCTTTCCTACATTATGTCAGGGTAGGTCTTAATCTCAACCTCATTGACTATGGGCAACCGTTAAGTCCAGGCTTCCATACCAGCCAACTATGAGACTCACTCCCAACTGTTCTGGCTAAAATAACAAACCTCAAATCCCAGTAGAGGTCACATACATACATTTAGCATATTCCAGTGGTTCTCAAACTTTAACATGTACCAGAATCACCCAGAGGATTTGTTAAAACAGATTTCTGAGCCTCATGCCCTAGAGTTTCTGATTCATTAGGTATAGGATAGGACTTGGGAATTTGCATTTCTAATAAGTTCTCAGGTGATAACTGATGCTGACTGGCCCAACAACCACACTTTGAGAACCCCTGTCCTAATTCAATCTTACAGTTCATTCTCCTCAACCTAATCTCTTTAGAATTCAACCTAATTTATGCCTGCCAGTTCTTGCTTATACAAATTGGTAAGATGCTCTCCTCCCAGAGCAGACCTTGTAATTTTCCCTCAGGGTTCCACTGGTATTTAATTCTCTTTATGGCCCTAAAGGCAATAAGGGGTGTTGAATGAGGGAGGAGTGTCTTGAGAAGAAGTTACTGAAAAGTTTTCCTACAAGGAAAAACTGGTTTTTCAGACAATGGAAGAGAGCTGCTTTCACTCTCAAGGCAGGTTCAAGACAACTGGAGGTTCTAAATTCTCAGCCTCACTTATGCCTGCCCAAATGTCCCACCTCAAATCTCAGTGTTTCACTTCTTCCCAACAAATGCCCCTACCCTAATATAAGAGACGGGAATTCTAGTGGACCCTAGGTTAGAAAATCTTCCTTAAAACTTCCATAGAAACTTTCTGATATTCCTTTCATGTTTTGGTTTAAGAGTTCAAGCACTAAGCTTCATTTTTTCTTTCTTACAAGCTTTACAACAAAGAAATAGCCAACCCATCTCTAAATCTTTAATCATCATTGCAGCTGTAGCGATCAAATGTCACAACCACATTATCTCCTAATGCCTTGCCCCGGTTGACATTCCACCCAGTACCAATACCAGTGATTATTTGAGTACTTGTGTTGTCACTGCATGCCATGAATTACATTTTATGACTTACCTTCTTCACTTAATTATCTACTCAATAAACTTGTTCAAACTGAGTCACTTCATTTTTGCATACCGATATGATCTCTTTCATAATTGCTTCCCCAGTTACTTTGCTTCTCAGTGTTCTTCACAGGAGTTCAAAATGTGGTTTAGAAGTATTTAATATCAATATCTGAAAGTCCCTTATGACAATATTCAATGACAAGACAACTCGTTGAAGTAAAATAATTTCCTAAAAATTAAGAAGAGCAGCCTGCATCTAAGCATCCAGATTACTTTGCTTTTGGTGTCTATTCTATTCATTCTTTCACTCATCACTTATCTTTAAGCACTTCCTATGCACCAGGCAAACAAACAGGAACTGGAAATATAACAATAAAGAGGTGTGTACATTCTTTTATTTGCCCTCCTAAGACCCATTCCTCATCCTTCTCTGCTTTGCTCTGTGCCTGTAAGGGGCTGATCTCTGTGAACTGTATCAAAAGGCTTCCTTATCCTCTGACTTTCTGTGAGAATCAGCCAGTGGGAGGCCCTCATAGGAGATGGCAGAGCAGATGGAGAAAGAGATCAGGGAATTTCTTCCCCAGGGATTTCCCTTTTTGGTGCACTATTTCGGTAGTGGCTGTCCTCTCTAGAATTGCAGCTCCTATTGAGTGGCCCCTCTTCTATCGCTCTAGTCTCTAAAAAAGATCTAATGATACCATTTTCTTCCCTTGTCTCTTCAGATATATAGGTACTATTATCTTCCCAGTATTGCTAGTTCCTGGGTGTCGCAACCTCCCTGGGTGATTACTTAATCTTGCCCATAACACACACACAAAAATAATCCTTTCATTCAATTTCTTTCAAATTCCAGCTTCTTGCTGTTAGCTTGAATGGTACAATAAAACAGGATATTCTTTGCCCTTGTGAACCTGAGATTGTAGCAGGGAATATAGACATTTAATATGTTACAACCAAAAAGCACAAGGTACAATGGGAGGGGTATCTTGCCTAGCCTCCCATATCCAGGAAGGTTTATTGTATGAGATATTAAATATCACATAGTCAAGGGGCGCCTGGGTGGCTCAGTCATTGGGCGTCTGCCTTCGGCTCGGGTCATGATCCCAGGGTCCTGGGATCGAGCCCCGCATCGGGCTCCCTGCTCTGCGGGAGGCCTGCTTCTCCCTCTCCCACTCCCCCTGCTTGTGTTCCCTCTCTCGCTGTGTTTCTCTCTGTCAAATAAATAAATAAAAAATCTTTAAAAAAAAAAAAAATCACATAGTCAAGAGTAAAGAGGTAAGTATGTGTGTATTTAAGTTTTGGCAAATAGATCTTCTGTGTCTTTGCATCAGAGAGGTCTGTAAACTAAAACTATTTGAGGATCTTGAAAAGTGACTTTAAGGAAAAACATCTGTTATTTTTGTAAGTGTTAAGATGAGGTAAATTTTGCCTTATTCAATTTCACAGTTAATTTTCTTTGATCTAATACCTTTAGAAGCCTTTCCTACACATGCTTCCCTGGTTGCTGCCCACGTATACCGGGAAGGATTATCTCCTCCCTGAGATAACTCAGTGGCCTCCTAATTTCAGTGACCTCTAAATTCTCAGTGGTTTGCAACAAGAAAGGTTTACTTCTCAATCGTGGTAAGTGTCCAAACAGCTAAGGGCTCTGTTTCAAGACCTAGGCTTTTAGAGCAATGGCTGATGATTGTCAGTCTCTTGAGACAGGGAAAAGAGAATCAATGAACCATGTGCTGGCTCTTAAGGACTCTTCCCAGAAGTGAATTCTATCACCACTGCTCATTTCATTGGCCAAAACAAATCACTTGATCACTGGGCAGCGATCGATGGTCTCTCAGCAAGGGACTCCATAAGGAAGGAAACTAGAAAATTTAGTGTACAGTAATAAAAGCTACTACATTTACCAGATGGAATCTTGACAATGGATGGAAATCAGGTAGTCTTGAAAAGTCTTGGTAAGTCTTAGGAAACAAAAGTCTTTTCCATGAGATACAAAATTAATACTGAATATTTAATTAGGTCTAACTTATATGGGTAAAATGTTCCCATCCATTCACACTCATTAGTATTCTACACTAATAGCATTAGAATATTTCAACTGACTGACAACACTTACTATGCATTTTATTTTTTTTTAAAGATTTTATTTATTTATTTGACAGAGCGAGAGACAGTGAGAGAGGGAACACAAGCAGGGGGAGTGGGAGAGGGAGAAGCCTGGGGCTCAATCCTAGGACCTGGGACCATGACCTGAGCCAAAGGCAGACGACTGAACCACCCAGGCGCCCCCTTACTATGCATTTTAAAAGAAAGCAGAATTAAGGACATATAAATTTTCTTTTGCCTGAGAGGGGCAAAGGAGTCAGTGATAAAGAAAAAGAAAGAAAATCCTATAAATCAATCAGGTAGGTTAATTTATTTGTTCTTTATTAATTTATAACTCCACCTTTTATTTTAAAAAATACTTTATGGGATTTTAGAGAAAGATTCTTCCTAAAGATTTTTATTATCAATATTTTAAAATGTCAAATCAAATTAATATCCACTATAATTTTCCAAAGAATTTCTTGTCTGCAAAAAGCATTCATTTTTCCAGGTCAAAATACAAAATTACATGCACTCAAAATAATTATGTTAAAATTCTGTGTGTATATGCACAAACAAAAATTAAATGTGGAAAAATTAAAATAAATGTTTGTAAGGAGATACAGAAGAATATTCTTTTGTTTAATTTCTAGAATTATAGTGCCAGTTGCATGATAAACTGTTTTAAGTATTCATTGTCTATTATTTATCATCAAACATCCCTCATTAAAGGGACGCCTGGGTGACTCAGTTGGTTAAGCATCTGCTTTCGGTTCAGGTCATGATCCCAGGGTCCTGGGATTGAGTCCCGCATCAGGCTCCCCTCTCAGAGGGGGTCTGCTTTTCCCTCTCCCTCTGCTCCCCCTGCTTGTGCTCTCTCTCTCTTGCTCTCTGACAAATAAATAAAATCTTAAAAAACGAAACAAAACAATCCCTCATTATTTTGATTCCATAGATGCTTATATACTAAATTTTGCTTGCTTAAAAATCTTACCTATTTCATTTGTCATGTTTTTTATTGCAGATAAGTTAAATCATAACAACTATATGTTCTCCTTCCTCACACCTGAATAGTTCTCAAATATCACTTATTCTTGATGTATGTGCAAATACTCAGATAATAGATGAGAGATGAAAAACCATATTAGAATTATGTACACACATAATCCAAAATACACATTGCTAAACACAATAAAATTTTAAATATCCTGTGTTCTATAAAAAAAAGCAACGCCAATGTACAGAAATCTTGATGAAATAAAGCTGAAAGAGAAAAGGCCATAAATAAAATGTTGTTCGATCAAATTCTAATGTATTCTATAATTGCAATGAAAATGTTCCAAGTTTAGATTCTCCTTTCATATGCTAGTTTTTCCAGTTCTTCTTGGAAACTGCTCTACTTCAAAGAAATATGGGTTTTCCATTTAAATAAACTAGTTTATTTAACTATTCCTTCTGCCATTGAGTCACCATTTAGAATTTAGTTTGTTGGATTTTGAGTTCATCTAACTACTCAGAAATATACAGCTGGACAAAGTTATTCATAAGACTCTTCCAGAACCATGAGATATTGCTATGAATGACTGCAGGCTATATATGTTCCATGATGAAAAGAAATGACACATGGGCGTGATGTTTACGATGCTCCCAATATTTTCAAAGCTGTAGTCAACCACTTTCAAATGATTGATTTAGAGTCTAGGGCATTTATATGTTTGGACAATATTCTAGAGGAATAAAAATAGGTATAACATTGAACCTGATGTCATCACATCTTAAGCTCATTTTACAGAGAAGTACTTAATGAAGAAAATCACTGGTTGAACATGTCTTCTCTACATTTCTCGAGAAATGTTCTTTTCCAATGAGATTCTCTAAGGAAGACTTTCTTTTTTTAATGGATTATTGCTACAGCTCTAGAAATTCAGAGTGTGTGAGAGAATATACACCATTACTTTTTCAAAATTAAGGAGTAGACAGTTTTATGATTCTGAAACATAATCTGGCTTGAAAGTCAGGAACCTGGGTTCTAGTCCCAGCTTGGTCATTAAGACACTGTGCAGCCAAGCACTAATTACCTGATATATCTATGTGTCTGTTCTTTCATTAGTAAATTGAAAAAAAAATTTCTTCAACCTATTTCAAAGGGATATTATTAGGATATATGAAACAGAACCTGTTAAAGTACTTGGAGCTTGTCAAAAGATGATCCATAATTCCACTTTAGAATTACAAAGCTATATATCCCACCAGACCAGAATATCTTCCTAAATAAGAATAACAATGAATACAATTATAAAGAAGGAATCTGGAAAGAAACTTTTCAAATAGGGAATATGAGAAACATCAATTTATCACTTAAAAAAACCTCTTAAATTCTATGATGATTGACAAAACATCTGGCAAAGGAGCTTGGAAATGGATGCAGATATTAGTCTTAGTTCCAATGCATTGAATAGGTTAACAATGAACTTGAAGAAGAATTTCATCATCCATCTCCAACTTGTTGAGACACCTTGAGAGTAGAATCTCTAAGACTTAGTTACAGACTGGGGAAACATAAGAGAGAAGGGGAAGTTAAGATTTAGTTTGGAGACTAAGTAGTTGGAGGATCATGTCCTCAAAAAATAACAAACTGGTAGAAGTGTGACTTGGAATAACTGGTGGGACTGTGACATGTCAGGATATTGACCTTAGTTTTGAATGTGCTGGAAATGCAGGTGTCCAGAGTTCTTTAAACTTTCCAATCATATTTTGGAGGAGTTTCACTTAGCCATGTTAGCTAGAATTTGGAGTTCTAGTGTTCTTGATGGAGACCTTCAAAAAAACTTCATTCTTCACCGTACAGTAGTTAAAAAGAATGAGATAAATCTATACGTAGTGATACAGAATAATGTCCTAGATATATCTGGAAGAATAAAGTACATGACAGTGAATACAGTATACTCCTCTTGGTGAAAAATAAAAGTGATATATGCTTATATGTTCATAAACTCATTCTGGAAAGATACAGAAAAATAGGTAATGTGTTGCCTCACAGGAAGGGATCTGGGGGACTGGAGGTCTAAGGAAGCAGAGTGACCAATTTTATTCCTTGCTCTGAAAACTACATTTTCTGATATGTATATAGTCACTCACTCCAGCTTTCTTTTGACCAGTGTTTGCATAGTATATATCTTTTTTCCATCCTTTTACTTCTAACTTGTCTGTGACTTCACTTATACAGTGTTTCTTGTAAACAGGGTAGTTGGGTCTTGCTTTTTTGTTGAATCTTTCAACCTGTATTTTAGGTGTTTGGACATTAACATTTAATGGGATTATTGATATTGCTAGATTTAAATCTACCAGCTTATTTGTTTTCTGTCTCATTTTTTTTTTTTTTTTTGCCTTTTTCTCTTTTATTCTTGCCTTCTTTTGGGCTGAGTATTTTTATATGAATCCATCTTCATTCCTTTATGGCTTATTAGTTATAAATCCCTGTTCTATAATTTGTAGTGTTTGCTTAAGAGTTTGCATGTGACAGATACTGTGACCAGTGCATTTATATATATTTAATCTTCATTTCATAAGGTAAGCATGGATATCCCTATGTTACAGCTGGAGGAAAAACATCTTGCCAAATTACAAACTAATATCTCAGAACCAGAATTCAAACTCAAGAATGCCCAACTCCAAAACATATTTTTAGGAAAATACTGGAATAACTTTTCAACCTTTGATATAGTCAGAAGTCCACAAAAAGGACACAGGCTAAAAACAGAGTTGGTATTACATTTTAATTTATTGAATATACACATAGAGACTGTAAAGGGGTAAAGGGTCTAAATGTAAAGATTTGTCAGAATTTGGAAATAAAATCAACATGTATGGTACTGTTATCTTTCTCTATGAAATTGGGTATCGTAAAACAGAACAATGAAAAGAAACAACAGTGAAGAAATTAGCTATCTGCAAAAGTAAAATCTTACCCTTAAGGCAAAGTTTTAAAATATGTTGTTGATAATATTAATGTGTAATGCAAATTTCCTTTCAGATATTATAACTGACTGGTGCCTAAAATCAATATAGTATTTGAAACTGTAAATGCAACTAAAGATGGTTTTGGAGGCTTTGGCTTCCCTAAAATGTCTAATACTACCCTCAAATAAACTCACAACTTAAATAAGAGTATTGCTTACCATACAAATGCAGATTTAAGGCAAGTCCCCTTGCCTCCACTTTTAAATACATAGCCCCTCCTAGAACTTCTTAGAAACAGAATTCTAGAACTCCCATTGTTTGGGAAAAAGAATGAAAGAAAAGGGATATCCCACCAATGGCTACAGATAGGCTAGTCTCCTTCAAATTTTATTTCCTATAGTACATATACATATACTCATTTTGAGAAAGTGAATTAATGGAGTATCATTCATCAAATAATAAAAACTGGCTCCATCCTTACCAATAACTTACTGACAATTTGTTAAGACATTAATTGCATATAAAAATTTTTACCAATTTTAAGTGTAGAGTTTGATGAATTTTGGTAATTGCATACCATTGTATAACTACTGCTATTAGCAATATGTAGAACAACACCTTCACTATAAAAAGTCTCCTCAAGGCCTTCTGCCATTGATGACCTCTCCTCATCCCTGACCCCAGACAACACTGATCCTCTATCACTAGTAGCTTTGCCTTTTTTTAGAATTTCATACAAACAAAATCATCCTTAATGCAGTCTTTTGTGTTTGACTTCTTTCACTTGGCATGCTTTTGAAATTCATCCATGTTGTTGTGTGTATTGCTGAGCAGTATTCCACGGTATAAATATACCATTTGTTTATCCATTCACCCGTAATGGAGATTTGGGTTGCTTTTGTTTTCAGCTATCATAAATAATGCTGCTATGAACATTCACGTACACATTTTTTTGCATGGACATATGTGTTTATTTCTCTGGGGTAAGTACCTAGGACTGGAATTGCTGGGTCATAAGGTACGGTATGTTTAACTTGTCAAACTGTTTTACAAAGAGGCTGTACCATTTTTGCATTCTTAACAAGAATGTATTAAAGTCTTAGTGTATTCATATCCCTGTCAACACTTAGTATTGCCAGTCTTTATAACATTAGCTATTCTGGTGAGTATGTATTGGTATCTCATTGTGGTTTTCATTTATCAAGTAATGTTTCAATGAAAAAGTATTTCTAATTTGTGTTTTCCTATTGGCACAAAGAATCAGCCGACTCATACACATACTGGTTTATTAATGTGTGCGAAGGTGTGTAGTTTCATCTGTAGCTACATATGAATGTAGTTTCATGTAGCTTCCATCAATTCCCTACAATATGATACACACTGGATGAATGGTCAGGTTGATTTTTGGAATCTATAGAGCTGAAGAATAGATTCTATACTTTTCTATAACTTCATCAGAGAATTGGCTACCTGTGAGAACTACCCTGAAGCCATCAGGTATCCTGCTTCTCTCTCTTCCTTCCAGTCTACCAATCATCTCTTCTTCCAACTATCATCTACTCTATTTACAAAACTATGTGTTAATTTTAGAAAATCAAAACAATATAGAAAGATATCTGTAAGAAAGCAAAAAAAAAAGATTCAATTTTACCACCCAAAGACCCACTACCACCATGTTGATGATTTTTTCCAGATTTCTCTTTATGTAAAATAAAAATAGACTGTGATTATGATGGTCTCTTTAATTTAATTCTTACAACATATATGTGTGGTACATCATATTTTAATCCCATTTTACAGATAACAAAACTAAAAAAAGAAAGTTTCAGTAAATTGTTTCAAATTACAAAGCTTAGTAAGTAGTAGTTCTGACATTCAAATTGAGGGAGTCTGACTCCAGAGTGCAAGTACTTAACCATAATTCTGCACTGTCTCCCATATATATGCCTATATATATGTATATGTGTGTATTTTTTGTATGTTATGCTATCATACTATATCTCATGCTTACATTTACATAGTAACAAATATATATAAATGTCACCCTTTATAATGACTGCATAATCTTCTACTGTGTGGGTATACTATGGTATATTTGCCATGTACATTTATTTAACCAATATCCCAATTATTGATATTCAATTTGTTTTCTTTTTTTTTTTAAAGATTTTATTTATTTATTTTAGAGAGAGAGAGAGCAAGCACAAGTGGGAGGGGCAGATGGAGAGGGAGAGAGAAATCTCAAGCAGACTCTGCACTGAGTGCAGAATCCAATGCGGGGCTTAATCTCACACCCCAAGATCATGACCTAAGCTGAAACCA
Organism: Halichoerus grypus; assembly: GCF_964656455.1. NCBI lineage: Eukaryota > Metazoa > Chordata > Mammalia > Carnivora > Phocidae > Halichoerus > Halichoerus grypus. The sequence continues at coordinate 75,484,773 of NC_135719.1, forward strand.
AGAGGCAGATGTTCAACCGACTGAGTGACCTAGGCGCCCCTCTATTTTTTAATACTATAAACAACATCACAAGGAACATTCTAGTATATACATCTCTGTATTATTGTCCAATTATCTCCTTAAGATAAATTCCTAGAGATGGGAATGCTTAGAGTGTATGCATATTAAAGATTTACTGTGTAGTCCCACATTGCCCTCTGGAACAGTTGTACTTACTTCTGCAACTGAGCATGAGACTGTTCCTTTCCCCTTATTCTTGCCAACATTGGTATCTATCTTCACCAGTTTTTCTTTTTTTTGAAATCTTTGCTAACCTGAAAGTTAAGAAATGAAATTACATGGTTATTTTATTTCATTTATTTATTAATGGGGCTAAATATTTAGTCTTTTTAAATATACAAGTAATGCACATATATTCATCTAAGTCAAACAATACAGATGTATATGAAGTGAAAAAGTAGAAGTCACATCTCCCATTTTTCTCTTCAGAAGTATCATTATAACAGTTTAGCATATAACTTTGTAGAGCCTTTAATATCTACTTACATATTTATGCATATATATGTTTAATATTCCTTCAATACAAATGGAAACATCTGCAACTTGCTTTTTATGCTGAAAATATGTCTTAAAGAATTTTTCATTTTTCTTTAACTGTTCTGTTGATGAAGTTTAAGTTAAATATATTTAGTTCCTACTATAATTCCAGGACTGTTCTAGAAATGAATAATACAAAGTCCCTGTCCTGATGAGATTTCCATTTTGCAAACAATGCTGCAGTGGACATTCTTGTACATTTTTACACATATATGAGACAACATATTTCTGTAAGAAAGGATTAGGAATTTAAAATTTTGATAAATAAACATAATAGGCCATCAATAAATGCTAGTTGAATAAAGGAGTAAAGACTGCTCTCTAAAGCTAAATTACAAAATTAATAATAAGCAGATGTTTTATTTAGTGTGCAAAGTGATTACAATTTTAAAGATTAGTTTCCAACATTAAAAAAAAAAAAAGGAGTTAACTGGGGTGCCTGGGTGGCTCTGTCAGTTAAGTGTCTGACTTTGGCTCAGGTCATGATCTCAGGGTCCTGGGACAAGCCCCATTATGGGCTCTGCGCTCAACGGGGAGACTGCTTCTCTCTCTGCCCCTCCCCCACTACTGCGGGCACGTTCTCTCTCTCTCTCTCTCAAATAAATAAATAAAATCTTAAAAAAAAAAGGAGTTAACTAAAATGAAGATTCTGTTATCTCTTGGAACATCAGAAGGTCTGGTAACATTGCGTCCATATTTGCACAGGGCAGCTGGAGCCAAGTGATGAGTGAGTAGTGGTTTGCCACAGTCCTCACCATCCTATATGGTCTTATACCAAGCCACTTTACTCATTTATGCTACCTGCCTGGCTCCTATAGCTTCTAAATGTGATGTCACCCATCATGAAGAAAAAAGATACGTAAAAGAGACAGAATGACTCTCAGGCCTGCAAAATTTAACAACGACTTCATATAATATATTAATTCATGTAACACAACAAGTTGTATCTTTCAGAAAAAGGGTTGGTCAGCTTGGAAGCATAGAAAAAGGAGATTCAGGAGGTGAATGATGGCATTGTCCTTCCAAACATATCTTGGAAATAGCATATTTTAGCCAAAAAACCAGCTGACCATTTCAATGGCAGGTATAGTATAGAGGTTAAGAGCACAGACTTTAGAGCTAGACTGCCTGGGTTGGAATTCTGGTTCTGCCATCTACTATCTGTTGGACTTTGGGCAGTGCTATGGACTGATGTTGAAGACCTAAACCTCAATGTGATGGTATTTAGATAGGGGCCTTTAGGAGGTAATTAGGTCATGACACTGGACCCTCATGAATGGGATTAGTACTTATAAGAAGAGACTCTCTCCACCCTGTAAGGATGTAGCAGTCTGCAAACCAGGAAGAGAGCTCTCACCAGAACTTGACCATGCTGGTATTCTGATATTGGACTTCCCAGCCTCCAGAACCGTAAGAAATAAACGTCTGTTGTTTAAGCCACTGGGTTATGGTATTTTTTTTAAAGCAGCCCAAACTAAGATAGGCAGGTTATTAAACAGCTTTCTACTCAGTTTCCTCATCTGTAAAAGGGAATAACGATGTATCCTACTTGATCAGTTTGCTGTGATATTTAAATGAGTCACTATACATAAAGCACTTAAGAGAGTGCCTGGCCCTTATAAGTTGCCATTATTAATATAGATGGATCAGATAGTCATATAACGATGCCCTTAAATTTATGCTGCAAATAATTACTTAATTCCTTTTTTTCTAAAATTCTTACCAAGCAATCTTCCAATGGCTTCCTATATATGGCATGACTTCAGGGAGATGTACTGGCTTAAGACATAAATCCTCTCAATGTCTCTGAGATAACTACCTATAGAATTTTCTATTTGATTATCTGAGTCTTTATCAATCAGTACATCACTGTGATGTGCTGCCAAGGAAGCAGAATTCAGTGACAGCTTGCAACTTTTTATTACTAGCAACAGTGTTTGGCTATGGAGAGTTTCTCTTAAGTAAACTGTCAAGGGATTGAAATCATTTTGAGTTTGATTTTCTATTCACCTATTTCGTTGGCTCTACAAATTAATCCATAGTCATTCATATGTAAGAGCTTGAGACTGCAGGAGGTGAGCTCACAATGCCTTTAAAATGTGAATCTTGGGCAAGTCATTTCAGTATACTATAAAAGAAATGACTTTATACTGATATAAAATCTATTAACTTGTTGACATTGACTGGGCTGCAGTAACTTTTACACTACCCATTTAGAACACTATGCATATAGAGGTCTTGCTAAGCCAACTTTTCTTTGAAATTTGAGCAAATTACTTAAAGGCAAATGGATATTACTAATTAAAAATAAGTTTTCCCTATTAACTTATGAGTCCTCTTAAAAACACTTATCAGGATTCAATATTAGTTTGCTATGTTCAGGATGAATATATTTGTTTTGATGTAAAGTAAAGCATTTCTTTAAAATACTGTTGTTTAGTCAGAATGACTAAAATTAACAAGTCAGGAAACGACAGGTGTTGGCGGGGATGCAGAGAAAGGGGAACCCTCCTACACTGTTGGTGGGAATGCAAGCTGGTGCAGCCACTCTGGAAAACAGTATGGAGGTTCCTCAAAAAGTTGAAAATAGAGCTACCCTACGACCCAGCAATTGCACTACTGGGTATTTACCCGAAAGATACAAATGTAGTGATCCGAAGGGGTACGTGCACCCCAATGTTTATAGCAGCAATGTCCATAATAGCCAAACTATGGAAAGAGCCAAGATGTCCATCGACAGATGAATGGATAAAGAAGATGTGGTATATATATACAATGGAATATTATGCAGCCATCAAAAGGAATGAAATCTTGCCATTTGCAACGACGTGGCTAGAACTGGAGGGTATCATGCTGAGCGAAGTAAGTCAATCAGAGAAAGATGTGTATCATATGATCTCACTGATAAGAGGAATTCTTAATCTCAGGAAACAAACTGAGGGTTGCTGGAGTGGTGGGGGGTGGGAGGGATGGGGTGGCTGGGTGATGGACACTGGGGAGGGTATGTGCTATGGTGAGTGCTGTGGATTGTGTAAGACTATTGAATCACAGACCTGTACCTCTGAAAGAAATAATACATTTTATGTTAAAAAAAAGAAGATAGTAGGAAGGAAAAAATGAAAGGGGGGAAATCGGAGGGGGAGACGAACCATGAGAGACTATGGACTCTGAGAAACAAACTGAGGGTTCTAGAGAGGAGGTGGGTGGGGGTATGGGTTAGCCCGGTGATGGGTATTAAAGAGGGCACGTACTGAATGGAGCACTGGGTGTTATACGCAAACAATGAATCATGGGACACTACATCAAAAACTAATGATGTAATGTATGGTGATTAACATAACATAATAAAATAAAAAAATAAAAAAATACTGTTGTTTATTATTTAGACTTTTACAAATTCAGATTGACTCTCCTTCAAATACTATTCTAAGTTTGAATGAACTCTTCATTCTACATTTCTTACTCCAACAGGACACAATGTGAAACAAGTAGTGTAAACATTCCTGTTCCTCATCATGTGATGCTGTAAAAGTCATTTTGTATCAGTGTGGCAGCCATGGAGGTGACCCACTCAGATATCCTTTCAAAAACACCTGCTGTGGGAAGCACAGATGACTGACACCTTTCAACTGCCATACTTTTGGATCCACTGTGTAGTTCATAGCATACAATGCCTCCCCGGGCTGCTCCCAGACCATGATTGAACACAGAAGCGATACTAACTGGCCTTTCTGGTCTGCAATGCCTCTGCTAGCAGTGCTAACTCTACAAGCACAGAATCCCATCTAGCACAGCATTGATAAATATACCCATTTCACAGAGAATGAAGTACAGGAGTGGGCCCGTATCCATGAGATCTAATTGTTGTATCATATACTGTACTATTTACATGAAATTGTCCTCACAGAGTACTGGAAGAGCCTACTGAAGTTAACAGCTAAGTCAGCAGCTCAAAGACAATACTCAACAATGATGGTGCACCATCCTTCAGGATATAGTACAGGCACTAAATCAGAGATCTCTGTATAGAACTATGTTTCCAATAGGAAAAATATATGGATCAGGGACCCAAAGGGTGAAAGCAAGAATGATCTCATTTACAATCACTCCCAATGACCCAGGGGGGAACATTGTGCTTTACCTCCCACAACTGGGCTGAGCAGAGTTAGAAGTCCTAGTCTTCAAGGTTTTCTTTCTTACCAGGGGGCACAACAGTGGGGATCTATTGAAATATAAGATATTTAGTGGTAGGACACTTTTAACCCTTTGCACCCAGGGGCCAGCAACCAAGGATAATTGACCCTTATTAGCGAGAAGAGATGGGGCTGCTTTCACATAGTAGAGACAAGGAAGAATATTTATGGAGCCCAGGTGATCTATTGGGTGCCTCCTGGTATTCCCTTGCCCAATGGTACCTGTGAATGGATACACCCAATAACCCCAGACTAAGAAGGGTATGATAACTAAAGTCTACAACCCCTTAGGAATGAATGTTTAAGTCATTATCACCTCTATTCCTCAATTCCCTTTCTCTGGCAATAAAAATATCTTCTTTATCCCTGGTACAGGGAGGGGACCTTCTGTAGGGGAGTTTTACTCCCTCCTTTCAGGAATAAAAAGGGTCAGAGTGCCCTTCCTTCATCTACTGTTTCTCAAGTGCCTTTAATGTAAAATAATCAGTATGTCAAAGCAGCATATTTTGCGGTAACATGCTCTGAACGCCTCCTGTCTTGTTACCTTTTTTTGTAAGGTCCAATTGTTCCTCCTGCTCATTTCTGCCCATCTTTGAAATCCTGCCCTCATTCTAGCATTTACCCTCTTGGGTTCAACTCATGGGGTTCTTGCCATATGCATTACATAACTTGTTACTTCCAAAATATGCCCTTTTGTATTGTGAATATCTGTTTAATAGATTTGTCTTATGTCCGCAACTAGACTACAAACTCTTTAAATACTTGACTCATTTGGTAAATATCCACAAATGCATAATTTTAAAAATGCATCATTTTAGATGCTGAAGTCACTGCTGACTGTCACTGCTGTAGTCACTCATACGAACAGTACTGGAGTTAATAAGAACATTATAGTATAATTAAATTGAATGACTTATATACTGGGCATAATTCTAAATTTCTTATATATATTATTTAATTCATGACTTTGGTATCATCCTTCATGGTTTTCTTTCTTTCACATCCCATATCTAATCCATCCATTTCAATTGACTCTACCTTGAAAATAGACCTGGACTCCTCCTACTTCTCACCAAATTTACTAGTACCATCCTGGTTCCAGGATCCATCATTTCTCTCCTCATTGCTGCATTAGCCTCCTAATAGATGTATTCTTAAAAGCTCTAGCTTTTCCTCCTGCCTGGAGCACACCCCTAGTTATACACAGCTAACTGTCCTCTTTTAAGTTGCCTCAACTCTCACCTTCCCAGTAAGTCCTATCTTGCCCTTTAATTCTGCAACTTGCCCTTCCGCCTACTCTGAATCCTCCCTACTTCCTGAATCCTCTCAATCTCTATTTTTTTTTCATAGCACTTATCACTTTTTAACATACTATATAATTTTTTTAACCTGTGTATTGTCTGCTCTATCCACCCTATATAAACTCCAGGATAGTGATCCTCGTTTTACTCATGGATGTATCCCAAAGAGCCTAAATCAGTGCCTGGTACATGAGAGGCATTCAATAAATACTTAGTGAATGAATTTGGAAGCTAGATTTTCTTCTTTCTTTCCTCTCTTTCGCCGGCTTCTCAGCTTCTGTACTACGCAAAGGGCCAAACCCCAGGGAGCTTCGAGGTCAGGGGGCTAGTTCCAGACTTAGATTTATAATACAAAGGAGATATAAGGTAAAAAAAACACTAAAGGGTGCAGTTAGTTTTTTTTGCAGGTGGCTAAGGAAGTAAAGGCAAACTTCCTCTCCCTCTGCACGTTCAAAGTGTTTCAATTTGCGGCATAAATGACTTTGAATATTCTCCTACCGAAACAAATCCACGGCCACCGCACTTGGGCTCGGCGACGCCGACCCTGCCCTTCCCCGAGCAGCTTCAGTGCCCTCACTTAGGTGGTCAGGACGTGCCTAAACATCATTCTTTTCCGGGCCAGGAGGTCCCTGTCACAGGGACAAGGCGCCGATGTAGCGCATCCTCCCCGGCCAGGCGTCCGGCAGGCAGTCGCAAGGGTCGCCGTGCCGGGCCAATGACAGGCGGCGAGGCGAACACCCGCGCGAGGCCCCGGGGCGCGTCACGGCAGGCGGCGGCGGCGGCGGCGGCGGCGGCGGCGGCTACGGCCGCAACTTCCCGGCTCCCGCCGTCGCCCGCCGCACGCACGCGCACTGCGCCCAGCATGAGGGTCGCTGCTCTGATCAGGTAACGCGGCGCGGGAGCGGCCTTCCTCCTCCCCTGCCAACCTCTCATCCTTTCCTGCTGACTGGTGGGAGCTGCAGCTACCGCTTTCGGCTGCGCGGTAAAGAGAGTGTTTGTGCGGGAACCGCGTGTCGGGGGGTCCAGCGGCTCCTCCCGGCCACAGGAAGAGGCGGAGTTTTCAGGCCATTGCCCTCCGTGTCCCGCGGCGCTGGACTCGGCGCTGCTCCTGTTTCCCTGTCCCCGCCTCTGGTTTTCTGGCCCTTAAACTTGGATTCACCGGCGGAACTTTAAAACCCACCCATGTCTGGTTTCTCCTGCCAGAGCACTGGTTTCATTATTCTGACACGGCCCAGGGTCGCATTCTTAAAAAGTGTGATGGACAGTGACGTTTGAGAGCCACGGCTTCACTTAGTCCTCTTCTGTAGTTCCTTCAGTCTTTCTGCTCGGTCCTTCGGGTCCGCCTTTATCCCCCGAGGCCGTTAATAGCTCCAGGCCCCTCCCACTTAAGGAGGCCACCTCTCCCTCACCAGCTTATGACAAAGGTGTTTTACCTTGGGGCTCAAGTACAGGAAAAGGGTCTCTTCCCTCGGGATTAAAATGGAATTTTAATCAGTTTTATCCTAAATCCAGTTGCTTTTAGATTGACCTATGGTAACATAGTCTATTCCAAAAGAAGTTTGAAATCTATAGTCGCTCATCATATTTAGGTGTCTGAAGTAAGTCCTAAGATAACGTGACAGGCCAGTTTAAATGTTTCCATATGCAGTCTGTGAACTGAAGCAAAAGTAAACGTAGTACCATTTCAAAGGGAATTTAGACTGCAGTACTTGAAAATTTGATGAGATTTGGACCTGTATAGAATATACGAGATGCACCACAACCATGTTTTGTTTTGTAAGCCCATTGAAGATTTCATAAACTTTTTTGTTCAATGTCCTAGTTAATTGATACTGGCTAACAATAGTGACCTATTAAGAACTCTTGATGTAACATTCTAATCTCTTCTGTAGTGACTGGAATATTCCAATTTATTTTACTTCGATGCCATTTTTAGGACTCTATAACCTCAAAATAATTATTGTTAGTCAGCAAATTTTCTTCTGTAAAGTAAGTGATTAATCTCTGACCACTGTGGTCTTCATTTGATCAAATAGACAAGAATAAAAAGTAGTCCAGGAAATGAGTAATTCACATCATATGCAATTTGCCAGAAGTTAAACCATTGAAGTAAGATACACCAACTGAAGATTCAGATCTTGGAAGGAAGGATAGAAGACTGCTGTAATCCATTACAGTAAATATTCAGTAATGTGCATATATTACTCTTATGATAAAAAAGCAAATTACTTAAAAATGGCAATGTTGGAAAATTCTTGCTAAATTGTAAGATCTGTATAAATGTTAGGAGAATGAATGCTATAAGTATGAATATATAACATAATTTATATATATGAATATGAATGCATACATTTATATGAATATACATTTGAATATATATGAATTTAAACTTAAATACAGTGAATCTATTTGTAATATATCTTGTGTGTGTGTGTGTGTATGTGTACTAAAATGAGAGATGGAATATGTTTGTGTGCTCTAAGGAATAAGTGTAACCAAGATTCTCACATATCTTTAGAACATAAAGAACATTATTCTCCTTATACACAAAAGACTGAATTATTCAGTTTCACAGTTGAATGACATACTGAGAATTAGCTAAACCATTCTCTAGTTTTATAATGAAGCGTGTACCCAAGTACATTGAGTAACTTTGCTTAGTATACCAGAGTTCGGAACTAAAATTCTAATCTTTTATAGGACTTCTCACCTAACATATGCTTATATACTTCGTAATGTTCTGAGAGGTGAGTAAGTTACTCAGCATTTCCCAAACCTTTTGTTCTTACAGTCTTTGTTGGACACTAGTATTCCATAAAACACAGTTTGGGAAATACTGTGGGTTATTTTGGTTTTTTTAGATTTTATTTATTTATTTGAGAGAGAGAGAGAGAAAGCACGAGCAAGGGGAGTGGCAGGCAGAGGGAGAAGCAGACTCCCTGCTGAGCAGGGCTTGATTCCAAGACCCTGGGATCATGACCTGAGCCAGAGGCAGACACTTAACCAACTGAGTCACCCAGGCGCCCCTGGGAAATACTATTTTAAAACCATGTTTGAAATTTTAGCATATTTTCAAATGAATTATAAAGCTAAGTTCTGATTGTGGATGTATACCCTTTAATCTTTAATATTCTGAAGAATTAGAATTGTGGTTGTATACCTGTTAATCTTTAATATTCTAAATATTCTAAAGACTTAGATCTTTTTGTCCTGAGAAAATAGAGCAGTGAAGTTCAATAGGGGAAGTTGTGGAAGATGTAATAGGGGACTATCAATCAGAGTCTGAGGAAAGGGAGCATGATGTATAATTTCATTATGCTTCTTGAGATCTCCCCATGAGAAGTTCTGGAATGGTAGTTACTGATTGGATGTAGTAGAGGCAGATAGATGTTGGGGACTAAAATACAAAGCAAAAGGGCCAGCTTCTAGGAAAAGCAGTCTCTTTTTAAAAGTTTCTTGGGCTGTAAGTATATCTGACTATTGCCTGGAGGTACACTTGCAGATTTTAGGCAAAGATTAGAAAGAATGGAAAAGGAGGGGAAAAAAGAGAGGCAATGATAATGAAGGAAGAAATATGTATAGTGAGAAACAATAGATTTTAAACCAAAATAAAGGTTGCCATTCACCCTTGTTATAGATGAAACTACTTGTCTTGACTAAGTGATTTGCCCCTGCCCTCAGGGGATTTGGTCCTAGAATTTAGAAGTTCCTTTCAATCTGTTTATTAGCTCTAAGGCTCAAGCCTTATCCTGCCATCATATATACAGTGATGGCTAACGTACGATTGTACTGATATTTAACTTCAGCATTTTGTTTTCTGTCTCTACAGAATATGAACCCACCAAGTACATCAAACTTTGTCATTAGATTGGATCTCAAATCTTTAATTTGAGCCTTTAGTTGGTGATGGTGGCCAATTGTTAGATTTCTTCTAGTAGATTTCTTACAGTAGTAGAACAGAATAGATTTTTTTCTACTTTTCCATAGAGAATTTCATCTAAGGAATATATATAATATAAAAATGAAATCATTTTTTTAATTTTCAAAGCACTTTGTATATAAGGGAAAGGCACTATTATAAACCGAAGAGTTACCATATTTTTAGAATGCTCTTTGTTAAAATGGCACATAATTTCATAAGCTTTTTATGAGTAGCAACCTCAGGCATTCAGATTCATTTGCTCAATTTGCTTATGCTATGGAAATTACATGTGGTTTTTTTGTATTTTAATTGTATAGCAGTCCCTCAAGTATTTGGAAAAGTTGAATAAATATATTTTGATATCTAATGATTGTATGTTTAATAATGGTCAGTAACCTGATATTTATCTTTTTATTTCTTTTTTAGTGGTGGGAAGGATAGCTGTTACAATATGATGCAGTGCATTGCTGCTGGGCATCAGATTGTTGCTTTAGCAAATCTGAGACCAGCTGAAAACCAAGGTAAGTGTATACCTTTATTTGGAAGTTCTTTAAATGACTGGAACTCTCAACTTCATAATTGTGTTCTATTGTGTGCAGAATGCAAAGACAAAAATGGAACTAATATATATTTAGCACCTAATTAGATGCTAGGTTCTATGCTAAATGTTTTTAATTGCATATCCTTTATTCTTCATAAGAACTCCTAGAGAGATTTATTAGACAAGGATACTGAGACTCCTAGTTTTATAAATTTGTCCAAGGTAAATAGCTAGAATAAACTTGCAGAGCTGAGACTTGAACCCTTGAATCTCCTTACTTCAGAGTGTACTGCTGTTCCACATTTCCAAGTGTTGTAACCAACATACAGGTAGATAAGACACAACCTCTAGGAACTTGGGAAATAAGACATACATTGATAAATGATCCATCTTAGATGTAAGCTAAACATGTAAGGCTTGAGAGAGGCATAAAGCAACACATTTCCACTTTTTATTTGCCTGTGATAACAAGGACATCCACAGATAATTCACAGATCTCATTTTAGCTGTGTTTTTCACTTTTCTTCCCAGTGAAATTTCCCTCATCAGAAATTTTTCCCTGTGTCCTTCTCTGTGTCCAAGTTTCCTCTATGGATAAGGACATGAGTCATATTGGATTAAGAGTCCACCCTAATGATCCCATTTTAACTAATTACATATGCAATGACCCTAGTTCCCAATAAGATCACATTTTGAACTCTGGATGTTAGGATTCAACCTTCAACAATTTCTTTATTTTTTTGAGATCTGATTGACACATAGCATTATATGAGTTTTAGCTGTACAACATAATGATTTGGTATTTGTATATATTGTGAAATGATTACCATAATAAGTATAGTTAACACCTATCACCACACCTGGGTGTACTTTTTTCCCAATAAGAATTTTTTTAAAAAGAAAAATATTCACCAATTTGCCTTTTATAACTGTTAAAGTATAATAGGGAGAGATTAACACTTGTCTGACTTTATTTAAACTGCTTCTCCACATGGCTCTTCTAGTAAGATCTTTTTATCATCCCCTTTACTCAGCTTTTTTCAAGACCATGCTTTTGCTCTATTGTTAGGATGAATTAAATGAGTAGTATATGTGAAAACACTAATTAGAGTTCCTGGCATGAAGTAAGCATCCAGTAAATTTAGTTGAATCTGAAGCTAGCGCTAAATATGTCCCTTTTTTCTTTCTTTCTTCCTTCCTTCCTCAAGGCTGCCAGTCTGTTGAATTTTTGTTTTTATATCATTTTACAGTTGTTGTCTATTTATTTTGTCTTTGATTTTTATCCCCAAATAGATTGCTTATAAGATTCTTGAGAGGAAGGTCATATATTCTGTGTTTCTTTAATTGCACCTCAGCACTTGGGACAGCTCTGTGCCTCTAGTAGGCATTCACTCAGTTACTGGTGGGCAGATGAATAATGACCTAACCAGAATTAGGCCTGGAAGAGCAAGCAGTTATTTCAGTCAGATATTTGAATTTTCTTTCCTTCACAGTTAAGACCCAAGTAATGTTGGAAGTGAAGTGGGAAGATAGAGGTTAGAAATATTTTATAGGAAGAAATAGAAAACGGGTCTTATAGAGGTTAACACATACTCTAGGATTTTGCACTAGGTTTTCAGTGATGAATAATAATAGCATTTTAGAAATAAGGTGTTTGGAAAATGACCTCCTTTTTCTGACTTTAAATAATAAAGAGAAAACTCTTTGACTAAGGGTGAGTGGGAACTATACTGTAACTTCTATATTATAAAAGAAGAAGCAGAATTTTGTTGTAGGCTTATGTTCTGTTATCAAAGGAAAAAGATTCCCTTATTGCTTGTGGCTAATCAGCCAAGTGGGTTTTTTAAGCTTTCTGTCTGGGAGGTCTTGGTATTTAAAAGGCAGAAGTTTATATAATATATAATACATACAATGATATAATTTCCCTCCCTGGAGTTTTGATCTTGTCTTAAGCTTTTCTACTTGAATTATTATAGTTACTTTGTACTGAATCATTAATGTATAATCTTCCATGTACTCATGGTTCACTGGCAGGATGGGTAAGATGATAAACAAAGTGTATCTCTAAATTATACCTCAGAATGTATGGAGACATTTACTTAGAATACTGTTAGAAAAAATTCAATAGTAAATGGAATTAAAATATTATGAAGTAAAAGCTGGAAAATCAGCTGAAATTATAGTAATTGTAGTGGAAGAGAATAGATGGCTGTGGGTTAGTAGATGGGAAAGGTTTAGCTAATCTTGATTTAAAGTCAGCAGGAAGTTGGTGATTATTGAATGTTTCATTGATTGACTTCCTTCCCCACCCCCCCCAAGCATGTTGTAAAAGGAACCTTAATGAGGAATGACTGGTAGAGAGGACTCCAGTACAAAACTGGTTAGAGTGAATTCATGGCACTGGGTTTTCAGTGGGTAGTCTAGAAAGGAATTTATTCCCATCAATGGGGATAATGTGAACTTGTCATAAAATTCACAAAACCGTCTCTTTAAATTTGTAGTAGGAACTTTTGTGGCATGTTAATTGAGGTGCTTCAGGCAAGAGTAGAGCCTTTTGATTTTATTTGATCTCAAACCATTGTTGCAATGTAGATTCCATTAATACAAGTTAGGTTGTGGTTAGGACTAAATGGAGCCTTAAAGGAAAATTGTTTTCTAGGTTTTTGAAGTCAGTATAATGTTGTTGTTGTTGTTGTTGTTGTTTTAAGATTGATTTATTTATCCTAGAGAGAGAAAGAGTGAGAGCACAAGCACGTGAGCAGTGGGGGTGGGGGGGGGGATTGGGAGAGGGAGAGAGAGAATCCCAAGCGGACTCCCCACTGAGCACCGAGCCCGACAGGGGGCTCAAGACTGAGACTGACAGGAGCTAAAAACAAGACTCAGATGCTCAACCACCCAGGCATCCCAGTCAGTAAAATGTTTTAATTATTATGCTAACATCAGGAGGTTTTTTGCTGAGAAGCTCAGAGTTCTTTAAATATATAAATTCAGTTGTATCAATATTCTTTAAAATTAATACATTTAAAGAGCCAGTGTAAGTCTGAGATGAGGATAAGCTGAAAGGTTTTTAGGTGACTTTGGCTATATCTTTACCTCCTACTGAGACCAGGAATAGATAGTTATGTAATAATAATGCAAGTACATGGAAGCCAGTCTGATGTGTGGATTGGGTTCAGACCTGTAAGCCAAAATGTGATGGCATATGGTGATGGTTTTGATTACAGAAGGGGCCCTTAAAATAACAATTTTCATCCCTTTTTATAGATTATCCTTCATACTCATTCACTGGATATTCTTGGCATATATGCATACATACAGGTCAAACAAATTGTTTTGTAAGCTTTTTTTTTTTAATTTTTTTTACTTACTAACATATTGTGAACATCTTCCATGTCATTAAATATTATCCCATCACAGCATTTCCTAGGTATCTTCTTTGAAACACAAATACCTGATGAAATGTAAGTCTTCTAAGGATACATAAGTTTCAGAGATGGTTCATACTCTCTCCCTTATTGGAGCACCTTAAAGCACATTAGTCTAGAAAGAATTCAGCAAAGACACCTACTTAACATGGTTATCCCCATTTTTAATAAACTTATTTGACCATGGAGTCCTTTTTGCATCTAGTACCTATTAATATCTCATGGGATTCCTGTTCTATAGAACATGCTTTAGAAAATGCTCCTTTTTCATTTGCAACAACATCGATGGGCCTAGAGGGCATTATGCTAAGTGAAATAAGTCAGACAGGGATACACAAATATTATATGATTTCATTTATATGTGGAATCTAAACTAAAGAAATGAACAAACACAAAAAACCAGACTCTTAAATACAGAAAACAGCTAGTGGTTGTTGGGGAAGTGGTTGGGGGGATGGATGAATAGATGAAGTAGGTTAAGAGGTACAGACTTACATTTAGAAAATGTGGTTGTAAAGCACGCATAGGGAATATAGTCAATAGTATTGTAATAATGTTGCCTGGTGGCAGATGGTGACTATATTTATTGTGTAAGCACTGAGCAATGCATAGAATTGTCAAATCAGTATGTTGCACACCTGAAACTAATATAACATTGTATGTCAATTATACCTCAATAATAAATTAAAAAAAAAGAAAATGCTTTTCTTCAAAATTATATTAATAGTTGTATAGTATTTTATTATAAGAATACACTATAATTTCTAGTGTATTATAAATAATGCTATGATGAATATCTGCAAATAATATCTTGTACATTCATGATTCTTTTTTCTAAAAAGTAAATGTATAAGATCAAAAAGTGTTCCAACACATTTGTAAGTTTATTTGTATCATCAAAAAGTCTGATGTAACTCATCTATTTTGAATATTTTACCTGTATCAGTATTTGTGAAATCTTGTGACAACCAGTGATTGTGTTACTACTTAGCTTAAGTTATGTTTGTACTCATTTTTAACTGCTCTAACAGTATTGAATTTCTTTTTTTTTTACTTTTTATTTAATTTTTTTTTTTTAAGATTTTATTTATTTATTTGACAGAGAGAGACACAATGAGAGAGGGAACACAAGCAGAGGGAGCAGGAGAGGGAGAACAGGCTTCCCGCAGAGCAGGGAACCTGATGCGGGGCTCGATCCCAGAACCCTGGGATCATGACCTGAGCCGAAGGCAGACACTTAATGACTGATCCACCCAGGCGCCCCTTTTTTTCTTTTTTTAGATAAACAATTTTATTTAAAATATATTACAAAACTTATGGGTCCACCTGAGACATGGTGATTTATTGTTATTTTTTTATTGAGATAAAATTGGTATATAACATATTAGTTTCAGGTGCACAACATAATAATTCAATATTTGTTTAACCTACAAAATAATCACCACAATACATCTGCTTACCATCTATCACAATACGAATTACCACCTTCACCTATTTTGCCCATCCGCCTTCAATTCCCTTTTCCTCTGATAACCACAAATCTGTTCTCTTTATCTGTATGGTTTTGGTTTTGGTTTTGGTTTTGGTTTGTTCATTTGTTTTGCTTTTTAAATTCCATATGTAAGTGAGATCATTTGATATTTGTCTTTCTCTGTCCGACTTATTCCACTTAGCATGATGCCCTTATATATGGCAGTATATATTGCCACATCTTCTATATCCATTTGTCCAATGATGGACACTACTGTTTCCATATCCTGGCTATTGTAAATAATGCTGCAGTGAACATGGAGTTGCATATATCTTTTTGAATTAGCATTTTTGTTTTCTTTGGATGAATACCCAGAGGTGGAATTGCTGGATCATATGGTAGTGCTAGTTTTAATTTTTTTAGTAACCTCCGTACTGTTTTCCATATTAGCTGTATCAATTTACATTTCCACTAGTAGTGTAGGAGGATTCCCTTTTCTCCACATCCTCTCCAACTCTTGTCATTTTTTTTATCTTATTAATAATTGCCATTCTGGCCAGTGTGAAGTGGTCGTTGTGGTTTTGATTTGATTCTCTGATAATTCGTGATGTTTAACATTTTTTCATGTGCCTGTTGGTCACCTCTATGTCTTCTTTGGAAAAATATCTGTTTAGATCCTCTGACCATTTTTATTTGGATTGTTTGGTTTTTTGTTTTTGTTTTTGCTCTCAAGTTGTATAAGTTCTTTATATATTTTGGCTATTAACCCCTTATTGGATGTATGATTTGCAAATCTTTTCTTCTATTCAGTAGGTTCCTTTTTCATTTTGTAGATAGTTTCTTTTGCTATGTAGAAGCTTTTTAGATAGGTGTAGTCCCATTTGCTTATTTTTGCTTTTGGAGTCAAATCCAAAAATTCAATGCCAAGACCAATGTCAAAGAACTTACCATCTATCTTTTCTTCTAGAATTATTATGGTTTCAAGTCTTTCATCTATTTTGAGTTCTAATTTGTTCAAGTCTTTAATCTATTTTGAATTCATTTTGTATATGGTATATGTAGTTTTATTCTTTTGAAAGTGACTGTCCAGCTTTCTCAACACCATTATTGAAGAGACTATCCTTTCCCCAATGTATATTCTTGGCTCCTTTGTAGTAAAGTAATTGGCCATATATGTATGGGTTTATTTGTGGACTCACTATTCTTTTCCACTGCTCTATGTGTCTGTTTTTATGCCAATACCATATTGTTTTGATTATTATAGCTTTGTAGTACAGTTTGAAGTCAAGGAGTTTGACACCTCCTTGTTTATTCTTCTTTGTCAAGATTGGTTTGGCCATTCAGGGTCTTTTGTAGTTCCATATAAGTTTTAAAATTATTTGGTGTGGTTCTGTGAAAAATGTCATGGGAATTTTGATAGGTAATGCATTGAATCTATAGATTGCTTTGGTTTAGTATGGACATCTTAACAATGTTAATTCTTCCAACCCATGAGCATGGAATATCTTTCCATTTATTTGTGTCCTCTTCAGTTTCCTTCACCAGTATCTTTATAGTTTTCAGTTTGCAGGACTTTTACCTCCTTGGTTAGATTTATTCCTAGGTATTTTATTCTTTTTGATGCAATTGTAAATGGAATTGTTTTCTTAATTTCTCTTTTTGGCGGTTTATCATTAGTGTACAAAAATGTGACAGACTTCTATATAGTGATTTTGTATCCTGCAACTTTTCTGAATTCATTCATTAGTTCTAATAGTTTTTTTATGGAGTCTGTAGGGTTTTCTATATATAGTATCATGTCATCTGCAAATAGTGACAGTTTTACTTCTTCCTAATGTGGACTGTTTTTTCTTGCTTAATTGCTGTGACCAGGGCTTCCAGTACTATGTTGAATAAAAGCGATGAGAGTGGCGGGGTGCCGGGGTGGCTCAGTTGGTTAAGTATCCAACTCTTGGTTTCGGGTCAAGTCATGATCTCATGGGTTGTGGGATCGAGCCCCATGTTAGGCCCTGTGCTCAGTGCAGAGTCTGCTTGAGATTCTCTGTCTCTGCCCCTCTATCTGCTCATGCTCTCTCTCTCTCTCTCTCTCTCTCTCTCTCTCAAATAAATAAAATCTTTTTTAAAAAAGTGATGAGAATGGGTGTCATTGTCTTATTCCAGTCTTAGAGGAAAAGCTTTCAACTTCTCACTATTGAGTTTGATGTTAGCTGTAGTCTTGTCATACATAGCCTTTATTATGTTGAGGTATATTCCCTCTATATCCATTTTGCTGAGAATTTTTATTAAAAATGGATGCCAAATTTTGTTAAATGCTTTTTCTGCGTCTATTGAGGTGATCATATGATTTTTAGCCTTCATTTGTTAATGTGGTGCCTCATGTTAATTGATTTGCAGATGTTGAACTGTCTTACTACCCTGGAGTAAATCCCACTTGATCATGGTGTATGTTCCTGTTAATGCATTGTTGAATTCATTTGGCTAATATTTTGTTGAGGATTTTTGCATCTGTGTTCATTAGGGATATTTGGCCTGTTATTTTCTTGTTTTGTGGTATTCTACTCTGGTTTGTTATCAGGGAAAAGCTGGCCTTGTAAAATGAGTTTGAAGCTGTTCTTAAGTTTTTTTGGAGGAGTTTGAGAAGGATAGGTATAAAATCTTTTTTGAATGTTTGGTAGAATTCACCAGTGAAACCATTTGGTCCTGGACTTTCGTTTGTTGGGAGGTTTTTTGATTCCTGATTCAATCTCCTTACTAGTTATCAGTCTCTTCAGATTTTCAATTTCTTCATGATTTAGTGTTGGAAGACTGTATGTTTCTAAAAGCATCCATTTCTTCTACATTGCCCAATTTGTTGGCATATAATTGTTCTTAGAACACCAATGGTCCTTTGTATTTATGTGGTATCAGTTGTAAATGTCCTCTTTCATTTCTGATTTTATTTATTTGAAGTCCTCTTATTTTCTTGCTGACTCTAGCTAAAGTTTTGTCAATTTTATATTTTCTAAGAACCAGTTCTTAATTTTATTGATCTTCTCTTTTGTCTTTTTAATCTCTATTTCATTTATTTCTGCTCTACTCTGTGTTGTTCCCTTACTTCTAACTTTGGGCTTTGTTTATTCTTTTTCTAGTTCTTTAGATGTTAAGTTAGATGGTCTATTTGAGATTTGTCTTGTTTCTTGAGGTAGGCCCGTATTGCTATGAACTACCCTCTAATTGCCTTTGCTGCATCCCATAGAAGTCGGATTGTTGCATTTCCATTTTCATTTGTCTCAAGGTATTTTTTGACTTCCCCTTTGATTACTTTATTGACCCTTTAGTTCAGTAGCATGTTGTTTAATCTCCACATACTTGTGATTTTTCCAGTTTTCTTCTTGTAATTGATTTCTAGTTTTCATACTGTTGTGGTCAGAGAATATGCTTGATATTATTTCAGACTTCTTAAATTTATTGTATTTTTTTGTGGCCTAATATGAGATCTATCCTGGAGAATGTTCTGTGTGCACTTGAGAAGAATGTGTGTATTCTGCTGCTTTTGGATGGGATGTTCTGTATAAAATATCAAGTCCATCTGGTCTTATGTGTCATTTAAGGCTGATGTTTCCTTGTTGATTTTTCTCTCTGGATGATTTTTTATTGATATAAGTAGGGGTATTAAAGTTCTCTACTATTATTGTATTGCTGTTAATTTCTCCTTTTGATCTGGCAGTATTTGATCTGGTAATATTTATATGATTAGGTGCTTCTCTGTTGGCACACAAATACTTACAAATTTTATATCATCTTTTTGGATTGACCCTTTTCTCATTGTATGATGCTCTTTGTCTTTTGTTACTGTCTTTGTTTTAAAGTCTATTTTGTCAGATACAAGTATAGCAATACCACTTTTCTTTTTGTTTCCATTTGCATGGAATATCTTTTCCATCCCTTGATTTTCATTGTGTGTGTGTCCTTAGATCTAAAGTTAGTCTCTTGGGGCGCCTGGGTGGCTCAGTCATTAAGCATCTGCCTTTGGCTTAGGTCATGATTCCAGGGTCCTGGGATCGAGCCCTGCATCGGGCTCCCTGCTCCGTGGGAAGCCTGCTTCTCCCTCTCCCACTCCTCCTGCTTGTGTTCCCTCTCTCACTGTGTCTCTCTTTGTCAAATAAATAATATCTTTAAAAAAAATAAATAAAGTTAGTCTCTTTTAGGCAAAGAGATGAGTCTTGTGATTTGCTTTTTTTTTTTTAATAAATCCATTCAGTCACACTGTGTCTTTTGATTGGAAAATGTGGTCCATTTATATTTAAAGTAATTATTGATAGGTATATAACATATTGTCATTTTGTTAAGTTTCCTGTCTTTTTGTAGTTTCTCTCTGTTAATTTCTTCTTTTCTTGCTGTCTTCCCTTTTGGTTTAATGCCTTTTTTTAGCTTTATGTTTAGATTCCTTTCTTATTATTTTTTGTGTATCTACTATAGGTTTTTGGTTTTTGGTTTTTGGTTGTTTTTGGTTGAGTTTCATATATACATAACAGTCTATATATAGCAGTCTGTTTTAAGTTGATAGAAACTTTAATTTGAATGCATTCTAAAAGCTACAATCCCTCCCCCACATTTTATGTTTTTAATATTATATTGTACATCTTTTAATTTTGTATATTCCTTAACTGACTATTGCAATTATAGTTAATTTTTCTACTTTTGCTCTTTAGCCTTTAAGCTGATTTTATAAGTGGTTAATTTACTACCTTTACTATTTATTTGCCTTAACCCATTAGATTTTTAGTTGCATATGTGTTCTAGTTATTAGATAGTGCCCTTTCTTTATACCCTGAAGAAGTCCCTTTAAAATTTCCTATAAGGCCAGTTTAGTGGTGGTAAACTCCTTTAGTCTTTCTTGTCTGGAAAACTCGTTCTCTCTCCTTCAATTCTGAACGATAATTTTGCTAGGTAGATTATTCTTGGTTGGAAGTTTTGTTTTGTTTTTTTTCCCTTTCAGCACTTTGAGTAGATTATAAACCCTCTTCTGGCCTGCAAAGTTTCTGCTGAAAAATCAGCTGATAGTCTTATGGGGGGGGCGGGGGTTCCCTTGTATGTAACTAGTAGCTTTTTTTCTTGCTGCTTTTAATATTCTCTATCTTTACCTTTTGATATTTTAATTATAATGTATCTTGGATTTTTTGGGGTTCATCTTATTTGGAACTCTCTTTGCTTTCTGGACTTGGATGTCTGTTTCCTCAGGTTAGGGAAGTTTTCAGCCATTATTTCTTCAGTAAGCTTTCTGCTTCTTTCTCCCTTCTCCTTCTGGGACCTCAGTAATGTGAATGTTACTACCCTTAATGTTGTCTCGTAAGTCACTATCTTCACTTAATTTTGTTTTTTTTTTTACTGCTCTTTTTGGGTGAGTTACATTGTTTTGTCTTGAAGCTCACTGATCTCTTTTTCTACTTTGTCTGGTCTCCTATTAAACCCCTGTAATGTATTTTTCAATTCAGTTATTGTATTCTTCAGCTCTGTGACTTCTGTTTGGTACCTTCTTATATTTTCTGCCTCATTGTTGAAGTTTCACTGTGCTCATCCATTCTTCTCTTGAGTTCAGTGAACATCTTTATGCATACTGCTTTGAACTCTTAATCACGTGAATTATTTAATTCCACTTCATTAGGATGTTTTTCTGATGTTTTTTCTTGTTCTTTAATTTGGAACATATTCCTCTATTTTCTCATTTTGCTTTACTCTCTGTGTTTGTTCCTGTGTATTAGATGAAACAGCTACCTCTTCCAATCTTTAAGGAATTGGTAAGGAATGGGTAAAGTTATGGGCATGCCCCACCCTCAGTGCTCTTTCCTGGCCTTGGTAAATCCACGGGTGAGCCCCAGCTCCAGTGCTCTTTTCCTGCATTGCCAAAGCTGTGGGCATGTCCTACCCCAGTGTTCCTCCCACATCTTGCTAAAGCCATGAGTGTGCTCTGCACCCAGCACTCTTCCCTTGCATCACTAAAACCCTCGGCACTCTCCTGCAGCCTCACTAAAGCAGGACTTCTGTAGGAGATGAACCTTGTTGTTCAGCTTTGCCCTAGCTCTTGGTTGTCTCATGAACTTTTGTGATTGTTTAAGTAGACTGATTTATTCTTGATAGGTCCCCATTGTTGAAGGTGTGCCAAGACCTGTCAGTGTTCCAAACAGAGTGATCTCAGTCAAGACCTCCTTTCAGGCTGATTGGAAACAGATTCTCAGGCAGCAGCTTTTAAAGAATGCAAATAGATACATTTCTGTGGGACTACAAGTGTAAACTCTGCTGCCAGACCAGGAGATCTGGAGGTGTCCCCTGGTCAACAGTTACAAAAAGCAGGGCTTCAGACAAGTGTATACACTTCTTTCCGGGAGGTACCAGTGAGCTGTGACAAGGCCAGAGGAAGGCTCAAAGAAGGTATCTCCCTGCCTTTGGTCCCTGAGAGCACCTCTGTAATCTCTAGATATGTGACTAACATGAAGCCTGTTCCACAGGTTGAAACTCCAGGACAAGTAGATGGGCCTTTTTCACAGGCAGACTTGATTGCTGTCTGTGCAGTGCTGTGGGTTTGGTAACCTGTGCAGAACTGTCTTTCTGATTTTTATAGTCCTGTGGGGCCCAGCAACAGAAGCCCCTCTGCTACCAGGTTGGGTGATCAAGGGGTATCCCTCGTGTGGACTGTGCTTGATGGCCAGCTTTAGTGAGGCTACAGGAGAGTGCTGAGGGTTTTAGTGATGCAGGGGAAGAGTGCTGGGTGCAGAGCACACTCATGGCTTTAGCAAGATGTGGGAGGAGCACTGGGGTAGGACATGCCCACAGCTTTGGCAATGCAGGAAAAGAGCACTGGAGCTGGGGCTCACCCATGGATTTACCAAGGCCAGGAAAGAGCACTGAGGGTGGGGCATGCCCATAACTTTACCCATGTAGGAGAAAAGTGTTGGGGGCCAGACACCTGCACTTGCCACCAGTACTAGCAAGGTAGAGAGAGATGGAGAGTGGGAAAATGATGCTCTCCATCTCCAAAGAAAGTCCCCACTTGTCCCTGCTCCTTCAGCAGACACTTTTACATTAGCAAATGAATCTTCATGTATAATCCAGTCATTTCTCAAACTGCTGACTTTGTGCTGGGTCCTGCGAGGAGTGAGTCATTGCACAAGCTCCTCAAAAGGAGTATCTCAAATCCCTGCAGTCCCCCAGGAGGACTGGGTGTATGCCCCATTGGTTTTCAAAGCCAGATGTTTGGGGGGGCCTTGTCTTTCCAGTGCAGGTCCTACAGGGTTGGGGTGTCAGATGGCATAAACCCCTCACTCCTCAGAGAGAGGCTTCAGTATTGTGAGATCCCTCCCTATTGTAGGTCACTACCAGGGTTTGGGGTGAGATCGAGTCTCTGCTTCTGCCACCCACCTTGATGTGGCCCTTTTATCCCTTGTTGTGGAGGGGGCTATTCAGCCTGAATCAACAGGAATTATTCCATATGTAACTGTAGTTTTGGTATATCTGAGGAAGGAGGTGAGTTCATGTTCTTTTTATGCAGCCATCTTTGACTACCTCATAATTTAAATATTTTTATATGTCTTGTTTGAAATACTGAATATAAAATATATCAAGAGCATGTGATTTATTTTTACAAATATTTGTCACTTGTTAACCAAGTAGCTATTTAGTTAAAAAAGGTTTTTTTCCTACAACTCTAGATGTCTTTGTAAATAACCTTGAATGATTTGAGAAACATTTATGTAATAAAATCTTTAATTGAGTAAACTAATCAAAATTTATTGGCTATATTATTCTTCTCTTTAAACATTTATTGTATATAGTTTTAAAAATTTATATGTGTTTGTAATTAGCAGTAGAGATGACTAGAGCTGATGTGAACTGGATGCAGCTATGGACAAATGTGCAACTCTTCCACTTTATTTCACTTCATAAATGCAGAGAGATATAGTGTAGTAAGTCTCCAAGCAGTAAAACTCAGATGAACTTTCAAATCTCCTTTCTTTTTCACTCTGTTTTACTGATTATTTCCACTTTCATTGTTGCAGTGGGGTCAGATGAACTGGATAGCTACATGTATCAGACAGTGGGTCATCACGCCATTGATTTGTATGCAGAAGCGATGGCTCTTCCCCTCTATCGCCGCACCATAAGAGGAAGGAGTGTGGATACAGGACGAGTGTACACCAAATGTGAAGGTGATGAGGTTGAAGATCTCTATGAGCTTTTGAAACTTGTTAAGGTATGCCCAGTGACCAATTACATTAACTGAATTATTTAGTAATAAATAATTAACAACTGTTAATCCCATTACCTGAATTATTTAGTAATAAATAATTAACAACTGTTAGTGTTCCAACTATTCTTTGAAAAGATATTTTGTCTTTTTGGATGAAAAGAAAACTTACTATGTCTTTATATTAAGTACTATTTAAAAACAAAACTTTTGGTATTGTTTGGCATTCAGGATTATCAGATGATATTTAAGTTTTCCTTAGGATTTTGTAGCTGATGAAATTTTAATCTTTTTTTAAGCAAATACTTATTGAATGCCTACTGTGTGCATGGTATATAGTTCTAGACACTGGAGATAGGGCAATGAACAGATCAGACAAAGCCTTGTTCTGCTGGAGCTTACTTTCCAGTGGAAGCAAACAGACAGTAGAAAGACAAGCAAATCATATGCTTGGTGGTAAAGAGTATTATGGAGAAGAATGAAACAGTCAAGGTGATAAGGAGTGATGACAAGGGGTGGTCAAGCAAGACCTTTCTGGTATGGTGAAATTTAAATAGACCTAATGAAAGTGAGAGACTGAGCCTTGCTTAAATCTAGTAACAGAGGTATGAATTAAATACTTAAGTCCTGGTACATAAGAGTTTAGCAGCCATTGTGCATTCATTGTTAATTTTTCTAAACAGAAAATTTAGGAGAGAAAGTATGGGACTCATATATCTAATAGATACTATATTCAATACATGTTAATTCATGGAGATTATTTTATACTAAGCCATTATCTTTTCATTTTCATTGATAGTTACCTGTTTGAATACATTCTGTATTCTTCTTAATATGAATTTTTTTCAGTCAGCTATAGTCAATTCATACAAGGCGTATCTAATGAAATAGAGACTTTAAGCTGATATTTCCTGCTTGTCTTAGCATTTTTTCACAAAAGAAAGGAAGATTTCTGTCCTTTCTACCAAGGGACATTGCATTTCATTTTCTCATTCTTCAGAGAAGCTCAGCTTTTCAGAAGTTACATTATGAACTAATGTCATGAAAATTTGCTGGTCTCAAGTAGTTACTTCAGTGTTATACTTTAAATTTGATGCTGATCAAAGCTTAATACCAATTAAGGATTTTGATTAAGAAAAATATATGAAGATTTAAATTCTTTCGAAGTTTGCTTGATTGAAATATTTCTCATTTTGTATGTCAGAACATTTTCATTTTTATTTACCCTTTAAAAAAGAAACTGATAGGGAAAATTTTTAGAATAATGCCATAATTTAGTTATGGATAGCATAAGAAGTAGATATTTTTCAAAGGAAATTTCAGGGACTTCCTTTCTTTCCTGTGGGAAGATACATACTAATAACTATTTTGATTTTCAAACAAGGGAGAAAGGCATAAAAGTTCCACCTTAAATGGTCTTCTCTATATAAATAAGATCTTGACACTGTTCACTTTAAGGTGTGAAATAATGAGTGCAAAGTCTGCATTTTTTAAGTTTCTTTTTCAGGGTACAAAGAAATTGGGTAATAAGTTTTTAGCATAAACCGATACTACAAAATGGTGGGACTCACATGAGAAGTAATTGGATTGCTTAAAAATCACTGATAACTGATAACTTTGGAGAAACTATGTGATAATAACAGCCTTCCAAGAAAGGGAAGGATAATAAATTACTAATCAATTTAATTAAAAATGGGCAGATTAGTAGTAATTAAGAAGAAATTTCCTTTTCGATCCATGCTGTCTTTGGAGAAATGGATGCTTTGCCATTATCTTTATAGTAACCGTCAGTTATGACATAAATTAATGCTAATGTTAAATCTTGACAACTGCTTTGGAAGTTCGTACATGATAATTATAACTATAGTTGAAAGAGGTGTTATCAAGTTGTCGGGGACTAAATAGTTCCTTCTTTTTCTGTATAGAAATATTAATTTTACTGTAGGATATTTTAAGGACATAAATATTGGAAATATATTGCTTTTATGGAAGATATTGTATAACGAGGTTTTATAGTTAAATCCATTTATGAAACACTGGTGTAAGGATTCCAATAGAGGTTTTACATATTCTAACAAATAATTGAGTAATTATGGAAAAAAATGAATCTAGAAGAGCTATAATTCTTCAAGTTAGTGTTTACTCATTCTAAGAAAAAGATGGAATTGCAATTTTTTAATCCTTTGAATATTAATGAGCTTTGGAAGCATTTAGATTCATTTTCATTGTAAACATTTATTTATAACAGGTTGCAGTTTTGTGACTTTTATATGTACGTCAATCTTTTGGTTTTGTATCTCTTTTTTCCCCAAAATAGTAGAGCTAATTTTTGAGTAGGAGAGGTTTCTTTTTGCAAAGTATGTTAACGACTAATTGCTGAAAAGAAGTCGCAATGATTTACAGAGTTAAGTTTCTTAACTATTTTGTAGAAGTTTTGAAAACTAATAGAAATGTAATAA
This sequence comes from Halichoerus grypus, assembly GCF_964656455.1. Taxonomy (NCBI): domain Eukaryota; kingdom Metazoa; phylum Chordata; class Mammalia; order Carnivora; family Phocidae; genus Halichoerus; species Halichoerus grypus. Next base: position 75,510,903 of record NC_135719.1, read on the forward strand.
GCCTTTATAGCTCATAGGTTACCACGTGATTATGACAAGTAGATACATATGTGTATCTCAAGGTTACAAGATAACCTGGTTTTCATATAGCTAGCCTTTTTTTTAATTCTTTAGAATTTATTTAATATTAAAATGTCTCCATGGTTTTCATCTGTATTAATTTGGCATTAGATAACTTGGATTATTTCCTGGAAATACAGTAATTTTCAAATTCTTTGTGTTTTCTTTTTAAGTCATGGAAGAAATGTAATCATTACTGAAGGGTACATGTAAACACCATATCCCTATGGAGAATATATTTAAGGATTAACATATTCATTCTTTCTCCAGTGGTTTGGAGGCACTTCTTACTGTTCCTGATATCTTCCTCTTTCTTGGTTATTCCCTCTTTTCAAGTAGAGTCCATCTTTAAGAAACTTCCATAGAGAAGGTACTTTGAAATCCTTACATTTTGGCAATGTTCCTTTTCTGCCCCCACATTTCATGGATACATTGAACTTAAAATTTTAGATTGAAAAGTAATTTTTCCTCAAACCATTGAAGGTATTGCTCCATGGTCTGGTAGCATTTTGCTGATGAGAAATTTGAGGCTGATGTGATTTTTGTTCTTTTAAGCTAAGTCGTTTTTCCTCCCTATTAACTTTTATGATTGTGTCTTTATGGTTGGTGTACTGAAATGTCACAACAATGCATTCGATATTGAAGGTTGCTTCTCCAGTATCCGTTCTGAAGCTTCCTGTTGAGTGGCAGCATGTCCCTGTCCTCTTTCCCATAATGACCGTTCAGGGATGGTATTAATCCAGGTGAAAGCCAGTCACAACATGGCATTCTCCTGACTATGGCGATTGGATCAGGGATGGTTTTGTTAACCTATGTGTACCAAATAGAATGAAGCCTAGGATGAGAGATGGTTGGCAAAAGATAAACACTTTCTCTAGTACAGAAGGATGTGTGGATGTAAGACCTAGAACTGCTATGGCTTTTTGTTTTTGGATGGAAGAAAACCTGATATCAAATCTGACACAAAACATAGCAGAACCCATATGATTGCAGTTTGAGGATGGCTCTGTTACATCTTCCTTTATTTGATAATTTGCTCTCCTGATTCTCTCTAATCTCTTTTTCTGTTACTCTCACTGATCAGATGTTAGACATCCTAGATTGAATCTTCATGTCTCTTGTCTTTTTTCACATTATTTTCTACTCTTATGTCATTTTGTTGTACATTATGTGAGATTTCCTTTTTAAATGCCCTACTTTCTTAGCAATCATATTTTCGGTATTCAGTAACTTTTAATTGTTTATTGATTGTTTCTTTTTTATAACAGCTTATTTCTCCTTCAATAGATATAACATCATTATATCTCTCTTAAAATACAAATTAGTTTTTTTAAACATCATCTTTTGTTTCCTAAAATACTAATGTTTTCTTTAGGGCCTTTTTTCTCTTATTTTTTTCTCTTTCTCTTTCTCAGCTGTTTTGGTTGTGTATTCATATCTAAGAATAAGGCAAGAGCAAAGCTGATTGTGAACATTTTTGATTTTAGAATTTTCATCCCTACATCTCACACTTGTTATACCTGGAGTTCAGGATAATGTAGCCTAGTTTGTTTTCTTCCTTGGCTTTCTTCTCTTCAGTGCGAATAGTAGGTTACAGCTTCTTATGCTGATTTATCAGTCATTGTTCCTTCTTGATCTACTGACTCAAGAAATTTATTGAAATCCTTTTGCCATTGATGTCTGCCCCTGCCTGCCCCACATTCTCTTTGTTTTCTAGAGGTTTTACCTTTGTTTTTATTTTAATGAACTCTCTTCATCCAGAAATCTGTGTTAATTTCTTTCTAATGGAATTCATTTCATATTCTTCCCAAAGTTGAATATTCAGTTTCAGTCTTCCTCTTCTAATCCTTGCTACTTTTCTTATCTCATATTCTTTTTCTCATTAGGCATTTTATCTTGGTGTCGATGATCTTAAATTCCTTAATTAACACTTATATTATAATTTGAATATGATAATGAGTAATTGTCTTTGTTTTTTTAAACAGAATGTTTACTTTTTATAGAAAGGTTTATAAATGATTTTTTAAAAACTAGATTTTAACTTAATATTTTTAGAAAATATCAATTGCCACTTTACTGTTTGTATTGGTTAGATTTATGTTGATTACAAGAGTTTCCTTCTTGGTTTGTCTCTTTTTTGCTTTATTCATTTGTTTTGTTTCTTCCATATGTGAGTGAAATCATTGGTATTTGTCTTTCTCTGACAGATTTATTTCACTTAGCATTATATTCTCTAGATCCATCCATGTTATTGCAAATGGCAAGATTTTGTTCTTTTTTATGGCTGAATAATATTCCATTGAATATATATGCCACCTTTATCCATTATCCATTCATCTATCAATGGACACTTGAGCTCCTTCCATAATTTCACTATTGTAAATAATGCTACAGTAAACATGGGGGTGCATATATCTTTTCAAATTAGTGTTTTGTATTCTTTGGGTAAATATCCAGTAGTGGAATTATTGGATCATATGGTAGTTCTATTTATAACTTTTTGAGGAACCTCCATACTGTTTTCCACAGTGGCTGCACCAGTTTGCATTCCCACCAATAGTGCACAAGTGTTCGTTAAGAAAAAGAGACTTTATTGACAATAACCTAAAGATAAGTTTGGCTTCAAGTAAACTAGATACAGGACACAAATTATATAATCAGAATCTTTTTTTCCCCGTTTCCACCTCTTTCTTTTATTTTCTGTTGATTCCATTCTCTGACTAGACCCTTACAGTCAGAAGATGGCTCCTGGTTACATTCTTCCTGGTTCAAATCTAGTAGGAAAAGCTCCAGTCTTTTAAAATAACTCAAAGGAAAACCCAATTATATTTCATTGTCACTTAGTGGCCTGACTTGTATCATCCGTGAGCCACTTGTTGGGAGAAGATGATTTCATTTGACTGGTAGGCTTAGGTCATGTGCCATTCCCAGAGCAAGAGATGGAGTCATGATTACTAGAACTGTATTTTACTGTGGTTCTGTGGGAAGAACCCATTGGGGGTAAAGTGGGTCTCCAAATACAAAGCAGGCTATTGCTGGTAGAAGTGCAAACTGTGTCAGGGAGGTAAAAAGCAGCAGGTTTCCTGAAAAATAGATAGGTTTCAGCTGCTTACAAACTTGGGCACCATCCTAAATTGTTCTTCTTTCAGTATCTTGCTCCTTTCTTCCATCTCTTCTCTACCTCCTTCCTTCTTATCCTCTTTCAAAAATAGTTGATCATTGGAACCACAACAGTGAGCTTATACTCTGGGACTTGTATTCAGTTGCTCATGATTTCTCCACCTTAATATTCTATAGGCATGATAAAATCAACAAATTCAAAATTTACTCGTTCTCTTTCTGCACGAACTTGCTCCCTCTTAGTTAAAATCATCCTCATTTACCCTATCACCTGAGTCTAACCTGGAGCCTCACTACTGGATTTCCACTCTCTCTCAATTCCCATGCCAACCACTACTATTAGGTCTCTAGGACTTGTTGATATTGCTTCCATGACTTCTGATATCTGACCCTTTGCTCTCATTCTCACCATTACTGGTTTTTCACCTGTAGTGTGCAAGAGTCTCCTAAGTTGTTAACTTGCCTTCGGTATTGCCTTGTGTACCATTCAGCCCCTCTGCTATATATATCTGCATAAATACTTAAATAACCCAGTATTAAGACAAACAACAAACACATTAGCCTGACACAAAAGACTCTTTAAGAAGAGACCCTTGCATTCCTGCCTGTCTGATCCTGTCATTCCCACACAAATTTCTGGGTTCAAGTTATAATGAACTAATTAGGTTTCTGGGAGATTGCTTTTCATGTCTGAATCTTTGCCTGTGCTTTCCCATACTCTGATCTCTATGCTGAAGAACCTCTTCTCACCTCATACCCTTCTATGAAATTGGCTCTAATTTATCTACTTCCTATCTTTTCCTTGTTTGCTTGTCTATACCTCTACGGTTTTTCTCATGATATTAGTAGGATTGCTTATGTGACTGTCTCTTGCTAGACCGTGAGACCCTCAAAGACATAGGCAGGGGTGCCTGGGTGGCTCAGTCGATAAGCATCTGCCTTCGGCTCAGGTCATGATCCCAGCGTCCTGGGATCGAGTCCCACATCAGGCTCCCTGCTCCACGGGGGGCCTGCTTCTCCCTCTCCCACTCCCCCTGCTTGTGTTCCCTCTCTCGCTGTGTCTCTCTCTGTCAAATAAATAAATAAAATCTTTTAAAAAAAAAAAAGACATAGGCAGTACTCTTCATTTTTATATCTCTAGTGTCCAACAGTATTTCTGGCAAGTGGATGACTTTTAAAGGATTGTTGAACAAATTAGTCCAAACTTTAACAAATTATATTTTATATAATAATTTATCTAATTCAGGGGAGCCACAACACTGTTACAAAATACGATGTAAAACCATTAGTAAATTCATTTTATTTTTGTTTTTCCACTTAGAAGCTTGCATGGAGTAGGCATCATTGTGAAACTTTGCAAAATAAGATATCCTATCAGATTTGGCAGTGTAACCATTAAGTGTACCAAGAATAATTTCCAGCTCAGAATATTTTATAAAAATGCTGAACAGACACTTCTTCAAATTGTTTTTGGTATCTGCATGTTAGAAAACATGCTTATTATGGTGGAAAATTGCTCTGTGGATCTCTTTTCACTTTGAATCTTGGTGAAAAAAACCCTAGATGGTTGGGTGGCTTGAAGCAAATCCAAAGGGTTTAGAGTATGAGAAACATATAAGAGGGCCTTAAGATTTTCAGGGAGGACCCAGACATACTGTTAATTAAACAGGCAGCTAGCCCTGTACAGATTGCTCCTGGCTCTTCAGCATCGCACAGCTTGCCTCAAGCCCTGTCAGTTCCCAAGATTTTGGACATTAAACCTGGTCCCTTGGCACAAGAAATGTTTTGCTAGTATCGATTCTGGACCCCAAACAGAAGAGTTGGAATTAGCACAGACAAGTGTCATTTTGACTCCCAGGTGTGATTTTATTGAGGCTGTGTTATCGCCGGCCCTTCAGACAAGAAGGTCAAGCATGCATAGAAAGCACATGATGGAAGATCTGTCTGGAAATAAAATGTTGGATTATACTTGTCAATTATTATAGTTTGTAAACTTATCACAGATCTAGAGTCTTCATCTGTAGATTCCCCCTAAAACCTAGAACATGTGACTACCTCATTGTAGCAAAATGATCATTCTGTCTCCTCAACCTTGAACTTTCTCCACTTGGTATCACTGATAGTGTGTGAATATTAAACATGCACATGTATACTCTTTATTTTTTGCCTGATTCACTGCCTGTATAAATTCACTTGTTGACTTTTATGTCCTTGTATTCCATTCTTCTACAAACTGTAGGTTTCTATTTTAACATCTACTCTATATATTTTAAAATATGTTGGGTATATTTGACTTGTCTTTCAAGCCTCTGTTGTCTGTGTCCTATTGACTTTTTGTCTTTTTTCCTGACTATTCTACCATTTATTTTGTAAGAAACTTTTTGTAGATATCTACTTTGGAGTTGTGTTGTCTAAGACACTAGATGTATGTTTCTGTCCTACAGTCTTTTACTTCATCTCTAGACCTGTAGTTTACCTTGTCTTTGTTATATTGTCTATTAAATGTCTGAGAAAATATTATCAAAACTTAAAAATATAAATTACTTTATTCATTTATTGTCATCCTTAACATGTTTTTGTAGCACAGGACTTTATTGATAGTCACACAACAATATGATAGATCTTAAACTGGTCTTTTTACATCTACTCCTCCCCCCCTTTTTTTTTAAGAGAGATGGAGCACATGCACATGCAACCAGAGGTGAGGAAGGGCAAAGGGAGAAAGAGAATCCCATGTGGGGCTCAATCTCATGACCCTGAGATCATGATCTGAACTGAAATCGAGTCAGACTCTTAACCAACTGAGCCAACCAGGTACCCCATGACTTTCCGTTTTAAATTGGGAACATCTTCATTCAGCAGATTTGTAGTTCCTAAATCATACAATAGCCATAAAAAGCAAAGATAAGATCAATAAATATTTAGAGTTTTTTAAATTATTATTATTGTTAAGAGATGATTCAATGGAGGCCTTCTCTGTGACATGCTGATGTGAGAAAAAATTGAGTGAATCCAAAGATTGTATTAATTGACCTTGACTTTTCCTGTTAACTTTAACTTGATACTACTGCAATTTAGACTCTTTTATGTCTTTCATTCTGCAAACATTAATAGGATGCTTATAATGTACCAGTAGTGTAAAGAGATGTATGAGACAGTCTCAGCCTTCACAGAGCCTGAGGAGATAAGACACATACACAAAGAAAATACTACAAGGTAGAATTACCATTGGAGAATGCAATTTAAAGGGCTAGAGGGATTCTGAGGAAAAAAAATCTTGTGTTGGGGCATTGGGAGGACCTTATGGGGGAGATTACATTTGATATCCTTGAGGGTTGTTTCGATTTTGACAAAGGCAGCATGGGTGATTGGCTTAAAGAATGTTGCAAATTAGGGGCAGAGCTTAGCCAAAGTCATGAAAGCAGGAAATCATGAGATATATTGGGGAAATAGCAAGAAGTTCAATGTGGCTAGAGCTCAGAGTTTAAGGAGTAGTGGAAAATCAGTCTGAAAGGTTGATTGAAGCAAAAAGAGTGCCTTAAATTTTAAGCCAAGGGTTATTTAGGCAGTAGAAAGCCCCTAAGGTGGTATTTTCCTCAGTTTAATGTGTCACACCATTTTTTTTCCCTTTAAATGAAAGAGATTAGAATAAAATAGAAAAATATCAAAATGCATTGTACATAGTAAGGTTAATTATATTTTGTGAAATGTGCATTCACATGTGTGTGTATGCATGTATATTATGTGTATTCTAGGCTGTTAAATTGTTAACAGTTAAACAAATTTGAGAAGAAATGGATGCTTTCTTAGAGACATATAAACTACCAAAACTGAACCAGGAAGAAATAGAAAACCTGAACAGACTCATAACCAGTAAGGAGATTGAAACAGTAATCAAAAATCTCCCAATAAACAAGAGCCCAGGGCCAGATGGCTTCCCAGGGGAATTCTACCAAACATTTAAAGATGAATGAATACTTATTCTTCTGAAACTGTTCCAAAATAAATAAATAAAATAGAAATGGAAAGAAAACTTCCAAACTCATTTTATGAGGCCAGCATTACCTTGATCCCAAAACCAGACAAAGACCCCATCAAAAAGGAGAATTACAGACCAATATCCCTGATGAACATGGATACAAAAATTCTCACCAAAGTATTGGCCAGTAGGATCCAACAGTACATTAAAAGGATTACTCACCACAACCAACTGGGATTTATTCCTGGGCTGCAAGTTGATTCAACATCCACAAATCAATCAATGTGATACAATACATTAATAAAAGAAAGGACAAGAACCATATGATCCTCTCAATAGATGCAGAAAAAGCATTTGACAAGGTACAGCATCCTTTCTTGATTAAAACTCTTCACAGTGTAGGGATAGAGGGTACATACCTCAGTATCATAAAAGCCGTCTATGAAAAACCCACAGCAAATATCACTCTCAATGGGGAAAAACTGAGATCTTTTTCCCTAGGGTCAGGAACAAGGCAGGGATGTCCACTATCACCACTGCTATTCAACATAGTACTAAAGTCCTAGCCTTAGCAATCATGCAACAAAAAGAAATAAAAGGCATCCAAATTGGCAAAGAAGAAGTCAAACTCTCACTTTGCAGATGATATGATACTTTATGTGAAAACCCAAAGACTCTACCCCAAAACTGCTAGAATTCTTACAGGAATTCAGTAAAGTGGCCGGATATAAAATCAATGCACAGAAATCAGTTGCATTTCTATACACCAACAACAAGACAGAAGAAAGAGAAATTATGGAGTTGATCCCATTTACAATTGCACCCAAAACCATAAGATACCTAGGAATGAACCTAACGAAAGAGGCAAAGAATCTGTACTCAGAAAACTACAGAATACTCATGAAAGAAATTGAGGAAGACACAAAGAAATGGAAAAACGTTCCATGCTCATGGATTAGAAGAACAAATATTGTGAAGATGTCTATGCTACCTAGAGCAATCTACACATTTAATGCAATCCCTATCAAAATACCATCAATTTTTTCCAAAGAAATGGAAGCAGAGGTGGATTGATAAGGCTTGATGGTGGCTTAAACGAAAAGATGGTATTTAAATAAAAAGTGATAGGGAGTCTATATAAAGTACTTTGTAAACTAACAGTTCCAGTGCTAATTAATTCAGATTTCACTGGGCAGTGTTGATAATCAAAGTGAATTACAATAGCTATATATTACAAATATTACGATATTAAATTTTACAGCCCCCTATCTTTGTCATCTCTTTAATCTGGTATAGGATGGTATAGAAGATGCTTCATATCAAGCTGGGGTCATTTAATCAAGATTAACTCCTAATAAATGTTAGTTTTACAACAGGTGTTGGCAAGGATGTGGAGAAAAAAGAACCCTCTTGCACTGTTGGTGGGAATGCAAACTGGTACAGCCACTCTGGAAAACAATGTGGAGGTTCCTCAGAAAGTTAAAAATAGAACTATCATATGATCCAGCAATTGCACTACTGGATCTTTACCCAAAGAATACAAAAACACGAACTCAAAAGAATACATGCACCACTATGTTTATAGCAGCATTATTTACAATAGCCAAGTTATAGAAGCAACCCAACTGTCCATTGATTAATGAATGGATAAAGAGGTGATGTATCTATACACACACACACACACACACACACACACACACACACACACACAGGAATATTATTCAGCCATGAAAAAGAATGAAATCTTGGGGTGCCTGGGTGGCTCAATCGGTTAAGCATCTGCCTTCAACCCAGGTCATGATTCCAGTGTCCTGGGGTGGAGCCCTGCATCAGGCTCCCTGCTCGGCGGGGAGACTTCTCCCTCTTCCTCCACTGTTCCCCCTGCTTGTGCTCTCTCGGTCTCTCTCTGTCAAGTAAATAAATAAAATCTTTAAGAAAAAAAAAGAGAATGAAATCTTGCCATTTGTAATAACATGGATAGAGCTAGAGAGTATAATGCTAAGCGAAATCAGAGGAAGATAAATGCCATATGATTTCACTCATAGGTCGAATTTAAGAACAAAACAAATGAGCAAAGGGAAAAAGACAAACCAAGAAGGAGACTCTTTTTAACTATAGAGAACAAACTGATGGTTACCAGAGGGGAGGGGGGTGAGGAGTGGGGAGATGGGTGAAATAGTTGACGGAGATTGAGGAGTGTACTTGTTGTGATGAGTACCCAGTGATTAAAATAAAAAATAAATAAATAAATGTTAGTCTTGATGGTCCTTTTAATTGAACATTTAATTTTTTTCATGTTATATGTGGTACATAGCAACCAAAATATTTTATCCTTTTTTCTCAATTCTAAATAAAATCACCTAGTGTGAATTCACAGGAGGAAGCAAAATGTATGATATTAATGAGTTTAACATAATAATGCATTTAGGTGGGATTTAAATTATCATAATAATTGCATTGAAAAGTTATTTACTGGTTTTTACCAGTAAATTACTGGTAATTACTGGTAAATTACTGGTAAACCAGTAAATTACTGGTATTTACATGTAAAATATAGTCTTTTTAGCTTTATTGATATAATTGACATGTAATATTGTATAAGTTTAAGGTGTACAGTGCTTTGACTTGATACATTTATAAATTGCAAAACGATTATCACCCTAGCATTAGCTAACACCTCCATTCCATCACTTAAATTACCATTTCTTTTTTGTAGTGAGAACACTTAAGATCTACCTTTTTAGCAACTTTCAAGTATTTAATAAAGTATTACTAGCTGTAATCACTATGCTGTACATTAGATCCCCAGAACTTGTTAATCTTATAGCTAGAAATTTGTACCCTTTGATCAGCATCTTCCCATTGACCCCACCCCCCAGCCCTTGGTGACCACCACTCTAGTCTCTGTTTCTCTGGGTTTGGATTTTTTTAGATTCCGCATGTGTCTTTCTCTGACTTATTTCACTTAGTATAATGAGATATATGTAAATCACATGTTCTTTATCCATTTATCTGTTGATTGGTTAGGTTGTTTCCATATCTTGGCTGTTGGGAATAATGCAGCAATGAACAATGGGAGTGCAGATTATCTCTTTGAGATCCTGTTTTCATTTCCTTTGAATATATACCCAGCAGTGGGATTGCTGGGTCATATGGTTTTAGTTTTTTTCAAGAACCTCCATACTGTTTTTCCATAGCAGCTGTACCAATTTACATTCCTACCAACAGTGCCCGGGTAATCCCTTTTCTCCACACCCTCACCAGCACTTGTTATCTGTTGCCTTTTTGATGATAGCCATTTTAACAGATGTGAGGTGATATCTCATTGTGGTTTTGATTTGTATTTCTCTGATGATTAATGATGTTGAGCACCTTTTCATGTACCTGTTGGCCATTTGGATGTCTTATTTGAAAAGATACCTATTCCATTCCACTGCCTATTTATTTGGGGGGGGGGGTTGTTGTTTTTGCTGTTTTGTATTGTTTGCTAGTGAATCGTATGAATTCTTTACATATTTTAGGTATTAACCTTTTATCAGATATATGATTTGCAAGTATCTTATTCTATAGGTGTCTTTTCATTTTGTTGATTGTTTCTCTAGCTATGCAGAAGATTTTTTTAGTTTGATTTAGCTGCACTTACTTACAAAATATAAAGTCTAAATAGGTTCTGTAGGCTTTTGGGCATGATGTCAGATTGAACCTGGCTTCAGGCCTGTAAATTAATTGACCCCTTATATTCCATTTATGGTTTTCCTCTCACTCTATAATTTATCCTTCAAACTCCTGCCGGATTAGTTTTACTAAAGTGTAGATGCAATCACATTCCTCTCTTCACCAAAATGTTGCTTACCATTGATTTGTCAAGTGCTGTATTATATGACTTCAACTTATCTTTCATCTTTTCCCAGTATTCCCCTACATAGAACCTACTTTCCATCTATACTAGAGTATGTCAGAACTCATTTTTCCCCCCACAGTCCATGTCTTTCCTGCATAGTACTGTGTTATAGGCAGAATAACCTTTCCTCTCCAATTGCTTCTTCACATGTCATCTCCTTTTGATATTTTCCTTCAAATGCCCCTACTGAATGTAATATCTTCCTCTCTGGAACCTTCATATAACATTGTGTTTCTCTTATAGTACTTAATCTATTTCGATATACAGAGCTACTAGGTTTTGTTTTGTTTTGTTTATCTTGTGGATTTTTGTTTAAAGATTTTAAGTACCTTGAGAAGCAGGGATTGTATTTCATTTTTTATTTTTTATGGGACTTTATACAACTGTTGAACTATACAGGCATTGTGTTTAACTATACTCCTCTGGAATTCATTTATTGCATCTGTAAACTATGGATATATCTTTTTTTATTTATCTGTTTTGAGAATAAAGGTGAAAATATATGAGAGTCTCTTTAGGTTTCTAGGAAGAAAGATGCTGTATAAATTAGTTTTGTTTTATTTTTTGTTGTTGTTTTTGTACGCTGCCAACTACATGTTAGTGCCAGGTCTTCTTTCTTCTTTATTCCATTGCTTCCAAAATAATCCAGTGAAGCTAAATAAAGTCAGGTTTTTTTTTTTTTTCCATTACATACAAAGTTCCATTAGTGCATTAATATTAAGTAGTAGCTGCAAGTTGGCATTGAGATGAGTGTAATTCCTCTTGACTTTATTAGTAAGTTAATACAGAGAAGAAAAAGAATGGTAATTGTTCAAATTGTGAAAGAGGTTTTAATACAGGCAAATTTGTATTTTATATTAGATTGAATTTATCTTTCTACATTTGTTGCCTTTAATTTTTGGCCCTCTTGAGTCTTTTTCAGACTCTTTCATTCAGATAATTGAACCTTCTAAGGACATGTGGAATTGATGTTTTCTATCTAGTTACCTACATGAATAAACTGACGCATGGGTCGTTTCAAAAGAAAATAGGGAAGTGAACCCAAAGATGACAAAGGTTTTTATTTATAGATGCTTTCTTCCAATCAAAACTTATTTTGGCATGTTCTTTTAAGATTTAATCCTATGCTTATCCTTAACATCTAAGCAGTGTATTTTCTATTAACTCATTTATAAAAAGCCTCAAGCAAGAACTTCCATTTGAAAGTTACATGAACTGACTTTAGAGAATTTAAACTTTTGAAAGAGAATATGAAAAATTAAGAGATTTTTAAAATGGCTCTTTAAATGTCCAGTAGCAATAGAAAAGGGCCATTATGTGCAATCCTGTATGTGAAAGCTATTACCTCTCAGTGCCAGTGGAATTATGTCGCAGTTATTCATAACATCTACAGTGCTGGGTCATGTGGTTATTTTGTATACTTACACACATTGGGTGCTTAATGAGCAATTGTTAAATTAAACTTAGTGAACAAAATTAAGCCCATCTAACCCTGACAAAATTCAGCTAATATTGTTCCTGATAGATTTCTATAAAAATACATTGAGAAATCAGAAAGGCAGAAATTATTTATCAGACATTTATTAACTTCCTTATACAGAATTCTTTGCTTCCTAATATAGGATTGGTTCCAGAGCCATTGAAATGACCCAAGGTCTATTTTAAGACCAGTTGCCTTATGGATTCTTTCCTACGTACTAATTTTGCTGGGAAATGAGGAGGGTAGGGAGAATCATCGTTATTTGGTAAATAATTCACAGTCTCCCTTTTGAGCTTTTCACAATTTAGCTCTTTTAATAATTTTTACTGGTCTTATAGTCATTTTGGTGACTTTCTTAACCCTCACCAAAGTTCTACTGATTTGAGTGGTCATATAACCTGGACTTGGTCATAGAAAGCTAATAAAAATCAGTCTAGTGGAATTCAGTGCAGGATAATGTGATATAAGACAAGATTTCTTAATCTAGGGGAGAGAGGTGTTTTTGAACTCTGAGATTTTGTGCAAATTTTTTGTATATGTACATTTTTCTGGGGAGAGGTCCAGATTTTTATTATAGTCTCACATTGGTCTCTTCAAAAGTCTAATAACTACTGTTTTAGCCATCAATTTCAGAAAACCTTGTAACCTGAGGGTATTCATGACTACCCAACTCAGGAATCAGTTGGCCTTTGAGCCTGTAGCAGTACTGTGCTAGGTGCTATAAGGTCAGAGGGGCCCTCTAGGGCTTAAAAAGAGTAAAGAGGAGACTAGAATGGAGGTGGCACCTGAGAACAGATGAGGATGACATACATCTCTCAAGAAGGATATTAAAATTTCAAAGAGAATAGAGTGCAAAGTGGTATCTTAAAATTTCAGGTAGTAAGTGATGGGGACCAGAGAAGGAGCAATAGACTTGGGGACCTGTACATGGTTTGGCTGGCTCATAATAGACCCTTGGGTTTTGTGTTGAAGGAGAATAGGGATTCAAAAGGTGATTTCCTTAAGTGTAGCTTTCATTTTTTGAATTTCTGTTGTGTTTAATGACTTGAGGGAAGTTACTACGTTATGCCTTGTTTTATATAATTATTTGCATATACAGTATATCTTCGTTGTTAGCTTATACCTATTAAAGGCAAAGACTGTGTGTTTTTCAATTTTGGATACTCTGCAGTGCTCAACATGAGGCCTTGTCCATATGAGATGCTCAAAATTTTTGTTATACATTTGCTCTAAGGGTGCTGTTGAGGATTTTTACCGTATCTTTTTTTTTTAAAAGACTCATTTATTTATTTGAGAGAGAGAGTGTGCACACAGGGCCGAGGGCCAGAGGGAGAGAATCTCAAGCAGACTCCCTGCTGAGCATGGAGCGTAACACTGGGCTTGATCTCACAACCCTGAGATCAGGACCTGAGCGGAAATCAAGAGTTGGACGCTTAACAGACTGAGCTACCCAGGTGCCCCAGATTTTTACCATATCACACATTCAACTCTATGACACTCCAGGGGTGGAATTTCTCCTGGTCTTTGTAATAGCTTTGCCTTACTATAACTATTGGACAGTTATTATTGTGTGAACACTGTAAATCATGCAACTCATTCTAGTTTTCTTTTTATATTAATTGTTAGAAAGCCCAGAGCCATGTGATTTTTTTTTTCAATTATTTCTGCATTATAATTTAATTGATGTTGTTTATGCAGCACTGTCAGGCACTGTTATACATTATATATATTATATTCTAATTTATCTTTATCAACTCTGGTTTATTTTCTCTATTTTGCAAATAAACTGAGATACAGAGAGGTTAACTAACTTGTCCAAGATTACACAGCTAGAAAGTAGTATGATACGTACTTTTAATCACTGTGTTCTTTTGCCTCCTAGCACGATCTCATGTTATCATGCAGATATTATCATATAATAGTACATATATAGTACATATATATAAACCAATCAGGCATGTGTGAATTTACAGTGAGACAGAGGGGTGGGCATGTGGTTTGATAAGGGGAAGTGATGTTATTGAGTCAAGGATCAAAGTGATCTATCTGTGTTTGATCTCATCTCATTTCATAGCTCTCAGAATTATTTTAAATTGTTGCTACTTAAAGTGTGGTCTAGGGGCTGGTGCTAGTCCATGAAGTAATTGTTGTTGGTCCAAGGTCAGCTATTTATAGAAATGGAAAATAAGCATTTGGAAACTTTTATAGTTGTTTGAGAGTAATTTTGTATCTGAGTCTAATAACAAAAAATGCTTTGTATTTTATATCTTTTTAAAATTTCCTTTTTTTTTTTTGTAATTTATTTTAATCGTATTTTACAGGCATTTCTGTCTTCAAAATTTTGGAAAGTAAAAGAAAAAAACCTTGTCTTTAACACAGTTTGAAAAGCACTATTCTAGGTAACAGCTTTAATCTATGGTTTGTTTGAAAAAGAAAAGACATGATCTATAGCTTGAAATTATATTCTAATCTAAATCTGTTTCTAAAGATAAAGTAGGAATTAGTATATTTGGCTACTTTGTCAGTTCCTTGGTTCTGTGAGAAAAGGCCTAATTGAGCTCACTTGGGGGAGAGGGCATTTTTCATTTTTTTCTTATGCTTAGTACTTTTCTCAAGAATGACACATTTTAATTAAGTCCTTGATCCAGGGTAATAATAGCATGAGGAACCTGTCCATCATCTATAGTTACAGTCTGTTTCCATGACTTACCAAAATAGCTAATAAGACAATTAGCATTTTTTGTGTGTGCAAACTGTTCCCTGGAATAACAGAAAATTAAAAAAGAGAGAGAGAGACAACAACAAAACAGTACTGTTAATTCCAGATTAATAGATTAATATAATAGATTTTCCATTTATAGAAAATAAAGGGAGCTTCAATGAGATAATATTTAAACCAGTTCAGTTTTTAATTTTTGTTTTTGGGTAGGTTGGGAAGTCTCCTTCTATAATATGATATGTTGTAAAAGAGTCTCATATGAAGTTACCCACCCTGATAGGGTCTTTGAATGTCTATATAATTACCATCTACCTCTTCAAACTAATCTCTTTTTGGGAATCCTCTATTGTAGCATTTGAGAAGAATTTCTCACTATTTTTTTGATTTTTAAAAGCTGGCCTCCAAATAGAGAAATGGGCTAAGGATATGAACAGGCAGTTCATAGAGAAAGGAATCCAAATGGCCAAAAAATGTGCAACCTCACTAACTCAAAAATGCGGCTATCACTTTGGCAGGATTAAGAAATAATACTGGTTTTGAAGCAATGGGTATCCTATGTGCTACCAGCAGCCCTATAAATTGGTTCAGCCTTTTTGAGGTAATTTGGCAGATCTCATCAGACCCAAAAAATAGACTCTCTGTACCAAGCATTTCCACTTTGGGAAATTTATTCTAAGGAAATAAAGATGTATTCAAAGATTTATAAATGGCTGGCAAACTGAATTATGGTGTATCTATATAGCATCAAAATGAAATTATAGAAATACATCTGTGTATGTTATTTTTTTTTTTTTTAAGATTTTATTTATTTATTTGAGAGAGAGAGAACATGAGAAGGGGGAGGGTCGTAAGGAGAAGCACACTACCCCCTGAGCAGGGAGCCCAACGCAGGACTCAGTCCTGGGACTCCAGGATCATGACCTGAGCTGAAATCAGTCACTTAACCAACTGAGCCACCAGGGCACCCCAACATCTGTGTATGTTATTAAGAGAAGCAAATAGATTACCAAATACCCTGAATGGTATATGATTATATTTTTGTAAAACTTATTTGTAGAATATATGCATAGGAAAATAATTGAAGGACATATTTTAGATCTGCATATACAAAGTAATAAGAATGATTGTATAATTTTTGCACATTTGAATTTTTAAACATTTTACCTCTAATGACCATACATTGTATTTAAAGCTTCTTTGTCAAAGATTTGGCCTCCATTTTAAAATGCACAGAATGGTATAGGAAGAGAGGAAACCTGAGAATCAACAGGATGTCGCCATTCCCTAGGTTCTTTGCTGAAGGTTCATGAGGAGCCTGTTTTTCTTTCAGAGCTTGTTCTTGAAAGCTGTGTTTGAGTTTTATGGTTGTTGTGGGGTTTTTTTGTTTTTGTTTTTTTTTCCTGTGACAAATGCCTATCATTTTCTAAACAAGAAAGGCAATGTCCCAGTTAGGTGTGTGGAGTTCTTTTCATTCACTCTCATTCCTGTCGTGTTAATACTGAATAAGCAGAGACAGCCTGACTGGTGGTGAAAGATGGTAAACCAGCCTGAGGGCTTTTTCTGGTCAGCCCTAAACCTCTGATTGCCACGTTTTCCTAATTTCCCATTTCCAGGGCATCACTAGAGTGACCTTGCTTGCTGAATATGATGCTCCGAATCTCCAAGATTTTCACATGCATTTGGAAGTGGGCAGTCAGGCAATTGTTTACAGGACTCCAAATGAACTGTGCACTCACAGCAAGTTTGATAAACACACATTTCCTCCTTTTATCAGTGAGATTGCAGAATGTGAAGTATGAGTTTCCAGTTATACTCATTCCCCTCAACCCTTTTCCTGTTTAAAAACTTAGACATACTAATTGGATGCTGATCTGTCCCTGTTTTTTAGTCTGTTTACTGATAGTTGACGATTTATTCTAATACTTACCTAGGCAAGGTTTGGCAGTTCTTTAAAAAATAAACTTCCCATGTATTCAACTTAAAGGAGATTCATCCCAAGGAATGTAATGTGAGCACTAATTAACAGTAATGACTGCTAATCACTTTGCTTTTTATACTCCTTTAGGAGCACTGCTATTATCCAATGTAGTTAAGTAAAATGCTTGTATATGAATCAACAATGCTGCATCCTTTTAGCAGCTATTGCTCACAATCAAGCTTTGCATAAATTAGAGTTAACTAAAATTGATTTTAATATGCTGCATTTCTTTCTACAATAGTAAACTAAAATATCTAGTTAAATACACTGAATATTAAAAAGACATTACCTGATTTTTTTTTGCAGTCATACTTAAGGTAGATGAAAAGCAATATTGCAAATAAATTTTCTAACAGCTTACGACATTTTCTCTTATATTTCTCCAAAATTGCATGTGACATAGGCACAGCAACATTTTAATTTTGTTGTAAGCATTTTATCAGATCAATGAAAATCAATAGGCTTGTGTTTAATTTTTCTGAATTTGTGCATTTACTTCCTAGAGGATCTTACAGTTTCTTTAAATTATATAGCCCATTTATATAAACTTGGTTCATAGGATTGTGCATTCAGTGTTCATTAAAAAGGGTTGTTTTATTATGTTTGGTGTGTTATTAGACTATTATAAAAGCTTTCTGTTTATTTACATGCATTCAGCATACCTGCAAACCACCTTGTCTCAGGAGGAGACTAAGCGCTTAAAACTCGTAAATTAATAATTTAAGGGAGCAGTACTCAAGTAGCATTTTGGTTAACTTAATAAGTTACAGCCTTAGAGTCAGTGCTGCCCACTTTAACAATGCTTTACTTTTGACTTTTATTGGCTGAAAATAACTTGTTAAACCGAGGCTTTTGTCATAAAATGAAATCTACGTACCATCTGAAGCCCCTGCCCCCTTTTTTGATTTATGAGTAGGTTGACATATTATTGAAGAATTTTTAACACTTTCACAGTTCTGCGCTTTGATTTCAGAGAAGGTGCTAATCTCTCTGGAAGTTTGAGAGTGACAAAATGAGTTGTATACTGTTTTTCTAGGGAATTTGAGATTCTTTATTAGAGGCCTTAGTTTTATGATGACACCTGTATTAATGTTGATTTATCTAATATGTGATGTGGTGTTGTGATCTGATATGCATTAATGGAGTATCCTCCTTTCTCATTTTACATGTTATCTCTAGTTGCCTGGCCATGATATAATTCTTACAGCTAATGTTAGTGTTTCTACAGAGGTTAAGCAATTTGAGACATTATTTTTAAATTACCAAAATAAAATAACTTTCTTTCATTTTTGTATTATTTGTAGTATCAGAAATCTAAATTTTTGGTGAATAAGCAAGTGGAAAAAATTAAGTGGTAGTGTAATAAAAAGCTTTATATTTTATATACTAGTCTTATTGTAATACATCGCAAACATGTATTAAAAAAACCTCTGGCACTGTACTTAATTAATTTAGTTTCAAAGAATTGTAGCAGGAATGATGTGAGAGAACAGAAAATGTACAGAAGCTTAATTGAATGCTATTCATATATAATTATAATATTTGTGAGTTGTTAACTTTTAAATTTTGTATCCCAGTACTATTGCACAATAGCACGAAAATGCATGTCTATGAGGAAAAACCTGCTTTTTCTATTTTGCTTTGAGTTTGTTATGTGTGTAACAAAATTACGTTTAAAAACGGTGAGGATTTCAGTTTTGATTCTTTTTTTGTTTTGTTTTTTTTTGCAATGTGTTTACTTTCACGCAAGAGTGATTGATCTGTAGCTGTCATTTTACCCAAAGAGGGGACAAATGGAATTGGCCTTTTAGACAAAAGTATGCAAACAGACTGCATTCTTTCTGTTGATAGAATTATGGAAAGATTGCATGAGGTGCCACATTCATTTTCCTATTGATTGTAAAAAGGATTCTGCAATGGGCTCCTGTTTCCATTGGATAAGGAGGTGCTATGATTAGTTACCTTTCTCATGAAAGCACTACAAAAGGAAATGCAAAATGTGTGCGGTGCAGTGTTCTCAATTTGACAGTTGTTTTTGTTAAGTTTTTTTTTTTTGTCCCAGTGAAGTCCAGCCTATTTTAAAAAAACGTACATTTTGGTTTTATCCCTTATATTAAGCTTGGTAGATTTCCATGCATTTGACCCTTTAAGAAATTGTTATGTTATAGTTTTTCTAGGCTTCTATTGTAAAGCTTCAAAGCTGATGCAACAGTGCCCTCTGTAGTCTTTTAGTGAACAGTAGATACATGTAGATGATTTGAAATATTCAGGTAGGAAGCAGGATATTTAAATTTAATTTTTGTGCAGACAAGAGATTCCTTTTTCCTAAGTAGACATTCTTGTTTTTCACTAGCGGCTTTACTTTAAACAAAGGGAACAAAGGACCATTCTGAGTTTTCATTTAGAATTATTGGCTACCTCTTGTTGTTACCCAGTGGTAAATCTCAAGTTTTATCAGACATTCATCAGAGTAATTTGAGATAGAAGGAATCTTACAAGCTGTACTGTCTCTTCATGAAATATCTTTTTGAAGTTGAGTTCCAATAGGAGTATTTTAAAAAATAATTTAGTTCCTTTGTACTCATGTCTTCTATTTAATTAGAGCCTAAGTGGGCTGCCTAGAACTTAACTTTTACTTGTTCCTGAATTGGGCAACCCAGTCTTTATACAGGACATTATTTAAATTCAAACCAAGGGAGTTACACAATGTCTAAAGTATTTGTCATTCATTAGCATTGATTTAAATTTTAGATTTGCCTTCCTTTCTTTATTGGTTACCTATTTGATTATATATATTGATAGCTAAATTTTTCATTGTAAACACAACTTTATGTGAAGTTATTAGATGATAATAAAAGCAGATGTCATATTTAGCTGTGATTAGAAGTGAATAATCGATGGGCTAAGTTTATTTTGCTTCTGAAAGTGTTTTAGTAAAAAGGGCATGGGCCCAAATCCTAGCTTCTCCATGTATTCACTATGTAATGGTGAACACATTTCTGAATCTCTGAGCCTGCGTCCTTATCTGCAAAATGGGAGTAAAAATAGCTTATCTTTTGAGGTTTTTGTGAGGGATTAGATATAATATATATTAGTTGGCCAAGTTATTATAAATGCCCAAATGGTTACTTTGTTCCAAAAATCACAGCGTGAAGGTAAATGGCATTGTTTTATACAAGGAAGTTTTAATAAAAATCTAGAACACATTTAATGTACTTTAGATTTTTCAAAAATTTCCATCTCATAACTTCTGATGGTTTATGTGAATCCGAAAGCTGACATGGCATTTCTTGGTAATGTGGACTGATAAAATGAGGTGCACATTAACTTTCAATTCTTTACAGACTTCATCCCCAAACTTCTTAAATAAGCCATGTTTATAAACTCTAGTGGACATTTACCTACAAACCAATATTTGGCAACATGTGAAAACTGATAATAAATGAAACTCAAGAAAAGAGTCTTTTTTTTTTTCCCTTAGTGTATCTGAGAAAACTTAGGATACTTTTCATTTGCCTGTGTTGTCAGTAGTAGTCTAGAGCCTTTCTTCATATTTTCTAGGTAAGTGGATTTTGCTTTCTCTACCCAGTTACAAAAAAAGACTGATTTATAAAAATAGATGAAACTGGAGCTTTTCTGGTTGAAGTGGAGATGGGGGCCTAAAGTCTGTCTTTGAAGGAACAAAGTTTAGAAACCACTTTACCATATACGTATATGTGTGTGTACACATATGTTCTCTCTCTCTCTCTTTTGTGCAGAGGCTTTGTTCTTCTTTGGTTTGAATTCAAAGCAGCTAATTCTTTACCTGGCACATAAAAGATGCTCAATTAATATATGCTAAATACAGAATTTTTTAAATATCAGGCCTTCCCTTATTGACATAGAGGATTTGAGATACCATATGTATTAAAATGCACAATTTAGTGTGGCATTGCACTATTTGAGTAATTGTTTCTATGTGAACCATTTAGGCAAGCACATTTCAAGTGTAATTCACTAATTTATTTTTTAGAAATTAACTTGTGACTACAAATAATAATGGGAAATGAATAAAAAATATTCAGAACTTGTCTTCAAGATGATTAAAAGCTGTTGCATTCCACAGTGATGGATTTAGCTATAGATTCAGACACTTCAAGTGACCTGATGTTAAAAATAATCTTGCACAAAGAACTTGTGAATTGAATTTTCTCAACATTGAGTAAAGCATTATTAATATGAAGCACAAATAAGAGTTCTTATTTGTGCTTCATATTAATTTTGAATCCTGAGTTTAATATTATAATAAATCACATTGTTTTTAGTATATTACTTGGGTTAAAATTGAGAACTGTGCAAGTACCTTTTTTTTTTTTTTTTTAAACATTATAAAGAAGGAACCAATATTTTAAACCGATAGAATGAGACTGAACAAGCTTTTAATAAACCAAATATGGTAGTTTAAAAAAAAAAAATAGTGACCAGTTGCAGTAAGAATCATGTTTAAAATTAAATTCTGGTTTATAAGACTGACAAGATGCTGTCTACAAAAAAAAAAAAAAAAAAAACGAATAAGGTATTTTTCTTTGCGATGAAAGTACCAAATTAAGAATCTGCTTAATTAAAATAATGATAAATGTAGATTACATTACTGAAGACAGTGAAATACAGCTGCTCTGTCTAGTGAGAGCCTGCATAATTTACCAAGACTGTACAAAGAAGCAATGGAGCAGCCACTGCAGACTGTTAGAGGAAATGTCCTGTTTATTCCACATACATTTCTTTTTTTAATTAAAATGTCAATGATAATTTTATAGCAGTCCTCCAAAGAAATCCTTTAAATTTCTTCAAGGTAGTAGAATATGAGACGAGATCATTGCTGCTGAATGAAACAGATTAAACCCAAGAAAAAGTAACATTTTATTCTTTTTTATTAATTCAGCTTTCTTTATTATGAGTTAATATTGAAGTATGTGATTATTTTTTTTAACATGAGTCTTCCATGAGAGAATCGTGGCAAAATCTTTGAATATACATTTTATTTATTAATCTTTTTGAGCCACAAGCAAGATTTGGATGGGGCTATAAGTAGCATTGCTTATACATAAAGATATAGGTATGTATATTGTGGAATTCTCAGAGTGGGACAGACAGCTCTGGGTATATCAGGATTAACTGGATGGTATTTCCTCCCCATCACTGGATTGTAAGAAGGGACAGTATGTTGCATGTATCAGTGTCTGGAGACCAAAAAGGTTGAGAACCCGTGTTACACTGTATATTTTCATCTTTTACTTTAATGATGTCCAATGATATCTTTATAATTACATATATTTAGGGAAATCAATATTGTGTGTAATAAGAAATGCTTTTTTTTGTTTTGTTTTTTTGCCTACAAGAGATAAGTGGGGCTTCTGAAGTCAGACGTGTCTGTGTTCTAGGCTCTACCACATGCTACCTATACAACCTTGGTTTAGTTAACTTCTCTACACTGTGGCTTTCACATTTGTAAAGTTGGGGTTAGCGATAGTGCCTACATCATAGGATTGTCATGAGCATTTAATGGGATAATCCATGTAAAATAGATCATAAAGGAAGCTTCAATAAATGTTAACTATTACATTAATAATAATAATAATTTTTTTTAAAGAATTTATTTATTTATTTGACAGAGAGAGACACAGCGAGAAAGGGAACACAAGCAGGGGGAGTGGGAGAGGGAGAAGCAGGCCTCCCGCAGAGCAGGGAGCTGGATGCGGGGCTCCATCCCAGGACTCTGGGATCATGACCTGAGCGAAGGCAGACACTTAACGACTGAGCCACCCAGGCATCCCAATAATAATAATGTTAACTAATGTTAATAGTATTGTTAATATTATTAATAATATTATCCAAGTCACTAGATAAAATGTTTCTCTTGCATGGGAGCAATGGAGCATTGCTCATTCTTAACTAGTTTAATAAGATCATTTTTATCTGTCATGGTTTCTCTGTTGATCTGGTTCTTAGAGAAGCTAACTGTCCTTCTGTGAATTCAGGAATAGTGTGGTAGAAATTCTCTTGTTCCTTATTTTGTCTTTGTCTTTCCTCTTAGTCATTCATGTATCAGTTGCTTTGGCATTGGCAAATATCAAGTCAAATTTTGTGCATTTCAGTATGTTTGTTTTGAACTTTGCTTTAGCTGGATACCAACTGGAATTAATTGAATATTTTCCACAGTTCAGTTTTTCTACAGGGGCCCATCTACTAAAATCTTCTTCTTGGGAAAGCTTTGTGGGCAGAAAATGGGCACATCACCAACATTTTGAAAAGTTTATATGAGAAAACAATATGAGGAGGAACTTCGTCAGATGATTTTATTCTATATGCCTTTTTCTTTGAACTTCAATAAAATGATAAATTCTAGAGGTGCAAAGATAAGAAGTCACACAGTATATAACTGTTATTCATAATGTTTACACATGCTGTATGAGTTGCAGAATGTTAATATACATTTTTTTTTTCTCTTGGTTTGTTGCAGGCTTTTTTCTAGTTGCTGGAGATGTAGATTAAGGTGCAGTGCCTATCTCAAGGAGGGAGAAGGTTACTGCTATGTGTTCATCACAGTTATTATTTGTGGTGAATTCTTTGCTCTTTTGAAAATATTCCATATTCCTTATAGTGTACCTCTTTGTTCTATGACTTGGCATTCATCCTTCCTCATCTGGCCATTGTTGCTGAGTTTCTCCTAAGAATCCTGTGATATTTAAGGCTCAGTATTGCACTATCTGTGCCTGTTTGAGAATTATACTTTTGATTCTTGATTTGGCTTATACTTTTGATTGATACCTTGAAATAATTTATCATTTATTCTTAGCCAGTTCAGTCTTACAGTCTCTAGGTTTCTTCCTTGTCCTGGTCCTCTCCAATAGAGAGCAGATAATTACATATTAGCATAGTTTTTTAATGCTTCCACCACAGTACTACTATAAGGTGTTTGCCAAAATGTGAAGTATGATTTAATACTAAAATTAAATCAAACTTTCAATTCAGTGTATCCCGAGATCATTAATTAGACTGTATTTACTTTCCTATTTTAAATTAGTTGTTTTGGAAAGCCAGTAAGTGCCCCCCACCATTACTTAAGGAAGCATCTTCACATTTATTTCAGACATTCTTTAGGGCCATCATAGACTAGATTCTGTCAAAGGCTAGGTAATATTATAAATTTTAATTTTAGGTTAGTATCAGTGGGTCTTGTTTTCAGATGGAGTTTTTAAGCATTTATACTTACACAGAAATTCTGTCTTCATCTTGATTAGCCTGATTTTTCCTTCATGCTATTATGCATATTATTTCTTCTCAGACTGTTATTTGTGTATATTTTAGACAAAACAATGCTATATAACAGATAAAACTAATCTAGTTTGTGAAGATTTTACATAGTTAGAAGATGTAAACTTATGTTGATGTTTTCTGCTTTATGGTTAATTGATAATTACCAATTCCCTACTGTGTGTAAAATCATTGCATTCACTGCATTATCTGTTTTATATAATGCCTTTAGCGTGGCTACTCTTGAACACATGTTTTTATTGATTTGAAATGAACTGATCCATCAAGCAATCTGAAATAGAAATAATTATGAAGCATTTACAACCAAGGAACGTTAATGGAAAGTATAGTAAATTACAACAAACTTACTAATTAACAAAGTAGCTAAAATATTGTTTTATAAAAGATGCAATTTGTGGATTATACACGTTTTTAAGTATATAATTTTCATTATCTGCACAGTTTAAAGATGTTTTAACTCTGAAAAGAAAAAAAGCAGTCTTTGTAGAAAACAAAATGAGGATCTATAAATTGTGTTTTGTTATGATTTGATAGTAACCAGTTTCTTATATTTAACCCAAGATTTGGAATAAGCCTCCTAAAATATATAAATATAAATATATTTTACTTTCTGCAACTATTTGATGCTTTTGCATAGTAAAAATAACACTGGCATTGATGATATCTCCTTTGCTTTCTTTGTGTAGTTATTAGATTCTAATAGATTTGACTTTTCTCCATTCTTTTATTATACTTTCATTGTCTTTATACTTACCTATCTGTGTTTTTCATCTGTCTTCTACCTTTCAGGTAGTCCAAAAGCTTCTTTCCTCTGGGACTAGGTTCTTAGTACTCCTCTTGCAGACACACATACTTTCTCTATTTAGCGAAATAGCTTTGTTGTAACTTTGCAGCGTTCTCACCCTTGTTCTTCATGCCTTGTTTTTTTATCTGAATTACTCCTTAATATTCTTTGATACTTACAACTGTTTTTTAAATTAAGGAAAAGACATGAAAGTATAAAAAATATGAAGATCTTACTCAAAATTCAGTCATTCAGAGTTAACATTTTGACATATTTCTGCACATATATATTTAACATACTGTCATAGATACACACACACACACGTGTATAATCATTTGTATATATAACTTTGTAGACTGCTTTCTTTTAACTTAAAATATCAGGAGCATTTTTCCATGCCATTAAAACCTCTTTATGAATATAATTTAATGACTACTTAATATTCCATCATGTAGCTGTATAATAATTTCCTTAATGATTCCCTAATTTTGTAAATTAGGTTGAATCTAATTTTTAGTATAAATTATAACACTTTGATGTGGGAACATCAATTATTGTCTACATTTAAAAATATTAATTTCTTAGGACAGATTTCTAGATATATAATTAATGGATCAAAGTATATGATTACTTCTAAGACCATTGGTACATATTGCCTACTTGATTTCCATAAATAATATACCTATTTATGCATGCATTATTTATATTTTGAAATTCTAAGTCTTTGTTTAATGTATCTGAAACCTCAACTTGGAATTCTATTTTTACAGTTCCTGGCATGTGGTGAATACAAGCTGGGAGTAGCATTCTGCCCATCTTTGACTGAGTTTTACTCTTGGAACAAAACCAAAGAGATATGTGTTAGGGCAGCTCAGTCATGTAATGCAAGGCATAGGGTGATTTTTTTCCTCCCCATATTGTGAGAAGTCATTTTCCAGTGTTTTAATGGGATTACATTCAAAAGATGATCAGTTGAGAAGTGGGCTGAATTTTAGTATATTGTACACTAATGTGCGAAGTGGATGAACACAGATAAAGACATAGTAACATATATATATTTTTAAGTTCCAGATATAATGTTAATTATAACTCATTTTTTCTGACAGGTTCTATTTTGTGACTAGCCACATTGTATTCTCTGGCTATCAACTGGTTTATTTTCTATTGGCATCATTAAGTTTGGCAGTATTTAGAAATTATTTCTAATTTTTTCATTAAATAAATACTGATAGACTATTGGATTAATCATAGGAGATTAATCATTTGGGGTATATATTTTTAATATCAAGCATAATCTTTTAGGCATATTTCACACTCTACAAATTATTATTGCAGGTGTAAGCCATGACTTTATGTTCACTAAATATCCCATAGAAAATATCTTATGCTTCCTTATATTATTAATGTTGGCTATTTTTATTATTGTCATTAAAAACAAAACAATAGTGCTACTATTTTGAATTTAGCGGACTTAGTATAATAACAGTAATAGTACTGTAATAATAGTAAGTTCATTTGTAAGAATAAAACAGGTAATGTTGATTTTTATGGTAATTATAACTAAATGATTAGACTTTGGAGAAAGAATATTAGATCACCTTTTTGGTATTATAACTACCTTTTGCTGTTGGTCTCTTTGCTTTCTCAGAACTAATTCTTTCTGTGTTTACTTGTATTGTTACATAATTAGTATTAGGGGATAACAGCTTCTGTGACATACTCTGTTTATGTTATACTTATTTCTTGGTAGTTTCTTGTTAGTGATATGACCAGCATTCCAGCACACTTGGGCTTGTATGTATAAGAGGGGCCTGTGGGAGTGTTTTTGAGGGAGATATTGCTGCTTCTCTCCAAGTGGCTGGGTTTTCACATTGTTTCTTCTCCTTTCGGGCTCTAAACATATCTACCTCTGTGCACTGTGCATACTTCGTAGTTCCATTCTCTTCTGATTCTTTTTCCTGTCACTTTCATTCTGTTTTTCCCATCTTCCTCTCTCATCTGCTATATGCATTTGGGCATGCATATGCACACCTCCCTATACGTGAATTTTCAAGTGTTAAAAAACAAAGATTGCAGGGTCTAGACCTAATTTAGTTGCTGAAGTTTTAATTTATATTTTCTCCCTGTTTTCTCTTTCATTATTTAAATTGTGGTCATCTGTAACATTTAAGGGTTTTTATGAGTACAAGCTGTTCGTCCTTAACTGCTCTCTGTCTCTCAATGAAGAATACACGGTGCAACTAGAACAAAATTTAGACCAGGGCTTCTGAAACTTCAGTATGTAGATGAGTCATCTGGGCATCTTATTAAACATTCAGGTTCTGATTCGGTTGGTCTGGGTGGAGTCTGACATTCTTCTAACACTTGCCTAGGTGATGCCAGTTCTGCTGATCTGAGGCCCTGCTGTGGGTGGTGAGGTTTTAGACTCTGGTTCCCTTCTAACTGAAAGTATCATTTATTTAGAACAGAAATATTTGAATTTAAAGGTCAGTTTGTTCATACACTTGCTGTAAGAGTCTAATATCTACAAGGATGAGAGCGTACATTTTCTTTTAAAATGTAATTTGCCATGTTTCTACAGTTCTCTAATGTAGGCAGTTGTAGAGCCTGGTGATTTAAATGATCTGCGAGTCTTGGATATTCTGTGATGGCCCCATGTACAGCTTCCCTGATTTAGTTTGCTGCTTAGTGCAGACTAATGATGATGTGTCTTGGGGCTTCTTTTGGTGATGAGATTTAATGATGTATCATCTCCCACTGAAAAACTTCTCTTGTGCAAGTTCTGGGAGTGAGGGTGAGAGATGGGAATTGGGACCAGGGATGGAGGCGCCAGTGTAAAGGAGAATTGGGTTACAACAGAGAAACGCTTTGTTCTTTCTCATTCCTATGGTTAGCACTAGGAGAACCATGGACAGCTGGATTGAAATAAATTACCTGATGAAAGTGAGAAAATCACCCATTACCTACACAGGAGTTGTTCCCATTATGCTTCTAAATAAGATGTGTTTCATGTCTTTTAAATAAAGAGATC
The DNA here is from genome assembly GCF_964656455.1 of Halichoerus grypus. NCBI lineage: Eukaryota > Metazoa > Chordata > Mammalia > Carnivora > Phocidae > Halichoerus > Halichoerus grypus. The sequence goes on from NC_135719.1 coordinate 75,539,269, forward strand.
CACACAATTTCCTGTACAAAAATGGACAGCTTCCGGCAATAAGGACGTATCAGAACCTGCAACAGAGTGACTAGAAGATGGGCTGATTTTAGAACAGAAGTGCTATGGCCAGCTTCTGCAGGTTGGCCCGTTATTTGCAATCCATTAGTCACCATCAAAACACCTGCATCTTTAAAGTGGGTAATTGTAAAGTAGCTTGAGTTATAACATTGTTGAGGAAGAATGATCAGATTATCTAATGTAGTTGGTTCCTGAGGTGGCTGAAGCCACGTAGTCTGTTATACACTCAAAGGAAGAAATGTGGGAAGCCTTTCCCTTGCCAATAAGCACCATGTTTGAAAATTAATTGTATTTTAATTTATGACCAAAAAAAATTTCATCTAGCATGGATTTTGCTTTTTCAAACCGTTTCAACCATTATTTTAGAACTAGGTACAACATTTAAGTTATATTTCCAATCTTATTTGTCGATGTATTTTCAATGAATATAGATTGCCCTTTCTTTAGGCAGCCTACATTTAAAAAGCTTATGTTTTGCCATAATACAGTAGAATTATTTGTGGTAATGTTACAAGTCTCTAAACTGCATGAACATTATCCTGCTGTTTTATTGTTTTATAATGTAAAAGTAAATGCAAGCATTAAGAAATGTGCAGTGCTGTCAGGCTCCTTCAGGATTTAAGAAAATTGCCCCAACTATTGAAGAACTGAAAATAATCTTTTAGGTTGCAAAGAGCAGTTGTTATAATATTGCCTAACATTTTGCTTTCTTTTTACTCTAACCATGGTGGTGATTTGAGTCAAATGCTAGAAGAAACTCAGATTTTATTTGATTTCAACAAACTGCTGTTGCTTTGTAAGAATTACATATAAAACATCATGGTTAAAAAATAGGAATAAAATAGAGGACTCATTCTTATTAACTTTGCATAAACCTGAACCATAAATCTGTTTCTTGCAATGCTAAAAATTTCACAGCTCAACTTCTTGATCCAATTTATAAATTTGATAAAATAGGCATAAATAGTATATGTTAATCACAAAACTGAAATTATGTTGCCCTGCAAGCTCTTCATAAAAGTGAAACAAACATACATATAAAATCTTAAAGCCATACCTTCCAGAAAAGTTCTCATGAAGCATTTTGGATTTTTAAAATGTAAGGAAGGAGGTATTCCTTATGGTTTAAGCCTTTTTCCTATCTGTTTTAAAATATTTCCATTTAAATGCAGATTTTGATTTTCCATCTGGGACTAAGTAGAAGCCATTCTATTACACTACTAAAAGAATAATCCACTTTAACACAACATTTCTCCCTAAAGGGATGGTCTTTTCTAGTCATAAGGTATTATTTTTCTTAGAATGATATTAACATTCATGATGTAGCGATTTTATCTTGATTTGAAAGATGTTTTGTTCTGGCAGTAAAAGGGATTAGGAGAATGTCCTTTGTATCCTGTTGCTAAAAAAAAATAGCCTTACCTAGCTCAAGATTAGGTATTAGTAATTTTCGAAGAGTTTTGGGGTGGGTGTATGGTTTATACTTTTATAACATCAAAATCTTTAAGCCCAGCAAAATGGAAATGACCAGATTCATTTAATGGAATTCTTAAACATTGGGTTGTACAAATATATTTTTTAACAGATCAAGTAGCATGTTTGAAAATTTCTGAACGTGTTACAACATTTTTTTGCTTTCATTTTCTTTTGCCTTGTAAAGAAGCCTTTTGGGTACATAAAAAAAAGTGTTAGAGCAACTGGTTACTGCATTCAGTGTCATAAATGTGTTGATTTTTTCTCACCTTCTAAATTTATTAAAACTTTAAGATAAAGAGGGATTACATTAATTAAATGGAACGTCTCAGAAGAAGAAAGGCTCTATAGGCCTCTCTGCTATTTGTTGGGCAAAGTCTTGGCGTGCAGAATGTAGCTATCCAAGGCTTAAAGCACGTTGGGACCCTGTGTAGGATGCCAGCACCATGCCCCTAGGCGCACTGTCATTCAGCCGGTGGATTAATTAACCAGAGGCTGCAGAGGCTCGTGTTTTCAGTCAGCCCATTCTTGAGGCAGATAATGCAAGGTTTTTAAGACCTTGAACATTCAAAAAAGTTTTTTTCTTTACAGAATCAGTGTGTAGTGACACTTATTCTAGGAATCTTGAAATATATATACGGTATAAGATAGATAGATAGATAGATAGATAGATAGATAGATAGATAGATAGATAGATAGATGATAGAGGTATTTTTTCTCTTTGCATGTGAGTGATTTTAATGGATTAAAAACTTTAAAATCCAACCAGAGTATGACATGTATAACCCCTAAGGAGATACTTTTTCTAGTGGCAGTGTGCATCCTTAAAACTTCCTAATTAATGGATTTATTAAATTACACTGAGTAGTGGACTCTTAATTATGATTAAGACTTAGGAGATTTCAACAGAGTCAACTTAAAAAATACATTTTTGTATCTGATCGTAAACTATGCTCATTCACATTTTCATTAAGATTACTTTTTATCTTCAGCAAGGACATTTCTATTCATACATGCATAGAAATATTTCAAGATGAATGAAGATTTTTACACTATAGTGTTTTGTTTAAGCAACAGTTTTAACTTTTAACATATCTTACCTGTATATTACATTCATCTTTAGGAATGAATACATTAAATTTGTTTTTTTTAGTTTAGCTTATTTTATAATTATATTAAACATTATTGATAGCTTATGGATAAAATATTAATAACTATTTTTTAAATATAGAGCAAGGTCTATGTTGATCAGATAATGTTTTATTTGTGCCTTAAAATGAGGAAAGAATGAGGACATAGCTAAATGCAAAAAAAAGCATGTTTTCATTTTAATTTTTTTAGCAGTGTAGATACAACTCCCTCCCCCAACCCCCAGCCTTTTTTCCCTGACACTGTCAATTTGTTAGCGTTCTCACCGGAATTTATTTTGTTGTAGTAAATAAAAGACAAGTCATTATTAAACAGATTTTGCTGTTAATTCAATGTATGATTACCCTTTGCCATAGGTACTTTTAAGGGCTTTTATCCAAAATAAAATTCATTAAAAATGCAATTAAAAAAATCTATTGTTAATGACTGCTTGAGTGACTGGCTCATAATTGGCTCATTACAATAAAAAAGCAACTGTTTAAAAATCCTGACAATGAGATACAGTACAGAGTGAACAATTCATTGTAAGGCCCTATGTGATTACAGGATCCTGAAGGTGAAGCAGAGAAGCATGCAAATCTGAGACTCCAGTACAACTTTCTCTTTTACACCAGTACAGTGAGTTCAGGTCATGACCTAGCATGGGCTGTCGAAGTAGGAGCCCCTCTTATTTACAGTGTCTCACACTGAAGAGTAAACTTAGGTAATATATTCCACTTTAATGCTAGCACTCAGACTCCTCTTTGTTTCCCTTCCCCAGAAATCTTTTCAGTTGACTTAGATTACAAAGTTGTAATCAGGAAATCTTTAGTTCTGTTGGGGCTAAACTAACAAAGACAATATTGTCATACAAGCCATCATTATTACCTGCCCTTTTGTTAATGCAGGGAAGCATGTAAATAGCTCTTTTTCAAGCTCCAGAATTTTTATTTAAGCATTCCTAGAGATTTGTTTGTGTTCCAGTATTTTGGAGATTTATTATTTGTATTAAATTATTTTTAATTAATTAATTTTAATTCGTTGTATTTTTAGGCTATCGATCCTAAATAAGATAAAAATATAAATTTGGTGATGTAGGAGGAAAAGTAAATTGTGCACGATAAGGTTTTTCTTAAAAACTCAAAGTTTTATTTCTCTTTTGTGTCTTGGACTTGGCATACTATGGTTTTAATAATGAACTTTGCTATGTTGAATGTCAGCTGTTCTCTGTAGAGTATAAAATCTTAAAAATCTGACAAGTGTAAATAAGAATGGTTAATAAATTTCTGTTCAGAGTTCCATATATAAGGCAAAAATCCTAAGTTCCAACAGTAGTTTAAAGGGTGTTCTTTAATGAGCCCTATATTTCCAAAATGCTTTTCCTGTTTAAGGCTAGAAAAACAGTAAAAGTTTAAAGACTGATCACTCCTGCTTTTGTTTAGTCTACAGCAGCAATATTAATGTTGCCTTTGTGTTCTGGTGAGTGACTTAGGTGTAATTTTTCATTATATGTATTAAAAGTTGAATTATTTTGAACTCTGAACTTAGACCAGCCCATATGTGAACCCTCACATATAAACAACACAGTAACTTTAGGATCAGAATCACTCAATACCACTCATATTATTAAATGCAATCAAAGAATGTTGATACTAGAATTTAATATAAATTAGGAAAAAACTGTCAGTGAGATACTCATCAGTTTTTAAAGAAATAAGACATATTTAATTAACTTCATCATAGTGTAGATAACCAAACTGGGTATTTCATCATTTCCCTACTCTGTGCTACTTTGAATTCCTCTCATCACCTTATTTTGTAATCTTTACTTTTTTTTTTTTCCTTAGTAGAATTAAGAGGAAATGCTTGCAGAGGAAACAACCATTTAAAGCATAGTGGAGGGGTGACCAGGTGGCTCAGTCAGTTAATTGGCTGCCTTCAGCTTGGGTCATGATCCTGGAGTCCTGGGATGAAGCCCTACATTGGGCTCCCTGCTGAGCAGGGAGTCTGCTTCTCCCTCTGCCCCTCCCCCTGCTCATGCTCACACGTGCTCTCTCTCTCTCAAATAAATAAATAAAATCTTTAAAAAAAACATAGTGGAAATCACATTGCTTTATGGTTGAGTTTTTCTTTAAAAATTTACTTCATGCAGTTTACTTTTATTCTTGTAAGTAAAACTTAAGAGGAATGTGTTTCCCACACTTGAGGCTCAGCGAGAAGCTTCAGTCCACCTCACATTTATATTTAGTCGGGCATGTAAGCTGATGTTGTTGTGATTTATAAATATGATTTAATAAGCCATTTGGTAAATGCCATGACTGTGTCATACCAGAGCCAAAATATTTTATATATCAAGGAATCAGTGTGGGGAAACTATTGAGACTTAACAACACTTCACTGTTTAGTTCATGGGGATATTTTGTAGTACTTACACTTTGACGACTATTCATTATCAAGTTTTGTGGCTTAGAGATAGGCCTAACATTTATGGCTTCTTTTTGTTTTCACATATTTTATTATTAAAGATCGCTTGTTTAGATGGTAGATTTCTTTGCTCAGTGGCACTTCAAGAGAAAGGGTCTGTACTTGTATTAATATTTAAACAAAAATATGCTGTGTGTGTTGCTAAGTTTTTAGGCATTTCATGGGCAAATAATGATTAATTAAGATTATGGTGTTTCCTATGATGTATTATGATGTATTAATTTACCTTCCCATGTCCAGGGCACATTGATTTTGAATATTAAAGAAGAGCTACATCTATTCATTCATCATATGTGTTCTGAGTGACTGCTCTTGTTCTGGGTACTGAATACAAATATCAATAAGATGATGTCGCAGCTCTCTGAGAGCTCATAGTCTAGATTATTAATGACAATACAATCTTATATTGTGATAATAGAGTTATTACTTTTTTTTTAACAAATATTTTGGGAGCATAAGAGGTAGGAGAGAGAGATTAGCTTTTACCTGGGGAAGGGGCAAATGGGCAGTGGGATAATACAGATGAGTAATGATTCATCAAGACAAGAAGATTAAAAATGATTTTCCAAACTGAGAGAACATTATGTGTGGCGCATGGGATGTGACAAAGTATGGCACATACTTCTTAAAGTTTGGTGATTGGAGGGTATGTAAAGGAATGGCAGGAGTAGGAGTAAGAAGGTAATTTGGGAACAGGTTATGACGAACCTTGTGTGCTTTACTGAAGAATTTGTAAACCCCATTCTGTAACTAATGGAGAGTCATTCAAGATTTGTAAGTTAAGAAGCAAAGTGGATAGAGTTGTATTTTGTAGTAGGGTAGAGGAAGCACAGGAGAGGAGAGTTGGAGGCTGGGTCTTTCAGATATATTGAGATTAAGGTATCTTAAAATAGGAACTAGAAAAAATAAATAGGGAGAAATCAAGACTAGATAAATTGATGGTAGTGATCATCAGCATATAATTTATAATCAAAATCATGTGAGTAAGTATGGGGATAAAGTGTTGCATAGTGGGAAAGAACATGGACTCAGATACCTGGTTTCCCAGCTGCCACTTTCCAGCTATGTGACTTTGAGCAAGTTATTTTACCTCACTGTGCCTCAGTTTCTTCTTTCATAAAATGGGGATAAAAATTGTCTACCTTATGGGGTGCATGGCTGGCTCAGTTGGTAAGCATGGGACTCTTGATCTTGGGGTTGTGAGTTCAAGCCCCACCTTGGATGTAGAGATTACTTAAATAAGTAAACTTAAAAAAAAAAAAAAAATTGCCTACCTTATAGAGTTGCTGTGAGGATTGAATGAGTTAATATAGTGTTGCTTATTATTATTGTTACATGCTGTTATTTAGGGTTTAAAATAGGTGTTTTGTTTTTCCCCCATGAAGTGTTCTGTTAAGGAGGAAGAGATGGCTGATCAATAGAAGGAAAGAGTTTTGTAAGATGAGAGAGATTGGGTTGTGTTTATCAATTAAGAAAAAGCAGCCAATAGAAAAGTTACTCAAGGTACAAGTGATTGAATAAGATCCAGAAGATATGGAAATGATTGTGTGCAGAGCACAGGTTGGTGGGTTAGCTCTAGACAGAAGAATATAGATATGTTTAGAAATGAGAAATGTAATAATAAAGGACTATCCATCCAGCAGCTGCTATTTTGCTCTGAGATCTTAGAGGCAAGGCCATCTCCCTCAAATGAGTAGAGATGATGGAAGTAATTAAGGGATTTGAGGAGAATTTTAAATATTTGGAACGATCTCTTAGGAGAAAGGAAAAGGGGACTGAGGATTGCCAAACTGCCCAGAGCCCATGTGTGGTTGGAAACCAGAAATTTGAAAAGGAGACAATCTTTCAAATTTAATTTAGTTAAATTGAAAAGAAAATTAAGGATATTTGGTAGTAAGATCTCTCTTTTAGGAAGTTACTTATATCAAAGGTAAGTAATAAATGTATTTTATTATGGAATATATAAATAAAGCATTTCAGAAATTATTACAGACAATAAATGCTAAGTAAAATTTCTATGAGAATCACCCTCTATACTTCGGAGGGGAGAATGCAGCATTACTATGCATTTAAACGAGTATAGCTGCTCAAAGACAATATTTTCTGGGCAACAAACAACAGATGATGCAGTCACTCTATGATGGTCACTTAATATATCAGTGATGAAAGAATCACATGCCAGAAAACAATTTATAGGGCACCTGGGTGGCTCATTTGATTGAGCAACGGCCTTCGGCTCAGGTCATGGTCCCGGGGTCCTGGGATCGAGTCCCACATCAGGCTCCCTGCTCAGTGGGGAGGCTGCTTCTCCCTCCCTCCCTGCTGCTCCCCCTGCTTGTACTCTCGCTCTCTCTCTCTCAAATAAATAAATAAAATCTTTAAAAAAAAAATGTATAGAATCAAATGAATAGTCCTCCCACCCTAGCATTAGTAATGAGACTAAGTAGACATAGATGCCTAGACTCCCCACCTAAATGAATTAAAAACAAAATGAGACATCCACAAATAAGTTAAATGTCTGCATAACAACAAAGTGTTGCAGTTTTTCTGTATTATGTAAGTTGTTTCAAGAGTTATTTCATTAGTTTTTTTCCAAATATTCCTTTTTAAGTATTTCTCCTATATTTTATTTTTTTAAGATTTTATTTATTTGACAGCGAGACAGCGAGAGAGGGAACACAAGCAGGGGGAGTGGGAGAAGGAGAAGCAGGCTTCCTGCTGAGCAGGGAGCCTGATGCGGGGCTCCATCCCAGGACCCTGGGATCATGACCTGAGCCAAAGGCAGACACTTAATGGCTGAGCCACCCAGGTGGCCCCTATATTTTATTTATTAAACATTTTTTAGCATGGAGAATAATCTTTAGAATACTTTCGCTTAGTATACATTAATTTATATTACAAAGGATTATTAAATACCCCAATGTCAATTACTCACTGTTTTTTAATTGAGTGCTTATAGTTTGGATTCATAAATAGAAAACAATCAAAACTCTGAATGGGAGATTATTTGTCAATAGAGGAAGAGAGATTGGAAATAGAAATGCAGAGACTGATATTTTGTTTCATTTCCTCTCACTCTGGTAACTACCCAAAGTCTCATTTAATCCTTAACTTTTTTTCTTTTTTAAGTTTTGATTGACAAAAATTTCAAGCATGTATAAAAGTAGAGAGAATAGCATTATGAATCCCCACATAGCTGTCTCCAGCTTCAATAATTTTCAACATAGAATGCTTCACTTAACGTGTACAGATTCCTGTGATGTCTTGGTGCCGATATGATAATTAGCTGTATCTTAATTATAAACATAGAAAAGCTCATAGTAGCATCTAAAATTAAACATCAGTTTGCATAAACAGGCTTTGAAGGAGTAAGTTTCCCGCCCCCACCCCCCAATACTCTAAGTGAGCATTTTAAAGCTATTGTTTTCCAGTTGGGGCCATTAAAGCATCATAATTCTAGGTTATTTATCAAATGAGAGATTAAAGTCAAGTTAAGAATATCTACTAACTACATGATAAGAATTGAACTTATTTTGGGAATGCTGAACTTAGATTAGTTAAGGTCTGGCTTGAGAGCGTCTTTGACCCATTGAATAGTCCTTCTTACCCTGATGATGAAAACTCTTGAGAACTATTTTAAAATACAGCCACTCTTAGAAGTATATGAACAAAATTTGAATCAGAATAGCTTTCTACTTTTCTTCAGAAGATAAATGTAGTAATTTGAGTTTCTGAAGTTTCTTAATGAAGGAACAAAAATATGATTAGAATTTTATTTTATGGTTAATTTTTCAGGAACACATTTCACTGTATTTATTTGAACACAAACAAATAGCTGGGTTAACTTTCCAGAAAAGTAATATGCAACTAATTTTTCTATGTTTTTCATCTTTTATGTGAAACACGATGAAGGTTCCTAGAAAAAGTTACAGTTGTCAGAAATTGACCCATGTCAACAGTTTAGAGAACTAATTGAGTTTTTCAGCTGAGCTAAACATTAATGCTAACAGGAAGGCTGCTCTGGCATTCATGAGCATCACTTTGCTCAAAAGTAAAGAAACATGATATTAATGAGAGGCATAGTTTTCAACAGAGTGTGATATAAATGTGAGTGGAAGCTTCTAATGTTTTTCCATATCTTAGGTTGTTATTACTGTTGATAATTATGAAGTTGAGGAAGCAATTTTTGAAAAGAGAATGAGCAATGAGACAGGGATAAAAGGGGAGAAATAAGTGGGCAATCTTCTGAATGGGGAAATTCATAGAATGCATACTCAAACTAAGACCCATTTTTATTTAATGTTAAAAGTTAATTATCACAAAAAGAGAGTACATGTTAAAATCTGCTAGCTTAGAAGAGTTTATTCCTAATAGAAACAAGATGCTGGAAAATAGCCAGGTTTGTGTGGGCAGGGTGGCTTGTCCATATTTGAGCTTCCCAGTTATTTGTTAAGTGAATAAATAAATGCTAGTGAATAAAGCACTGGGAGTTTAGCCTTCGTGTGAGCAAGTATGTAGTAAAATAACTACTGCTTTTAGGACAATAGGTTGAATTATTATTTAAATCATGACAGGGATCCCCAAGTCAGTATAAACTTGTTTGTAAAAATAGCCCTGGCATTCAGTCTCCTTGATCACCAGGTTGCATTGCTAGCAGATGCAGTTCTAAGAAAAGATAGCGAATATCAAATTAAAGTGACTTGGATCATATTGGGCTCCTTGTTAGTATGCTGAAAATATTCGCAAGGTAGGGAATATTGCACCCTTCCGTTGACCATAACGTTATGATTCTGCTTATGGAAAGTATATGAGGTTCAAGACTGAAAATAGGAAGCTTCTGATCAAGGGGGAGCCTACCGTTGTCTTCCCAGGATAAGATCCATCAGCATCATAAGGGGTCATTATGATAACTGATTATGTTGTGGTGTAAAAACAACAGATCCATTATTCTGTAAAAATAGAGGGCTTACTTAAAGGGTAGGACAAAATAGTTTCTCATATTAATCATAGAAGTGAACCTAAAATAGTATGTCAACTTTAGCTTCACTTCTTACCTCGCAACTTCTTGACCTCTTGGCACTATGGAAAACAAGTCACACCATTGCAGTCTGTGACCTTGCTGACATCCAGAATACTGGATGGTCCCTTTAGCAAGCTGGTTGTTATGGGCATGTTATTTCCAGGAACATCATTCCTGCTTCTGTTGACACTGCTGCAGCTATTGGCAGGGTACTTAGTGAGTTAAATGGGAAGCTCGCCAGCATGACACCCTTGCCCCGATGACCAATAGGCAAACCTGCCAGACAGTTTCCAAGAAAGTAATAAGGCAAGCATCTGCCAGACCCATAACCTGTGGTTTCCTTTTGCTGCTGTAACTGGTATTCCCCTTAATACTTAAACAAGCTCACTTACTGGTATGGCAGTGATTTGGCCACGCTATTGACATTAGGGGCTTAGGGCCTCTATCCCATAGTAGTAGGCAGGGACCATCTCTCTTAACTCTTCCCTCTTGCAAAACCATAGAAAATATCTATTTCAAATCTAAACCTTTTGCCAGATTTTTATAGGGGTGGGGTAAAGGACAGAGATATTTCTGAATTCTGTGTTGTTAATAAAATTTGCACTTGGCCCAAATTTGGTAGGTTGGGACAGAGGAAGTATTGACATCAGTCTAATATGTTTTTTTTTTAAAGATTTTGTTTATCCATTTATTTGACGGAGAGAGCATGCACACAAGCAGGGGGAGCAGCAGAGAGAGAGGGAGAAGCAGGCTCCCTGCTGAGCAGCGAGCCCAATGTGGGGCTGGATTCCAGGATCCTGGGATCATTACCTGAACCGGAGGCAGGGGGCTTAACCCACTGAGCCACCCAGGTGCCCCTCTTAATATGTTTTTATAGCCAAAAAGATACATTAAATCTCATAATAATCTGGAAAAGAACTTGGGGGGTGGAAGAAAGAAAGGAACGAAGGGAGAGAGGAAAGATTCTACTTTTGGATAAACTCTGAAAGTCCTGCCCTTAGACTATTTCGTTTGATTCTGGTCATAACATCTCAAGTGAAGCTTTGTTCATAACAAAGGGAATTGGAAAGGAGTGTAAGAAGGATGAACAAGTTCATTCTGTATTTGGTATTTTAGAGCTGGAAAGAGACAAATTTAGGAAAATCGAGAAGTATAGAGTGACTTTCTCAAGGAGTAGCAAACTATAGGAACTTGCTATTCTAAGAGGTATATAACATTGTGGGGATGGCTAAATAAATAATCCCAGTAGGTGGGATATTTTATGCAGCCTTAAAGTAGGTGCTAAAGCCTATATTTTAACACATACAAGCCTATAACAAGATACCAAATTACATACGCACTTTAACAGCATCTATGTAAAAGCAACTATGGATAGAGACTAAAAGGGAATATAACAAAAATGTAAGAATTTGGGCTGTGTTAGATAGGAAATTGTAATTTGTAAGAGTTGGCATTATGGAAAAAAAGTGATAACGTATCAGGAAGTGTCTGTTGTTTGGAATTATATAGAAATTATTAAGGATCCAATTGTGCCTAATCCCACAGTAGAATGACCCATTCCCATCAATAAGGAAGCATGTACTTCCTGCTAGCAGCAGTTTCTTAACTGTACTTCTTGGGAAGTGGAGAGATGTGGGATGGAGTGAGGGAATGAGAAGAAGATTCCTGGATAACCTTAATCTTACGCTTTGATAACAATGTGACAACCTGTGCAGAAATATGTTTCTTATGGTAGTCAAGGAATAAGGGAATTCTCTAATTCTCTCCCAAGAAGTGATTTGATTTTTCAGACTGAGAGTAGGGAGGAGAGGAAAGATGAGGAACAGGAAAGAGAGAAACTAGTACCCGTATCAGCTCATGACCTTGCCGTTAAAAATGAGGGACCTGAGACTCAGAGGGTTTTGTTTTTTATATATTTTATCATTCTAGATTTATCTGAGAAAAGCCTCCTGAGAGCTTACAAATACCCAGGAGCATAGTTAGAAAGGTATTTGAGATAATATGAAGGGCATGAGTTTTTAACTTCTGAATTATGAGATGTCTCTAAACCCAAGAGAGAAAAGGTACTAACTGTTAAGTTCAGCAGTGATCTTGCACAATGCTGGACTTTATGGTCTCATGTCTACTCAAACTATAGAAAGTGAAGAGGTTGGTTTACAGAATGATGAACTAATACTGCGTAGGCTTTCTTCTAGTGTTGAAAAAAAGAGCACAGCTCCCCAACTGTGAACTATAATACACCATTTTAACAGATAGTTCACTTGGTCTATTATCTTCAGCTCATGTGGTATTTGGTATTTGTAAACTGTTCTACTTGTATTATTTTTACACTATTGGGCAATGTTAGTAGAATAGTAGTTTTTTAAATATCCGATACTTTCAATAAATAGTTTTGAAATGATACTGGATAATTTTAACTAAGTTTGAATTAGTTCCATTTTGTGCTTTGGATTTCTTATTTATCTGACAGAGAGAGACACAGCGAGAGAGAGAACACTAGCAGAGGGAGTGGGAGAGGGAGAAGCAGGCTTCCCGCGGAGCAGGGACCCCAATGCGGGGCTCAATCCCAGGACCCTGGGATCATGACCTGAGCCGAAGGCAGACGCTTAACGACTGAGCCACCCAGGCGCCCCTGGTTTTATTACTTTTAACTGATTTTTGAGTCATCCTTTTCTCTCCATTTTATTGAGGATTGATTGAAATTTTGATATATTGGCAGAGTTAGTAGTCATTTTCTTTTCCTTTTCCCCACAGAATGTAGAGATTGACGAAAAGGGTTTGTTGTTTTGGTTTGTTTTTACTAGGAATGAGTTAACCATGTTACGGAGCTCTTCCTTCTGACTACAGATATGGTTGTAAAAACCTTGGGAGTACCCTTCCTGGGGCAAGCAAAAATGCTGTATGAAAGAGGAACATATTTTAAAGAACAGTCAATTCCAACTTTGTTAGATAGCTTTGTATCTTGGTGTCAGTGATGGTTTCTAAAATGTGTAAGGTTGAAAATTCACTCTTGAAAAACAGCAAAAATAAAAATTTCAGTATAAAGGAAAACTCACAAACCATTTCCTGATTGCATGATATAATTTTATAGTTTGATTTCATTATATTTCTTTTCATTCCTTTACTTAACATTGAGTACTTCTTGTTTGACAGGCCCTACACTCACTGCTAGGAGTGTAATGGTGAGCATCTGCTTAGCGTCTAGTAATTAATGTCTATGTTAATTACTAATTAATTACATAACTAGTTATTAGTGTCTATAGACATTAATCAAACAAACCACCTAAAACAGAAAATTGCATCTATGACAAGTGCTACAAAGGAGAGGTAGAAGAGGCCATAAGAAGGAATTTAAACTGGTCAAAGATTTGGAAAGTCTTTCTTTTTTGTATTTTAAAGATTAGAGAGAGAGAGAGAAAGGGCAGGGAGCAGGGGCAGAGGGAGAGGGAGAGAGAAACTCAAGGAGACTCTGCACTGAGCTCAGAGGGGCTTGAGATCACGACTTGAGCGGAAACCAGGAGTGGGCGCTAAACCAACTGTGCCGGCCAGGTGCCCCTGGAAAGGCTTTCTTGAAGTGAGGCTTGAGTGTTAAGAGGTTTTTTCAGTTGGACAGTATCTGAGTGAGTGCTGGAAAGGAAGAGTTTCCATCCCAGAGATGGAAACCTAGCAGCAGGAGAGCGGCCTGGCGAGCAGCAATAGGCTGGGAGAAAGGCAGTATGGCCGCGGTATATGGAGTGAAAGCTGAGACTAATGTGTGAAGAGTCTGGAGAAGTAGGTGGATTTGGGTAGCAGTCACATAGGTTGTTTTGTTTGTGAGTATTCGTCAAGCTGTCCCCTTTGATACACTTTTCCATATGTGCATTATACTTCAAAAATGAGGTTTGAGTGCACTTGAATGAACAGTTTAAGGCTCCAAAGTTTTATACAAAAGAGCACCTTGGAACTCTCTTATATCCACTCCTGGTCACAACTCTCCCTTTACCAAGGGCTTCCATCACCATAGGTTATTTTTATCTTTTCCTAATATCATATAGTCAGCATCACAATATTTAGGAGTTTGGCTCCTTTTGATCCTTTTATGGCTATGAGATACTTCTGTGTTTGCACGTGGTGGTAAAATGTGCACTTTTACTGTAGCACAATATTCTAATGTATGGATATACCTTATTTTGCTTATTTCTTCTACTCTTGATGGTCATTTGGGTTATTTCCAGTTTAGGTCCCTTACAGAAAGTGCTGCTGTGAATACTTGTATGTATCTTTTGGTGTTGCATATGTATCCATTTCTGTTAGGAATGTGTATAGGAGTCAAATTGCTAAGTTACAGGGTATGCATACGTTCAGCTTTATTAGGTGCTACCATATAGCTTTCCAAAATGGCTGTACCAATTTATACTCCCACCAACAACATGTAAGTGTTCCAGTTGTGGGGCGCCTGGGTGGCTCAGTCGTTAAGTGTCTGCCTTTGGCTCAGGTCATGATCCCAGGGTGCTGGGATCAAGCCCCACATCAGGCTCCCAGCTCAGCCTCCTTCTCCCTCTCCTCCCTGCTTATGCTCTCTCTTACTATCTCTGTCTCTCTCTCAAATAAATAAATAAAATCTTAAAAAAAAAAAAAAAAAGAGTTCCAGTTATTCTACATCCTTGCCAGCTCTTGTCATTGACAGTTAAAAAGAAAAAAGTTATTCTGGTTGGTATAATGTTGGGCATTATGGCTTTAATTTGCATTTCTCTGCTGATATTGAAAATTTTTCATATTTTTTTGGTCATTTTGATATTTTTTGGGGGTAGGGCCTAGTAAAGTTTGTTGCCCATTTTTCTATTTGATTTTCTCTGATACTGATTTAGGAGTTATGTTTTTGATACAAGTCTTGTCAGGTACATGTACTATAGTCACCTCCTTATCTGTGGGGGATATGTTCCAAGACCCCAGTGGATGCCTGGCACTGGGGATACTGAACCCTATACACATGGTTTTTTCCTATAATACATACCTATGATAAAGTTTAATTTATAAATTAGTGACAGTAAGAAAGTAACAACAATAACTACTAGTAGAACAATTCTAACAGTATACTGTAATGAAAGTTATGTAAACATGGTCTCTGTCTCTCAAGATATCTTATTATACTGTACTTACCCTTCTTGTGATGGTGTGAGATGATAAAATGCCCACATGATGAGATAAAGTGAGATGAATGTCATAGGCATGGTGATGTGGTATTACGCTACTGTTGACCTTCTGATGATATGTCAGAAAGGAGGAACATGTGCTTCCACATTGTGGTTGACTGCAGGTAACTGAGACCAAGAAAAGCAAAATTCCCAAAAGGGGGACTCTCGTACTACAAGTATCTTTTAGTCTGTGGTAGAAAGGTATCTTCTACTTTTTTGAGTAAACAAATTTTAAATTAGCATTTCTTTTTTTTTTTCCATGATTAGATAAGGTGTTTTTATGCCTTGTTTAAGGAATCCTTCCCCAACCCCAAGTCATAAGCATACTCTCCTGTACTGTCTTTTAGAAGCTATTGTTTATTTACACATTTAGATGTACACTTGAAATTTATTTGTGTATGGTGTGAACTAGGGGTAAAGATTCACTGTTTTTTCCTGAATGGAAATTCATTGGTCCCAGTATTATATATTGAAAAAACCTTATTATATCGCATTATCATTTTTGTTATAAATCAGGTGGCCATATATGTGTCAATCTTTTTCTGAATTCTCTGATTTCTACCATGGGTTCTCTGGAATACTTTTTGAATTATTGCAGCTTTATAACGAGTCTTGCTATCTGGTAGTGTAATTTCTCCACCTTTGTACTTTAAGAGTGCCATGGCTGTTTTCAGCTATCTTAGAATCAAGTTGCCAGTTTCTACAAAAATAATCTGCTGGGATTATGATTACACTGAATCTATAGATTAATTTGAGGAGAACTGACATCGTTACAATATTGAGTCTTTAATACGTGAATGTAGTATGCCCCTTCATTTATTTGGATCTTCTTTAATTCCTCTAAATAATATTTTGAAGTTTTCTATGTAGAAGTCATGCACATATTTCTTTAGACTTATGTCTGGGTGTTTTTTGATGTTACAGCCAATGTTTATTAGTTTGCTAGAGCTGCCATCACAAAGTACTACAGAGTGGGTGGCTTAAACAACAGAAATTTATTTCCTCATAGTTCTGGAGGCTAGAAGTCCAAGATCAAGGTGTCCATAGGGTTGGTTTTATTCTGAGACTTCTCTCCTTGGCTTTTAAATGACACTCTTCTCTCTGTATCTTTACATGGTCTTCCTTCTCTGTCTGTAAGCATGTCTGTGTTTCTTATAAGGACACCAGTGAAACAGGATTAGGGCCTACCCACATGACCTCATTGTATTTTAATTACCTCTTTTAAGACCCCGTCTCCAAATACAGTCACATTCTAAGGTACTGAGGGTTAAGGACTTTAACATATGAATTTTAAGGGGACACAATTCAGCCCATAACACAGTGGTATCAAATTATTTGTTGCTGAAATACAGACATACAATTTCTTTTTGAATATTGATCTTATATATAGTGATCTTGCTAAATTCACTTATTCTTAAAGTGTTTCTATTAATTATTTTGGATATTCTCCATAAACAATCATGTCACCTGTGAATAATGACTTTTATCCTGATCTCAGAATAAAAAGCCTTTAGTATTTCACTATTAAGTAAGATACATGCTATGGAAATTTTGTAGATAGTTTTTACCTGATTAAGATAGCTTTCTTTCTATTGCTCATTGCTCATTTGTTGAGTTTTTTAATTTGTTTTGTTTTAAAACATTTTATTTTATTTATTTAAGAGAGGGAGAGGTGGGGGAGGGTCAGAGGGAGAGAGAGAATCTTAAGCAGGCTCCACACCCAGCAGAGAGCCCAAGGTGGGGCTCCATCTCACAGCTCTGAGATCATGACCACAGCCAAAATCAAGAGTTGGATGCTTAACCCAGTGAGCCACCTAGGCACCCGTTTGTTTTGTTTTTAATCCTGAACTAACTTTGAAGCTCTTAGACTATTTGAATCTTAATTTTTGCTATAATGGAGAAAAGTTGATAGGATTTACTGATGGATACTTTTGATATGGAAAACAGTAGAAGAGAGGAATTTTTTGTTCATTGGAAATTGAAGTTTTGTGATGTCTCCTAGTTTCTGTAAAATTTGAAAGGAATGATTTGGAGGAAACTGGGAAAATTAGTTTGCAGTGTGTTTCATTGAAAAAGTTAAAAACTCAGCTATCTACTCTTTCAGAATCTCTAGATATTTATGATCCACATTTTAGTATTTTAACACAATTTTTGTTTCTTTAGTTTTTGCTACACAGGTATCCAATGTTGTTATATAATTTATTTTCATTTACTAATGAAAATAACTGCTCCAGTTTCTTTTATTTCAGAGTTTGGCGCTCCAAAACAGGTGAGAATGTACAAAAGGTTAAACTGTGCTTTGCACAAATTGTTATGTTATCATTTAGAGCCATCTGGAAATCATTATAAAGTATGTCACAGACTGTACTTTGGGTCATTGATATAGATGCATGACAAGGAGTAATCATAATGGTAGCTATAATAATAGTAGTTAGAGTAGTAATAACTAAAGGTAATATTTTTTGAGCAATTAAATATTGCCTGCTTTTGGGGCGCCTGGGTGGCTCAGTTGGTTGAGAGTCCGACTCTTGATTTTCACTCAAGTCATGATCTCAGGGTCGTGAGATTGAGCCCAGCAGGTTCCACGCTCAGTGGGGAGTCTGCTTAAGATTCTTTCCCCTCCCTCTGCCCCTTCCACCCCCAGTCTCTCACTCTCTCTTTCTCTCTGTCTCTCAAATAAATAAGTCTTTTAAAAAAATTGCCTGCTTTTGAGCAGACGCTGTTCTTTGTGATTTACATGCATTAACAAAGTCCTTAAAATAACTCTCACAATACTATTTTATCTGTCGTTTTTACGGATTAGAAGACTGAGGCACAGAAAGATAAGTAACGTGCTTCAGATCACACAGCTAATAAATGATGGAGTCATGATTCGATCCCAGAAAGTTGGCTCCAGAGCTTTCTCTAGAAGGCTGTGATATGTTATGCTGGGATAGAAGTTTTTAATTTTAATAGAATCTTAAAATAGATGGATAATAATACATTTTAATCTCAGACTCAAAAAATACAGCAGGAGCAACAAAAATGTTATTAAAATTCTTCTACATGAAATATAAGAGCTCTCCACATTAAGACATCATTATTTGCCCCCATACATGTGCTTGTACACTGTTCCTCTTTCCTGTCTTTCCTAGACCATCTAGTCTGACTCTGCCCCAACACTCCTTCCTACACCAAACTACTTCACATGCTTTCGATATCAACAAAGCTGTCATGCAGTGAAATTAGATGAATGAAGAATCATAGTCCTAAGTTTCCAAATGATAAAATAGAATTGAATAATTTAATCTCTAAAATCCTAAAATGACTAAATCTAACTTAGTAAGACTCTTAAAATGCCTGTAATAACCCTTCAGGTATCCCAGAATGTCCCATTCTGCTCCAGCCTCGTTCTCCCATTAAACATGTTTTCCTTCAAGGATTATATGTATGAGATAAAAGCTTTTTTGTGTTGTTTTAAATCCAATTCTTTTTGTTATTGTTTCATTACTAAAATTTTAACTACTGCTTTCTACTCTTTTTTTTTTTCATTACACATATCTATGGGAATATTATTATTAGTTCAGCAAATGAGCCTGGGAGTCTAACCATTATTTAAAATAGATTTGTAAAACGTAACTTTTTTGTGGTTTGAAGTTTGTATACACTCTCCACAAAACACAGACACACTTGGTATTTGTGGCTGTTTAATTCATATATTTAGAAATAGTGAGTGAGCCAATTAGCTCTGTTTTGTCTGTGACTATAGATTAAATTTAACCAAGGAGAACTATCTCAAATATGTTTTATTTTGTTTGCAAATGAGAGAATGTTGGTAGATCAGCATGAATCCACTATTCTTGGGTAAAGAATTTAAAGTTAGTGGCCTTCTCATGGTAGAAAATAGAACCATCTTTTTTTTTTAATGTTAAAGATAGCACTAAAAATCAGATCAAAGTAATTTACACATTTGGATCTATATTTGTAAGTTCTGTATATTGTCTAGGAAACCGAAATACTGGAATTAATTATTCATTTTTTTCAATACCTTTACTCTGGTTTTTAGTGTAGTGGTTATATGCCTGGACTCAGGCCAGTTTGCCAGGGTTTAGATCCTGATGCCATATGGCCCTAAGAGTTCTTGAGCAAGTTACTTAGTCCCTCTGTGCTTCAGTATTCTTATTTGTAAAATTAAAAATAAAAGAACATACCTTATGAAGTTAGTGAAGATTAAATAAGATAATACATTTAAAACTCTTAGCAGAGAGCAAGTATTTAGTTTAACAACTCTAATTGTTAGCAGTGCTCTCCAATTTGCAAATCTGTCAGTGGTAGTCAGTGGAAATATCCTTTATGAGAGAAAAAATGTTTCTGAATCTTAGGAAATCTTATTCCTGTGGTTTGCTATTACTGATAAAGAGGGAGAGAAATTTTATGGATTACCTCGTAGCACCCATATGATCAATAATTTTCATTTGTTTCCTGGCAAATATTCTCATGTCTGAATGAAAAACTTGAGTAACCTAATAGGTGAATTAATTCTCTTCTTTCACTGGCCTCATGTTTGATGTTGACCATGACAGTCCGGATGATTAATTGGCAGAACCACTGAGGAAGTGATTATAGGAAGAACTTGGAAGAGCTTGGTTTAGGATACTAACTTCAGAAACAGTCTACTTTGTAGAAAATTTTTCTTTATCTGCGAATCTGGTCACTTTACTTTGGGTCAAGTCAGATAGTCAGCTAACCTTATGGTGTTCTTGTTTACTCTGTGCCAGGAACAGTATGTAGATATCCATTAATTTTCTCTTCCCTAGTGTTGTACAGACTTTTATCTGTCTACATTCTTCCATTCTTTTAAAAAATATGTGTGTGTGTGTGTGTATATATATATATATATATATATGTCTTTAAATTCCCAAAGCAAGCTGAGATGGCACAGTGTGTTTAAACAATGTGGATTTCGTCAGACATCACATTCTTCCAGATATATTTTTCCAAATGGAAAGATGGCTCAACATTTTCTATTATTATTTTAGATGAAATGTTCTGCAATATGTTGTTGACATTGTACTGAAGTAAATACTGTATGCTCAAGTCTCTCAGGGACCCTCATGAAAATGAGATGCATGTCCCAGGAGGCTATCTTAGAAGAGAGAAATTCTAAATAAAATAGCATGAATGAAGTGGCACACATGAATTTATTATGAGAAAATATTCTTTCATGTAATACTGGACCTAAAGAAGAGGAAATGTTGACACGACAGATTGCTATCCTTATATGGCTCTATGTGGTCACATATACATAATAATTTATATTTTTTTCCTTTTTCAGTCAAATATACTGAAGGTATTTGTTTTACAGTGGTGGAACATAGTTCATTTATTAGCTACATTCCACATTCATTTGATCTACTACACATCTCTCATCATGACTGGCAATTCAGGCTGTCCTTTCTGTGTTATAGTTTTGTTTTTCTTTAAGAGGACTAAGAGGGAGCCACACAAATCTCAGACTTGACTGGTAAGGGAAGTGCCAATTAAACCGAGAATTGAGGTGTGGTTGAAAAAGGGCTAGTGAGCCTGGAATAGATTTAGTCCAAGTAGAGAGATAATTTCCCAGTCTTCTCTTAGCATTGACTGTTTTCTTTAAGTTTGGGTGGCCCTTCTGCATGGGGGGCATTCCTTCTGGGCTTATGCGTTTTCAACCATTTTGTCTAATTGTTTATTTGCCAAAAATAGTTTATTTCTTTTTGCAGTTTTTTAAAAATAATCATTATTAGGTTTTTAAATTCAGAGGAATGATAAAAACATCTTGGAATCCCATAACCCAGGTAACCCTTGTTAATGTATTAAAAAAAGATGCATTATTAGACGATAGAACTGCACATGAAGGTAGACTTTGTTTTCCATCCTCCCAGAGCCAAACATTTAATAGTTTTTGCATATTGCACTAGAAAAAATGGTTTTCATATTTAATCTTTTAGTTTGTAAACCAAAGGGATCTCATTCTATGTACTATTGAATACCTCAATTTTTTTCCCCCCACTTACTATATTAAGGACATCTTTCCAAATATTTGCTCTGGGGTAGATATTTTTGATGTCTCTTCAGAGAAATTTAAACATGAGAGAGATACAGGCCTTTTCCTGCAGGAATTTAGAGTATAAGTTTTGGTTATAACTGTAGTTAGTATTTATTAATATGCATAATATTCTATGTGTGTAACATATTAGTTAGGTTTCTGGTTACAAGTGACAAACCAAGTTAAGCTAGGTTAAGCTACAAAAAAACTGTTTTAAGCAATGAATCATGGAACACTACATCAAAAACTAATGATGTGATGTATGGTGATTAACATAACATAGTAAAATTAAAAAAAAAACTTTTAAGGAGAGAAGGGAATCTCATGAAACTAGGATTAGGGTTTGGAGCACTTTGAAAACTTTCTCTTTCTCTTTGTTTATCCACTCTGTTTTCTCTCAGTAGATTGATTTTCTCAGATCCGCAGGTCATGTAGTAGAAAACATGGCTGCTAATAGTTTCCAAGGTTATAACTCTCTTTTCAAGAGCCCATTTTAGGCTGAGATTGAAATCTCTTCATTCCAATTTCAAATTTCTGAGAAGTCAACTACTACCCAGCTTGGAGTGCCCATTATGGAACCAATTAGTTATTGTCATGGGGACTGAATCATCTTGTAAAAAAAAAAAAAAATCACTGTGGTTACCACATAGATGGTGGGTGGGCAGTTTGCAGAAAAGAGATGCTGGACAGACAACTAAATATGTATTTACTACTTTCATTGAAATTACAAGTTGTTAAGTGATTTTATATCTTGCTGTGCACAAAGTTGCAGTGTCAATCTTGTATTTTTAGGGAATTTAGTAAAATTCAAGTCTCATTATTTCTGAATTACAGTGTCTATGGTACTCAACCAGATTTCTTAATTCCATTTTTATTATAATTTCCTTTCCTTATCATTTTTCCCTTTTATAGTTCCACAGAACTGAATTTTACATGATGTGGAATGTATTCCTTTTTCTTTTTTTCTTATATTTAATTACTTAAGGTAGCTAGTGATTTGTGATCTCCTGAATTCCGGAACTATCTAGAGAAGGACAGTGGGTACTGGGAAGGGCCCTCAACTAAGAAGCAATCATCTGCATTTGAGCTTTGAATTCACTACCTTCTCATCATTATCACTATAATCTAAATTTAGCAGGACCTAAATTTAGCAGTGCTATAGTAAACTATCAAATTCATCACAGGCTGTTGTGAGAAGGATCAAATAAGATAATATGTATGAACTTACTTCATAAATTCAGAGGTGTGCTATCCAAACAAGTTATTATTACACATTTGACTCTGACACAGAGAGAGTGTAGCATGGGAAAAGGAAGTCTTACCTTGCCAACTGATCAGAGACTGATAAAGGCATGTGATTTGGTAGAACAAAAGATAGTTGAAAAGAACAGTTGGCCACATTATATGTATAAATGTGAAATTAGATTAGCAATTAAAAATTGTTTATATCTGAAGATCATCCATGCTGAAGTTTTGAGCAGAAGATGAACCATCGAAATAAATTTATCTTCATAATGACCTGATCTTGTAATGGAGTTGACAAAGGAGAGTTAAGACCATTCGGTTATTTTGACATAGTAACATAAAATGACACATGAATTGTGTAGTCATGATTTAAACATTAATATGTCAACACAAAAAAATCTCAGTCCCCTTCACCAAGAATTCCTAATTCTAAACTTTTGATGTGTTCTCTATGTGCCGTCCAACCCCCATCCCCCTCCCTAGCACTATGGAACTCTTTGGTTCTACCGCATACTAGCTATGTGACCTTGGACAAGTTATTTAACCTCTCTGTGCCTCAGTTTTCTCATCTTTAAAATTGTGAAATAGTAATACCTACCACAGAGGATTGTTGTGAAAGTTAAATTACATTAATACATGTTAAGCATTTAGAACATTGTCTCCTGTGTGGTAAGTGGTCAATAAATGTGAAAATGATCAGGCTTTTTTCATTTAATGATATTTTCATTATCTTGCTACTTTGTAGAAACTTCCTTATATTTAGTTTCTAAAAATAGTATTTTCTCTTTGTTTTTGAGCTTTTTGTCGTGGAAAATTTCAAACTTACATCAAAGTAGGATGAATAGTGTAACTAACCCAATTACCAATCACCTTGGTAATTGTATTTGGCAGCCTCTAAGATGGCCCTCAATGATCTGTGCTTCCTAGCATCTGTGGCCTTTTGTAATATTCTTCCTTTGCATGTGGGCTAGACCTGGTGACTTACTTCTAACCAAAAGAATACAGCAAAAGTGATGGGATGTCACTCCAAGATTAGGTTACAAAAAGACTGGTTTTGGGGGCGCCTGGGTGGCTTAGTTGGTTAAGTGTCTGCCTTCGGTTCAGGTCATGATCTCAGGGTCCTGGGATTGAGTCCCACATGGGGCTCCCTGCTTAGTGGGGAGCCTGCTTCTCTTTCTTCCTCTGCCCCTTACCCCCGCTTGTGCTATCTCTCTCTCAAATAAATAAATAAAACCTTTAAAAAGAAGAAAAAAAAAAAAAGACGTTTGTTTGTTTTTATCTTGTGTGCTTCCTTTCCTGCTCTAATGCTCAATCACTTTGAGGGAGGTCAACATGGCAAGGCACTGAGGAAGGCCTCTGGCAACAGTCAGTAAGAAGCTGGCACTGTTGGTGTAAAAGTCCATGAGGAACTGAATTCTGACAGTAACCATGTAAGTGAGCTTGAAAACAGATATTGCCTCTCTTGTATCTTCAGGTGAGATCATTGCCTTAGCTACAGCATGATTGCAACTTCATGAGAGACCTTACACCAGAGGTGTCCAGCTAAGCTGTACTTGGATTCCTAAAGCACAAAATCTGCAAAATAATAAATACTTCTTGTTGTAAACCAATAAATTTTGGAGTAATTTCTTATGAAGCAATAGAAAACTAATATTTAACCAACTTTAAAAATTATCAGGCTATTACCAATCTTGTTTCATCTGTGTCTCCCTACCCCTTATTCCTTGTTGATGATTTTTTTAATAGCTTTATTGAGGCATAATTTACAAAATGCTCTAAAATTTACCCATTGTGTAATATAAGATCCATAACTGTATAGTATAATGATTTTAGTAAATCTACAGAGTTGTTCAGTCATCACCATAATCCAGCTTTAGAACATCTCCATTCCAGCAAGTTTCTCTGTATCATGTTTCTCTGTATGGGAGCCTTTGCTCCCATATCTCGACCCCAGGAAACCTACTTAATCTTTTTTTTTTTTAATTATGTTATGTTACTCACCATACATTACACCATTAGTTTTTGATGTAGTGTTCCATGATTCATTGTTTGCATATAACACCCAGTGCTCCATTCAGTATGTGCCCTCTTTAATACCCATCACCAGGCTAACCCATCCCCCCACCCACCTCCCCTCTAGAACTCTGTTTGTTTCTCAGAGTCCATAGTCTCTCATGGTTCGTCTCCCCCTCCGATTTCATTTTTCCCTTCCTGTTACCTTCTTTTTTAATCTCCTTTCTGTCTCTATGAATTTGCCTCTTCTGAACATTTCATATAAATGAAATAATCTAATATATAGTCTTCTGTGTTCAGTTTCTTTCATTTACCATGATGTTTTTTAGGTTTATCCATGTTGCACATTTGCATTATTTCATTCCTTTTTATTGCAGAATAGCATTCCATTATATAGATATGCCACATTTTGCTTATCCATTCAACAATTAATGGAAAATGAATTGTTTACAGTTTGGGGCTTATATATATATATAATGGTGCTATGAACATTCACATATAAATTTTGTGTACATATATTTTCATTTCTCATGTATAGACACCAGATATGGAATTGCTGGATATAGGGTAAATTTATGCTCAACTTTCTAAGGAATTGCCAAACTGTTTTCAAACATGGTTGCACCATTTTACATCCCTACCCACAATGAATAAGGGTTTTAGTTTCTCCACATTCTCCTCACCACTTGTTATTGTCTCTCTTTCTGATTGTAGACATTTTAATGGGTATGACTGGAATCTCATTGTAGTTTTAATATGCATTTCCTTAATGACTAAAGATGCTGAGCATCTTTTCATATGCTTAGTAGCCATTCATTTGTCTTCTTCGGTAGAATATTGTCATTTGTATTCTTATCATTCAGTAGTGGTGGGGCGTGGGAGGAATGGGGTAGCTGGGTGATGGACATTGGGGAGGGTATGTGCTATGGTGAGCGCTGTGAATTGTGTAACACTGATGAATCACAGACCTGTACCTCTGAAACAAATAATACATTATATGTTGAAAAAAAAAAAAGAAGAAGATAGTAGGAAGGGAAAAATGAAGAGGGGGAAATCGGAGGAGGAGATGAACCATGAGAGACTATGGACTCTGAGAAACAAACTGAGGGTTCTAGAGGGGAGGGGGGTGGGGGGATGGGTTAGCCTGGTGATGGGTATTAAAGAGGGCACGTATTGAATGGAGCACTGGGTGTTATATGCAAACAATGAATCATGGAACACTACATCAAAAACTAATGATGTATGGTGATTAATATAACATAAAATAAAATTGAAAAAAAGAATTCTTTATAAAGTGTGTATACAAATCTTTTATCAGATATATGGTTTGCAAATGTTTTCTCTTAGTCCATGGCTTATCTTTTCATCTTTTGAGTGTGAAATTTTAAAATATGAGGAAGTCTAATTTGCAGTTTTTTTCTCTTACGAATTTTGCTTTTGGCGTTTTTTTAAGCTAAGACCATTGAGATTTCCTCTTGCATTTACTTCTAAATGTTTTATAGTCTTAGCTCTTACCTTTACGTTTGAGATATAAATGTATTTTTTAGTATTGTTTTGTGTATGGTCTGAGGTAAGCTTCCAAATTAATCACTGTGCATATGGACATCCTGTAGTCTCAGTACCATTTGTTAAAAACCTATTCTTTTCCCCATTGAATTGCCTTGGAAAGTTTGTCAAAAATCAATTGGCCATAAATATAAAGGTTTGTGTTTAGGTTCTCTTCAAAATCAGGTTTGTTTGTTTGTTTTTTTAATTTTTTTTATTTTTAAGAATACCTCACAAATGGTTTTATGTTCTTCTATCAGGAGACATACAATGTTTAATTATGTCTCTTTCTGTGGTGTTAACAACTGTTGATGATTGTTCCTTAGATTTATTTATTTAAAAGGATGTTGCACAATGTTGATATTAGTGATTCTGTCATTCCTTCTTTATTTATTAGTTGGAATATTCTATAAAGAGAGTCATCCCTTTGCCTATTATTCGGTTATCCAGCAGTTACCCAGTGATAGGGTTCATATGGGAAAAATAGGACAAATTCTTATTTCTTATCTTAAAAATAACATTTTCTTAAAGCCAGTGCCCACTCTTAAATATAAAGTGGTTTAGATTTTCTTATTCCATTATTTTAGTGGAATTGTTAAGTTAAATATTAGAATGGTATATATAAAATATGATAGTGCTTGTTTTAAACATTAAAGATTTTGTTTAAGAATAAAAATATTTACTATAGGTTTTACAGGCATTCTACAGGCATTGCTGTTTATGTAGTTGCTATTGGATAGAAACCTTTAGCCTTTAGATTTAATTGTTGTGGTTGCTCATTGGCACCTCATCACTGCAGAATAATTTTAGTTTATTAAGTCTCAGGAAGCTTATATTCAGTTTTAAATGTGAGTCATCATCAGGTCTCTGATGGAGGTCATCCTTACATAGGATTTCCTGAAAGAATTATCTATAAGCAAATGTTCTGTAAATATCTGAACTTTTAAAGTGAAAAACAAAATGCATATATTGGGCTACCAATAATTATCTACCTGATATTAGATTTTTTTTAGGTAATATTGTTATAAAGTCTTCTTATTGGCTTGAACTCACCCTAGGAGCAAAATTTGATTATTGCTATAAAAGGCAAGTATTTAAGATTAACTTTTATTTTATTTTCTTCAAAGTTTAATATGATTTACATCAGTCATCACATACCAAAATAAATATTATCATTAGAGTAATTTTTTAAAAGACTAACATTTTCACTATTCAGGAACATACATTTAAAAACAGTAAAGTGTATTTAGAATCCAGTAACAAATACATTATTTTAATAAATGACATTATTCTTATTTTCCTTTCAGTTACTTGTAGAGGATGGACCTACTATTGCAATTATAGAGCCTCAACTAAAGCTTTTGATAATTTTCTTTTCAGTTAGAATTTCTATTTATTTATTTATTTTTTTTTTAAAGATTTTATTTATTTATTTGAGACAGAGAGAATGAGAGAGAGAGAGCACATGAGATGGGGGAGGGTCAGAGGGAGAAGCAGGCTCCCTGCCGAGCAGGGAGCCCGATGCGGGACTCGATCCAGGGACTCCAGGATCATGACCTGAGCCGAAGGCAGTCGCTTAACCAACTGAGCCACCCAGGCGCCCTTCAGTTAGAATTTCTAATACTTACAAATCATTATTTCTTTTTTATTTAAACAAGTTATTAACACTCTTGCATAGATTTGAAGTTGTGGAGCATTCAGAGGGACAGTGTTGTGACCATTAATGTGAGACATGCAGAGGTCAAAGGGAGCACGCACTAACAAACCCTGTGGTATGGGAAGAGACCAGAGAGCCCTGGGGATTGCTAAGAGCATCTAAATCAAGTCACCTCTTGGTAACCAGCTCAAATTTCATCTTGTAACCTTAAGATAATTTTTCAGTTGCTCTTTGGTGAACTCTGAAATGTGTAGATGTCTTGGAGAAGCAATAGCCTGTGTTAATTTTAAGCAGTTTTAGTCCTTGACGGACTTCCATCGTCACATTGCTGCTTATAGCAGTTAGGAAAGCAAAACCACTTCCTCTGCACTTCAGATAATTCTTTTTCTTTTTTTTTTAATTAAAGTATAGTTGAAATGCAATCTTATATTAATTTCAGGTGTACAACATAATGATTTGACAGTTGTGTACATTACAAAATGCTTACCACGGTAAGTGTAGTTAGTTACCATCTGTCACCATACAAAGTTATTACAATATTATTGACTACATTCCCTATGTTGTACTTTACATCCCCATGACTTATTTAGTTTATAACTGGAAGTTTCTCCCTGCTCGTCCCCTTCCCCTATTTTGCCCATCCTCACCCCTCCCCTCCTAGATAATTCTTAAAGTAGTGGTTTCAGAGGGTCTGTGTTAAGTGTTTCAATGTATTGAGAATCCAGACTTAAAGATATAATAATCATATTTTTATGTGGGTAGTGAGTGTGAAATTTTGTTGGATAACTTTAATTTGTATGGGTCTTCGATATTTAGCAGCTTGTATTTGTTTAGAATTGGCCCAGTTCTCCTGTCATAGGTCTACTTCCTGAAAAGTTGCAGTTGATAAAGAGGAATGAGAATCTTGTTGCAGTTGAATACATTATCTGATTATAGTAGAAGAGAAGAATAAAGATAATGGAGTATTAATTTGAAATTTTCTTTGTTGGAAGGTTTGGGACTCCTGTTCTGCTCTATAAATGGATTTTTCATAGCTACTGCCCATTATGTCTTTCAATGATAATTTTCTATTCTTTTCAGATTTAGCTTCTTACAGTTGTTACTGATATATCAGTTTATAAGATAGCCTTCTGTAGTTAAAGCAATCTTAATTAGGAATCTGAGAACGCTTTGAAAATCATAATATACTGTGAAAGTTTAAGGGTTTGCCAGCCTCTCTAATAATTGTAGGAGTTTTTAAATCCTCTTATTAAAATAATCAGGACCCTGATAATATGTATTATTTTAATTGCTAATATTGAAAATAAATGACTGTTGGTGCTCATTGTTACAGGTTAAAAATGATCTGCTTTTTAATTAATTTAGGATTTTGCTATAGTTTTAGACTACTGCAGGTTTGTTTTTTGTGTTTTTTTTTTTAAGATTTTATTTATTTGACAGAGAGAGACACAGTGAGAGAGGGAACACCACCAGGGGGAGTGGGAGAGGGAGAAGCAGGCTTCTTGTGGAGTAGGGAGCCCGATGTGGGGCTCGATCCCAGGACCCTGGGACCATGGCCTGAGCTGAAGGCAGACGGTTAACGACTGAGCCACCCAGGCACCCTAGACTACGGCAGGTTTTTAAAAAAATGGTGAAATTTCATCATTGTAGACACTAGGTAGAACTGTGTGGATAAATAATCTTGAATTTATACATACCTTCCCCTAACAAACCATGAAATATTTGGTTTACTTGGTATAATTTTTGAAGTATCCTAGAAGTAGTGGTAATAATAAATTCTATAATAAGTTCTTTTTCAATTCTCCAAGAATCTAGTTTTAAGAATTCCACTTTCCTAACCCACTGTATAATTTTACTATCTTTATGTGGATTTGTTTGCATATGTATGTGTGTGCATGTGTGTTTGTGTGTATGGATAAAGTATCCCTAGCCTTTTTTCTAAATTACATTTTTTCTTTAATATTTTAGAGGAATTTGAATGTTGACTATAACATTTCTTTCCAGACAGACATTGTTACAGTGGTAAGCAGTTCTGTTTAGTTATAGGCTTATCAGTAACCTTTACACATAATGTGATATTGTCTGAATGTCTTATTTTGTTCAGCTTTCCCTGGCACTGATGAAGCCTAAGGCTGCTGTTTCTTTGAGTTACTGATAATTTTTTATCTGATTAACTGACACATTTAGTTGAAATCAGACACAGCCCTTAGGCTGGGCATGGATTTAATTTAAAAAGTATCAAAGGTTTGCTCTGTGTGCTATTTAATCATCATGTTTATCAGGCAAAGAAAAATTACCGGAAGGACCATAGGGAGAGGGTTATCTTAAGGAGCAGTAGCTTGGGAAATTGATAATAGCTACAAGGTAATTTACTGCTAACTTTTACATTCATTAATATAACATTTCCCGCTAATAATTACAGTGCATGTAATATACTAATTAAATTGAAAGCATTATCACTAATTTTCTTTTTGCTGAACCCTAAGATGGCTAGATAGGAAGTGAGAATGTGAAATTGAAGAAAACCCATGTAAGTCACACTAATTTAAACAATTGGTTAGTTGGCCAGTTAAGACATTTTGGAAACGGAAAATGAAACTACTATGAACGTTCAGAAAAACTCATTTTAGGCTGTGACAAGGAAATGAAATTTCTAAATGAATGAAATCACTGTGTACTGTAGTTTATAAAATATTACACTGGTCTGACCTGTAAAAGTAATACATCTACCAGGAACCAATACATCACTACTATCCAAGTGTATGATGGCACCACTCTAATGAATGAATATGCTGGGTTGATGAAGTACACTGATGCTATGGGGCCTTTGCAGTACCTTTGTTTGTTATATAGCTCTTAACACTGCTTAATATGACTCATTTTTAACTTGGAAAAATATTTTATGCTGTATAACAAAGCATAGTAACTCCATGTTAATATTTAAGAGAAAACCTCCCTCCCCTCCAAAGACCCCTTAACAAAACAACAACAAAAATATCTAAAAAAGGATTTATTTAAAATTTTATGTAATTCAGACAGTAAATGTTATACTTTGATATATACTTATTGTATAATTGTACATTTTAATCTAGCAGTAAGCCTCCAGGGTTTTTTCCCACTTTCATTAATGATATGCATAGGGTATAATAAAAGCTAAAATAATATCACTTCAGCTTGTATGAAAAATAAAACCTATAATTAAGAAGTCTTTGTAGATATGATAAAGTATTGTGCCTATCTCTAAATGTCTTTTGTCGTAATTTACGATTGTATTTGTTTTTATTTTGTTTGGTTTAGTTTTTGAAAGTCTCATGTTCATTTTTAGAACAGAAAATTTTAGTAGTTCCCATGGAAAGAAAATGTTATGAAAAATGAAAAGTTTTATTAACTAGAAATCTGCATAGTCTTTTGTTACCTACATTTCATAGATTATTTTTCTTAACACTTTTAGTGTGCTATAATTGTTCCATAATGAATATTCTGAAGACTAAATCAATACATTGGGATTTCTTTATAATACACATTGTTACTGGCAAGTGGGACTCAATCTAGTCACTCCCTATTGTACTTGATTAATCATAGGTCCTTGTTTTAAAGAAGTTTCAGCTCTGAGTAATCTCATAGGATAGATCTTGAAGACTTTGTAATCACAAAGTTTTTGTATATTTTTTCTGTTGTAAATTGAATATAGTGTATACTGTAATAGCAATAAACTAAAATCATCAAATAGAATAAGCAGAATCTTTGTGCTTCTGTGTGAACTTTTTTAAAAACTTAAGATTTTTAGATTGTGTTTAAATGAGTGTTCTAATTTTCTGGTGTTTCAGAATTAAAGATCATTGCTAGCATTTATTTATACTAATTTCTTTGATAACCTCTGGTAGGCTTTAGAAAAAGTGAGCCTGTGTTTCATTTATTTGATTTAACACAGCGGGACTGAGTCACAATGTACCTCTTCAGATCATGTTATTCCATCATCCTTTCTTTAGATGCAACCATGTTTATTAGTCTCAACAGCTCAATATCAAAATAATAGACATGAAAAGAAGTCTAAGCCTCTCATTTACCAGTGAGGGAACTGAGATCCAGAGAAGTTCGGAATCTTGGCCAAAGATCCACAGTTAGTGATTATCAGAAACATATATCCTATAAGATACCATTTCTGTTATGGGAACTCAGTCAGTTAGGAATATTTCTTGCTTTTATAAATCATCTAATAGTTTTTATCATTGAAAATGGCTGTATGTTTTTCGAGGTTTTTTTTTAAAGATTTTTTTTTTTTTTTAATTTATTTATTTGAGAGAGAGAGAATGAGAGAGAGCAAGCACATGAGAGGGGGGAGGGTCAGAGGGAGAAGCAGACTCCCTGCCGAGCAGGGAGCCCGATGCGGGACTCGATCCAGGGACTCCAGGATCATGACCTGAGCCGAAGGCAGTCGCTTAACCAAGGGAGCCACCCAGGCGCCCTCGAGGTTTTTGTTAAAAAGTAATAAGCCTTCTCTTCTCCCAAATCTTTCCTTTTAATTTCTTCTGTATGCTTTGTGGCCTCTTATAGCAATGTTTTGATGTTTTATTTTATAAAAATTTGTGTTCTTTTCATTTACTGTTTTGTATTAATTCTCTATTTATTTATCTATTTTTCTAGCAACAAGTAAATTCTTTGACGTCAGAGACTGTGGCTTACATTGCTTTTTAATATTCTTCCAGTTTTTTTCTTTTTATTTATGTTACTATTATTATTTTTATTTTTATTGTTCTGCTACCCTTATCCCTCTTCTTGGCTTTTTTTTTTTTAAGCCTGTCTTTTTTTACATTAATTTCAGGTTCCTCTGGTGCTTTATGTTCAGAAATTAATGATATTAAAACGTTAACTTAGGGGCATCTGGGTGGCTCAGTCGTTAAGCGTCTGCCTTCAGCTCGGGTCATGGCCCCGGGATCCTGGGATCGAGCCCCGCATCGGGCTCCCTGCTCTGCGGGAAACCTGCTTCTCCCTCTTCCACTCCCCCTGCTTGTTTTCCCTCTCTCGCTGTGTCTCTTTCTGTTAAATAAATAAATAAAATCTTTTTTTTTTTTTTTTAGATTTTATTTATTCGAGAGAGAGACAGAGATAGTGAGAGAGAGCACAAGTGGGGAGGAGAGGGAGAAGCAGGCTCCCCATAGAGCAGGGAGCCCGATGCGGGACTCGATCCCAGGATCCCGGGACCATGACCCAAGCCGAAGGCAGACGCTCAACCAACTGAGCCACCCAGGCGCCCAATAAATAAGATCTTTAAAAAAAGATAAAATAATAAAATAAAATAAAATGTTAACATAACTTTGGCAAAATACAAAATGCTTCAAAACAACATTAAAATCCCCTATTTTTTAGCATCTGTATCAGAAAAGTTTGCTTTTCTGAAATTGACCACAGAATATCAAAGACTTGACCTAAGAAATACATAATTCAACTTCATCAGTGTGTCCCCAATAGCATCGCGTCCCTTAATTGTAACTGGATGTGATCTCAGTCAGTGCTCAGTCTGGAAAGACCTTGGCAAGTTTGGAATACTGGCTCCAATTAGGTTCTCTAGTTTTATGATTTCTGAGGGCCTTTGATTGCAGGAAAAGTTTGGAGAAACTAAATGAATATTGATGTCTATAGCTTCTGAAACCATTACTGATCTGGGGTTTATTTCTAGATCAGCCCCACAGCTGGTATGTGACCCTGACCTAGAAAGTCACACCAGTGATCTCTTGGATGTATGTGCAGTTTAATGCTTGGAAAGAAGACCTATAAAGGACCATCTCCAAGTTTCGTTTAACATCCTATCTCTATTCTATACCAATATCTAATGTTTGCTAGCTGGAACCAAGATAACCGTGCATTTAGATTAAATGTACTTTACTATGTGTGCTTCATTATCCAGATGCAGAGGTGAAGCCTGAAGGAGAGATAAAATCAAGAATGATGCTAGCTGTTTAAGCTGTCTTCAGTTCTCTCAATTGTGATAGTTTGCAGGTAGCATGAGGGGCAGTATTCTCACTACCCGTTTCATAGGACTGGGCCTTTATGTCCCAACTTTTGATATCAAAGATCTGAATGAAGATATTTCATGCATTTACTTAATAGTTTTCAGTGCAGTTATAAAGCTGATATTCATTAATTAGATGATGCTGACTAATAATCAACCTTAAGAATCTTTTAATTATTTTAACTTCTTACATTTATATAATATTCCAATATGGTTTGAGAGAAACACTGTTTGGCTGGTGGTCAGCACTCTTTTTCCTCAGGAATGCTAAAATGAGTAACTAAAAGATGATCTACCACGAAAAATTGGCAAATAGATCTGTGTTTTGTCTTAATTGCCTAACCCTGTGCATGCCGTCAGCAGGTTAACCTTGAAATAATTCTGAAAAGTACAGTCTCTGCCTTGAAACTTTAATGTTATGGCTGGTGTGTGTGTGTGTGCGCGCGCGTGATACATGCACACGTGTCTGTGTGTTTATCGAGGGCAAAGAATTGTTAAGAATGTAACTCGTCTTCAGTATTTGCTTCTCCTTTGTGCAATTCCATATGTTGATGTGGCAACATTCTGCTAGAGTTTTAAACCTAGTGACTCTGTAGTTGTAACAGCACTTCAGGCAATAATATGCAGATCAGAGCTAATTGGAATTTTTCCCTTGAATTTTTCTCTCTCTTAGAGAGAGGGGGAAGAAATTAACTTGGTTTAGAAATCAGTTTCCTGCCAAATTTGCTAAGGGCAAAGATTTAGAGGATTTTATTGTTGATGTTGCTGTTAATTTTATTTATTTATTGAGGAGGCAGTGCATTCACCTGGTTCAGAATTCAAAATGTTCAGAATGTTTATGGGGACCTCCAGTTTGTAGTCAAGTGACAGAAGTTGTGGATAACCTAGGGACCTACCACTTGCAATTGGCATGTGAAGGGTGGGGGGAGGCAGTCTTACAGGACTGAGCCATTAACTGTGGGATCTGATGTTAACTTCAGGCAGCTAGTGTCAGAAGTGAGTTAAATTGTAGGACACTGTTATTGCAGAATTGCTTGGTGTGGGGAAAAAACCCACACATCTGGCATCAGAAGTACAGTGGGTGTGAGAGTGAAGGAAAAACACAGGAGGAACTGGGCTTTTCCTAATACAATGGTTATATATATTTTTTAAAGATTTTATTTATTTATTTGACAGAGAGAGACACAGTGAGAGAGGGAACACAAGCAGGGGGAGTGGGAGAGGGAGAAGCAGGCTTCCCGCTGAGCAGGGAGCCCGATGCGGGGCTCGATCCCAGGACCCTGGGACCCATGACCTGAGCCGAAGGCAGATGCTTAACGACTGAGCCACCCAGGCACCCCAATTATATTATTTTTAATCTAGGCTTTTCTTTTTTACTTTTTTAATGAAAGGAATACATAACTCAATGTTAAGTCCTTGACCTGTTAATGATGCCTCTGATTTATTTGCTGAGCTTATGAAAATCACAACACTTGCTTCATCTTTAAGCTGGCACCATGACTTCGTTCTTTTCCAGAATTTTCACCAGATTTCATGTAAAAATGAGACAACTCCTGTTTGTTTAATAATCTGCGTGGCATTTATTAATGAGCACATAGATTCTCTTGCTATCCCTGCCTGACTCCTAGCAAAGTATTTCTTAGTTTGAAATCAAGCATCTTAAAGACTGTTCCTCCTAAATTTCCATATTTGGTATAGTCAGTGAAGTTGTTTCTGTCATTTTCCAGATTAGCACTCAGAAGAAAAGAAAATTTCCAATAGCGCTGATAACCCTCTATTCTTAACCTTTTATGTGACGACACTGGAAACCACTGAATTTTATGATATTTCTATATCTATTTAAAAGGATGATGTATTCTGGAATGCCCTTTATTAGACAGTAAGCTCCATGAATGTGCAGGTGATGTCTGCCCGTGTATTGCTTAATCTAGAATGCATATATAAACTCAAATAATGAGTAATTTACTGAGTAAAAAAAAAAAAATGTGATTTGTCTGTTACTGATTTTTAGACATTTTACTTTGGTAAAGTACTTTTTTTTTTCCCTTTCTTTAAATTTTCTTAAATAATTACATATTGTTAAGGTCATTGTACTGCTTGGTCCTGGACCTCTTTGTCTTCATATCCATTCTTTGACCATTCTAGGCACTGTTTGGTATACCAAGGGGCCTCAGTTTCCCTTGGGGGGGGGTTGCTTAGATTCCCTTGTTCCTTTTAGCTGGCTTTCCCTTGGATTTGGGCAGTATAAGCCACTGGGGAGACTGAGAGTCAAAAGGAAGGGAGAAACCCTGACACTTTTTTTTCTTCCTGGGTGGAGTATCTGCTGTGGCTGGCTTGGCTCTTGCTTCAATTATTGGACACATCCACTGAGGTTCCAGCTGCTGCCATACTACTTGGTTCCTGGGCTCTAGAGAAGTCTTTTGCCCTTCGGCTTAGGGACAGTTACTCCTTTCTGTTACTGCTGGTCCTGGGTTACCTCCCTATGCTCTCTTTGCCTTCTCAGTCCTGTCATCTGTGTAATCAATTCCCTGTACTTTTCTTTAAATTCTTAGAGTGGTTTCTGTTTTTCTAATTGGGCTTTGACTGATATAGTCACTGAAGTCCTAATTTTGTGTAACTTTAATATTGCTAAATAATTAATAAAATAGCCATCCTCTACATTTATTAATAACTATAGAATCCCTTAAAAGGACTGAATTCTTCTCATGCACTTTTTGATGACTGAATAGAAGACACTATACTGGGTGCTGGGTGGTGGCTAAAAGAATCTAATAGAACTTAGAACATACATATAAAATAACTTAGGTAAAGGGCTTCAAGAAATGTACAGAGTAAGAGACGTAAGGGGCGTAAGGGAGGGAGGGATCATTTCTGATCAAAGGAACGAGGTGTGGCTTAATGGGTTGTAAAGAATGAGTAGGATTGTACTTGGTGGAGATTGGGGCCAGAGGATGGATAGAAAATTGCGAATGGAAAGTTGAGTAAGAACAAAGGTTGGGAGATGGAAATTAGCGTAGTCAGCC
Organism: Halichoerus grypus; assembly: GCF_964656455.1. NCBI lineage: Eukaryota > Metazoa > Chordata > Mammalia > Carnivora > Phocidae > Halichoerus > Halichoerus grypus. Next base: position 75,576,165 of record NC_135719.1, read on the forward strand.
TAACTAGTAGATAGTTATGTAAAGGATTTATGAAAATAAATGTAGATTAGAGAGAGAAATTTATTTGGCAGATGGGGAATACAAAGAGCTTGATTTGGGGAAGATAAACCTGTTACTTGGGGCAGTTGGAGGAAGAAGAAATTAGAGGTGGAGAGAGCAGTGGAGGACCCATTGATATTTTTAGGGAGAGCTGAGAGGATCTGAACTGAGAGTATATAGTGAAATGCCTAATTTGCCCTACTTAGTGACTAGATATGGGGGGTCTTTGTATCTCAATACCTATCTGGCTCCAAGCAAGCATCCTCAGACAGTGGAGAGTCTAAAGTTACTTGTTTGTTTTGAGGCTGGGTGAAGTTAGTGACAAAAATAGAGAAATGAAGTAAAGGAGGTTAATTAAGCAACAAATATTTGTATTGCTTTTTATGAATATTTGAGTACTATCTTTTCTTTTCTGTTAGTTGCCTCACATAACCCTGAACTAGATATTATCATTTGTATTTCATGAAGAAACTATACTTATTAGAGTTAGATATATACAAGATTTTGTTTTTGGGTATGCTGTGAAGCTGAGCATTTTAATTCAGGTCTTCCCTTTTCCTGTTTTTCTTTTTTTAATAATTCACTTTATTAGCTTCCTTGGTTACATTTAATATCGTGTATCATGTATTCTTTTCACTGTAAATCAGTTTTCTGTAGTAATCATGGTATATTTAATTTTGTACATGTTTTTAAAGGAAAGATACAAACTTAAAAAAGCTTTTCTTCTGAGAGCATAATTACTGTTTATAATTGAGGTATAAAGGTAAGGGGTTTTCTTTTGTTTTGCTTTTTGAAGGACACCCATGCTTTAAGAGATTATGAAGGCTAGATACATTTTCTCATGACTGTCATTCTTGAACTAGATCATGTTTCTGTATGTTAGTAGAGGTAAGACTGAACAGGGAAATGGCATACCAGATTTTTTCCATAGTGGTGCCACCAATGTGTTCTGTGAACTTTAGGTACTAAACATACTACATTCCGCTCTGAGTCTACATTCCTTTCAGGCAGTTGCACCATGTCTTTTTAACAAATCTTTTTGGAATATATATTTTTACTTATTTTCTTTCTCATTGCCCATTTTATTATCCTGCTTCAGTTTGATTTCCATCAACACCAATTTATTAAAATTTCTCTTGTTAAGGTCAGTAACAACCAAATCAGATGGACACATTTTATTGTTTTTTTTTTTCCCCCCTAATCTTTCCTTTCTTTGACCTCTTTGTGATACTCAGAACTGTGGGCTTTCCTTCTTTTTAAAACCTTTTTGACCTTGACTTCTGTGATATTCCTCCCTCCTAGTTTCCCATCTGTCTCTCTCTCCTTAATTTTCTTTCAAGACCCTTCTTTCTCTGCCCACTTTATAAATGTTATGGTTCCTTACAGCTTCATTCTTCATCTTCTTTTAGTCCACACTTCCTTGCTATTTGATCTCTTCTCATGGCTTCAGCTACGACTGATGTACACATTTATATCGCCAGTTATGCCTGTTTTCTGAGCTCCATGCCCAACTGTCAACTGGACAGTTCTCACTGAATGACTAAAGGCCCGTAAGACTCAATGGCCGAAATAATACTCACAATATTCCTCCCCAAATGTGTGTTACTTCTTATAAAATCAAAGCCATTGCTCTCCATTGAGTGACCAAGCCAAAAACTTGAGAGCATTCTGGATTCCTTTCCCAGCCACATGCCACTAAAATCTGTTGGTCTTTTCTTATGTCACAGATCTGCCATTTCCTTGTTATCATCATAACCACTACCTTAGTTTAGGCCTTCATCATATTTTTACTTAGACTTCTTTTAGGGTTTCCTGAGTAGATGTTCTGCTTCTAACTATATACTTTTCTGATCAGTACTCCTACATAATCTTTTAAAAATATAAGTCTAGGGGCACCTGGGTGGCTCAGTCAGTTGAGCGTCTGCCTTCAGCTCAGGTCACGATCCCAGGGTCCTGGGATCAAGCCCCGCGTCAGGCTCCGTGCTCAGCAGAGAGCCTGCTTCTTTCTCTCTGCCGCTCCCCCTATGCTTGCTCTCTCTCTCTCTGTCAAATAAATAAATAAAATCTTTAAAAATAATAATAATAAAAATAAAAAATAAATAAAAATGTAAGTCTAATGGTACAACAGTTAACACTGTTGTGTTATGTGTAATGTCCTTAACAATGCATGCTTATTGGGGCGCCTGGGTGGCTCAGTCATTAAGCGTCTGCCTTCGGCTCAGGTCATGATCTCACGGTCCTGGGATCGAGCCCCACATCGGGCTCCCTGCTCGGCGGGAAGCCTGCTTCTCCCTCTCCCACTCCCCCTGCTGTGTTCCCTCTCTCACTCTCTCTCTCTCTCTCTCTGTCAAATAAATAAATAAATTAAAAAAAAAAAAAAAACAATGCATGCTTATTGATTGGAAGAATTAATGTTGTTAAAATGTTCATACTATCCAAAGTGATTTACAGATTCAGTGCAATCCTATCAAAATTCTAATGGCATTTTTCACTGATATAGAAAAAAAAAATCCTAACATTTGTGTGGAACCACAAATAGTCAAAGCAATCTTGAGAAAGAACAAAGCTGGGGGATAACACTTCCTGATTTCAAGCTATATCACAAAACCATAGTAATCAAAACAGTATGGTGTTGGCATAAAAACAGATACATAGGTCAGTGGAACAGAATAGATTCCTAAAAGAAACTCATGCATATATGGTCAATTAATTTTGACAAAGGAGCCAAGAATATACAATGGGGAAAAGATAGTGTCTTCTATAAATGGCATTGGGAAAGCTAGTTAGCCACATGCAAAAGAATGAAACTAGACCTCTATCTCATACCATAAATAAAAGTTAACTCAAAATGAGTTAAAGACTTGAATGTAAGATCTGAAACTATAAAACTCTTAGAAGAAAACAGAGAGGTAAACTTCTTGATAATGGTCTTGGCAATGATTTTTTGGATTTGACACCAAAAGCACAGGCAACAAAAGCAAAAGTAAACAGGTAGGACTATATCAAACTAAAATGTTTCCATACAGCCTCTGAAACCAACAAGTGAAAAGCCATCCTATGAAATGGGAGAAAAATATTTGCAAACCACATATATGGTAAGTGATTAATATCCAAAATATATAAGGAACTCATTAAACTCAATAGCAATAAAACAACCCAATTAAAAAATGGCCTGAATAAACATTTTTCCAAAGAAGACATACAAATAGCCAACAGGTATATGAAAAGATGCTCAAAATCACTAATTATCAGGGAAATGCAAATCAAAACCACAATCGGGTATCACTTAGGATGCCTATTATCAAAAAGACAAGAGATAACAAATGCCAACAAGGATATAGAGAAAAGGGAACCCTTTTGCACTTTTGGTGGGGATGTAAACTGATAAGTCCACTGTTGAAAACAGTATGGAGGTGTCTCAGATTAAAAATAGAAATACCATATGGTCCAGCAATCTCGCTTCTGGGTATATAGCCAAAGGAAATGAAATTAGCATCTCAAAGAGATATCTCTACTCTCGTGTTCATTGCAGCATTATTTGTAGCAGCCAAGGTATGGAAACAGCCTAAGTGTCCATTGACAGATGAGTGAATAAAGAAAATATATGTGTGTGTGTGTGTGTACATATAATATATACATATATAGGATATACATATATATATATACATATATAATATAAATATATATATATTATAAATATAAATATATAGGATTATATATTGGATGGAATATTATTCAGCCTTAAAAGAAAGAGGAAATCTTGCCATTTGCAACAACATTGATGAACTGGGAAGGCATTATACTAAGCGAAATAAGCCAGACAGAGAAAGACCAATACTGCATGGTATCACTTATATGTCAAGCTAAAAAAAAAGAAAAGTCGAACTCATAGAGTGGAAAGGTGGTTGCCAGGGCTGAGGGATGTGGGAAATAGGGAGAGGTTGATAAAAGGGTATAAACTTTAAGTTGTAGGGTGAATAAGGTTCTGAGGATCTAATATAGAACATGTTACTATCGTTGATAATACCGTATTGTATCACTGAAATTTGCTTTGAGAGTAGAATTTAAATGTTCTTAACAAAAGAAAAAATAAAAAGGAAATATGTGAGGTGATGGATGTGTTCATTAACTTGATAGTAAGAATTCTGAATTCTTTCAAAATGTATGTGTATATCAAATCACCACATTGCACGTTTTGAATAGCTTACAATTTCATTTGTCAGTTATAACTCAATAAAGCTGGAATAATTTTAAATCATATAAAAATAATTCTCATTTATATGAGTTGCATTTTCAAAGTTATCTCAAACGAATCAAAGGAAATTTCCTTAGAAGCTTAAAAAATAAGTGTAGAAAGCAGCTTCTAAACAGATTGGATACTTTCTACCAAGCTGATTTGCTTAGAATTGAATACTTTTTGATTGTTGCTTTATTCTCCCAACAAGGATTAACAATTTAATCCTTTGTTTATTTATTTTGTTATTGTTGTTAAAGAGTTTCACAGAAGTCACCTTTCATTTTAGCAAGAAGAATATTTTTGGGAAACTCAATTGAAAAAGCTATAACTATAGTTCTAGATTTCTGTTCAGCTTCACATTTAGGTTGAATTTGGTCTAGGATGAACAGCAAACTCTCAGTTTCTGCTTTGAGGTTGGGACTCATATGTAGCAAACAGCTAATTTATTCAAAACTAGGAGTGTCATACTGTGGAGACTCAAACGTAAAATAAGGCGCTAGCTTTAAACAAATAAATGACAAATGATTATGATTTTCTGCAATTTCTTTGTCATTCAATTTTCAGCCTTAACAACTTTTTCCCTATTTAATTGAGAAAGCTCACAAAGGGAAACAATAATCCTACAAATTAGTGACCTAATACTCTGTCATGAGCTCACTGTTTAATGGAAGTACTCCAGATGGTGATCATTTTCCATTTCAGAAATGTCTTATATTGATGATGCTAAGAAAAACAAAAGCCTTTTAATAAGTCAAACAAAAATTTTAGTCAGAATATGTATCATTTGAAATCATTGCCATTTGAAAATTCTCAGAGTTACTTTCAGAATTTCTTCATATAAAATAGTATTCATTTCTCTCTTTAGTTTTTTTTTTTAAACCTGGACTTGTGTAATTCTACTCAAGTGAAGAATTGGAAGTTTAAGGAAAAGCATCTAGTGCTTTACTGGCCATATAAATTTCTTGTTTAGTTATCCAGGCCCTAGAAAGTCATTGGCATTCACAAATGTTTCTTATTTAATAATGTCATGTTGCCAGAAGTCCAAATATCACCACTCAGAGCTCTAATGCAAGTGCACTTCTTTAATGAATGGTTCATATTAAAAATGTTAGAATGCTTTTCAGATGAAAAACACTTTAAATTCAGCAGATCATTTTTTTCTCAACAGGCAGGAACTCATTAACAGAATAATACTGGTAACTGAGGCATTTTTCAAAGAAAATAATTTCCCCGATAAATGCAAGCTGCATATCTTCTTATCTTTAGAATAAGTAGGTCTAGTTTTCATTTGTAAAAAAAAGGACAGCTTGTTTTCAGTTTATCTTGTTGTCTTTGTGAACCAACCTCTTCATATGGGGACAAGTGAATATTGAGTGAACAAATCTAATTTGGGTCTGGATTTCTACCTTGAAACCGTCCTTATAAACTTGTACTTATCGCTATTACCAGATGGCTGAATGCCTTCACCATCCCAGCCTCTGTGTTGGGTGCCTTTTAGCTGTGATATGGGAGAGGTTCACATATGATGAGAAAATCAGATCTGGTACCTTTCATAATAGAAGTCCCTTTCTATTCTTGTGTGTCAGTGTTCCTGATATTTAGGGTGCTGATTTTAAGAGTAGGCATTTATAAAGCTTTAGGACTATGGGCAGGTCCGTGTTCATACTTCTTTTGGTGATTAGAGTAGGACTAATGGCATATTAGGCCCTTATTAATTGGTTGTTTAATTATAGAAGATTCAACCATACAATCAGATACCAAATGAAGGTAGGCAATTAGGATTGTGTCAGTTACTTAGCAGATAAGTTTTATAATATATATTTCTTTTTAGAGTCAGACTTGTTTCTTTGAAGAAAAATATTTGGTGGATTTTGTACATAACTGGTATATTAAGGAATATATAGGAAGACAGTAGTAGGAGCAGTTATCTGTTTTCCTATAGTCAAGAAGGGCAAAGAATCAATATTTCTGACTACTCAATACTTGGGATATGATTTTTTTAAATGTATTTCCCAATGTCATTCCTCTCTGACAAGAATTCCTTCTTTTGTAGTTTATTATACTTTGTATAGACTTCTATCACTTATTTTATTTAAAATGTCCATTCTCCTGCATCCCTCATGGGATTTTAATTTCTTAAGGTCAGCGGCCATGCTTTTTTCAAATGTGTTTTCCCCTTCCTAATATAGGATTGGTCACACAGTAGGGTTTTATTCACTGCTGTTTAATAAATACATGAGTAATTTTGCCTGCCAGTATATCCACACATGGGATAAATGATGAATACACATATGCATAAATGTATTTTTAATAATATTTCCCCTGATTGAAAAGGTAATACACATGGTATAAAAATATTTGAGAAGGTATAAAGTTATAAATAAAATAGAAACATTAAATACTATTTAGAAATAAGCACTATTATAATTTGGTCTATTTCTGGTCTTTCCATGCCTATGGATATTTCAAAAAAAATCCATATATTTTAATACACAACCTGTGGAAATTTTTTTCACTGAGTCTTATGTCATAAATAGTTCCTTATATTGCATAGCCTTTGAAAATATTTTTTTAATGACTGCTTTGTTTTTGCTCTTCTAAATGTATCATGGTTTAGTCAACCATCCTTCTATTATTTGAGATTTTAGGATTTTCAGATTTCTGTTCCAATAACATGAAGAATGTAAATCAGATGAATATCTTTATAAATAAACTTTTGTGCAAAGTTACAGTTATTTTTATAGACAAAATTTCTGGAAGTAAAATATGAAAATGCTGGGTCTAAGAATACACATAATAAGACTTCTTGATACATATTGCAAAATTGGTTTTCAGAAAGGATGTACTACTAACAACTTCATCTGTGGTGCATGAGCTTATGCAACTCTCCATATCCTAATCATCTTTGACTGTTAATCAAATTTTAATCAAATTACACCCACACATGTATATATTTGTTTGACAAAAAGTAATTCCAGCTTGTATTTTCTTTGTTCTTCTGAAGGTTGAAATTAGTCATTTATATTTATTCTCTTAAAAATACCTAGTAATACCTTTTCTCATTTTTACTGTTGGGTGTTAACCTGTTCCTTACTAGTCTGAAAGAGAAAGACATTAACCATTTGTCATATATGTTACAAAATGGTATTTTTATTTTTATTTGTTACCTTAGTTTTGTTTTGGATAACTGTTGAAGTATAGAAGTACTGTAATTTTATTTAATCAACTTCATTCAATTACAAATACAATTATTGAATATTCAGTGTTGTCCCAGGTACTTTTCTAGAGCTGAGGCTATAGGGAAACAGGATAAGTACCTGCCCTCATATAGCTGAAGACATACATTTAAAAATTAAATAAGAAAATATATGATGTAATTTCAGGTAATGCTATGAAGAAAATAAAGCCAGGGCAAGGAAATAGTGACAGGGGTAGGAGGGGATAGTGAGGAGGGAGTAGGACTATTTTAGAAAGAAGTCAGAGAAGGCCTCTCTGAGATATTTGAGCAAGACCCTAAAAAAGTGAAGGAATAAATTATGTAAATATCTACAGGAAGTGTGTCATAGGTATAGGGAAGGAAATTCTGAGATGTAAACACGCTTAAGTGTTTGAGTAACAATAAGTGTAGTGTGGATCCTTGGAATGAGCTGGAAATTAGGAGGTTCCAGGTCATTTAGAACCTTATATATTGTTCACAAGGAGCTTGTATATTACTCTTAAGTAGTATGGGAAACCATTAGAGGATTTTCAATCAGGGAGCATGTTCTGGCTTATATTTTGAAAGATCACTGGTTACTTTGTGGAGATAAACTATAGTGAGGAAGTGTGGACTTAGGGAAGCCAGTTAGAAAACTATTGCAATAGTCCAGTTGAGAGTGATGGTGATTAGGACTAGTGGTAATGGTGGAGGAGATGAGAAGTGGTTGGATTTTGGAAGTTTTTGGAAGATGGAGCTAATAGAACTATTGCTTGATTGGATGTAGGTCATAAGGGAAAGAAAAATCATGAATGACTCTAAGATTTTTGGCCTGAACAATAATATACGTGCAATGTAATTTCCTAAGATGAGGAGCCATATGGAAGGACCTCTGGGTACAATGGGTATACGTGCCTGAATCAAGAGTTTTGATTTGAATCTGTTCTTTGAGATACTTAGTAGATATTCAGATAGGCATTAGAGCAGACATTTGGATTGTGGATCTCAGAGAGGCAGGCGTTACACAGATTGTATTTAGAGCCATACAACCAGATGAAATCACTGAGGGATGAATATAGCTAGAGAAGGGAAGAGAGCCAAGGACTGAACTCGGGGCACTTTAATTTTTAGAGGTAATGACGAGGACAAGGAGCCCGTAAGGGAGAATGAGAAACAGCCATTAAGGTAAGAAGAAGAATTCAAGTAAGGTAATGACAGAGAATTGACCATTGAATTTGGCAAACCTAGTGGTCACTGACTGACATGATAAGAGAGGTTTTAATAGACTGATGGGAACTCAGGGTTGCCTAGAGTGGGTTTAAAAGAGAATGGATGATGAGGAAATGGAGAAAAACATATATGCTCTTTGGAAGAGTTTTACTTTAATAGAAATAATGATACCTGGAAGAGGACATGAGTTTTTGGCAGCTATCACAGCATATTATATAATGATGAACCAGGAGTAAAAATTGATGGTGCGGGGGAAAACAAAAATAAAAAGGTTAGTCCTTAAGCTGTCTAGATGGATTGGGATCTCATGCAAAGGGATGCTTAGGAGCACTTAGGGCTTAGGAGACCATTTTCATAGGAGGAGGCAGAATCTATAGGTAACAGATACCGATAGCTTGATAGAGTTAATGATCCTTAGATCTTTCAGGCTTTTATGTTCTTTCTTTTCTAAATGTTTAGAATGGTTTCCCAAGAGCAGGGAAAAAAATCACCTATGCATTCTGGATGGTTATGCTTAATTAAAAACAGCTGAGTAGTGTCCACTAGTGTCTGAGCGCTCCTGTGGCTCAGCAATATGCCCAGCTATTGAGAGTGCAGTCTTTGTCTCTGACTTATTACTGACATTTTTATTTTTTATTTTTATCTTCTCTGCCTTTGTTCATCTAGATGACAAGAATGTAATTTAATATGTGTCCACTCTCAAAATTCTATGAAGTGTGTTGAATTTAGCAATAGATATTCATTGTTAGATTCATCAGTTATTTTACTAAGGACCTGAAATTCATTTTTTGAAAAATTTGGCAGTGGTACACGTCAGATATTTCATTCTTGCTTTCATCAAACATGACTGCAGCTTTCCCCACAGTGGTCATAACTAACTTATTAATTGGAAAATGCAGTGGTTCTTTTGAACTTTGTACAGCGTGTGACACTATGTATATAAGCAAGAGCACAGGTGTGGTTGGCAGACAGACCTCAATGTAAAGGCTGCTTATTCTGTTGACCAGCTGTGTCAACTTGAATGGAATGATCTTATTTTTTCACATATAAAATCAGTTTAATAGTATTTTGGATTGCTCTAAGGAATAACCAAGAGAAGATATACAAATTACTGAGCACAAATTTTGGTGTATAGTAGGCACTTGGTAATATCTTTCCTTTTCATCAGAATAGTATTTGTGCGTACACCATTACTCTGTCCTTGCTGCATCTCTTATTATCATGACCACTCTTTTCCAGTGTCTTCACTGAAGTCTCTTTCTTACATTTACATTTACAGTCCTTACATTTTACTGTACCCTCACAGTCTTACACTGAGCCCTCTTCTCGCTCTATGTCCTGCTTCTTGGGGTTCTTGTTTGCTCCTGCAGCTTTAAGTTCTCTTATATGCTGATAACACCCACATCTTTTTCTATACTCTCTTGAGCACCAGAGTATTCAATATACCTAATAGTCTTTTCTACTTTGGATACCTAGCAAACAAACTGAAAAAACATGCGCAAAGCTAAATAAACTCAGTATTTTGTCTTAAGACATGTAGTTCCTAGCTAGTAGTCACTTGGTCCCACCCTCTGTGTGTGCTTCTGGTCTCTGTGCTGATGGTTCCCAAGTTTTATTAATTTTGTCTTTAATTTGTTTTTGGAATTTAGCTTCTTATCTCCATCCTTCAATTCTTTCAGACTAAGCTCCTTCTCTTTCTCTACTCTCTAGTTTACCCTTAACACTGTCACCAGTCTTGTCGTTCCACTTGTAAATATGATCATTACTTATTTCTTAAAATCCTTAGCACAATCCAAGAGAAATGAAAATATGTATTCACACAAAGACGTATAGGAAAATTCATAGCAGCTTTATTCACAAGAATCCCCAAACTAGAAGCAAACCAAATATCCATCAACAAAAGAATGGATAAACAGATGTGGTGTATCCATACAATGGATTAAAATGGAATACAAAGGAATGAGCTATGGATACACACAACATGGATCAATCTCAAAATCATACTCAGTGAAAGAAGCTAGAAACAAAAGGATATATATTGTATCATACTATATATGTAACGTTTGAGAAAGTGCAAACTAATGCACAATGACATAAAGCAGATTAGTAGTTGCCTGGAGCCAGGAGTGAAGGAAGGGTTGGACTGCAAAGAGGCACAAGGTATCATTTGGGTATTATCAAAATGATTTGTACCTTGATTGTGGTGGTAGTTTCACTGAAATATACATTTGTTAAAACTCAATAAATCGTACCCTTTAAATGGATACAGTTTATTGTATGTAAATTGTGTCTCAATAGAGTTATTTTTAAAAATCCTTACAGGGAAGGGCCCTTCATTGCCTTCAGGTTGCAGGCCACATTTCTGAACAGACTGATCCCATACTTCCTTTTCTAGCCTTTTTTTCCTTCCATTTCTTAATATGTGCTTTCCACTGCAGTTACTCCATACTGTTGACCATCCCTTATATGTCAAGCCCCTTATTTTGTTGCTTAAGTGAATACCTAAAGAACAATGACAATTGGCATTATTGTTGGAGAGGGTTACACGACTGGTTAAGCTTGGCAATATTACTTTGGTGAGTACTGTGGTATAGTTCTCCAAGCTAGAGACTTGGGTTTTTGTTTTTTTTTTATCTGAATTTTTTTTATTATGTTATGTTAATCACCATACATTACATCATTAGTTTTTGGTGTAGTGTTCCATGATTCATTGTTTGCGTATAACACCCAGTGCTCCATTCAGTACCTGCCCTCTTTAATACCCATCATCAGACGAACCCATCCCCCCACCCCCCTCCCTTCTAGAACCCTCAGTTTGTTTCTCAGAGTCCATAGTCTCTCATGGCTCGTCTCCCCCTCCGATTTCCCCCCCTTCATTTTTCCCTTCCTGCTATCTTCTTCTTCTTCTTCTTCTTCTTTTTTTTTTAACATATAATGTATTATTTGTTTCAGAGGTACAGGTCTGTGATTCAACAGTAGAGACTTGGTTTTGACCATGTACCAAGAAGTTGTCAGTCTCTCTGATAGTATAGATTAATATAAATCAAATTTGTTTAAGACTGTGTAAACCAGAATGTCAGTTCATTCATTTATAATGTAAGCATTTGTGTTAAAAGGATGAGAATGCTTGTTTTGATGGATTAGTATAATCTTTCTGGGTTTGAAAGTAACAAGGCAACCTAAATTAAAGTCTAAAGGTTGCTCAGTGGTCATAGAATCGTATCATACGAAGGTGGTTTGAATGTGGCCAGATTTATAGATCCCGGGTTCTTGTGTTAACTATTTTCTCTAACACATTCATTTTTTATTTCCATTATGGCATTGGGTGGTTTATTTGGCTCTGTCTTCATGCAGCCTCAGTTTATCTTTGATTCTAGTAGTCATTTTCTCTGTTTCTTAGTTGACACTTCCACTGCTATTATTTTGCTACTATCGTTAATTTAGTAACTTTTTTCCCCAGGAGATATAGGTCATGGGTCAGGGCCTGAGCTTATTAGCTTCATGGAGTAGACTGACTATGTTAGATTTTTATCTTTTAAAGGTCTATTTTGCCTTTCCTTGAAGTTCGTAGTATGTTCTAAATGGTTAAGGATTCAACAGAAGTCTTACTTACCCTTGGTTTATTCAGGACTCACTATGTTGGAAAAGTTTGTTGTAACTGGACTGTAGAGTTGAGTGTTAAGGGTTATATATTAGTCATGGTTCTCTAGAGAAACAGGGAACTAAGGATATATAAAGATGTACAGAAAGAGATTTATTATGAGAGATTATCATCTGATTATGGAGGCTGAGAAGTCCTATGATCTGCCATTTGCAAGCTGGGGGCTCCAGAAAGCTGGTGGTGTGGTTCCAGTCTAAACCCAAAAGTCTAAGAACCAGGGCAGCCATTGATACAAATTTCAGTGCAAGTTCTAAGGCCCAAGAACCAGGAGTGCCAATGTCTGAGAGCAGGAGAAGGTGGATATCCTAGCTCAAGCAGAGAGTCAATTCATCCTTCCTCCACCTTTTAGTTCTATTCAGGACTTCTGTGGATTGGATGATGCCCACGTCAATGGTTAGGATTATCTTCTTTATTCAGTTTACCAATTCAAATTATAACAATCTCTTCCAGAAATATCCTCACAAATAATATTTTACCAGCCCACTCATGTTAACAAGTAAAATTAACCACCACAGGTTAGTAGGCTAGTGTTGAGGAGTGATAATGAGCAAGAAGTTAATGCCCAGGAATGAAGGGTTTTGTCAGTCAAGTTAGGCCTTCATCCCCATTGTAGTAACAGTAGTGTGTGGGGGGTGGGGGGTGGCAGTAGTTAGTAGTAGTAATAGTAGAAGTAGTAACAGAAGTAGTTATAGAAGTAGCAGTAATAATGAAGAATATTATGATAATGACAGAAGAAAATATTTACTGACTATTTACTAGGTGCTGGACACTGTTATTTATCTGGATTATTTTACTCAGTCTTCACAGTAACACTAGAAAATAGGAACTATTATTATCCTCACTGTGAATAAAGAAACTGAAACACAGAGAAATTATGTAACTTGGTCAAAATCACAGAGCTAGTATGTGGTAGGGCTAGATTTTTAATGGGGGTAGTAGTAATCATGGTTGTTGAACAAGTCATTAGTTAGATCTATATTAAGATTATGATCTCCCAGATGGAGAACTTGACTGTCCTACCATCAGCTCTGCCTTGCACTGTGGTTGTTAACTTTCCTCAGATCACGAGTAGGCAGATCTAAATAGTGGGTTCATAACGTTTGACCTCAACTGTTTATTCTAAGTTATTTTGTATATTTTTCAGCAGCAAAACCAAACTGAGTCTTTAGCTTTATCCCTGTTTCTTGCAAGGGAAGAGCCTTTATACAACTGGACACAGTTGTGTGTGTGTGTGTGTGTGTGTGTGTGTGTGTGTGTGTGTGTGATGGAATATTATATATATGATGGAATATTATTCAGTCATTGAAAAAGAATGAAATCTTGCCATTTACAACAACATGGATGGACCTAGACAGTATAATTCTAAGTAAAATAAGCCAGTCAGAGAAAGACAAGTATCACATGATTTCGCTCATATGGAGAATTTAAGAAACAAAACAAATGAACAAAGGAGAAAAAAAAAAAGACAAACCCCAAACAGACTCTTAACTATAGGGAACAAACAGACTGTTACCAGAGGGGAGGTGGGGGAGGGGGGAGATGGGTGAAATAGGTGAAGGGCGTTAAGAGTACAATAATCTTGATGAGTACTGGGTGATGTATGAAAGTGTTGAATCACTATATTGTACACCTGAAACTAATATTACACTGTATGTTAACTATACTGGAATTAAAATTTTTAAAAATTAATAAAAGATTCTCACATTAAAAAAGGTAATGATTTTGGATTTTGGCCTAGTTTGGAAGCATAGTCCAAATTCAGTTCGGTATATAATTCTAGAGCTGATTAGTTAGGTATTACCAAATAGAAAATAAAAGAGAAATGATAGAGAATTCCAGAGAAAAAGTGTAGACTAAGAAGAATTAAATAATAACTATTTAGGGTGGTGAGCTTAAATGAGAATCATAGAAGGATGGTACATTTTAAATGGATAATAAATGGCAATTTATATTTTAACAATGTCTTGACTTAAAGTTAACTTGAAGTTAAAAGAGAAAAATACCAGTGGCTCTTGTCTTTTATTTTCTTGATGTATAAAGAAATACACACACACACACACACACACACACACACAATATTCAGTACTTGGCATTTTCTTATGGCAGAACTTATAAACAACTATATGGTATAGGAATATAACTGATTTTTATCTTTTGATGACACTGTCCACTACTCTGATCTGTGTATTTATTCAGGAACACTATGCCTTGACCTTTTCTAATGAATACAATGACTTTTATGAAAAGAAAATGACTAGGAAGTGAAGAGAAAGGTTATAAGCAAATGCTCTCACAGATTTGCTAAACTAGGGAAGTAAAGGAAATTGCTTTTTCCTGTCATCCTTATCTAATAGAATCATTTTATTTTGGGCAGATATTTCTTTATCATTTTGGAGGGGAAACTTTAAATTGGTTTTATCTCCAAAGACGTGAGAGATTCCTGTTGTGCATTTTGTTGTTTATGTATTATGGCATCCTATTAGGACACACTCGGTTATTTCAGTATGTCTTCAAGTATTACATATGTTTTTATGTGAGACACTATTGCTTTTCTTTGTAGATTTCCAAGTATGGAAAGAGTATAATAGTGAAGTCATCTCTCTGAAGTAGTTTCTTCTATACTCCATATGCTGGGGTGGATTTTCTTCTATGCCTATTCAGAGAATTTCTATTCAGTTTGTTATTAGTAATTACCCCCCAGTCACTTTCTTCACATCTGTTTTCTAGATAACAGTTCCCTAGTGTATACCTATACTGTATATTATTCTTCCCTAAGTGTACTATCTTACACTTCTTTACATTAAATCCCCTCTTAGACCTGTCCTTCTAAATCCCCAAGTTCTCCGCATCCATACATGTACTTGATTGATCTCCTCTTCATTTTTTTTATCTATTGTAGCTTTGTATCATTTGCAAACTTGATCATATTTGAATTTACATCTCCTCCATCATTAATGAGCACACTGGGTAGACTAGTCCTCTTTCCTATGAGACTCTGCTGGATGTAGTGCTGGGTATTCTCAGTTGTAACTCTGTTGATGATAATTCATTGCTTCCTTCTCATCATGGAATTTTTTATCCACTGTGCTATACTGTGATCCAGGTAATAGCTCTACCATCTCTGCTTCCTGGATGCTCCTGTTAATCACCTTTTCTGAGATACAAATAAAAATCATTGTGTCCCCTTTTCTACTTATGCCATTGCTTATTTTTTTTAAAGTTACTCAGTCTGAGAAAATATTGTCCTTAAATAGAAATTTCTCAAAAATTTCGACTGAACATCATCGAATCTTTAAAAATATGTTAAGTGAGAAAACATTTGAAAGTACCATCTAAATCTTTGCCTTCTCCACAGAAAATACTCTCTAGTTATTTGGATTTTAAGTAAAAAGAATAATTATTTTTCCCACAGCTGAGAGCATGACTTAAATCTATGTATTTTTCTGAATATGGATTGCATTTTCATAAATTATTCTGCTTCAAGATGGTTTTCTAGATGAGACACAGTTCTTTAATAATTTTCAGAGCATGATGCATAGCCACATGTTTATTTTTAAAGTTATATTTTTCTTTTATTTTCAGGAAAAAGAAGAAGTAGAGGGGATATCAGTAGGTGCTATACTTTCTGACTATCAGCGTGTTCGAGTAGAAAATGTGTAAGAGAACATTAATTTAATTTGTCCTATATTATATTTTATTTTATTTTTTAAAATTTGTCCTATATTTTTAAATTACATGTATTTTAAGAATGGGAATAAATTAAAAATATAATTGTATCCAAATAATAAATAGAATGTATATTCTATATTCTTCATGGAACTACCTACCTATATTACCTAAATAACAAAAGTTGTACTTTTACTTTTTTTCTATCCTGCTATCATACATGGAGAAAACTCCAGCTTACTTACCATAAGGAAAAATAAATTATTTATAATAAAAAATCAGGACAAAGATTTTTAAAGTCAAAAGTATTGTTTTCAGTGTTTTCTTATTTGAATCAGTATACCTTTTAATCCCTTTTAACTCATCATCATTGGTAATAAAAATCAGGAGTTAGTAAAAGGAATGCAGTGGTATTTTATTTTTTTTAAGATTTATTTATTTATTTTAGAGAAAGGGGGAAGAGAGATGGAGAGGGAGAGAGAAACCCAAGTGGACTCCTCACTGAGCATGGAGCCTGATGCAGGGCTCAATCTCAGGACCCTGAGATCAGACCTGAGCTGAAACCAAGAGTCAGGTGCTTAACCTACTGTATCACCCAGACACCCCAGGAATGCAGTGATATTTTAAGGGGAAAAAAAGCTTATTAAGGAATCTTTCCTTCTTTGGTTTTTAAAATTCAACTCTTGGCCAAAAATATTCCTGTGATTAAAATACTTATATAACAAAGCCATTCAACTTTCAAGGACTTTTTAGATTATTGCTCTCTTCATCTTCTTCACCCTCCAAAGGATGTAGCACTGGTAAAACATTGTATCTCCAAATACCAAAATATTTTGGTATTGATCTATTTGGGATTGATCTATTCAAAAACCATAAAGTCTAATGATAATATTGATTACTTAATGTTGGCTTGCAAAACATCACCTGAATTTATTTTTCATTTTTAGTTTATTTGGATAAGTAAAATACTGTATAGAGACTTTATATATAATTATATTAGCAAAAAAGAAAATATGGACTCCAGTATTCATCTTGAGCACAACTTGACCTAGAAATAAGTAATTTTGCCATTCAAAGGATAAATGGAAATCAGAAAAGGGTTGTATTTGTGTGATAGTTTTATATTCTTGACAAAGAAGCATTCATATTGACTATCACATCAAAAACTTACATATTAATTGGCTTAAACTTTTTTTAATTGCATTTATTTTATCTCTAATTCTACAGTGAATTTAAGGCAGTCAAAAATCCAAAATTTTTAGGAGCATCTGGCTGTCTCAATCGGAAGAGCATGTGTTTCTTGATCTGCCAGGGTCATGAGTTTGAGAACCACGTTGGGTGTAGAGATTACTAAAAAATAAATAAATAAATAAATAAAAGTAAAACTTTTTTAAAAATCCAAAATTTTTTAAATAAATGAAAGAAATATAGGACAAAGCATAATTAAATGAAGGGGAATATGAGGATCTCATATTTTGGGGTATCAGTATCTTTGGAGAAGGGAGAGTGGAGGTGGAAGTGGGGGGAGGTCATATGTGTAGTTTGAAAAAGATTTCCTTACATTCTGCTCGCCTACATTTGAGAACGACTGATCTACAGATGGAGATGGATTGCATATCCCTTAAACCATATGTTAGAAATACTATTTTCATCAAGTTTTAGGTCATATTCTCTGAGAATTATTTAGTTTACAAATCTGTGTTTTTTAATAAGTCCAAGCCCACATGGTTTAATGGGTAGCCAAACTGTAGATGGGGCTGACATTTATTTATGAAAGTTAAAGCCAAATGAAAATGTGCTCCTGATTAGGAAGCTGCCTTATATCTATATGGGAGAAGGGTCCAGAGCATACCCATAGATAGAGGCAAGATTTTTCTTAAAACAATCTCAGGTGCACTTCAACACATGGCTAAAGTACTCTGATTTTAGAATAAAGCATATCTCCAATAATTTTATCCTTGGAAATTTTAAAGCAGTGTTACTAGGAGTCCATTGGTTTACAAACTCAGTTTTGAATTAGCCTGTCTTCAATTTGTAGTTTGTATTGCATTAGTGTATTTTCAAGATATAAAGTATTTAATAAATGTCACAAGCTCAAATGCAGTAGTGACTTACAGAGGAAGTGTATTTGAACCATGATATTTTGAACTGTTAAAGAATTTAAATAAGCAAAAAAGCTTGACTTAAGTCTAGAGATAGTCAAAAGATTATGGCTATCAAAGCAAAAACCAAGAATTTTACAATAAAGATAGGAAGAGAATAAGGTTTTTTCAATTAAAATAAAATCTTAGCTAAAAAAGGTAGAGACCAGTTTGATTGGTAGGCATTAAATGCTGGTGGGAGGACAGCTAGAATTATTATGCTTTTGTTACATGGGGACTTTCAGTTTTATTATTTTTGTGTTTATTAACCGCCTCAACATTGCAATAGATGGGACATTTTGCCAAGGGAAAGTATGTAAAACAGTCGGCAGTAGGAAGGTTTTGGTGTCTTTGAAAGTCAGGGTATATATACATGGAAAAAAGAGTGATATTTTTAAGGCCATGTATAAGTAAATGACCAAATATGTGGTATGTTTATTAAGTATTGGGGTTTTCTGAAAGAAAGATCATTGTGGGCTGGAGTAGTCAGCCAGGCAAACTTATAGATGCTGGGTTTTAGAGCTGTTTTTTATTTGAAATCTGATCTCAGCCTCTTACTCTGACTTGGGCAAGTCACTTGGCTTTGACTGCCATTTATTGAATATTTTATCCAGGCACTGTACTATTTTCTTTATCTATACTACTTTTAATCAATTATAGTCCTCCTTGAGAAAGTGACATTTAAGCAAAGGCATGAAACAAGTGAAGAAGGTAGGAAGCATGGCTAGTATATTAGACAAGAGTGAGCAGGCTAGTGGTGGTGGGTTGGAGTGAAGGGAAAGTAGTGGGAGATGAGCTATGGGAGCTAACCAGAGTGAGATCCATGTAAGTCTATTGCAAGGATTTACACAGAGTGATGGGGAAAGTTTGAGCCGAGGAATCCCATGATCCATTTTATGTCTTAAAAGGATCACACTGATTGCTGCATTGAAAACTGATTTTAAAAGGGCAAAGACAGAAGCAGGGAAAGAAGTTAGGGGGATATGGACATGAAAGATAATGGTGGCTCAGACCTGAGTGTATTGATGAGGAATGATCATGTTGTGTGTTATGGTAGATTGGGTGAGAAATGTGAAGGGAAAAAAAAAAAAAGAGGAGTAAAGGATGACTTCACTTTCTAATTTCTTAATCTTCTCAAGAACTTTGAAAGGAGATATTTTTGTTCCTATTTATGAACTAGGAAACTAAAGACTTAAGGTTTAGTTGACCTGTCAAAGTCATGCAGCTAGTGAGTGCCAGAGGAGGTTTCAAATCCAGATTTGTCTTGACTCCAAAACCTATATTCTTTCTATTGCACCGTAATGTAAAGTATGTAATACAATGCCTACAGCATATTTGGTGCTCGATATATTGTACTTTTTGTTCTTCTTATTATTTTTCACTCGAAGGCAAATTCTTTTTTAAAATGTCAAAGTTAGAGAAGAATAGTTCATGTAACCATAGGTATTGTAAATTTAATCAATATATGATCATTTTATTAGGATAAATTGATTTGCCTGTTTTGCATATGCTTCACAATTTTGATACCCAAGGAAGTTCTAAGAGCAAGAATAATCATCCATCGGCATTTGGAAGCTTTTTAGCATAGATTTCTAAACTTAGAGTCTTACTAAAATTAATATTTCTAATCTGCTTGGAGATTTCATTTTTATCTGTTTATGCATAGCCTGTGGAAATTAAATATGTTTATGTTGTATATATAAACTTCATTATGCAAAACATGTTTTTTAAGCATTTTAAATGCTAAAATCCTTGAGAGAAGCATTATGTTTAGAATCAAAGTAATTGCTGTGGATCCAAGTATAGAACATCAAGATATCATCTGATTTTTTTCTTTTTATTTTATAGGTGTAAAAGGCTTAATCTCCAGCCTTTAGCTTACCTTTGGCAGAGAAACCAGGAAGATTTGCTCCAAGAGATGATATCATCTAACATTCAAGCAATCATCATCAAAGTAGCAGCTTTGGGTATGTAGCCAGACTTTCAAGGGAGCTGTCTGTTACCACACAGATAATCTGTGTTCACTAATATGCAGTTACAACAGAAAAGGAAGACTAATTTAGAATATAAAAATGTGGAGTCACAACTGAACAAATTGAGTAGGGGGAAGTTTCAAATGGGCTTTTGACCATTTACCAAAGTGATTACAAGTGAGCCTCATCATTTTCTTTTTTAAATGTACAGCCGTCTCTAAAATTGTTACTGTATTTTGGTCCTTCGATTTAAGTTCTTTTTATAGGATTTGGAACCCAGGTTCATAGGAAACAGGAAAAGTAGGTTGATTTCTTTCTTTTTTTCTTTTTTCTTTCTTTTTTTTTTTTTGAAGCTTCTTAAAATCTGTATTTGGAACGTGATTTTTTCATATATTTTTTAAACATATTTTGACTATGCTAAAACAGAATGATTGGCTATGTGGTGTCAGAAATAAGCAGAGTAGTAGGTTTTTGTTGGGGTTGGTAGAAAATTATATTTGAGAGAATGTCATTTGATCAGTTAGTATAGACACAACAGGCAGGTGGTAATGTGATTCAAATATGGATATTACATACGAACACAATTTGTTGTTTTGAATTTTTATAATTATATTCACTTTCAAGAAACCATAGGGTTTGAGCTCAATGCATTTATTTCATGAACCTATTACAGTAAATGCCCTGGAGCCTCAGGTTTCTCAAAGCCTAAATCATGTACCTCATTTGCAAGTTTACATTGCTGATCTCAGAAATAACGAGGTCTCAAGCTGTGGAAGATTTTAAAGAAAAATTCACATTTTAAACAACATTAAAAGAAAGATCCCATAATATTTCTCCTTGGTAAACACGAAGCTACTCTCTCCTTGTTGAAGGTGAAATGTTGTCTTTAGTGGAAAGTGTTATATTGAGAACCTGAAGTTGATCTCTTCAGCTGTTAACAAGAGAAAGATCGAGATGGGGTATTCTCATTTTTGAGAAAAGGTTGCTCAGCAACCCTTATGATTGAAGTTCTCACTATAGATATATTTGTCCTATGAGTTTCTATATAGATCTATATAGAGTATGCTCTCTTGCTTTCTCTTTGTCTGTTACTCTTTCTTTTGGATTTTCTAAGATTGCCTACTTCTGTAATGAAGTTCATGTGACACCTCACTGGACAGTACACATTGTGTCACTTTTACTGGAATGGAGTGGAGAACAGAATGGATTAGAACCCAGAGAACCTATCTCATTAGAAAGAAAGAGCCATAATAGGGGCGCCTGGGTGGCTCAGTTGGTTAAGCGACTGCCTTCGGCTCAGGTCATGATCTCAGGGTCCTGGGATCGAGCCCCACATCGGGCTCCCTGCTCGGCGGGAAGCCTGCTTCTCCCTCACCCACTCCCCCTCTGCTTGTGTTCCTGCTCTCGCTGTCTCTCTCTCTGTCAAATAAATAAATAAAAAAATCTTTAAAAAAAAAAAAAAAAAAGAAAGAAAGAGCCATAAGATATAACCTTGCTGACACCTTTATTATAGTGTAACTGATACTGTGTATTTTTTTCATTTATATGGAAGTGTGTTTGCCTCTATGGAGGGGTTAGAGATGGTGTTTAACTATATTAAACTTTTGGATGAAGTATAAAACTGAGCTAATTTGTCTTCATCATTCCAATGACAAAAGTATAGATCTGATTTTAACATTTATAGCACATAGTTTCTATTGATTACCTAAAGGTGTGCAAAGAAAAAGTTATTCTTAAGAACAGTGTTAAGGAGGGCGCCTGGGTGGCTCAGTTGGTTAAGCGACTGCCTTCGGCTCAGGTCATGATCCTGGAGTCCCTGGATCGAGTCCCACATCGGGCTCCTTGCTCGGCAGGGAGTCTGCTTCTCCCTCTGACCCTCCCCCCTCTCATGTGCTCTCTCTCATTCTCTCTCTCTCAAATAAATAAATAAAAATCTTTAAAAAAAAAAAAAAAGAACAGTGTTAAGGAATGGTTTATTGAGTGGGACGTTATTTCTAAGGACGCAGAAACATAAATGATGTGAGGTAGGTTTCCAAGATTTCTTCCCCGCCTATTTGAAATTTTCAGGAAGGCTTTTAATCAAAAAGTGTGGCAATAGGACCTTTCCATAGGGAGAGGGATTCAGCAGAATTTTGTGGCCCATTAGATTATAGAGTGGACTTAGAAAAGAGTCAGTTCTACATGGATGAATAAAAATGTATTTCTGGGGGAGCCTCTGTGGCTCAGTCGGTTAAGCATCTGCCTTCAGCTCAAGTCATGATCCCAGGGTCCTGGGATCAAGTCCTGCATCGGGCTCCCTGCTCAGCGGTAAACCTGCTTTTCCCTCTCCCTCTGCTGCTCCCCCCTGCTTTTGTGCGCTTGCATACTCTCTCTGTCAAAAAAATAAATAAAATCTTTAAAAAAATGTATTTCTGATAATTGTGTCACATAACCTTGGTCTTTTGTAGGCATCAGTGAACTCGTGAAATCTGCACATTAACAGCTTAGTGTTTTAAGAAGTTTCTGGGTTTAGACTTATTTAAAGAACCATGTGCACATTGTATTTAAGAACAATCCTGACTTTTAGAAATACTTTTTTTTAATTGTATGAGTATTACATGAAAATATTCTTGGCACATGTTAAATTTTTATAGATAAAGTTTCCATGTGTTTCTGTTCTCTCCTTTCCCTCCAGCCACTCCCTTTCCCAGAGATATGTACCAGAGTAATAACTGATCATCTTTCTAGATCACACTTTTTTTTTGGTATGTATATTTGTATGAGTAGAAATACTATGATTGTTTTATGGGTTTTTTAATATTACATGAATGGTATTATACTCTGTATTGGTTGACAACTTGACTTTTACTCAGCGGTATGTCTTAGGGATTTTTTTCTATGTCAGTAAATGTAGATTTACCTCAAGTAGAGTCCTCAAACAGCTAGTGCCTTAGTAGTCATGAGCCTTAAACTAAAGGCTGCTATGAACCTGATCTAATAAATAACTTAACTCATGCCAGAACAAAATCCTAAGCTATTTTTTCTTTTGCTTTTAAATTCCAGGATAGTTAGCATACAGTGTTATATTAGTTTCAGGTATACAATATAGTCAACTATTCTATACTTACTTAGTGCTCATCAGGATAAGTGTACTCTTAATCCCCTTTACCTATTTTGTCCTACCCCCTACCCCCACCCATCTCCCCTCTGATAACCATCAGTTTGTCCTCTATAGTTAGGAGTCTTTCTTTTAATCTCTTTTTTTCTTTGTTCATTTATTTTGTCTCTTAAATTCCACATATGAGTGAAAAATCATATGGTACTTGTCTTTCTATGGCTGCTTTATTTTGCTTAGAATTATATCCTCTAGGCCCATCCATGTTGTTGCAAATGGCAAGAGTTCATTCTTTTTTCTGGCTGAGTAATATTCCATTGTGTGTGTATACTATATATATACAGAACACACACACACACCCACATATATGTATATATCTTCATCTATGGATGGACACTTGGTCTGCTTCCATGATTTGGTTATTGTAAACAATGCTGCAATAAGCAAGGGGTGCATAAATCTTTTCAAATGAGTGTTTTCATATTCTTTGAGTAAATACCCAGTAGTGCAATTACTAGATCATACAAGAATTCTACAAAATCCTGAACTATTTAAAGGAATACTATAAAATCTAATACATAGTAATATAAAATTCACAATGCCTTGCATCTAAATTATCAGGCATGCAAAGAAGCAAGAACATTTGATTGATACTGAGACAATCAGAATAGACCTAGATTTGGAATTAGCTTGCAAGGAAGTTAAAACAGCTCTTATAAGTATGCTCAGTATGCTCAAAAAAAGTAGAATTATGGTTATGACAAGGAAAATAAAAGATACAAAAGGCCCAAATACAACTTCAAAAATGCATTATCTGAAATGAACCATGTACAGCAATTAGACATTGCAGAAGAGATGAGTAAACCCGAAGACAAATAGAAACTGTCAAAAATGAAGCATAGAGGGAAAAAAGGGGACTGAAAATAATTAAGAAAACATTAGCGAGCTCTTAGACTGTATCAAGCAACCTAACAAGTGGTAGAGTTCCAGGAGAGGGAATAGAGAGAATATTCGAAGAAATAATGGCCAAAACATTTTCCCAATTTGATGAAAACCATAAATTTACAGATCCAAAATTTCAGTGAACACCAACAGAAGAAGCATGAAGAAGATCACAAAGCACATCATAATTGAATTGCTGAAAACCAGTGGTAAAGAAAGAGTCCTAAAAGCAGCCAGTGTGAAAAGATTAATTTTATACAGAAAGTAAAGATAAAAATGTCAGCAGACTTTGCTTCAGAAACTATGTAAACTGGAAGATGATGAAAAGACGTCTTTAAAGTGATGAAAATCAATAAAAGTACCAAGAATTTTATGCTCAGTTAAAATAAATTTCAAAATGAAGATCAGATGAAGACATTTCAGATGTACAAAGGTTGAGAGAATTCATCACCTGCAGATCTGCATTATAAGTAATATTAAAAAGAGTTCTTTGGACAGAAGGAAAATAATTGATGAAATTTAATCTTATAAAGGATAAAGAGCAGTGTAAATAATAAATAGAGTAGATAAATTCTAAATCTATTTTAACTTTTTGAATCTCTTTAAAAGATGTGTTAAATTATTTAAAGTAAAATATATAATTGCAGTGGCACAAATAACAGAATGGGGGAAAGTATAGTGTATAAGATTCTTAAATTATACATGATGTATAATATTGTTTGAAGGTAGACTGTGATAACTTAAAGTTGTAAAATGTAAACTATAAAGAAACTATTAAAAAAAAACAGTCTAGGTAATAGGCCAATAGTGGAGAATAAATTGAATTATTGTAAGATAATCCAGAAGAAGACAAGAAAGGATTAAAAAAAAAAAAGAGCATAGAACAGATGAGACAAATAGAAAACAAAAAGTGAGATGGTAGATTTAGACCTAATCATTTTAATAATTATATTAAATGTAAATGATCTCAACACCTCCAAACAAGGGAGCGATTTTCAGATTTGAATAAAAAACAAAAAACTAAGGCCCAACAACTGTATGCTCTCTATAAGAAATGTGCTTTAATTATAGAAACATAGGTTAAAATGGAAAGAACAGAGATATGGTAATACTAATTAAAAAAGTTGAACTGGTTATATTAACATCGGATAAAGTAGTCCTTAGAACAATGAATATTATTAGGGATAAAGAGGGGCATTTCATCATGATAAGGGGTCAATTTATCAAGAGAGCATAACAATTTAAAGATTCATATACCAATAACAGGGCTTTAAGATATACAACACGAAACTGATACAAGAAGAAATGGACAAATCCATAATTATACATGGAACTTTCAACATCTCTTTTCAGTAATAGTTAAATCAAGTAGACAGAAAATCATTAGGAATATAGGAAGTTTGAACAACACTACCGACCAATTTGACCTACTTGGCATTTATAAAATACTCCATCCATTAACAGCAAACTACATATTCTTTCCAAGTGCACATGGACCATTCACCAAGATAGACCATATTGTGGATCATAAAACAAATCTCAGTATATGTAATTATACTGAAATCAGGCAAAGTATACTCTCTGACCACAGGAATTAAATTAGAGAAATATATTTTACTGCTACAAATACACAGAAATGGACAAAAAATATTTCATGGACATAACAATATTAACACTCTCAGAGCAGTGGTGTCACTGAAAATTGTAATGGGCAATTGATACACTAGTTAATTAAAATGACTGGCTAAAAAAAAAGAAAAAGATTTAAGGGTTAGTTCAACTAGTTAAATGGTTTTGTATAAAAGGAAGTAATGCCAAGACTCTGCTGGAAAGGTTTCTAGAATTAGGAGGTAGGAATGAGGTAATGGGGCACAGTGCAAGTACACAACTATATATTTTTTCCTATTTCATGGTTTTTCTTTTGTCTTGCTTGATCTGGTGGTCCCAGGGCTGACTTTAAAGTTACATGTACCAAAGGAAAGTATTATCAATGCACTAAACACAGTATTAATACCACTAAGTTTGACAGTGCATATTCTTTAAGACTCTTTAAGGTTATGTCATAGCTTCACCTATGTAGGCAAATTAAGGTCTGTCTGTAAACAGAGGGCCATGTGTCCTGTGATTCTTTATCTGTCAAATTCTCTATCAGCCTGGGAGTGAGTCCAAGGAGATGTGTTAACAAGGTTGTTGTTTTTACTGGCCCTGTGGATTTAGAACACATCTACAGAGCCAGAAAGACCAATCATAGGGGAAAGGATATGGGTCAAACAGGTAATAAATGGAAATGGAGGGAATCATAGGAGATAGAAAGGCACCTATAAGTGGATTACAATTCCATGGAGGAGTACAATCATGTGACCTCTGTGCCAGACCTCCGAGCTAGAGAATTTTATGTATCCCTCTCAGATCTGATGCTGACTACCTAACTGATGTCAAGAGAAACTCAGGACTTGTTTTTGCAGAGAAAGGAAGTTGCTGATGTACAAGCTCTACCTGAAGATTCCACCTGGATAATTTGGAGCAACTAAATGACAGAGTGCCACTTGATGACTCAATGTAGGGGTAGTTACCACTCAGTTACTGGTTTAAAGGCAATAGTTAACCATTCTGATCATGCTTCTGCTGACTTGATAATTACTAATGAATTATATAGTGGGAGACTCTGAACAGTAGGCATAAATCAAAACAGTATGTTGCTAAGACATCTACCTAGGTATAATGGTAAACAGATTTCTATTGCCTGCCGTAATTTGGTGTAGTCCTTTGAATACAGAATATGTCAATGAAAGTGGAATTTATTTAAGGAAACACCACCCTTGAGGGAGATAGATTTGGAGGAGATATAATGAATCAGTATTACTGATAAGTCCTTTGTGGAGTTATGCAAAATATACTTACGGAAAACCTATGACACCCAGGCACAGCTGTATTTGGTATAATGTACCTATTGATGACCTCATTGGACTTCGTTATTTTTGTGTGCAAAAAATTTTCCTAAATTGCAGATATTACTAATATACTATGGTAATAACCCATGTTGTAGCTTGATTGCTCTTGCCTCCTCTGTGCCAGATGTTCTGTAGGGATTTGGGGTACTATATCAGACCAAAATAACGTTCCTGAAAGCTCATCATGATGAAGAGGACTTGCTAGTCCAAATAGAGACACTAGAGGGAGCCCTCTTCCAGGAAACTGGCTGCATCTAGAAATGGCCCTGGAGGGACAACAAAGCTTTAAATGACTAGACTAATAGAGTATTTACTTTAATGGAACATCATATCCATCAACGGTGCAGGAATAGGGCTTGTATCCTTGCCCAGGGAAGACTATTTAATATTCTAATCATTATGGCATTTGATGTTTTTAAAGGTCCATGATCAGGAGTATCAGAAGCCAAGCTAAGGATGCCAACTATGGGAATACTGTGGTTAGTCTAGATTATGGTGGGGCATTACTGGACAGTGTGGCCTTTATGCTTGTTTTCTAATGGCCAAGGTACCAGAGATATAAAGGGAATTTGTCTTTCCCATGGTACATTGGTTGAGATTGGACAGATAATGGAATGACACTGTGTTGTCCTGAAGAGAGCTTCTTGCATAATGACGTCTGGAATCCAATGACTATTAAAGCCTGTACTGTGAAGTCTGGGATATAGTTATATTCTCAAACCAGATGGAATCAAGAATTTATTGAACAGTATGCTCTGGTCACCACCCCAGTCACTGTGAATGTGAATGTGCATGAGAAGAGTTGTTTTTGTTGGGCAAGAAATGGAGAACGTTGCTATGATTCTAATTGACCTCACATGCTAATTTGGGCTGCAATATATCCACTGTAACAGGGAAGGACGTGGTCCTGGACCTCTCCCTGATTTGCTGTGTTTTTTCATTGCTGCATGGTTAGAGTTTTCTGAGCTAATTTAACAGAAACTTGGGACCTAGACTAAAACACAAGCATTAAAATGTAATGTATGACTGAACAGTGAGAACTCCAGAGGGATTTACTTCTCTGGAGGTATATGTTTGCGTTTCAAGGATGGGGGGATGAGGCCAGGATCTTAGAGACGTTTATTCCCCCCAGAGAGATTTTGTTTTGTTTTGTTTTGTTTTACATTCTAAAGTGTGAAGACACAAGTCTTTTCCTTTGTATTTTCAAGGAAACTCCAAAGGGAAGGGGAAACAATGGTCTCCTTTTTCCTAAGTAAACATGCAGATTTATTTTTTTGGGATTCCTTACCTTCTGTAGATGCAATTACTTGAAAGATTACATCTCATTCTCATCACCTTGCTCCTGGGATAAGAGCTGGCGCAGAGAAGAGCCAGAATGGTATTATCTACTTACTATATGTAAGTAGTAATAATCATCTGTTCTGCTCCAGGAAACCCATGTTAGCATTCAGCATGTTTATAAATATAGATATTAAAAATTTAGCAATATATGAAACAATCTCAGAATAACAATGCTGCTACTACTACCACCAATATGATTGTTGAGAATAGCTAAAAAGAACTTTTTACATTTGTTTTTCTGAATTTCCCCTACCATTTTTTTGAGTTCTAGATCTATTTGTTCTGAGCATAAAGCTATTATATACTGTATACTATTTTTTAACAGCTTTGGAGATAAATTAACATATGTAATCCACACATTTAAAGTGTACAATTCAGTGTTTTCTAGTATATTCACATGATTGTGCAATTACCACCATAATCAATAAAAAGAAACTTGTATGCATTAGCAATCATTTCCCATTTTCCCCAACCTTCCCCTCGCATCTGTAGTCCTAGGCCCCACAAAGCTACTTTGCATCTTTATATCTTTATAGATTTGCCTATTCTATATCTTCATATATCTGCCTATTTCATGTGAATGGAATCCTATAATATGTGGTCTTTTGTGACTGGATTTTTTCACTTGGAATAATGTTTTCAAGGTTCATCTATTATTATACCATGAATCAGTATTTGATTTCTTTTTATTGGCATGTAATATTTTGTAATGAATTATCTTTTCCATGTATTGCTTTATTCATTTTGCTATTACTCTGTTCAGGGATTTTGCATATATGTTCCTAAGAGGGATTGACCTATAAATTGTTTTCTAGTAATGACAGGTGTGGATAATAAGGTTACACTGGCTTCATAAAGCTTTGTAGTTGTTTCTTCTTTTTTATTATCTGAAAGTTTTTCTGTAAGATTAGTTATTAATGTTTTCTTCAGTGTTTTGAAGTACTCATTGCTTAAGCCATCTGGACATGGAGCTATCTTTTGGGGAAGTTTCAATTAGAAATTCAATTTCTTTGTTAGATTGACTGTTTAGATTTTCTGTTTCTTATTTCAGCTTGATAAATTTTGTTTTTCCCAGAATTTTTCCATTTGTTCTAAGTTGTGAAAATAATAGGTATAAAGTAATTCCTAAGGTCTTCTCATTGTCCTTCATCTGTAGGATCAGTAGTGATGTCATCTTTTTCATTTCAATTGGTAATTTGTTCTTTTCCTTGCCTATATCGGTCTTATAGGGGTTTATCAATTTTATTAGTCTTTTGATTTTGTTGGTTTTCTATATTACATATTGGTTTTCTATTTTATTCCTTTCTGCTATCTTTATTATTCCTTCCCTTGTACTCTTTTTGGATTTAATTTGCTGTTCATCATTTCTAACTCCTTTTTTTAATTGAGATATAATTGACATAAACAACATCATACTAGTTTCAGGTGTACAACATAATGATTCAATATCTGTATATGTTATGAAATGCTTTCTAATTACTTGATGCATACATATACACTAAATTTCACCTTTGTTTTCTAATAGATATGTTTAAGCTATAATTTTTCCTTTAATTGAAGCTGTAGTTGTATTTTCATTACCAATTCAAAGTATTTTCTGCTTTGTATTGAAATTTATTCTTTAACCCATAAGTTATTTAGATACGCATTGCTTAATTTCATGCACTACTTAGTTTCCAAATATGAGGGTTTTGTATTTATCTTTTATAAAATTGATTTCTAGCTCGATCACATTTTGTTTAGATAATACACTCAGGAAATATTTCAGTTCTTGGAAATTTTGAGGGGATGTTTTTAACCTAGTTTATGATATAATAAGTTATTTCTCAGTTTTTTTTATTTTGTGCACTTTGTCATCAGCTTTTGATGACTTACTGCTTTTTTCTTTGCTTTCTACTTTTTCTATATGGAATATTTTAATGTTTTTTGTTTTTCTGGGAGGGATTAGCCTAATCTTTTGAAAAGCATTCTTTAACTTATTCTTTAAATATTGATATAAAAAATGCAATAACATCTTTTCAGTCCTTCCTAATCAATATAAGGAATTTAAGGGGGTAGGCGCATAGAAAGGCCAGAAACATAGTCCTATTGGGGATCCTTAGATCCCAGGGATACAAAGGATTGGCCTTTGATTCAAACTGACCTGCCGCATTTTTTCAGAAATATATTTGTTGGGTCTGATATGCACTAGTTTATAAGCTGGTAATAGAGATGAATATAAATATTTTCAGGACTATGTGCTCTGGTACTCTCACAGTTAATTTATATATTGTACAGCAGAGCCTGAGGCAGTACATTTGGGAATGTCACAGCCAAATAAAGACATATCTGCCTCCTTCCCCCCCTCACCCCAATAGGCGCATATATGAAGGACCTGGGTCAAGTTTCTAGAACAATGGTTTTTAACTTTGGCTTCACATCAGAGTCAGCTGTTGACCTTTTAGAAATCCTGTGCCCAAGCTGTAACCCAGACTGATTAAGTTAGAATATCTGGATGGAACCAAGGCACATTTATATTTTTAGAGCTCCTCAGGCCTATAATTCCAATATGAAGTAAAAGTAAAGAACTACTGGTCTGCTGCAGAGATCATCAGATTACTAACTTGAGGCTAAATCTGGCCCACCACCTGAATATGTAAATAAAGTTTTATTAGAACATACTCATGCTCACTTATTCATGTTCATTTTTTATTTATGGCTGCTGTGTTGGTACAGTGGAAGAGTTGAGTATTTGCAAAAGAGAACACATGGCTCACAAAACCTAAAGCATTTACTGTCTAGCTTTGTATAGGAAAAGTTTACAAACTCGTCTAGAGAGACCTAATGGAATTTCACTCTAGTCTGGCAATTTCACTGTGAGCTGGATATCTTTGAGGGGTTTTAACTTCAAATCTTGCTTTTCTGCCTGGGAGAATGCCACTGATTTTCTGCATTGAAAAGCTATCTTCATACAGTTCTTATTCTAATTTAAAGGAATTTGGATCCTTTGCTTGGACCTTTTGGTGTATATGCTAGTTGTTGTCATCCTTTACTTTTTCCAATCCATTCCCCCCACCATTTTCTAGGCCCTGAAGTTTGAACCCATATTGTTGTTGTTATTTTTACTAATTATTGTTAGTTATATATATTGCTTCTCTTTCAAAAATGAATTTGACATTTACATTTAACAGTCTGATTTGTAAAACTTCTTTGACACAATTATTTATCTGACCAGGTTTTGGTGCTCACCACTACTTATTTTATCTTACAACTTCCCTATTTGTGATCTCTTCATTTTTTCCTTAATTCATTCCAGTGGAATATGTCTTTGATACCTGTCTCAGGAATTGTCTATATCTCAAAAACAATTTTTTTCTTGAGCCCAGATTATCTTTCTTTTGCCTTAACATATGAAAGCTTACACAGGTTAATGTATAACTTGAGTTTTCTACTTTTGTAAGTAACTTACCTGTTTGTTTATTCATGTATATTTTTTTATCATAATTCAACACTTTTGTTTTGTTTTGTTTACCCATCTCCTCACTCACCTCCCCTCTGGCAACTGCCAGTTTGTTCTCTGTACCTAATAGTCTGTTTTCTTGTTTGTCTTTTTGTTTGTTTGTTTTGTTTCTTTAATTCCACATATGAGTGAAATCATATGTCTTTCTCTGACTGGCTTATTTCGCTTAGCATTATAACCTCTAGGTCCATCCATGTTGTTGCAAATGGCAAGGTTTAATTCTTCTTTTTTTGTGGCTGAGTAATATTCCATTGTGTGTGTGTGTGTGTGTGTGTGTACACACACACACACGCACGCACGCACACACACACCACATCTTTTTTATCCATTCATCTATCATTGGACATTTGGGTTGCTTCCATATCTTGGCTATAAGAATAATGCTACAATAGACATAGGGGTATATATATCTTTTTGAATTAGTGTTTTCATTTTGTTTGGATAAACACCCAGAAGTGGAATTATTGGATCATATGGTAATTCTATTTTTAATTTTTTAGAAACCTGTATACTGTTTTCCACAGTAGCTGCACCAATTTACATTCCCATCAACCGTGCACAAGGTAGTTTTTTTCTTCTCCACATCCTCGCCAACACCTGTTGTTTCCTGTGTTTTTGATTTGAGCCATTCTGACGGGTATGAGGTGATACTGTGGTTTTGATTTGCACTTGCCTGGTGATGAGTGATGTTGAGCATCTTTTCATGTGTCTGTTGGCCCTCTGTATGTCTGTTCAGTTCAGATCCTCTGCCCATTTTTTAATCAAACTGTTTGTTTGTTTGTTTGTTTTGGTGTTGAGTTGTATAAGTTTTTTATATATTTTGGATATTAACCCCTTATTGGATGTATCATTTGCAAATATCTTCTCCCATTCAGTAGGTTGCTTTTTTGTTTTGTTGATGGTTTCCTTCACTGTGCAAAAGCTTTTTATTTTGGTGTAGTCCCAATAGTTTAATTTTGCTTGAGTAGACATATATAGAAAGATGTTTCTACAGCTCATGTCAGAGAAATTACTGCCTGTGTTTTCTTCTAGAAGTTTTATGATTCCAGGTCTCACATTTAGGTCTTTTAATCCATTTTGAGTTTATTTTTGTATATGATGTGAGAAAGTGGTCCAGTTTCATCCTTTTACATGTCATCGTCCAATTTTCCCAACACGATTTATTGAAGAGATTGTCTTTTCCCCATTGTATATTCTTACTTCCTTTGTCATAGATTAATTGACTGTAAAAGTGTGGGTTTACTTCTAGGCTCTGTATTCTGTTCCATTGATCTATGTGTCTGTTTTTGTGCCAGTATAACATACTGTTTTGATGACTACAACTTTGTAGTGTATCTTGAAATCTGGGATTGTGATACCTCCAGCTTTGTTCTTATTTGAGATTGCTTTGGCAATAATCCTACACTTTTTATTGATGTACCTATTCCCTCCTCCCCTGGGATGCGGAAATGCTTTCAATTTGATTAAACAACTCTTCTCACTTCCTTCCCTATGATCAGGCCCCTTTTCTCTTTCTAGTTGCGCTCATTGGGCTAATTTCTGGTAGGACTTTGCATAGTCTGAGAGCTCTATTATATATGTGAGTCTGGAAAACCACCCAAGAGGATAGTGAATGATGGTAGGAAACTCAACTGCAGCAAACACTATCTGGAAGATTGTATCTCTTTCTGGAGTATAAATCAGCAATATACTCTTCTGTAAGATATTTCCCACTCTTGCTCATTTCAAACATGTAGAATTTTTTTCTTCTATTCTTCTTTCATATACTTCTTTGCCTTGTATTTAACTGGAAGAGCCTTGTCCATATTTTGTTCACCCACCTTTGTAATATTTTGTATCAGTCATTCTCAAGCATGGCTGCACATTAGAATCCTCTGGAGAGACTGTATTTATGTGTAGGCCCCACACCCTGATAGTCTAACTTGGTGGTTCTGGGGTGAGGCATAGGTATTGGTATTAGTTAAAAGTTTGCTGAGTGATTAATTCTAAGGGGCAGCCAAAAGTGAGGATTACTCTCTGCCTATTATAATAATCTGTTGTGCTATCTCTTAGACTTTTCAGTGTATGCCTAATATCAGAATGCTCATCCTCATTATATTCCATTGTTTTGTGTATTTATTTCTCTAATTTTTATTAAAAAATTGTTCTAAGACGGTATGCCATGTTAATATGGGTCATTATAGACTATAGCACATTGCTGCCTATGCACTATATTTTAAGGGGCACCTTTTTTATTTTATTATGGTTTAACTTGATCTTTAAGAAAGAGGACTGGATTCAGAATCAAAATATGTCATTTCAGTGCCTGATTTTATCATGTCTTAGCCTTGTAGTCTAGAGAATCCACTTAGACCCAGGACCTCCCATTTTCACAGCTCCCATTTTCTAATCAATAAAACAAATGTTTTACACCTGTCCTACTAAACATTTATTACTAAAATGAAAGTTTTTTGAACAGCTTAATGTGTTACACACATTATTATTACTGCTAGATGGGTCTAGGGGTAATCATGAGTGACTTTTGATATGCAATGACATATGTGAACAAATATACTTAGTGGGTGAGCTTTCTCATACACTTCATTTGCTGTTTCATTTTCCTATTTGGCAAAAAAGAAGCATGGGTGCTGTTTAAGTGTACTGCAACATAAATCTAATACACCTCTCTTTCTATCTCCACCTATAAAAATCACTGGAAGTTTCCCATGCAAGAGATGGAATACAGACAAGACAATTAAAGCCTGTGGTTTTCTTTCTTTCTTTTTAAGATTTTATTTATTTATTTGACAGAGAGAGAGACAGCGAGAAAGGGAACACGAGCAGGGGGAGTGGGAGAGGGAGAAGCAGGCTTCCCGCGGAGCAGGGAGCCCGATGCAGGGCTCGATCCCAGGACCCTGGGATCATGACCTGAGCCGAAGGCAGATGCTTAACAACTGAGCCACCCAGGCGCCCCAAAGCCTGTGGTTTTCAATGGAAATGGAGCTAGGAGATGTGTTTTTCTGTTTTTGACAGGTCCAGAAAAGTCAGTGTCTGAACTATGGTTGATTGAACCTTGGAGCTTTTTGGCTTCTTAAGCTGTACTTATTAATCTCACATTTTTATTTGGTTTTTAAAAGATATTTAAGATCAGATAAAGTTACGTGTTTTGGGAAACTGGAACGGTATCACAGTTTCTAAATAACAATGTTTTTAAATGACCCTAAAATGTTTAATTTGAAAGATAGAAGAAATGAATTCATAGTTGACATGATGATGATTTACACTAATTTTTCTAGGAGGAAATGTTTGTATTAAGCAGTTAAAAACATAATTATAATGGTTATTGCAGAAAGCCCAGCTTTAAAGGGTCTGAAAGAGCAAGTGCTACAAATAGTTTTAGATAGTAATTAGATTGAAAATCACTGATTTTATTTCATTTTATTTTTTGGCTACCGGATAAAGAAAGATCTTATAAGAGTGAATTTCTCACCTGCCTCAGGCAGGAGTAATTAGATGTAAGCAAATTTAATGGAGCCTGTGTGCTCTGGGGCCATTCAGCTGTGCTTCGATAATTACATTTTTTTTTTTTTTTAAGTATGAAGGTTGTTTAACATATCAAGTAGCAAAAAAGTTAAAGTACAGGTTATCTATTTATCTTTTAGGTAAATAACTGTAGTACTTTATAAACCAAGCGGTAATGAATGCATTACCAAATAATAGACTCTAGTCAGAAGTGAATGTAGCTGATAGTATGCAATTATTATATCTCTGTCCCTAATTCATTAGCATTAGCATGACTTCAAACTACTTTCATCTTTGTTCCTCTTTTTCTATGTACTTTCCCAGGAAAAGTTCAAGGTTCACTTAACATATATTTGAACAGGTAGATATCATATTTTGATTATTTCTTTTTTAATTCAGTCTTTACATATTAACAAGGTTAACTTTGTTTCAAGGTACAGTTCCACATTAACAAATTAATCTCCCCCATACTTTTCCCCCTCACAGACTAGTTGTAGCTCTTATGTCCATGATCTCCTAGGATTTAGCTCCTGTTCAATCACTGTTTTAATTTTTACCACTCCTAACTCATAAATACTACACACCAATATACAGTTAAAATAAAACAGCATTAGCAAAGCATTACTTATGTTTGGGATAGATTTTTTTCATTACACAGATCCTTTCAATATTGAATTCTGTTGATATTTAAAATTTGCTTTAATTTACTTAGAGTTTTTCAAAGACACCAGATTTTATATGTAAAATGTGTGTATGTAAATAATGTAAGATAAAAACAAATGATGTAATAGTCAATTCATATTTAGTTAAATAAAACTAATATGAAGTTGATAATAAGTCAGTATCACATGTAGGAAGGGCTGTATCACTCTTTATCCTACACTTTTCTTCCTTTAAACAGTTATTTGAATGAGCCCTTGAAGGGCATGCTCATAAAATATGTAGATGACACAGAGGTTCTTGGTATCACTAATACTTTGAATGACAGAATACTCATTCGTATTCATTGGCTGGGAGTAGGTTCTAAATCTGACCAGGTAAAGTATAGTAAGAGTAGATAAAAAGAGTTCTGAATGTTAATACCTAAAACCAGCTCCACAATACAGGATGGGTGAGATATCGCTTAACAGTAGCACCTGAGAGAAAAACCTTTGAGGTTGTATGACGTCACGTATGTGTCAGTGGTACACTGTGGCTGCCAAAGCAGCTGAAGATCTGAGGGGTTGCATTAACAGAGTTAATGTGGAATATTGTGTCTCATTATAGCATCTTCATTTCAGAAGTTTAGAGCTATAGCAATTTAAGAAAAAGGCAGGATAAATAACTGGATCTCAGATCTATGCAAAAGGTATTTATAAAAAAAAAAAAACCCAAAAATAAAAATGACAGTGGATTAGCAGAAGATACCACCAGAAAATGTTAACATGAAAATTCTACAATTTTTGCTAATGCTTTTTATATTTCCTAAAATGAACAGAAACTGCTTTTTTAAACAGAGGGAAAGATTGCACTAAAATGGGACACAGAAACAGGTATAGTTCAGTGAGTGGATAGTGACCAGACCAATGAAAGGACAAGCAATGGGGCCATAGGAGGACTATTTAAAGGAACTATCTATTTAGCCTGAAGTGAAGGTAGCAGGTTATTGGGCCAAGGAGAATGGGGATTTTTGTAGCAACCCACAATATTTGAAAGACTGCTAGTACTTTTCGTGTCTTCGGAGGACAACTCTAAGAGCAAGTGGAAGTTATATGGTGAAACATGTCTTGGTTTGGTATGAGAACTTTCTAACATTTGGAGAACTCTCAAATAATAGCATAGGAGGTTGCCCCAGGCCTTTGTGTGATTTCTTCAAGCCTCTATTGCATGGCCCTTGCCTCTTCCCACATTATATGACTCCCCTATGCTGTATGTAACAGAGATGGTAATCAGAGGTTGTAGAATTGGGCTAACAAAGTTGCATTTGGGGGGAAATGCTATCCTTCCCTAATGGCTTCTGGCTCCACTGCTGAAGGATGAAGCTTTGTCACCATTGGGTAATTTCAGAACAGTATGCCACTGGCCCTGAAGGCAGTTCTGTAGAGAAAATTTTAGAAATGGTTTAATGACAAATATATAGTACTATTGGAATAAACGTATAGTGTGCGAAGACTACCACTTTGAGGGTGACAGTCCTCATTCGAATATATAAAAGTCCATCTCATTACTTTACTACTTGCTAGTTTTTATTAGACTGTGATGCTTACAGAGAGCACAGTGATGAGAAACTTAAGCCCAGTTATGGTATTCATATTCCATTGGATAGGTAAAAACTTTGTTACATGCTTATCTTGCCATTGTCTTTTGTTCTCTTGTTTTCTTCTTGATTTCAGAGCATACCTTTCTTCTCTACTCTGTTACTCTGCATCTTGTCTATAGTGAAATTCTTTTTTTTTCCTAGTTTGAAGGTGATCTGTACTTTTGGAAGCGGTAACTTAGTGTTAGGGAAGAAAAGAGAAATTGTCCCTGAAACTTTGTTTTTGATACTTAGCAAGTTTTACAATTAATGACAGAAGTTTCTCTTGTGGCCTCTCCTCCCAAGGACTGTGCTTATTTATTTTCCCCAGTAGTCTCATGTGACCTTGTTAAAAGCTTCATGTAATTCCCAAATAAATTACATTTACTGGTTTACTTCTATCTAGTATTTTATTGACATTTCCAGATAAGTTTAATAGGATGGAGAAAAACAGTGTTCTCTTTATAGACTCAGTGGGTGATTTGACCTTAGCAAGTTAACCTTATCCTGATGTTGAAGGAAGCTATTCTTAATTAGACTCTATCAGTTTCTCCATTATCACCAAGAGAGCCACTGGTCTGTAATTCTATAAATCTTAATTTGATTGTTTTTTTCTTTCCTACAGAAAAGCGACCATATTAGCAAAGTCACAGTATTTGAAAACAGTTTCTGGTTTTCCAGATACATTGCATATCCTCATCTGTAGCTCAGCCATTTCACACTTTATTTACTTCAGAAACTCTCAGTTGAATACCATCTGGTCATGGTGATTTATTGCTGTGGAATTTCTCAAGTTGCTCTATTATTTCCTCCTAGGAGATTGCTCTCTGTTACTGCCCCACTGATTTTCTCAGAAAGTGCCCTTGGAATAGTCGTTTCCCTAGTATCCTGTACAGACAAGGTCAATGCCAAACAAAACTGAATTAAACTTCTCTGCTGCTTCTCTTCCTCTTACTTGCTGTCTTCACTGGAAGTCCTCATTGATGGGGAGAAAGTCAGCACTTGGTCCAAACACACACTCATGTTGGCTGTCTAGTCCTCATGTTACCTTTTGTCTTTTTATTTTTCAGATTCTCCCTTTCTTTGACAGTATATTTTTAGTATTTCAGAAAAAAAATGTTAAATGTTAAAAAATGTTCTAAAT
Source organism: Halichoerus grypus (assembly GCF_964656455.1). NCBI lineage: Eukaryota > Metazoa > Chordata > Mammalia > Carnivora > Phocidae > Halichoerus > Halichoerus grypus. The sequence continues at coordinate 75,615,055 of NC_135719.1, forward strand.
ACTTTCAGTGTGTTTGTAAATGTCTGTATGGAGTTATTTCTAGTTTGTTGTTGTTTTTTTTTTTTGACTATCCACAGATTTCTCTTTTGACCTTTCAGATAATGACATAGTGCGTACCTCTCTCATAGCCAGTGTCCTTATCTGTTTCCAAGCAGCCTGGATAGTTTTTAAGTCCTTTACCTCCCTCCTAGAGGTCTGCTAACCTTTTTTTCTTTTCCCCTCAGATTTTTAATATATACTTCTTAAAGTCTACCCCTCTGGTTTAATATTCAAAGATGGCCATACTAATTAGAACATGAGCTTTAATTTTGCAACCTTCCCAGTTCCTGAGTTCCACTCCTACACATACTCACCTGTGGTAATTCCTGTATGTCATATTAATCTATTTCCTCTTTTATAACTGCCCAAATAGGCCAAGATAAGGCATATTAATTACTGCTTCTACACATTGTGCTCTTCTGTCATTCATTTGGATAATAATGGACATAATTAAAACCACTCATTGCAATAGCCTTCCTAGCAAATAATGCTGAACAGTAAAGGTTAGAAGCAATTTGCATTATTCATTCATATTCTATAGTTAACATACCATTTTTTACCTGAACTTTGTCCAAATAATTATTTTGTTAAAAAAGATTACTTAATGTGCATTCAAGTATAGTTAATTGCTATTAGAAATATATTTTTATCTTTATACTAAATACTTTAACACAGAATTTTTAAACTCCTAACTTAAGTATTAAAACATCGAAAGTTGAGACTTTTAACATTTCCCAAATATATTGTAAATTACCTACTGTTTTAAATTGAGGGGGAAATTAATCCAGGTTTAAATATCAAATTCTGAGTATATGTGATACAATATTTCCTTAAGATTCAAATGCAAGTACTACCAGTCCCACAGCCACCCATCTCTGAATAGAGCCTTTGCTCAGTCTGTAAAGGGGAGTAATAGATTATAACAGCAGAGGAAATAAATGCTGATTTTGTTCATTTTATTGCTAACATTTTTTTTTCCCCTCTCAGTAGGGCAGGCTGTTCTAAAAATAAGTTGTGTCTATTACTATTTGGTGCTGGTATGCATATGTTCTTTGAATTTTTTAATAGATAAGATCCTGTCCATCCCATAGCTACTGTGTGTATTAATATATATACTATATTGCCTTATAAGAAAGATGTACTATATTATATTTCTAAAACCTATCCTTCTACCTTCATCTCAACCAGTAACTCCAATTCTCTCCATTCTATAAAAATAAAAAATACACAGAATGCAGTATTCACAAAAAAATAAGATCTTATTTAACGCAGCTATTAAAAAGTTAGCCCTCTGTAGTAACATTTGTCTGTGTCAGGCAGCTTACACTAAAACAGCTTCCATGATAATATGTAACAGTTAACTGAAAACTCCTTCTGGAAAGTAAGTCCACAAATCTTTTTCTATTTGTCTATTCAGTTGTAAGACTATTCAAACACTATATTGTCCAAACAGATATTTGTGTTTAGTACCTTAAAACCAATATTATTCTGTATTTGCCACGGTTGGAAAGTGAGACTATCCTATATTAGTTAGGGGCCCAATACTTATCTATTAAAGTTGCTTGGAGTAAGGATATGTTACAAAGTTTATAGGGTTTGTCCTCTGGTGAATTCTCTTTCAGATAGGTACTATTTTATTGGTTGATGTCCCAAATTTGTATAAATATATATAGGTCACAGTCAGTATAAACTTACATTAAGAACCAGATGAGGAATTGCATGTCAAAATGCAAGATCTGAAATATGGGCTATTATCAGGATTCTCCAGAGTCCCCTTTGCTTGTTTTTCTAACAAGTTATTCTTTCACTGGAAAAGTCTTAGGACAGACTTTGAATTTGATTCCATCTTCACTCAAGCAGAATTTAGTTCAAGTTCTGGGTAGTTTCAATCCTGATCTTTTCTTCCTTTATTCAGTGATTTTTTTAGTGGAGTTTGGAATGGAGAAATGTATTAGGCAATGTATTAGTCAGGGTTCCTCAGAGAAACAGAGCCAATAAATTATAAAAGGAGACGTATTATGAAGAATTGACTTACATGATTATGGAAGCTGAGAAGTCCCACAGTTTGCTGCCTACAAGTTGGAGACCCAAGAAAACTAGTGCTATAGTTTAGTCCAAGTTGGAAGACCTGAGAACGAGGGGAACCAATGATGTAAATCCAAGTCCAAAGGCAGGAGAAGATGTGATTATGTCCCAATTTAAGCACTGAGGCAGGAAAAGGGAGGTATGTTCCTCCTTTCTCTGTGCTTTGTTCTACCCAGTCCCTTAATGGATTGATTGAGGCTCACCCACATTGGGGAGGGCAGTCTACTTCACTAGGACCACAGATTCAAATACCAGTCTCATCCAGAAACACCCTCACAGATACACCCTCACAGATACACCCTCACAGATACACAGATAATGTTTTAATCTGGGGACCTCATGACCCATTCTAGTTGACACATAAAATTAACCATCACAGGAAGAAAAGGAAAGAATCAGAAGCCAGTGCTCATATAACCATCTTGCCCAGAATATGGCTGAAAGATTTTTAAAATGAAAATGACCAGATCAGATTTGCATTTTGGACAGCTCTCTGACTACAGTGTCAATTAAAGTTTGATATTCCGTAAAGCTCTTTCCTGTATTTTCTCTTCTCACTTTGCATATCCTCCTTGAGTATTTTTATCTCATAGTTTCTATCCCTACATTAGTATCTTTAGGCCAGACGTCTGTAGTGAACTTAAACCCCTTATATCTAATTAGAAATTAGATATCTCTTCTTGGGTGATTCTCTGGAACCTCAAATACATGTCTAAATTGATTCTACCTTTATTTTCCTTCCCAAACCTTCTTCTGTTATTGTCCTATACCTGAAGTAAATGTTACCCCCATCTTTAAATTTATCTAAAGTCAGAAACCTGAAAATCATCCTTGCCTTTTCTCTTTCCTGTATTCCCCATACCTAGTTCATCAGCAAGTGCTATATATCCTACCTATTATATGTTGCTCTCAAATCTGTTCTTTTCCTTTCATACCAATTGCCTGGTCAGTTACATTCTCTCGCACTATTGCAGCAGCCCCTTTATTTGCCTTCTTGCCTTCAGTCTTGTTTCCTGCCAAGGAATTAGACTGCAGCTAGAATGATCTTTCTGAAAGTCAAATTGGATCATGTCATTCCTCTGCTTAGCGTTTCTCTGTCTTCTCTGTGGCCTGATATTCAAGTGTAAATTCTTTAAGATGAAACACAAGGCCCTGTAGGATCTGGCTTCTGTCTACTTTTTTAACCTCAACTTTTACTCGTTCAAACACTCCCTACTCACATTGAGCTTCTTCCAGTTTCAGTACTTCTCATATTAAATACTACTATGAAAAGTTAGGAAGATATTTCTGAAATAAATAATTTCAAATCCCCCCTTTAAAAAAAATCCCTCTCTGGGGCGCCTGGGTGGCTCAGTCGTTAAGCGTCTGCCTTCGGCTCAGGTCATGATCCCAGGGTCCTGGGATCGAGCCCCGCATCAGGCTCCCTGCTCTGCGGGAAGCCTGCTTCTCCCTCTCCCACTCCCCCTGCTTGTGTTCCCTCCCTCGCTGTGTCTCTCTCTGTCAAATAAATAAAATCTTGAAAAAAAAATAAAAAATAAAAAAATCCCTGTTTGAAACTCATATTTTTTATTTTTGATTCATTTTTTACATGTTAACTGTATAATATTCTTAAAGGTAGAAAAAAGGACCATTTGGGATCAACAGCAAGTATTGATTATCAATAACTGCATAATTATACTTAATATGATTTATTGGTCACTCATTTTATGGATGTCATAGATCTTAAAGGTGAATCTATAAAGTACCTGAGTCTCCTTTATATTACTTACACTGAAGTAAAATACCAATTAATAGATTTCAGAAAGAAGCTATGTTGAGATGAGTTCCAATACAACCTTTAAGGTTAAGCATTTAGTGGTCTAATTGTAGAAATGGAAAATCTGGAGAGTGAAATAAATATTGAACTTTCAGAATATGTGAGTTTATCTTTACTTTGGAGATTGCATAATCAGTCTTATCTGTTCATTTTAACATAAGTTTAGTAGTTTTATTTCTAAAATGCTCATTTATAGAATAATGGTGTGCTCAATAGGAGTCTAGGAACAACAACAACAACAAAAAAAGTTGTATTTACCAATAAAACCATTAAAGTTTTTTAAATGGGATCTACTTATTCTGGTGGCTGGTCAATCTGGTAAAAATAGGAAGAGATTATTAGGTTGGGGTGTGTGTGTGTGTAGCTTTTGAAGATACATGGAATGCTCCATTCCTGTCTGTACTGAATTTATCAAGAATTATAGGCAAACCAGAAATTGCTTCTCAGAGTGATTATACCTCTTCTAATACCACCTACAGATTTTACAGTAAAAGTCTAGGCTACAAAAGTTGAGAACACAATTCATTTTACTTGACTCTCTTAAAAATAGCATTATCAAACATTTTGTGATGTTTCTCTCATATCATATATTGGGCTGTCGTGAAGAAATAAACCTCCACTTGCTTTCATGACAGTAGATAATAAATTGATATAATTCAGTTGAGAAGTTGAAAAATGCATTGAAAATAATGGGGCATAACATTGTAGGGTTAACATTTATTCATAGATGATGCAATTAAATAAAACAGGCATTAACTTCAAGGTCAGTCAGTAAAGTAATAAAATTGAATATTTTAATTGAATTGTAATTGCTTCCCATTGATACATGAAAGTAAAGTAAAATAGATGTCAGCTCTGCAAATTATGGTTCTTCCTCCTAATTAATTTCTTAATTCTGCATGGAGTTAGCCAGTGCCTAGGTTTTGTTGTAGGTTTATTCATCCACCCAGCTTCCATCAAGGAATGTCTATAAGACATGATTAAATGGTTAGGTGTCAGGATTTATAGTAAATTTTTTTCTGCACTTTGGAGAAAAATTTGTTAATAACTTTTAAGTAACTTATTTATGTATTTGAGTTAAAATTTACTCTATGGATTGTAATCATCTTCTTTATTAATATTGATATTTCTTGATATTGATATGTATATTAACATTAATAAATATAACCTTCCCAATGATTAAAAAGGTTTTCATAGGGGAGATAGATACATTGAGACTCACATTCTACCACTTGCTGATTCAGGGAGGTAAATTAAACAGTTACGGCTTTGGGAAAGCATAGTTTATGTCCAGTCATGACCCAGGCTTCACAAGAAAAGACACCAAAATTGAATTCATATGAAAAAAGAAACATCTTTTTCAAGGACTGGGATAAATTGAAGCTTTTAGATAAAGTTGAATTTCATTGAAAAAGCCCATGAACCATTGTGGCTTTTTCATAGGCTTTTCACAGCCCCTCAAAGGGTTTTAACATAATGCAATTTTATATAAAATAAAATGGGAATGATCACATTACAAAGATTAGGAGAGAAATTTTCAAATTATACTGAAATTGTATTGGGTCTAGATAGTAGGGTTTATTTAAAGAAAGAGAAGATTATATGCCTTTTGGACTGACTACATATACCAGTTAAATGGCTATTGCTTAAAAATTGAAAATAGAATGAATGTATAAGATAGCTTTAAAAATTACTGAGGTATTGTTATATATTCTTATACTTTAAAATGAATCTATATATGGGGTGCCTGGCTGGCTCAGTCGGTAGAGCATGTGACTCTTGATCTCAGGGTTGTGACTTCAAGCGCCACATTGGGTATGGAGATTGCATACATACATGCATACATAAAATGACTGTAATAGAATATAATACAAATATATTGGTATATTAGCATCTTTGCTTGTACTTAGAAATATAAGCGGATTCTTACTCGTAAAACAAGAAATTAAACTGAGAAGTTATTAATGTTGTCTAACCTTTGTGTTAAATTTTAACTCAAACATTGACTTCATTATTTAAACTGTTTCTCTTTAAACCATTTAAAGCGTGAAAGTTAAAAAATAAGCCCAATAATAAAAATATTTTTTGATACTAACCTTACCCCAACCTTCCATTTTCAGTTATGAAGGACTCAGTTAGGAGAGACATTCAAGAACATCAGAATTCTCCATGCATATCATCTAGTTAAAAAATACCCAAACCAGGGTGCCTGGGTGGCTCAGTCAGTTAAGCATCTGCCTTCGGCTCAGGTCATTTTTCTGGGGTCCTGGGATCGAGCCCCACATCGGGCTCCCTGCTTAACAGGAAGCCTGCTTCTCCCTCTCCCTCTGCCGCTCCCCCGCTTGTGCTCTTTCTCCCTCTCTCTGTCAAACAAATAAATAAAAAAAAATTTTTTTTAAATACCCAAACCTGGGGTGCCTGGGTGGCACAGTTGGTTGAACATCTGTTGGTTTCGACTCGGGTTGTGATATCAGGGTCCTGAGATCAAGCTCCCATCAGGCTTCACACTCAGCACAGAGTGTGCTTGAGATTCTCTCTCCCTCTGGCCCTCCTGCTTGTGCTTTCTCTCTCTCAAATAAATAAATAAATCTTTAAAAAAAAATACCCAAACCAAAAATACATGAGATAAAAGACTGACATCCTTGGGCTTCATAATTATAGATAAGCTAACAATTTTTTCATGTTAAAGTGATTTGTTTCTCCAGATCCTTGTTTTAAATTTTTTTAAATAATATTTTTCCATTTAGAGATATTAAATATCATAAAGACTGTACATACAATGCTAGAATGTTTCTAAATGAGGAAACTTGTGAAAATATGTGGATGTGTAAGAAAATTAAATATTCAATCTTTCATTATGTTTATAAAAATAAGTTACAAAGAGTTTTCATTTGCATGTAGTTTAATATTTATGGAATCATAAGTGTTCTAGGCAGTAAAGATTTCTTAAGAAAAGTTCTATGTCTGAATATATTCTGGGGTAGGATGAATAATCTTCCTACCACATCCCTGACTAATATCATCCCACATGCAATAGTGTCGACTGATTTAGAAGAGATCTCTGAGATCAGGGTGGTTTTAGGCCATTGATTTCTCAAAGAGAGTATCTTGAATTGCTAGTGATCTCTGGATCTTATCCAAGAAAAGATTTTATAAAAGCAGTCTGAAATTTCATATGGGCATGTCATATGGGCAGTGATGATGAGGTCCCCAATGATTTGTCACTCTCTAATGAACAGAAAAATAGAAGCAAAGACAGGTTGCACTCAGATTACCCAGCAAAGCATCAGGAGAAAAGGACTCAAGTAGTCATAATTAAGTACAATGGAATATGTTAGCCTGACGCAAATGTGTATCATATACAGTGTTGATTTAAAGTAGAAAGATTCATTCAAGAGAATATGGAGACTATTAGATTGAATCTAGACAGTTTCATTATGAAACTTAGACACCTTTCAGAAAAGAATTATAGTCTATTCAAATAGTATCAGATCATGAGATAAGAACTTTTAAATCATTGTTCATGCCGAAGAAGCCCACCAAAATCACCAGATCTAACCTCAGATATATTTATAATGTGTCAAAGTTGTTTATTTCTCAGGTCCTGCCATTCTCTTGGTTTTTATATGTCCAGTGAAATCATCTATTGCTTTGTGTATGTGAAATGTTACTGATTGGTCGTCTTCCCTGTGTGAGGTGTCTGAAGCATCAGACCATGAATCAGCAGCACCTACCACGCTCACTAAACGTGACTCAGACCCCGTTACCATACTATAAAGACTTACACATGCAGCTTATTTCATTATTAACTCTGGAGAGAAAAGAAATATAGCTCTTTTATTTTAGCTATTTTATAGCTTTACAATAATTTTCCATTGTAGTGAAATGGTCTATAATGTGTTTCAGGAAAATATTTGAAAATCTTCTTTAAGTTTTAAATTTTGAACTAATATTTTTAGTGCCACAGAATGTTCAGTGCTTAGCCCAGGAATAAATAAATTGAAAATATTTCTATGAATACAGAAAAATATTGAAATAATCAACTAATTTTTAACATAGTGTGTTTGTGTGTTGATCACAGATTCATATGGAAAAAGCTTGTGTCCCATGTGGCTTATGTTTACATATTTTACTGACTCTTATCTAAAGGCAAACAAAATTACTTTATCTACATCATGGAATGCAGCAATCGCTGAAATGAGATGCAACGGCTATTTCTATACGTTAACAGTTCAGAGCTGAGACTTGATGATTCTATAATGAATTAAAAGATTGTAAGAAAAATGGGAAGATCAGTTTGATCTCCCAGTCTTACCTGTGTAAAACCATATGCTCTTAAATTCCCTTCATGACTTGTAGTCAGGCATTTATTTATTCCCAGACCCTTACAAAGAAGCAAAACATAAATTATTAGATTCAATCATGAGAGACTTTGATTTTAATGGTGTGTGCCCAAATGCTGAGTAAGATAGGTTATGTTGTTTGACCGATATGTAAGAATCAAGGAGTTGGAAGGAAAGATAAACAGTGACTTCCATTCATGCTAGTCTTGTACATTCATGCTTTATATGAATATATGAAGGAAAAGTATGAAAGACATATCTGTGCTGGAAAAAATTATAAACATCTCTGTGAAGTAGAAATGAGTAGACACAAAATAGTAAGCAGGACTGAACCATGGGGCTATAATACAAAGGGTTAGGAAACAAGCAAAAGCAGTTGGGAGATACAATCCTGGGGGAAAACAGAGACTGAAAGTGCCCCATATGAAGGAGAACCTCAAAGAGATAAAGAAAAATAAAACATCCATTAAAGAAAGAGCAATCAATTAGAAAAATAAATCACACTGTCCCGCATGGGGCTCCCTGCTCAGCGGAAAGCCTGCTTCTCCCTCTGCCTGCCGCTCCCCCTGCTTGTGTGCTCTCTCTCTGTCAAATAAATAAAATCTTTTTAAAAAAATTAAAAAAGAAAAATCACAGTGAAACAGCAACAAGGTGACATGAAAAGTAACCAGTTAGAAATATTGGAAATGAAACATATAGTCACTTAAAAAACAAAAAGCTCAGTGGGCAGAATAAACTCTAGGTGAGCCAAGTCAAAGAGAGAATGAATGAAGCAGGAAAAAAATAATTGACCCAAAAGGCAACATAGAGAGACAGAGAAAAAAAAATTTTAAGAGCCATTTAAAAATATGCAGGATAGATTGGAAATTGCAATATTTGTGTAATAGATGTTTCAGAAAAAAATAGAAGGCAGAAAAATAGTATTTACAGATATAATGACTGAAAATTTTCTAGACTTGAAGAAAAATTTAAGTTTTAGAATTGAAAGTGTATATTAGGTGCTGTACAGTATAAATAAAAGTAAACATACACCCACACATATTATATTAAAATTACAGAGTGTCTCAAGGACATTGAAAACTACAATTTTGCACAGAAAAAATAAGTATTTCTTATAGGGGAACCACTATCAGACTGACAGCATAAATCTTATTAAGAATGACTAATTTCTAAAGAAGTAGTATATTACAACTAAATTATTATGTAATGATGAGAGTGAAATAGGACATTATCAGACATCTAAAACCTCAGAGACTTTACCACTCACAGATCTTCAGTAAAAAAATAAAGAATGGATTTCAGTTAGAAATAGATTGAATTCCAGGAGAAATGAATGAGAAACAGTTGGGAACATAGACATTGTAAAATATGTTGGTGGGCTTAATTTTTTCTTGACAAAATGTTGCAACTAAAAGTTAACACAGTAATAGCAACTGAAATGGTGGGGCTTATTTAGTATCTAGTGAAAACATGCTAACTTCTCTCAGTCAAAAGGGTGCTAAACAAATTGTTAAATTTATATTCTAAGATTCATAACTCTTAGATAATACATTTAGACTTCAAAAATATAGTTTTGAATGTACGTTAAAAATTACAAGCGATTGGGGTGCCTGGGTGGCTCAGTCGGTTGAGTGTCTGCCTTCTGCTCAGGTCATGACCCCAGGGTCCTGGGATCAAACCCTGCATCAGGCTCCCTGCTCAGCCAGAGCCTTCTCCCTCTCCCTCTGCCTGTTGCTCCCCCTGCTTGTGCTCTCTCTCTCTGTCAAATAAATAAATAGAATCTTTGAAAAAAAAATTACAAGTGATTACTGAAAGAGTAGAAATTCAGTCCACAGCTTCTTAATCAGCAAACAAACAGACAAAAATCCTTTCAATACAGCATGAGGCAGAAAATAGCAAAGGAACAAATACGTATAAAGCTTAATAAAACAGGAAATCTATAAGATGATAGAAACAGATCCAGACATATAACATAAAATGTTAAAAATGTAAAATGGTTAAACTCCATTCTTTAGAGTTGTATTTATAAGATAGGATAAAATTTTTAAAAATCCAGTTATATGTAGTTTATAAGTGGCATCTAAAACAAAAGCACACAGAAAATTTGAGAATAAATAATGGAAAATATGTGCCAGTAAAATATTAACAAAATAAAGTTGGTGTTGTAATGTTGATAAATAGAATATAAGATAAAAATCATGTATGAAGATATATGCAGATGAGTAGGTCATCACTTGTTGATAAAAGGAATAATCTTATCAAAAAGTTTTAGAAATTGTGAGTGTGTATGCACATAACAACATAGCTCTCAAATACATAAAGCATAATTTTTTCAGGAACCTCCATACTGTTTTCCACATTGGCTGCACCAGTTTGCAGTCCCGCCAACAATGCACAAGGGTTCCTTTGTCTCCACATGCTCACAAATACTTCTTTCTTGTGGTTTTTTTATTTTAGCCATTCCAACAGGTGTAAATTGATACCTCATTATGGTTTTAATTTGCATTTCCCTGATGATGAGTGATTTTGAGCATTTTTTCACATGTCTGTTGGCCATATGTATGTCTTTGAAAAAAATGTCCATTCAGGTTCTTGCTGATTTTTAAATAGATTATTTGTGGGGGTTTTTTGATGTTGAGTTGTGCAAATTCCCCCTTTATATATTTTGGATATTAACCCCTTACCGGGTATATCATTTGCAAATAACCTATTCAGTAGTTGCTTTTTGTTTTGTTGATGGTTTCCTTCACCGTGCAAAAGCTTTTTATTTTGGTGTAGTCCCAGTAGTTGGATTTTGCCTTTTTTTCCCTTGCCTTAGGAGACATATCTAGAAAAATGTTTCTATGGCTGATGTCAAAGAAATTACTACCTATGTTTTCTTCTAGGAGTTTTATGAATTTAGGTCTCACATTTAGGTCTTTAATCCATTTTATTTTTGTATATGGTATAAGAAAGTGGTCCAGTTTCATTCTTTTGCATGTAGCTGTCTGGTTTTCCCAGCACCATTTATTGGAGACTGTCTTTTCCCCATTGTATATTCTTTATTCTTCCCTCCTTTGTCATAGATTAATTGGCCATAAATGTGTGGGTTTATTTCTGTGTTCTCCATTCTGTTCCATTGATCTCTGTAACTATAGATCTATGTTCCATTGATCTATATAACCCTATTTTGTACCAGTACCATACTGTTTTTATCACTAAAGCTTTATACTATATCCTGAATTCTGGAATTGTGATACCTCCAGCTTTGTTCTTTTTTCTCAAGATTGCTTTGGCTATTTGGGGTCTTTTGTGGTTCCATATAATTTTAGGACTATTTGTTCTAGTTCCATGGAAAATATTATTGGTATTTTGATAGGGATTGCATTAAATCTGTAGATTGCTTCAGGTGCTATGGACATTTTAACAGTATTGGTTCTTCCAATCAATGATCATGCAATAGCTTTCCATTTGTTTGTGTCAAGTTCAATTTATTTCACCATTGATCTATAGCTTTTTGAAGTATAGGTCTTTCACTTCCTTTGTTAAGTTTATTCATAGGTATTTTGTTCTTTTTGGTGCTATTTTAAATGGAATTATTTTCTTAATTTCTCTTTCTGCTATCTCATTAGTGTATAAGAATGCAGCAGATTTTTTGTGTATTAATTTCCTATCTTACAACTTTATTAAATCTATATATCAGTTTTAGCGGTTTTTTTGGTGGAGTCTGTAGGGTTTTCCATATATTATATAGTATCATGTCATCTGCAAATAGTGAAAGTTTTACTTATTCCTTACCAATTTATGCCTTTTACGTCTTTTTTGCCTGATTGCTATGTCTAGGACTTCTAGTACTATCTTGTTTGTTTGTTTGTTTGAAGATTTATTTATTTATTTATTTGACAGAGAGAGAGAGATAGCGAGAGCAGGAACACAAGCAGAGGGAGTGGGAGAAGGAGAAGCAGGCTTCCCGCCGAGCAGGGAGCCTGATGTGGGAATCGATCCCAGGATCCTGGGGTCATGACCTGAGCCGAAAGCAGATGCTTAACGACTGAGCCACCCAGGCGCCCTCTAGTACTAATTAAATAAAAGGGAAGAGAGTGGACATCCTTGTCTTGTTCCTGATGTTAGAGGAAGAGCTTTGTTTTTCACAATTTAGAATGAAGTTAGCTGTAGGTTTTTCATATCTGGCCTTTATTATATTGAGCTATGTTCCTTCTAAACCTACTTTGTTGAGAGTTTTTATCATGAATGAAGGTTGTACTTTGTCAAATGCTTTTTCTGCATCTATTGACATGATCATATAGCTGTTATCCTTTATTTTGCTAACTTGGTGTATCATTTTGATTGGTTTGCAAATATTGAACCACCCTTGTATCCCTGGAATAAATCCTGCATGATCATGGTGAATGGTTTTTTTTTTTAAATGTATTGTTGGATTCAGTTTGCTAATATCTTACTGTGGATTTTTATCTATGTTCATCAGAGGTATTGGCCTGTAGTTTTCTTTTTCTGTAGTTTCTTTATCTGATTTTCATTATCAGGGTAATGTGGGCCTTATAGAATGAATTTGGAAGTTTTCCTTCTCTTCTACTTTTTGGAATAGTTCGAGAAGAGTAAGTATTAACTCTTCCTTAAATATTTAGTAGAATTCACCTGGGAAACCATCTGTGTTGGGTATGGTTCTTACTTTTAATAATAATCAGAAAATGAAAATTAGGGGCGCCTGGGTGGCTCAGTCGTTAAGCGTCTGCCTTCGGCTCAGGTCATGGTCCCAGGGTCCTGGGATCAAGCCCCGCATCGGGCTCCCTGCTCGGCGGGAAGCCTGCTTCTCCCTCCCCCACTCCCCCTGCTTGTGTTCCCTCTCTCGCTGTGTCTCTCTCTGTCAAATAAATAAAGAAAACCTTAAAAAAAAAAAAGAAAAGAAAATGAAAACAAGTATCTAAAAGAATTTTATATATATTTATATATCAGATTAGCAAAGATTTAAAATTCTGACACCACTAAATTATTTTTGCATTATGTGAAGTAGGAATTCTATGTCCTGATAGTGGAAGTACAAATTGGTTAATACTGCTTTGAAGAGCAATTTGGCAATATCTAGTAGACTTAAAGATTATACACACACACGTGCATATATACAGTAATATATACAATTGTATATCATGGTAATTTCACATAAAAGCATATTCACTGCAGCATAAAAAGTACTTGTGGCAAAACAGAAATTAGGAACAACCCAGGGCCCAAATACCCATCTACTGGAAAATGTAGAATTAAATTCTGGCATATCCATATAGTGGAATAGAATACAATAATAAAAATGAATGGACCAGAGCCATGGTAATCAATATAAGTAAATCTCAATAATGTGAATTTAAAAAATCAAATTAAAGTTTGTATTATTCATGTAAAAATTTAATATACATGAACAATACTAAATACTGTTTGGATACATAATTTGTAGTAAAATTATAAAAGCATTATTAGTAACTCACCAACTTCAAAAGAGTGGTTACCATGTAGAAGTGTAGGGGATATAGATTAAGAGTAGATATACTGTTATGTTCTATTGTGTTGGTGGTGGTTATTTCTTTTAAAAAAATGTTGTAGAGGAAATACAGCACATTAATGCTTGTTAAATCTGGGTGGTGATTACATGGGTGTTTCTTTCAAAGTATTTCATGTACTTATTCATTCTAAATACTGAATTGCTAAATAGTGGTAGAAGTAGAGGAACTGGACAGAATCAGTGATTGGTTCATCTACATGTTCACCCATCTCCTTGAAATTTTAATTTTAGCGAATATACCATGAGAATAAGATTGCTGTGAAGGGAGTTGACACGAAAAATCTGTCTAGTGCTATTGATCTGAGTTGTTTGCTTTGAGTTTCACCTAAAAATACTCAGTGGCAGAAGAGTTTTCAATCTTTGCCTGACTTCCCTTCTTCTGATATGTGATATAAGAAATAATATGTTAACCAAAAAAGGCATCCAACTAGAAGCAGAAAATTATTAATCAGTTTGTGTAATTAATAAGCTAAATAATTTAAGCCAACAAAAAATAAAAATAACTTATTTAAATGAGACTAAGTCAATACACGTATTATGTATATAAATATCTAAATGTATTATGGATGTAATATCTAAAATGAATTCTTTCATTTCATAGCAAACTTGTGGCATGTGACTTTTTCTTCCCTGGCAAGTTAGTTTTGGTATGTGGGAAGAGTTTATTGCTCATACTTGTCTGCCTATACCTTATCACCTACATAAACTCTGTAGTTGAACATCTTTATCTAAGATTGTGCGCATGCCATTGGTACAATAATGATTTTTCAGAGTTGTCTCTATCTTTGTTTAGAAAATATATTATCACACAAGTGGTCATTGAAATGAAATGTCATTTAATTTGAGAATACAATTATTTGTGTTCGTATCTGTGTCCTTCTATGAAGTGAATTAATTATGTAGGCATAAGGGTCTACCATTCTTCTATTTTCTACTCTTACTCTCTAAGTTAGAATTTTAAAGTTAGATAAAACAGGGATACATAAGAAATTTCTCACTATTGTCCATGAGTAAAATAACCATAATAATTAAAATACCAAGGACATAAATGTCATGTTTGAAATGATACCTGTTTTTCCAACTAAATTACAGTTGCTCAAAAATGAATTAAAATAATGCATCTGGAAGTTGACACAGTGCAATGAAATGATTTGGTATGGAACTTATTTTTCAGGAGCAAGAAAACCAGTTACCCAAGGGGATTAGGAAAGTAAATATGAGCCAAATACATTTTACTTTAGGATCAAAGCAATTTGAAATAATCACATACTGGTTTCCTAGGCAAGGAGAGGCCAAGGGAAGGGGAATATGTCTTTAGACTTCCAATCTGATAGTTACCTAAAAAAAAAAACAAAAAAATGTAATCTTTCTTGGCAGGTTTAGATCCAGATAAGCATCTTGGAAAAACCCTGGATCAAATGGAACCTTATCTCTTAGAGGTAAGAATTTATACTATTTCTCAAAATATAGGCATCTAAAGGAAGAAAAAAATAAGGCCATGATATAATGATTATAAAATTAATTTTATTTTGGAAAAACTCTGATGGCATTCATGATATAGTTTTGTGAAAAAAAATTAACTTCTAATGGATATGAAGATATCAAAAATTAATTATGAAAATCATTACCAGGTTTTTGGTCTGAATAAAGAAGTAAGCTATTCCTAAAAGGAAACTGTCCTGTCAGAAGGTTTTTTTTTATTAACGTGGACACTGTATGCTATATATGAAGTACTATACTCCTAAAGTAGCTTATAGTCTCTGTGATCAGATGCTTTTCAATCAAAAATGTGAGTAGAAACTTCCTTCAGAGATGATCTAATCTAACCTCTTCTCTTTTACCAATTAGGAAATTAACTTGCAGAGTAGCAAAAAAAAATTATTTTAAGGTTTCAAGTAACAATCATTTAACCCATTATCATTGTCAAATCCTAAATGTGTTCTAAACTTTAAAGAAGATTTAGTCATTTTCATTATTTTCTGTTAACTGTTATTATTATATTTTATGAGAGATTGGGGCAAATGTTATTCGCATGGCAATGATAACTAAAGGAGTATAATGATGAGAGTATTTCATTTCACAATTATGATGGAAAAAAGAAAATTACCTTGCTTCTATGAAAGAACTGAACTCCTCTAATAAGTTATCATGTTCCCCTCCCCATCTCTTAATTTGTCAACATTGTCTCTGGACATTGTTAATACAATTGCTGTGATGTGCTAGCAGTTACTACCTTCTTTACTAACTTTATGGTTTTTGGATTTTCTTTCAGTTATTTGCACTTGATTATTTTATGGTTTATCAATATGTACCAAATGCTTAGAAATCCCTGAAATGCTTATTCCTTTTTTCACTAAACATCAGTAAGCATCTAATATATGTGAGGCAAATAGTAAAGATAAAAATTAAAATGAAATGAGAATATAATTGTGACAAATTATATTTGATTTCTAGATAATTTAAGTTGATGACATGTTTTTTTATGCTACTCTGATAGGACTTTTCTCACAGCAGTTTGTGTTATGGCCAACATTATATCTATGTTCACATCTGTTCCCTATCATCAGATTATATTTTGCTTCTGAAAAAAACAATGTAGATAAATAATGAAATTAAATTTATGGGTGTAAAAGAAAGAGAACTTGAGAAATGAGAGACTGGGGCTTTGACAAAAGAGCTTTTTGTAAGCTGCTCCATAAATTTAAAGTTATGAGTTCAGGTGTCAAACATGTAGAGGTTCTTTGTAGAATAGACGTATAAGGCTTGGGATTGCCATGATGTCAATTATGAGTTAACCTGGATATTATCATAGAATATTTAAACACAAAATTCCAGAAATCATTTTATTTAATCTTCAGCATGGCCAAGCAATCTCATATTTCTCTGGAAAACTACTATGTACCCATTCTCCATAATGGCTATTGCATTTCTTCTCTGCTCTCCTCAAAATTCAGTCCCCTTCACTTTTCCCCTCACTTTTGAGTGGATGGTTTTTTCTTCACAAAGAAAATAGAAGCCATCATCCTGGGAATCCTCTGCCTCTGAGCACCACCCTTGCATATTTTTGCTTCCTGTAACTGGGAGAAGTACACTTCCTCCCACATATGGCTCACCTCCTTCCTGTGCTCTGGATCCCATGAGCAGCAATCACTCACCCCTTCCAGTAGCTTCCTCCTCTTTCTCACATCATATTGAAACATACCACCATCTCTGCCATTCTGAAGATTCCCTCCCTCCACTCTAGTTATTCCTCTAGCTACTTCTCTTCTTTGCTTCAAAACCAAAAAGTTCAGAGTGTTATCCATGTTGATGGTCAGTGCTTCTTCATGTCTCAGACACCTCGTATACCTGGAGCCTTGCTTCTTTTTCCACCTCTAAATGGATACAGCTCTGACAAAGATCATGCAAGATCTCTATTTTACCAAACCCAACCAACACTCCTTAGCCCTTATTTGACAGTTTTAAACACTCCTCCTTAAAATGCTTCCATCAGCATCCATGATGCCACATTCTCCTAGTTTCTCTCCTTTGTTCTCGTCACTCTTAGTCTCTTTTGCCAGTTCCTAGCCTAGGCTCCATTTTCACTCTATCACCTTTTTCTGGATGATCTCAGTCACTCACATGGCTTTAAAAACTAGCTATATTTGGATGACTCCCAAATATTTCTAGCCCAAATTTCTCTGCTAAGTCCTAGTGCCTAAAGGCACTGCAAATTAAATCTCCATAAACTTGATTGTGGCCTTTATATCCATCACTTTTTGCCATTCCTTTTGTCATCACCTTAGTTCAGTGCCTGTCACTTCAGGCCTAGAGTATTACTGACAACTCCAAATTTGCCTCTATCCTCCATTTTATTTCCCAAAGAATTCATTTTGCTTACTGCTTCAAGGTAACTGTTCTAATATATTCTACTGTAATTGTCACTCACTCACTTCAAAACTTTGAGTCCCATTGCTTACTGGCTAAAATCCAAATTCTTTAGACTCCTCTTTCCCTTACTTAACTCTGGCCAACCCATTAGCATGGTCTTGTCTTCTCTATCTCCAGAATATATTCTAAACCCAAACACTTCTCACTGTCTCTGGCGCTACCACCACAAGATAATCATCTCTTGTCTGGAATACTTCATCAACCCCTAACTGGTCTGCTTACTTCCACCATTGCCCTGCTAGGATCCATTATTCATATAGATGCCAGAGTAATTTTTTTAAAGTGTAAATCAAATCACATCGCTGCTTTGTTTAAAATTTAAATAGTTTCTCATAGAATAACATCCAAATTCCTATAAGATCACAACCGATGAAACTGTATATGATCAGCATCCTCATTTTCCACCAGCCTCTATCTAACTCACTGAGCCTGAGCCACAGATGCCTCCTTATTACCTAAATACACTTTATTCACCCCTTTTCTCCTTAGGACTTTGTTCTGCCTCAAATGTTTTTTTCCCTCAGACCGCCACATGGTTAATGCTTTCTCATAATTTAAGTGACAACTCAGATGCTCCCTCCTCAGAAAATCTTTCCCCAACTACCCTAGCTAACACAGATCTCTACAAATTATGTCTACAAATCGTCTATCTGCTTATGTGTATATTATCTGTCACACCTTCACCCACCCCACCAGAATGTAAGCTCCAATAATCCTACCAAGATTTTGGCAAAGACATTAGTTCTTTAGTTCTTTAGTTCTTTCATTCAGCTATGTGTTCATCTGTCTGTCCATTCACTACTATCATCCTTAAGTTACTTCATATTTATTGAGGACCTGTTACATGGCAAATGCTGTGATGAGCACTAAGGATACATGATGAATTAAACAAGATCCTGTTCTAAAGGAGTTTAAAGTCTGCCATAGGTATTCTCAGACCTGAAAGTGCAGTTTATTGGGGACCTTGTTAAAATATACACTCTTTTCCCACCCTAAGAAATCTCAGTTCAGAAGGACTAGGAATCTAATCTTTAAATAAGCACTAGGTAATTCTAACACAGTGATCAAATATATGATCTCCTATTTCTTCAATACCAGTAACACACTTCAGGCTCTGTATTTCTAAATTTCTCTGAAAGAATGTAAGCCTTCTTGAAACCATCGTCATCCATTGGCTTCCACTACTTACTTCTGAAAGCTTTCTGAGTATTTTCTTAGCTTCCTTTTGGGGCTTACCATGTATATATTCCACCCCTTATAAGTTGTTTCATCCATAGCCTTCCTCCTGTGGTGATATTAAACACCTCCATGACTTAAGCTACCAATTTTATTCTTATGACAATTAAGTCTATTCTTCCACCATCTTTTTATGCTCCAGACATCTGTATTCTGCTAGATACCTTCCTCTCTTAGATGTACTCAATCACTTCAACTTCAGCTATGCAGAACTGAACATTTCTTTGCTGACATATCTATGCCATTTTTATGTTCCCTGACAGTGAAGGGTTCCAGTCTACTCAGTTGTCCAAGACCAATAAAAAGTGAATTGTAAAATTATTTCATACATTCCATTATTCATAAATAAAGCCCCAGCTCCTTTTAATTCTACCTTCTTAACATCTTATAATCTGTCCCATTTAATCCTCATTGTCATTACATTAGGGTTTCCCCTAGGTTATTATAATCTTTTAGTTCAAGTCTATCTCCTCCCCACCTTACCCCTTGGGTAAGCCACAGGGCTGTCATCATCATACATGTGAAGGGCAAATCTGATCTTGTTGTTGTTCCCCATTCCCTCAAAATAAAATTTTGCATTGTTCCCCATTCCCTCAAATAAAATTTAAACTCCTTAACACAATGCAATCTGTCCTTGGGGAAAAAGAGGCTTGTAAGTTAGGCATTCTCCTACATCCCCCCTATCCTTCATGAGTTTGGAACTATTAATGGTTACCCTAAAGTGAGTACTCCCTTCTACCTCCATGTTCTACTCCCCTTCTCTGCAGACTTTCTCTCTCCTTCACTCAACTAAATCCAATCTGTTGTTAAAGTCTAAGCTTTAAACTCTTGCTTAAATAAGCCTCCTTTGAGCTGCCATTTTCTTCTTTGACTCCCAGGATGTAGCACTTCTCATGCTATATATTTTTCTAATGTTTATTATAACATTAAAGTATGTAATGTGTAAAAAAATTCAAACACTATCAAATAATGAAAACTCTTCCACTGACTCCAAGCCCCCCAGTTTTCTTTCCCAGAGTAACCACTCTTCTCTATTCTGAGGTATCTCTTCAAAAACTTTTTTTGCATATGTAAATGTATATGCATGGTTTATTCTTTTTTACCAAAATTGGAGCATACTGTGCATATTATTCTCCGTCTTCCATTTTAACACATAAGGATCCAGGTAATTTGTTTTCATGACTTCACTATGTGAATAATATATTGAGCCTCTTCTTTATTGATGGGCTTTATTCCTTACTGATTTCTTTCATGTCTTTTGCTATTTCAAATAATGCTAGAATGAACATTACTGTGCATATATTTTAGGGCATATATGAATTTATCTGTAGGATAAAATCCTAGAATGGAAATACTGGGTCAGAATGTACGTATGTTTTTAATTGCCGTAGACATTGAAGATATCCATTTTCAGCTATGGCAGAATAACTTACATCAGACCAGTTCTCCCTATGAAAACAATTAGAATAGTTGTATGGAATTAAAACAAAAATAATGTTGGAAGGCATTAGGGAATTACCAAAAATAAGAAAATTTGAGGGGCCAGAATTCCAGTGAGAACAGAGCCTCTAATCCCCTTAAGACATTTTCTAATTCAAAAAATGGTACAGGGATACCAAGAAGTTGAGGAGAAAACTCCAGCCGAGAAGCTGAGTAGGGCTTTCCGCAGCTTCAAAGTGCTAAAGAGACAAAAATTGGAATTCAAGGCAAACCAGACTGGAGTGGACCTGGTTAACCATCCACATATTCAGTCGGACTCCTGACTTTAGGGGTAAAGGCAAACCAGAAATAGTCCAGCCCTTGCAAATACTTATATCCAGCTTTGAATCATAACAATTCTAGATTGACTTAATATGGTGTTCCTCGTATTGCCTATTTCTCTCTTTAAGAAGATAACAAGATTCAAAGCCTCAGATTATCTCTAAAATATTTCACATACAATTTTCAGCAGACAATGAGAAATGACCAAGCATATCAGGAGATCTGATGAGATAACTGAAAGCAAGAGAAAAACACACACTAGAAACAGTGTCAGAGGATCCATATGATCAAATTATCAGATTTAGACTTTAAAGTGACTGTGACTTTGGGCGAGAAGATGAACTATTTTAGGGGCAATTTGGACTCTTTATAAGAGAATCAAATAGAATTCTAGGACTTAAAATGCAAAACCTGAAATTAAGAACACAATACCTGGGTTTACCAGTAGATTTGATACAGTTGTATAGACATTTAAAGACCCAGAAGATAGGGTGACATAAAGCATCCAGGCTGAAGCCCAAAGAAAATGGGATGGAAAGTAAACAGAAGACTAAGAGATGTAAGGGAGAGAAGTTTGTCATACCTGTAACTGGAGTTGCAGGAGTAAAGGAGTGAGAAGAAAGAACAGAAGCAATGTTTAAAGAGATTTTACTGTAGGATTTAGCTGTAGTTATTTTTGATGATTTTGACAAGTAGCTTCTCAGAATGGTAAAAATTGTTCAAAAGAGAAAGATTGAATATTAATGGCTAATTGCACATTTTGAACAGGAATTATTTTTCCTGATAGGTATAGAAAATTATGCAAAACAATCTAGAATGTCTTTTTCTCTGGCTTCTGCATAGTCTAATCTGTGTGTACATGAGCTTTCTATCAAGTGAGTGCCTAATAAATTTTTACACCAATTTGTTACCAATTTGTTTTTCACTACATGTACAACAGTTATCTGACACAACCCAGATTTTAACCCAGGTTTTTTGCTTTCTCTTTTTCCTTTCATTTTTACATATGCTCATAAAGGAGACTCAATCAGTTGCCTGATGTACTCAGAGCACAGTGATTCTAATATAAAAGCAAATGTGTCATTTGTCAAACTCTCATCTTCTTTAAGCATTTAAAGGGTATGGCTGTTTTTTATTTTTTAAAAACTTATTTTCTAGGACTCTGTCTTCTCCATCGTTGCCTAAGACATATCAGATTTTAAGGACTGTATATATGTCCTTATCTTTATGAATAATGTCATTAACCTCATTAAGTGAGATAAAAAATCAACCACATATTCATTTTTCATCTTGTTGACATAACTCTCCTGAATAGTCAAGAAATTCAAAAAGAGAGAAAACAAAACCTTTGAACTTGTAGGGGTGGGAGAAAAGGGGGTTAAGTAGAGGAACCCATTTTGTTCACCTGCCTCAGATATCCTGAACCACCTGTTAGGTACCCATTGTGTAATGTGGGTGGACATGACTTGTAAAATGTAATGTTATTTCAGCTAATACATTAATCCTTTAATATATTATTGTATCCAAGAGTTAATATTTTTTTTTAAGATTTTATTTATTTATTTATAGGACAGAGAGAGACATAGCGAGAGAGGGAACACAAGCGGGGGGAGTGGGAGAGGAAGAAGCAGGCTTCCCGTGGAGCAGGGAGCCTGATGCGGGGCTTGGTCCCAGGACCCTGGGATCATGACCTGAGCCGAAGGCAGACGCTTAACGACTGAGCCACCCAGGCACCCCAAAGAGTTAATATTTTTTAGTTAAGGGAATTTTTGTATGTTACAATGATTGCTCTTGAAGAAATTAATATTGTGAGAATGACAGGTTGGTGGCAGAGGTGATGGAGAAAAGATGATACCTTTGGGCAAAAGTCCTTTTCATAGTTCATTCAGATCACATGGGGTAAGAGGCAGCATAGGACAGCAATCAGCAAGTTAACTCTGTACTCAGGAGGCTAGGTATGAATCCTGATGCTACTGCTTACCTCAAATGTTGATCTAGTTAGTTTCCCACGTAAATAATAGAAGTAATAGGTGCTTAGCATAGTATCTGGCACATTCTCAGTACTCGATAAATGTTAGTGATGTTTAATATTATGAGTAAAATTTGCTATTACTTAAGAATAATTCTGAAACTTTACTGCCTTACAAAAAAACAAAACAAAACAAAACTGAGTAGACACTATAACTGGAGATTGTTAACTGACATATATCAACATGTAGATAACAATTCTAACAGAAAAATGGCAAAATCTATGGAAAACCACTATACAGAAAAGAATATCTCAAAACCAAATATAGATATGAGGAGATGCTCAAATGGATTTAGTAATCATAGAAGTACAAATTAAAGAAACAGTGAGATGTTACCTTGTACCAGTTTGGCAAAAATGAGAAAACTGGATAATGCCGATTGTTGACAGGTGAAGATTTACAGAACCTTAGGAATGTAGATTGGTCTACCATTCTGAAGGGCAGTATTGCAGTTCCTAGATTAAATATCCCCATCCTATCATTCCATAATGGGACATTAGTGAATATAGTCTTTGCAGGGTTATTTTTGATGATGTTGGGGTTGTTGGAGGCAATATGAATGTCCATTCCTGGAAGAGCAGATAGTTAAAATGTGGTGAGTGCACATTATGAGATACAAGTCTGCACTTAGAAAAGTATATTCAGTGTGCATATAGCAGCAAAGTGTTGAATGCATAAAAGTAACATTGAAATGAATTAAAAATATAGGCACACAAAATAATACATTTGCAAAGATGTAGACAAAAGATACACATTAAATATTTTTAAATGTTTGTGATAAGGGAAAAAAAGGGGGATAAAGTATACAAATAAATCGTAATTACAAAAAACAACATAAAATACCTACATACATATTGCTGAAATTTTGAGATATAATCAAGTATAGAGAAGTATAAAAAACATAGATTTCTGTCCTGTGATGCACATGGCTAACATGTTGGTGTACTCTGTAATGGTTTATTTCCTAAGAGTTTGTTTTTCACACAAGTTCACATAGTTAAATAGTTGTACGTGTCTTATAATTAGGTTTGATTATACATATAGTTTGTGTCCTTTGTTCTCTAGCATTATGTCATATTTATTTTCCCGCATAATTGAATATACTTAGAAAATATATTAATTAATGTCTGTGTGGATTCCATCATATTTGTATCCTCCGTATGAATGTATTATGACAAATTCAGTGAGTTACCTCTTGTTGGAAATATTTGTTATTTCTAAGTTATTATAAACAATGTTACTTATTTTAAAATTGTTATAAACAATGTTATGATTATGATTATTCCTAATGAATCTTCCTATACATTTCTGATTATCACTTGCTTCAGATAAATTCCCAGGAATATAATTTCTGGGTCAAAAAATACAACTTTAAGGATTGTACATTACTCTAAATTAACTATGGATGCATATTTTCCTCATTTAGTGCTCTGAATATATCATGCCAGTCCTTTCTGGCCTGCCAGGTCTCTGTGGATAGGTCTGTTGCCAATCTAATGTTTTCTACCATTGTAGGTTACAGATCTCTTCTCCTGAGCTGCTTTCAGGATTTTCTCTTTGTCTCTGAGACTCGTAAGTTTTACTATTAGATGTCGGGGTGTTGACCTATTTTTATTGATTTTGAGGGGGGTTCTGTGTGCCTTCTGGATTTTGATGCCTGTTTCCTTCCCCAAATTAGGGAAGTTCTCTGCTATAATTTGCTCCAATATACCTTCTGCCCCTCTCTCTCTTTCTTCTTCTTCTGGGATCCCAATTATTCTAATATTGTTTCGTCTTATGGTATCACTTCTCTCTCGAATTCTGCCTTCTTGATCCAGTAGTTATTTATCTCTCTTTTTCTCAGCTTCTTTATTTTCTATCATTTGGTCTTCTATATCACTAATTCTCTCTTCTGCCTCATTTATCCTAGCAGTTAGAGCCTCCATTATTGATTGCACCTCATTAATAGCCTTTTTGATTTGAACTTGGTTAGATTTTAGTTCCTTTATTTCTCCAGAAAGGGTTTCTCTAATATCCTCCATGCTTTTTTCAAGCCCAGCTAGTATCTTTAAATCGTCATTCTGAATTCTAAATGAGAAAAATATGCAGTCAAGAATACTATATCCAGTTAGGCTGTCATTGAAAATAGAAGGAGAGATAAAAAGCTTCCAGGACAAACAAAAACTAAAGGAATTTGCAAACACAAAACCAGCCCTACAAGAAATATTGAAAGGGGTCCTCTAAGCAAAGAGAGAGCCTAAAAGTAACATAGACCAGAAAGGAACAGACAATATACAGTAACAGTCACCTTACAGACAATACAATGGCACTAAATTCATATCTTTCAATAGTTACCCTGAATGTAAATGGGCTAAATGCCCCAATCAAAAGACACAGGCTACCAGATTGGATAAAAAAACAAGACCCATCGATATGCTGTCTGCAAGAGACTCATTTTAGACCCAAAGACACCCCCAGATTTAAAGTGAGGGGGTGGAAAACCATTTACCATGGTAATGGACACCAAAAGAAAGCTGGGGTGGCAATCCTTATAGCAGACAAATTAGATTTTAAACCAAAGACTGTAATAAGAGATGAGGAAGAACACTATATCATACTTAAAGGGTCTATCCAACAAGAAGATCTAACAATTGTAAATATCCATGCCCCTAACATGGGAGCAGCCAATTATATAAGCTAATTAATAACAAAAGCAAAGAAACACATTGACAACAATACAATAATAGTGGAGGACTTTAACACCCCCCTCACTGAAATGGACAGATCATTTAAGCAAAAGATCAACAAGGAAATAAAGGCTTTAAATGACACACTGGATCAAATGGACTTCACAGATATATTCAGAACATTCCATCCCAAAGCAACAGAATACACATTCTTCTCTAGTGCCCATGGAACATTCTCCAGAATAGATCACATCCTAGGTCACAAATCAGGTCTCAACCAGTACCAAAAGATTGGGATCATTCCCTGCATATTTTCAGACCACAATGCTTTGAAACTAGAACTCAATCACAAGAGGAAAGTCGGAAAGAACTCAAATACATGGAGGCTAAAGAGCATCCTACTAAAGAATGAATGGGTCAACCAGGAAATTAAAGAAGAATTAAAAAAATTCATGGAAACAAATGAAAATGAAAACACAACTGTTCAAAATCTTTGGGATGCAGCAAAGGCAGTCCTGAGAGGAAAGTATATAGCAATACAAGCCTTTCTCAAGAAACAAGAAAGGTCTCAAATACACAACCTAACCCTACACCTAAAGGAGCTGGAGAAAGAACAGCAAATAAAGCCTAAATCCAGCAGGAGAAGAGAAATAATAAAGGTCAGAGCAGAAATCAATGAAATAGAAACCAAAGGAACAGTAGAACAGAACAAAGAAACTAGGAGCTGGTTCTTTGAAAGAATTAACAAGATTGATAAACCCCTGGCCAGACTTATCAAAAAGAAAAGAGAAAGGACCCAAATAAATAATATCATGAATGAAAGAGGAAAGATCACAACCAACACCAAAGAAATACAATTATAAGAACATATTATGAGCAACTATATGCCAGCAAATTAGATAATCTGGAAGAAATGGATGTATTGCTAGAGATGTATAAACTACCAAAACTGAACCAGGAAGAAATAGAAAACCTGAACAGATCTATAACCACTAAGGAAATTGAAGCAGTCATCAAAAATCTCCCAACAAAAAAAGCCCAGGGCCAGATGGCTTCTCAGGGGGATTCTACCAAACATTTAAAGAAGAATTAATACCTATCCTTCTGAAACTGTTCCAAAAAATAGAAATGGAAGGAAAACTTCCAAACTCATTTTATGAGGCCAGCATTACCTTGATCCCAAAACCAAAGACTCCAACAAAAAGAAGAATTACAGACCAATATCCTTGATGAAGATGGATGCAAAAATTCTCACCAAAATACTAGCCAATAGGATCCAACAGTACATTAAAAGGATTATTCACCACGACCAAGTGGGATTTATCCCTGGGCTGCAAAGTTTGTTCAATATCTGCAAATCAATCAATGTGATACAATACATTAATAAAAGAAAGAACAAGAACCATATGATCCTCTCAATAGATGCTGAAAAAGCATTTGACAAAGTACAGCATCCTTTCTTGATCACTCTTCAGAGTATAGGGATAGAGGGTACATACCTCAATATCATAAAAGCCATCTATGAAAAACCCACAGCGAATATCATTCTCAATGGGGAAAAACTGAGAGCTTTCCCCCTAAGGTCAGGAACACGGCAGGGATGTCCACTATCACCACTGCTATTCAACCTAGTATTAGAAGTCCGAGCCACAGCAATCAGACAACAAAAAGAAATAAAAGGCATCCAAATTGGCAAAGAAGAAGTCAAACTCTCACTGTTTGCAGATGATATGATACTTTATGTGGAAAACCCAAAAAACTCCACCCCAAAACTGCTAGAACTCATACAGGAATTCAGTCAAGTGGCAGGATATAAAATCAATGCACAGAAGTCAGTGGCATTCCTATACACCAACAACAAAACAGAAGAAAGAGAAATTAAGGAGTCAATCCCATTTACAATTGCACCCAAAACCATAAGATACCTAGGAATAAATCTAACCAAAGAGGCAAAGAATCTGTACTCAGAAAACTATAAAATACTCATGAAAGAAATTGAGGAAGACACAAAGAAATGGAAAAACGTTCCATGCTTATGGATTAGAAGAACAAATATTGTGAAGATGTCAATGCTACCTAGAGCAATCTACACATTTAATGCAATCCCTATCAAAATACCATCAACTTTTTCCAAAGAAATGGAACAAATAATCCTAAAATTTGTATGGAACCAGAAAAGACCCCGAATAGCCAGAGGAATGTTGAAAAAGAAAAGCAAAGCTGGTGGTATCACAATTCCGGACTTCAAGCTCTATTACAAAGCTGTCATCATCAAGACAGTATGGTACTGGCACAAAAACAGACACATAAATCAATGGAACAGAATAGAGAGCCCAGAAATGGACCCTCAACTCTATGGTCAACTCATCTTCAAGAAAGCAAGAAAGAATGTCCAGTAGAAAAAAGACAGTCTCTTCAACAAATAGTGTTGGGAAAATTGGACAGCCACATGCAGAAGAATGAAACTGGATCATTTCCTTACACCACACACAAAAATAGACTCAAAATGGTTGAAAGACCTCAATGTGAGACAGGAGTCCATCAAAATCCTAAAGGAGAACACAGGCAGCAACCTCTTCAACCTCAGCCACAGCAACTTCTTCCTAGAAATATTGCCAGAGGCAAGGGAAGCAAGGGCAAAAATGAACTATTGGGACTTCATCAAGATAAAAGGCTTTTGCACAGCAAAAGAAACAGTCAACAAAAACAGAAGACAACTGACAGAATGGGAGAAGATATTTGCAAATGACATATCAGATAAAGGGCTAGTATCCAAAATCTATAAAGAACTTCTTAAACTCAACACCCAAAGAACAAATGATCCAATCAAGAAATGGGCAGAAGACATGAACAGACATTTTTCCAAAGAAGACATCCAAATGGCCAACAGACACATGAAAAAGTGCTCAACATCGCTCGGCATCAGGGAAATCCAAATCAAAACCTCAATGAGATACCACCTCACACCAGTCAGAATGGCTAAAATTAACAAGTCAGGAAACGACAGATGTTGGTGGGGATGCGGAGAAAGGGGAACCTTCCTACACTGTTGGTGGGAATGCAAGTTGATGCAGCCACTCTGAAAAACAGTATGGAGGTTCCTCAAAAAGTTGAAAATAGAGCTACCCTATGGCCCAGCAATTGCACTACTAGGTATTTACCCCAAAGATACAAATGTAAGGATCCAAAGGGGTACGTGCACCCCAATGTTTATAGCAGCAATGTCCACAATAGCCAAACTATGGAAAGAGCCCAGATGTCCATCGACAGATGAATGGATAAAGAAGATGTGGTGTATATATATATATATATATATATACACAATGGAATATTATGCAGCCATCAAAAGGAATGAAATCTTGCCATTTGCAATGACGTGGATGGAACTGGAGGGTATTATGCTGAGTGAAATAAATCAGAGAAAGATGTGTATCATATGATCTCACTGATATGAGGAATTCTTAATCTCAGGAAACAAACAGGGTTGCTGGAGTGGTGGGGGATGGGAGGGATGGGGTGGCTGGGTGATAGTCATTGGGTTCAATATGTGCTATGGTGAGCGCTGTGAATTGTGTGAGACTGTTGAATCACAGACCTGTACCTCTGAAACAAATAATACATTATATGTTATAAAAAAAGAAGAAGATAGTAGGAAGGGTAAAATGAAGGGGGGGAAATCGGAGGGGGAGATGAACCATGAGAGACTATGGACTCTGAGAAACAAACTAAGGGTTCTATAGGGGAGGGGTGTGGGGGGATGGGTTAGCCCGGTGATGTGTATTAAAGAGGACACATACTGAATGGAGCACTGGGTGTTATACGCAAACAATGAATCATGGAACAGTACATCAAAAACTAATGATGTAATGTATGCTGACTAACATAACATAATTAGTAAATAAACTATGGAATAATTGTAATTATTGCTTCTTAAACTTCTGCAGTTTCCTAAAATTATCATTTGATAAGTGAACAAATGGATTCTAAAATTATTTTATCCTTTGTGGGTTTTTCCCCCAGGATTATTTTCTCATTGTTCAAAAAAGTAGATGAATTTTAATATAAGAGTTGCATAAAATTTTAAAGGTTTAGAACTGTTCCTTAAATGTTCGTTAAGAGTATTCTTATTTTTGTCATATTTTACAATGTTTGTTAAAATTTGTACTCTCAGATGGGTCTTCAACAAATATGTGCTTTGCCTACTTTTATAGTTAAACTGTGTATTTAGCAAATGCTTACTAAATGCCATACTCTGTGCTAAGTGCTTTTTATGCATTATTTTATTTGATCAACTAACCTATGAGGTTGTGACCATTGATATTTACATTTTACAGATGAGGGATCATTCAGAGGATGAGTTACTTTTTCCACAGTCATACAACCGGGAAGTAGCAGATGTTGAATATGTGCTTAAATCTATCTGATTTCAGAACCTATGCTCTTTTGTATTCTTAAAAGACATTTTGAGGATTAAATAATTATATCATTTTTCTTAACTTTAAGGCATAAAATAAATGGTCTTTAATTAATAGTAATACTGTTGGTTTTAGCAGCAGCAGAATAGCATAAAGGTGATGGTTGAAGCCACGGAGTGCATGGGCTATATCCAAGGGAATAAATTGATTAAGAATATATTACAGAGATTCATGAGGGATATATATATAATTTAGGAGCAGCAGGAAGGCATCAGAGTAGCTTAACAGTAGCTTAGAAACATATATAGTATATATATCATAGTATCATGCCACATAAAATTTGAAAAGATAAGGTCATTGTACTCTCCCAGCAAACTGCTATTCATACTGAGGTACCAATAAACACAACCACCATCCATCCAGTTTCCCAGTGCAGAAAGCTGGGAATTTTCCTTAATTCTTGTTTAACTTTCCTCACTCCTCCATTCAATTAATCACTTATTCAGCTTCCCAACAATATCTCTTAAAATATCTGCCCTCTCCTGTCTGTCCTCACTGCTATTTCCCCAGTTCAGGAAATCTTCACCTCCTGCCTAGATTACTCCAGCAAATTCTCAGTTCTTTGTGCTTCTTGACTTACTCCCCTCCAGTCCATTCTCCACTGTGCAACCAGACTGTTTCTAAGAGATAAATGTGATTAGTTTAGCTTTCTGCTTAAAACCTATCATGGGTTCTCACGGACCTTAGGATAATGACTTAGCATGACTTACGAAGTCCCATAAGATATGTTCTCTTTCTAGTCAGCCTCATCTCACCATTATTCATCTAGTTATGATCCAGCTGTGCCATACTTACTTCAGTTTCTAGTACCCATCATGTGCTCTGGGACTTAACATACACTGTTCCCTCTGGAACAGTCTTAACTTCTCTCCTGTCTTCTCTCTCTCCCTCGGCCTCTCCCTCTCTCTTAGACTTTTCTGGTTAACTCATTCTTCAGATATCAGCTTAAGTTTTACTTGGAGAAGCCTTTGGGTTCCGTCTGGTTAGGTCCTGTACTTTACAGTCCCACAGCATCTCATGTATCCACCAAAGCAATCACTACCCATTATTGTAATTGCTTGTTTAACTTTGTGTCTGTACCTCCAGACAATAGGCTGTTCTCCCCCAGCCTCTCTCCCTGGGAGTATGCATGGGTATCTGGACCATAGGGAGGGCACCCAATTGGTCACTAAGTACTGAGTGCTACACACTGCTATAAAGGAACTAGGAGAGAGTCTTAGGGATTTAGAAAATAGTTTCATGAGAAACTATACATGAGAAAATAGTTTCATGAGAAAAAGTCACACGTGAGGCTGGGGATAATAATGCTCCCATCATTATCCCCAGCACCTAAAACAATGCCAAACCTATAGCAGATACTCAATAAATACTTCTTGAGTACATGCTATGAATGATTATATGCAGCATGAAACTATTTTGTATGTTAAGCATATCATTTATAAAATGAAATTTTAGCAGTTATTATAAACCTCATGGTTTTCTATAGATGGTGAGAGGGATGAAGTGTGATTTGATTTGACTTTTTTTTATCCTAATTTTAAGATGACTAACAGATAAATGAGGCAGGTTTAAAAGAAGAAAAATCTTGATTTAATACGAAATTCTCACAATTGGGTTTATTATAATCTTTTAAAGGGATAAAAATTAAACGGAAACCAGATGCCCTTAACTTTTTCAGTTCAATAATCAGCATTCAAATGAAATTAATATGAGTATGAATATTCATCTATATAAATAAGTATGCCAGAAAAAATAGAATCATATAAGTAATTTCCTTTTTATTTACTAGGAATTCACTTTTTAAATGTTCAGACTCCAAGGCATTCTTATAATCCATGAAATGACCCAAGTCAGCCACATCTGTTCAAAATGCTTTTTAAAATGCTTATCTTAACAACAGTTATATGGCAAACCAATGTTCACTTTCCCCAAAAACTTTATCTAAAAGAGAACATAGCACAATTTAGATATATGTGAAGCAATGAACATGCTTTTATGCAATGAAAATTATATTGTGTAATAAGTAAAAAAATTATCTTGTTTTATTAATAATCCAACTGGTTAAAAAACAGCAACATATTTCTTTTCAACTGTTTAAGATCCTTTAGAACTTTTATTTTATCTATTGTATTAGCTTTATATCTTTGTATTCATACAAAGGTTGGGACCAAATGGTGGATGTCAGACAAAATAGTATGTGTATTAATCTTACCCACTGGTCAGCTGGCCCAAATCTTTTTCTATATAACATTTCCCAAATGGCTAAGAATGGGGGTGGTGGGGTAGAATGTGACATCACTGATTCAGTGGCTAATGAGATAAGGAAAACATTGACTGGCACGTGTGAATTTTATTTACTCTTTCAGATTTCCAACACTAGAGGATAAAAATGCAGTTTCTAAGGGTAGAGAAAAATAAGTCAGTAACTTTCTCTGCCCTTTTACTTGGTAATTCTGATTAAGAGTGGCTTTATTTCTGGTTCAGATTAGACCTATCTGTTACGTCTATCAGGCCCTTTTCTGCGAGTATGCATGGGTATCTGGACCATAAGGAGGGCACCCAGTTGGTCACTAAGTACTGAGTGCTACACACTGCTATAAAGGAACTAGGAGAAAGTCTTAGGGATTTAGAAAATAGTTTCATGAGGAAAAAGTCACACATGAAAAATTTCAAGTTCAGGAAGTACATAGTGATGCAGTACAGAAATACATCACAAGGCAGCATAGGATAGTCATCACACAGACTGTAACAAGGGCAATTCCTTTTAAGCTGAAGAGAAGGAAACTAAATATTGGGTTTTATCACTTTATATTTCATTTTATAAGATTTAGTATCAAAAGATCCTTTTGCATTTTTATTTTATTTTATCTATTGTATTGGCTTTGTATCTTTATATCCATGCAAAGATTGGGGCCAAATGGCTGAAGTGTTTGTCAGTCTACAGAGTTTGATTTTTATTGAATAGGTAATAGTCATCAAAAAGTTTTAAGCAGATGAGTGCCATGGTCATTTATTGTTAAGGAAAGTTAGTATGGTGATAATATGTATGATTGGGAGGTGTGAAAACTAAGCAGGAAGATAAGAGATGACTGTAATAGTTCAAGTGTGAAGTGATCATGAAGGATGTTAGAATAGAAGACATTTGTTCACTTTATCCATCTTATTCACTGCCATGCCCCTAGTATATAGAATAGGATCTGGCACTTAGTAAGTACTGAGTAAAGATTTGCTGATTCAATAAATGAATGAATGAAAAATTTTAAAATGTAGGCTCTGTGGCAGAAGGAATGACAGAAAGAAAGGAAGGAGTTAAGTTCTTCAGTATTTCAAGCTTTCAGTGTGATTAAACCATTACAGAAATAGAAAATTGAGCAGGGAGAAGTGGTTATGAGAAAAAAAATCAAGAACTTTGTTTTATTCATGTTAAATTTAAAACAACAAGGCTCCCAAGTAAAACACTCGATAAGAATTTTGAGTGGGGACTAACATATGAGAGAGAGATGAGTGGCTAGGGTTTTTGCTTTTAGAACCATTTGCATAGAAGTAATAGATATAGTAGTGGTCATGATCCTCAAAGAAGGGAATACATAGATAAAAGAGCAGAAGGCCCAAGGGAAGGACAAATTAATCTAATAGAGAAAAAAATACCATGTATTGAATGTTTCCTGTGCATTAGGGACTGAGTTAAAAGCTTTGCATGTATCATTTATCTGTTTTAACAGTCACAACATGCCCTTAATAAGGGTAGGTATTACCTAGGAAAACGGAAATTCAGAGAAGTTAAGTAATTGATCCCAGGTCCTATGCCTAATAAGTGTTGGAGCCAGGATATGAACCTAGATCTGTCTACCCCTGGTTTCCATTTTTGCTGAAACTACTCTCTGTTCATGAATTTCATCTATCTTTTTCACTAAATCCTTTAACATATTTACAATAGTTACATTATAGTCTTTGCCTACTGAGTCCGGTATTTGATTAATGTTGGGTCTGTTTCTGTTTTTCTGTTTGTTTTTCTATTAATTATAGGTCACAGTTTTCACTTTTTGACATCTCTTATTTTTTTTTACATATTTTATGGTAGATACTGAATAAAAAAGAACAGTAGAGACTAAAGTAAATAATATTTACCCCCCAAAAGCCACATCCCTTCCTCTGTCTGACAGCTAGTCTGGGGTGTTTATTCTGTTTAATCTACAGTTGAGCTGGTTCTGATCTGAGTTGCATTTTGTTTCAGTTTACTACTTGTTTCAAATGCTTTAAGAGTAGTAATCAGGTCTCTTCATTTATCAGGGCTTGTGGTCTGTGCTTCAGTGAGTCTAGATATCTCTGTCTCTGTCTCTCCTTTTCTTCCCCTCCCCTTTTCACCCCTCTGATCCCCTTTCCTCTCCCCTATCTTTCCTCCCTCCCTCTCCTCCTCTGCTTTACTGTCCTGCCACCAGTGTTTTGTGCCTTTTCACAGGCTTATTGCTCTGAGCCTCTCCTTACCTTCTTCCTGACCTTCCAAGCCTTGGAAAAAAATCTTAGTTTTCCTGCCCTGTCTCCAGCCTTTGGCACAGTGAAAGCTCAATAGAAAAGACTCAAGGAGCAGATGTTTCCAAAGGAATCTCTCTCCTCTTCTGTCCTGGCCCTGGCCTTCTGCAAGTAGCCACTATGTGCACTTGGTTAAGGCCTTTGGGAAAGAATTGGAAAGCTATGGGAAAGAATTGGCAGGCTATACAGACTCCCCAGGTCTCCTCCGGACTCTAACAAGCCATCACAGAAGTCCACAGATGGTCATGTGTTTGGCTGCTTTCTACACACACTGATAAAGTCCCTCATCTGTGGAAGAATACTGTTTGCCCATTAGGAAGGTGGCTATTGATCTTTACTCACGTAGGAAAGGCTCACCCTGATCTGGAATTTAGTTCATCCAGATTTCTTTACATTCTCAGCTCTCTGTATGTAAAACAAAAAAGCATGATTTTGTAACCTGTCTGGCATACTTTTGCTGTTAGGGTGAGAATAACTGTCTACTTCGACTTTTTACATACTAACTGAAACTGTTAAATATATTTTAATCATTAATGAATATTGGGCCTTAGTGAAGAAATAGGCAATATGAAAATATTTATTTTTTACTTTTCAATAAAGATTGCTATTTTATGTACTTAAATTATGGAAAGAATCATGATGATTCAGTGAGAAACCAAACTTTAGAAAAACTGTTACCTATTTAGCATTTTCAATGACAGTAAGACTGATAGAGAAACTTATCAAAGGGAATTGCAAAACTGTATTTGGAATGATCAAGTGTTAGCATGCAATAATGGCAATTTTGAGTTGAAACCACAGACCGGAGACATGTTAGGAATAAAGTTGCAACTTTCTGTTCCAGTATTGGAACACAGACTTAACAGGCTTTAGAAAACTAAATTGAATATTTTGTACCACAAACATGTTTCCGGAATGTGCATGTCTGGATTCTCCACTTCCCTAAACTGACCCTTTCTATAATGGGCATACATCATGCTTTTGTGCTACAAGGATGTCGATTTCTAAGAGAATGCTGTGTCTTAGCACAAGATTCATTACAGAAAGTGGTTGACTAGCATGGGCTTCACTTCTTCAGAAGCTTTTCTCAGAATATCAAAGGGTCTTGAAGCTGGCTGAAAGTAAGCCAATAAAGATGGATTTTTCTCTGAGGACTTATGTCTATTAGAGCTTGAAGCTAGTAGAGTTTGGAGTGGCTGCAAAAGACATCATACTCAGACGACTTCTTGGTTCATCTGCTATAGAAACCACTGAGCTCTTTATTCAGATTTCTTGGCCTAGAATCTGTGTTCATGCTGATGAATCAGTAATAGAAAGGTAGAAGAGATTGTGTGTTATTTATAGACGCTACATCACTGTTTCATTATCTTGCGTTGTTGAAATATAGGGTGTAGTATATTTGATAACCTTCAAAAGACCAGGGATGTTGTCTCGTTTACTTCAGATCTTCCTCATCTCACACAACCTGCCTAATAATCATCGTTCAATAAATACTGGTTGAAGAAGTGATATGAATTAATATTATGGAAATATTTTTTGTGAACTGAAAATATCACTGGATACATACAAATTTTAGATTTCCCAGTACTGGCAGTCTTTTTATAATGATAATATGTTGGTTTAACATAGCAGCTTATATTATTTTTACTAGAGACTAATAGAACTACTTCAGTAGGGTAACAGCCATGCCAACTTTAATTTAAAAATCCAGTTATTCTTTGGTGGTAGATTATAGAAATTATGGAAACCTTAAGTAAAAAATTTTCCAATGAAAGGAAGCTAATAATTGATAAGGTATACTCCCTCAAAAAAAGACTGACCATAAAGGTGAGATCAGAAGGTTCATTTGGTGGAAAGTTGCTGGAATGGGAAGACCAGTGAAAAGGATATCATCAAAAAAGAGGACAAACCCTAGCTAGCAGAATGAGGAAACATCCCTGAAACCCATATCCTGTTATTATTTCTACATTTTTATTGCAGAGCAGATATTAATTTAATTTGATTTAATATGGTAAAGTAATCTGTTCCTGTTATCTGCTCCCATAAGGACCAGCTGCCATAATTCTGTCTTGCCGCTTCTGTACTTCATGACTCAAGATGGTGAAAATTTCTGCTTTGCTCTTGGGAACTCATATAGAAAATGCCACCCAGCTTTCTTTCCCTCACTTTTCTTACTGTTTGGCTTTACAGTGTCATTCACATTACTGCTGATCCTTGAAAAGAGCAGTAGAATTCTCACAGATCCATGCTTTAAGTCCCTAAGGGCACATAGTCAAGAGTTTAAATGTAATGGATTCAGAATTATAGCACAACCACAAAAATAACCAGAGAAATAAATGCGTAACTATATAAACCTGAAGACTTAGGCCATAGTGCCAGCACAGTGAACATCCATGGAGTCACTCTTCCTTTGGGCAATGAGGACTTTGGACTAGGAGAGGCTATAAGTAGGGAAAGCTAAGAAATTCAGAGTGAAGGAGATGGAACATAGTAATAAAGCCTCAACACAAGAACAGGAAGCTTCTCTGGCACCATCAGTGAGAGTGTTCCCTGGCACTGATTCCAGCCATATACCAGCTGAATGGGAAATTATTTTACTCTCAGTCTCAGGATTATTTAAATAATATAGCTTATATTTAATGCAGATTGCAGGTTGTTTGTTGTTTCTTTGCTTGCTTGTTTTTTTTAATTTCAGGTTTAATTAGACAACATGATAAGCTATCCCAACCTTTCTAGGAGTTAGACGTTCCTAAGGCTTGTCTACAGCTTTGGAACTTCATCAGTTCTCAGTACCTTTGGAACTTCACCACTAATAACCTCAAGCATAATAACCATGTTTGTTGACTCCCTTTTGTTTACAGGCCAAAGGAGAGGCCTTAGATTGCTTTCTCTGAGTCTCCAAGAAATGCTCTAAACACAACCTATTTTTCTCCCCATTCACATATAGGTCAAAGGGCAGGGGGGAAGCCCAGTTTGGCCACATGCAGTCTCATTTACTACCTCATGACTAAGTACCTTTTCTCTTTAGCCTTCTTTGAATCTAAAGCTAGTGTCATTCCTAAAATTTATGGTAATCTCTAAGTTTTCTTGTTACACATAAAATGTTGGCCCTTTACATCTTTTTATAAGGATTTTGGGATTAATAAAACTCCTGTGCTTTAATGATAACATTTTTCAAATGGCTTTAAACACGTTTTAAGTAGAAATATAAAGTTATTTTCCTGTAGCTTGTGATCTATTTTGGAATTAAAGTTTCTTGCATGGATTTTTTTAGGAAAAAATAATATTAGTTAAGTGAGCGTTTTTGCTGTCTAATTTTAAGTTTCCTGTTTTGTTGTTGTTGTTGTTGTTGTTCTCTTACTTCCAGCTTTCTAAGAAGTACGGAGTCCATGTTTGTGGAGAAGGTGGAGAGTATGAAACATTCACTTTGGATTGCCCTCTATTTAAGAAGAAAATAATTGTGTAAGATATCATTTCAGCATTTTCTTCCCTTTCCTTAAATTTAAGTGATGGAAACAACTTAACATTAAGCTTGAGGCAACTTTTGTTGGGAGAAATAGAACATGTCCTCTAAGTTCACAAACACTCAATTTGTTTAATACCAGTGAAGTCGTCTGAATACCTAAATCAATACCTGACAAGATGAGGCCTTCATAGAAGGCTATAAACTTTTTAGACATTGCACTTTCGTTTACTTGCTGATTATGCCCTGCAGTAAAACTGGTACCTACACACTGACACTTTTATCCTTTCATGAAGTGTGAATTGCCTGTATTATTTATTTTTCATTACAGCTACATTTGATAAACTGCCACATCAGTAGCCTGTGGGTTCCATTAACTCCATCCTCTTTTTCCTTTTTCTTGGCTTTTACAACTTGGAATAGTAATGCTAAACATTTCTCTTTTATTATTTGGGGTTATTTTTACATATAAACTTTGTTTTTGAGTGAATTCGGTTTATGGTAAGCACTGTGATTTCTTTGCCCTAGATTGTTAAAATTAGTGTAATGAAAAACAAGAACTTTCTTTTTTTTCAGTCTGTTAACATTGTTATCTGTACTCTAATTTGTGTTGCTCTTCTCCTATGCTAAGAGAGCACTTTATCTGCTTTTCCTAAGCTCTTATTGTTGGAAATGATTGGCAGAATTATGCTTGACTTCAGGAACCACATCTGATGAAAGATTGGCATCCTGTATCAAGTGGACAGCTTCAACATGTTCACCACTAAGGGGTGATTTCTTTCTACATCTTAATAAAGAGCAGAGGAGTGATCTAAGAAAGTTAAAACGGGATGCCTGGGTGGCTCAGTCAATTAAGTGTCTGCCTTCAGCTCAGGTCATGATCCCAGGATCCTGGGATTGATTCCCGCGTCGGATTCCTTGCTCGGCAAAGAGCCTGCTTCTCCCTCTGCCCTTCCCCTTGCTTGTGCTCTTTCGCTCTCTCGCTCTCTCTCTGACAAATAAATAAATAAAATCTTTTTTTAAATAAAAGAAAATTAAGACAACTCTAAGGTGAATTTTCTTTTTTTTTTTTTAATTTTTTTATTGTTATGTTAATCCCCATACATTACATCATTAGTTTTAGATATAGTGTTCCATGATTCATTGTTTGTGCATAACACCCAGTGCTCCATGCAGAACGTGCCCTCCTCAATACCCATCACCAGGCTAACCCATCCTCCCACCCCCCTCCCCTCTAGAACCCTCAGTTTGTTTTTCAGAGTCCATTGTCTCTCATGGTTCTTCTCCCCCTCCGATTTCCCCCCCTTCATTCTTCCCCTCCTGCTACATTCTTCTTCTTCTTTTTTTCTTTCTTAACATATATTGCATTATTTGTTTCAGAGGTACAGATCTGAGATTCAACAGTCTTGCACAATTCACAGCGCTTACCAGAACACATACCCTCCCCAGTGTCCATCACCCAGTCACCCCATCCCTCCCACCCCACCCCCCCACTCCAGCAACCCTCAGTTTGTTTCCTGAGATTAAGAATTCCTCATATCAGTGAGGTCATATGATACATGTCTTTCTCTGTTTGACTTATTTCGCTCAGCATAATATCCTCCAGTTCCATCCACGTCGTTGCAAATGGCAAGATCTCATTCCTTTTGATGGCTGCATAATATTCCATTGTATATATATACCACATCTTCTTTATCCATTCATCTGTTGATGGACATCTTGGCTCTTTCCACAGTTTGGCTATTGTGGACATTGCTGCTATAAACATCAGGGTGCACGTAGCCTTTCGGGTCCCTACTTTTGTATCTTTGGGGTAAATACCCAGGAGTGCAATTGCTGGATCATATGGTAGCTCTATTTTCAACTTTTTGAGGAGCCTCCATACTGTTTTCCAGAGTGGCTGCACCAGCTTGCATTCCCACCAACAGTGTAGGAGGGTTCCCCTTTCTCCGCATCCCCGCCAACATCTGTCATTTCCTGACTTGTTAATTTTAGCCATTCTGACTGGTGTGAGGTGGTATCTCATTGAGGTTTTGATTTGGATTTCCCTGATGCCGAGTGATATTGAACACTTTTTCATGTGTCTGTTGGCCGTTTGGATGTCTTCTTTGGAAAAATGTCTGTTCATGTCTTCTGCCCATTTCTTGATTGGATTCTTTGTTCTTTTGGTGTTGAGTTTGATGAGTTCTTTATAGATTTTGGCTACTAGCCCTTTATCTGATATGTCATTTGCAAATATCTTCTCCCATTCTGTCAGTTGTCTTTTGGTTTTGTTGACTGTTTCCTTTGCTTTGCAAAAGCTTTTTATCTTGATGAAGTCCCAATAGTTCATTTTTGCCCTTGCTTCCCTTGCCTTTGGCAATATTTCTAGGAAGAAGTTGCTGTGGCTGAGGTTGAAGAGGTTGCTGCCTGTGTTCTCCTTTAGGATTTTGATGGACTCCTGTCTCACATTGAGGTCTTTCAACCATTTGGAGTCTATTTTTGTGTGTGGTGTAAGGAAATGGTCCAGTTTCATTCTTCTGCATGTGGCTGTCCAATTTTCCCAGCACCATTTGTTGAAGAGACTGTCTTTTTTCCATTGGACATTCTTTCCTGCTTTGTCAAAGATTAGTTGACCATAGAGTTGAGGGTCCACTTCTGGGCTCTCTATTCTGTTCCATTGATCTATGTGTCTGTTTTTGTGCCAGTACCATACTGTCTTGATGATGACAGCTTTGTAGTAGAGCTGGAAGTCCGGAATTGCGATGCCGCCAGCTTTGCTTTTCTTTTTCAACATTCCTCTGGCTATGCGGGGTCTTTTCTGGTTCCATACAAATTTTAGGATTATTTGTTCCATTTCTTTGAAGAAAGTGGATGGTATTTTGATGGGGATTGCATTGAATGTGTAGATTGCTCTAGGTAGGATTGACATCTTCACAATATTTGTTCTTCCAATCCATGAGCATGGAACGTTTTTCCATCTCTTTGTGTCTTCCTCAATTTCTTTCATGAGTATTTTATAGTTTTCTGAGTACAGATCCTTTGCCTCTTTGGTTAGATTTATTCCTAGGTATCTTATGGTTTTGGGTGCAATAGTAAATGGGATCGACTCCTTAATTTCTCTTTCTTCTGACTTGTTGTTGGTGTATAGGAATGCCACTGACTTCTGTGCATTGATTTTATATCCTGCCACTTGACTGAATTCCTGTATGAGTTCTAGCAGTTTTGGGGTGGAGTCTTTGGGATTTTCCACATAAAGTATCATATCATCTGCAAAGAGTGAGAGTTTGACTTCTTCTTTGCCAATTTGGATGCCTTTGATTTCTTTTTGTTGTCTTATTGCTGTGGCTAGGACTTCCAATACTATGTTGAATAGCAGTGGTGATAGTGGACATCCCTGCCGCGTTCCTGACCTTAGGGGGAAAGCTCTCAGTTTTTCCCCATTGAGAATGATATTCGCTGTAGGTTTTTCATAGATGGCTTTTATGATATTGAGGTATGTACTCTCTATCCCTATACTCTGAAGAGTTTTGATCAAGAAAGGATGCTGTCCTTTGTCAAATGCTTTTTCTGCATCTATTGAGAGGATCATATGATTCTTGTTCTTTCTTTTGTTAATGTATTGTATCACGTTGATTGATTTGCAGATGTTGAACCAACCTTGCAGCCCAGGGATAAATCCCACTTGGTCGTGGTGAATAATCCTTTTAATGTACTGTTGGATCCTATTGGCTAGTATTTTGGTGAGAATTTTTGCATCCATGTTCATCAAGGATATTGGTCTGTAATTCTCCTTTTTGATGGGGTCTTTGTCTGGTTTTGGGATCAAGGTAATGCTGGCCTCATAAAATGAGTTTGGAAGTTTTCCTTCCATTTCTATTTTTTGGAACAGTTTCAGAAGGATAGGTATTAATTCTTCTTGAAATGTTTGGTAGAATTCTCCTGGGAAGCCATCTGGCCCTGGGCTTTTGTGTTTTGGGAGATTTTTGATGACTGCTTCTATTTCCTTAGTGGTTATAGGTCTGTTCAGGTTTTCTATTTCTTCCTGGTTCAGTTTTGGTAGTTGATACATCTCTAGGAATGCATCCATTACTTCCAGGTTATCTAATTTGCTGGCATAGAGTTGCTCATAATATGTTCTTATAATTGTTTGTATTTCTTTGGTGTTGGTTGTGATTTCTCCTCTTTCATTCATGATTTTGTTGATTTGGGTCATTTCTCTTTTCTTTTTGATAAGTCTGGCCAGGGGCTTATCAATCTTGTTAATTCTTTCAAAGAACCAGCTCCTAGTTTCGTTGATCTGTTCTACTGTTCTTTTGGTTTCTATTTCATTGATTTCTGCTCTGATCTTTATTATTTCTCTTCTCCTGCTGGGTTTAGGCTTTATTTGTAAGGTGAATTTTCTAAAAAATACATTTATCTAGTGAAACATAGCCAAGACATTTTTCATTATCATATATGTATATTCATCCACTCTTACTTCTTTCATGTTCTTCTAACTTCTTTTCCATTAATAATCATCGAAAGAATAATTTATTTGGCAAATATTTATCAAGTACCTATTATTGTCTAAAACATTCTACTGGGCACCATTGATGCTTTCAGAATTTGAGTGGAAGACACATCTGTGTACAGTTAAGATACAAGATGGTAAGGGATAAAAGTTATAAGTTCATATGTGGGAGATATTTCTTCTGGCTACTCTGATCACAAAATAATTCATGAGTGAAGTGTACATTAGGTCTTACTTCTATAAGAAAATACTGTTTTGTTATTTAAAAGGAGTATTTGCATGCGAGGGTGAAATTACAGTATAATGGGGAACTTACAGTATATTTACTTACTAATATGGGACTAACTAGTAAAAAAAAAAAAAAAACAGCACGATAAAAGAAAAATGCCGAAGAATACAACTTTTCCCATTTACTTAACAACTTGAGGTCCTAGAAGTCTTTATGAACAACCTAGAATTATAAAGATGTACTGCTTTATACTACATAACCAGAAGGTCTGTTTATTATAGTGCTTTAGACCTGAAAACTGAAACTTTTTTTTAAATTTTATTATGTTATGTTAGTCACCATATAGTACATCATTAGTTTTTGATGTGTGATCCACAATTCATTGTTTTCGTATAACACCCAGTGCGCCATGCAGTACATGCCCTCCTTAATACCCATCACTGGGCTAACCCATCCATCCCGCCACTCCCCTCCCCTCTAAAACCCTCAGTTTGTTTCTCAGAATCCATAGTCTCTCATGGTTCATCTCTCCCTCCAATTTCCCCCCCTTCAGTTTTCCCTTCCTTCTCCTAATGTCGTCCATTGCTATTCCTTATGTTCCACAAATAAGTGAAACCGTATGATAATTGACTTTCTCTGCTTGACTTATTTCACTTAGCATAATCTCCTCCAGTCCCATCCATGTTGATGTAAAAGTTGGGTATTCATCCTTTCTGATGGCTGAGTAATATTCCATTATATATATGGACCACTTCTTTATCCATTCATCTGTTGAAGGGCATCTGGGCTCATTCCACAGTTTGGCTGTTGCGGACATTGCTGCTATGAACGTTGGGGTGCATATGGCCCTTCTTTTCACTACATTGGTGTCTTTGGGGTAAATACCCAGAAGTGCAATTGCAGGGTCATAGGGTAGCTCTATTTTTAATTTTCTGAGGCACCTCCACACTGTTTTCCAAAGTGGCTATACCAAATTGCATTCCCACCAATGGTGTAAGAGGGGTCCCTTTTCTCCACAACCTCACCAACATTTGTTGTTTCTTGCCTTGTCAATATTTGCCATTCTAACTAGTGTAAGGTGGTGTCTCAGTGTGGTTTTGATTTGAATTTCCCTGATGGCTAATGATGATGAACATTTTCTCTAATGTCTGTTAGCCATTTGTATGTCTTCTTCGGAGAAGTGTCTGTTCACGTTTTCTGCCCATTTTTTGACTTGACTATTTGTTTTTTGGGTGTTGAGTTTGAGAAGTTCTTTATAGATCTTGGATACCAGCCCTTTATCTGTACTGTCATTTGCAAAGATCTTCTCCGATTCTGTGGGTTGCCTCTTTGTTTTGTTGACTATTTCCTTTGCTGTGCAGAAGCTTTTTATCTTGATGAAGTCCCAAAAGTTCATTCTTGCTTTTGTTTCACTAGCTTTTGGAGATGTATCTTGAAAGAAGCTGCTGTGGTCGATGTCAAAGAGGTTACTGCCTATGTTCAGGATTCCTGTCTCATATTGAGGTCTTTCATCCATTTTGAGTTTATCTTTGTGTATGGTGTTAGAGAATGGTCGAGTTTCATTCTTCTGCATGTGGTTGTCCAATTTTCCCAGCACCATTTATTGAAGAGACTGTCTTTTTTCCATTGCATATTTTTTCCTGCTTTGTCGAAGATTATTTGACCATAGAGTTGAGGGTCCGTATCTGGGCTCTCTGTTCTATTCCATTAGTCTATATGTCTCTTTTTGTGCCAGTACCATGCTGTCTTGGTGATCACTGCTTTGTAATATAGCTTGAAATCGGGCAGTGTGATGCCCCCAGCTTTGTTTTTCTTTTTCAACATTTCCTTGGCGATGGGGGGTCTTTTCTGATTCCATACAAATTTTAGGATTGTTTGTTCCAGCACTTTGAAAAATGTCATTGGAATTTTGATCGGGATGGCGTTGAAGGTATAGATTGCTCTGGGTAGCATAGACATTTTAACAATGTTCATTCTTCC
This sequence comes from Halichoerus grypus, assembly GCF_964656455.1. NCBI lineage: Eukaryota > Metazoa > Chordata > Mammalia > Carnivora > Phocidae > Halichoerus > Halichoerus grypus. The sequence continues at coordinate 75,659,681 of NC_135719.1, forward strand.
AATCCATGAGCATGGAATGTTTTTCCATCTTTTTATGTCTTCTTCAATTTCTTTCACGAGTGTTCCATAGTTCCTAGAGTATAGATCCTTTACCTCTTTGGTTAGGTTTATTCCAAGGTATCTTATGGTTTTTGGTGCTATTGTAAATGGAATCGTTTCTCTAATTTCTCTTTCTACAGTTGCATTGTTAGTGTATAAGAAAGCAACTGATTTCTGTGCATTGATTTTGTATCCTGCCACATTACTGAATTGCTGGATGAGTTCTAGTAATTTGGGGGTGGAGTCTTTTGGGTTTTCCACATAAAGTATCATGTCATCTGCAAAAAGAGAGAGTTTGACTTCTTCTTTGCCAATTTGAATACTTTGTATTTCTTTTTGTTGTCTGATTGCTCTTGCTAGGACTTCTAGTACTATGTTGAACAATAGTGGTGAGAGTGGACATCTTTGACATGTTCCTGATCTTAAGGGAAAGGCTCTCAGCTTTTCCCCATTGAGGATGATATTCGCTGTGGGTTTTTCATAGATGGATTTTATGAACTTGAGGAAGAGTTTCTATCTCTATACTCTGAAGAGTTTTAATAAGGAGAGGATGCTGTATTTTGTCAAATGCTTTTTCTGCATCAATTGAGAGGGCCATATGGATCTTCTCTCTCCTCTTATTAATGTGTTCTGTCACACTGACTGATTTGTGAATGTTGAACTACCCTTGCATCCCGGGGATAAATCCCACTCGGTCTTGGTGGATGATCCTTTTAATGTATTGTTGGATCCTATTAGCTAGGATTTTGTTGAGGATTTTGGAATCCATATTCATCAGGGATATTGGTCTGAAATTCTCCTTTTTGATGGGGTCTTTGCCTGGTTTTGGGATTAAGGTAATGCTGGCCTCATAGAATGAGTCTGGAAGCTTCTCTTCTGTTTCTGTTTTTTGAAACAGCTTCAGGAGAATAGGTATTATTTCTTCTTTGAATGTTTGGTAGAATTCCCCAGGGAATCCATCAGGCCCTGGACTCTTGTTTTTTGGGAGGTTTTTGATCACTGCTTTAATCTCGTTACTGGTTATTGGCCTATTCAGGTTGTCAGATTCCTCCTGTTTCAGTCTTGGGAGTTTATAGGTTTCCAGGAAGGCATCCATTTCATCCAGGTTGCTCAGCTTATTGGCATATGATTGTTGATAATAATTTCTAATAATTGTTTGCATTTCTTTGGTGTTAGTCATGATCTCTCCCCTTTCATTCAACATTTTATTAATTTGCGTCCTTTCTCTTTTCTTTTGGATATGTCTGGCCAGTGGTTTATCGATCTTATTAATTCTTTAAAAGAACCAGCTTCTAGTTTCATTGATCTGATCTACTGTGCTTCTGGTTTCTAATTCATTGATCTCTGCTCTAATCTTAATTATTTCTTTTCTAATGTGTGGCTTAGGCATCATTTGTTGCTTTTTCTCTAGTTCTTTAAGGTGTAGAATTAGTTGGTGAATTCAGGATTTTTCTATTTTTTTGAGTGAGGCTTGGATGGCTATGTATTTCCCCCTTAGGACCGCCTTTGCAGTATCCCATAGGTATTTTACCGATGTGCTTTCATTCTCATTGGTTTCCATGAATTGTTTAAGTTATTCTTTGATTTCCTGGTTGACCCAAACATTTTTGAGCAGAGTAGTCTTTAGCTTCCAAGTGTTTGAATTTCTTCCAAATTTTTTCTTGTGATTGAGTTCCATTTTTAAAGCGTTATGGTCTGAGAATATGCAGGGAATAATCTCAGTCTTTTGGTATCGGTTGAGACCTGATTTGTGACCCAGTATGTGGTCTATTCTGGAGAAAGTTCCACGTGTGCTCGAGAAGAATGAGTATTCTGTTGTTTTAGGGTAGAGTCTTCTGTATATATCTATGAGGTCCATGTGGTCCAGTGTGTCATTCAAAGCTCTTGTTTCTTTGTGGATTTTCTGCTTAAATGATCTGTCTGTTGGTGAGATTGGAGTATTGAGGTCTCCTACAATTAACGTATTGTTATCAATATGACTCTTTATTTTGGTTAACAGTTGGCTTATGTAGGTGGCTGCTCCCATGTTGGGGGCGTAGATATTTACAATTGTTAGATCTTCTTCTTGGATAGACCCTTTAAGAATGATGTAGTGTCCTTCTGTGTCTCTAACTACAGTCTTTAGTTTAAAATCCAATCTGTCTGATATAAGAATTGCTACCCCCAGCTTTCTTTTGAGGTCCGTTGGCATGGAAGATGGATCTCCATCCCTTCACTTTCAGTCTGGATGTATCTTTACATTCCAAATGAGTCTCTTATAGACAGCATATGGATGGGTCCTGTCTTTTTATCCAATCTGCAACCCTGTGCCGTTTTATGGGAGCATTTAGGCCATTCATGTTGAGAGTGATTATTGAAAGATACGAATTAATTGTCATCATGTTGCCTGTGAAGACCTTGTTTTTATAGATTGTCCCTGTAAATTTCTTTTCTATATCACTCGTGAGGTCTTTCTCCTTTTATAGAACCCCCCTTAATATTTCTTGCAGGGCCGGCTTAGTGGTCACATATTCTTTCAGTTTCTGCCGGTCTTGGAAGCTCTGCATTTCTCCATCCATTCTGAGTGACAGCCTTGCTGGATAAAGTATTCTCGATTGTGTGTTCTTCTCGTTTAGTACCCTGAATATGTCTTGCCAGGCCTTTCTGGCTTGCCGGATTGGTCTGACGTTATTCTGATATTCCTCCCTCTGTATGTAAGGAATCTTTTCCCCCTAACTGCCCTTAAGATGGTTTCCTTGGGGGGCGCCTGGGTGGCTCAGTCGGTTAAGCGACTGCCTTCGGCTCAGGTCATGATCTCAGGGTCCTGGGATCGAGCCCCACATCGGGCTCCCTGCTCGGCGGGAAGCCTGCTTCTCCCTTTCCCACTCCCCCTGCTTGTGTTCCCTCTCTCGCTTTCTCTCTCTCTGTCAAATAAATAAATAAAATCTTTAAAAAAAAAAAAAGATGGTTTCCTTGGTTCTAAGATTTGCAAGTTTTACTATTACATGCCAGGGTGTTGGCCTGTTTTCCTTGATCTTGGGAGGGGTCCTCTCTGCCTCTAGGACATGAATGTTTGTTTCATTCCCCAGATTAGAGACGTTCTCAGCTACGGTTTGCTCAAATATATCTTCTAGTCCTCTCTCTCTCTCCACCCCCTCAGGGATTCCAGTAATTCTGACATTGGAACATTTCACGGTGTCACTTATTTCTCTGATTCTGTTTTCGTGGATTCTGAGTTGTTTTTCCCTGGTCTCCTCTTTTCCCTTTTTATCTGTTTATTGGTCTTCTAGGTCACTAATTTGTTCTTCTGCCTCACTTACCCTAGCTGTTAGATTATCTAGATTAGATTAGATCTCATTGATAGCATTTTTAAGTTCTGCCAATTCAGCTTTCATTTCTGCCCTTAGAGACTCTATGTTGCCATTAATTGATTTCTCCATTCTAGCTATTGTCTTCACAATTGCTAGCCTGAATTCCATCTCCAACATCTTGGTTATATCTGAATCCATTTGTAAATCTGTGTCATAGTCATAACCTCTGAGTCTTTCCTATTTTGGGGGTTCCTCCTCCTAGTCATTCTATTAAGGGGTGGTTGAGGGAATGTATAGAGTCCAAATTATTGACCACAACCCAAGCAAGATGCACCTGTTTTCTAGGGACCTTAGGGTTGCTGGCCACTTGTTTTCCCAGCCTGTCTTCTGGGGGTGGGGCCTGCCGCACTGTTACTCAGGCAACCCTGTTTGGGCAGAGTTGCCCTGCCCCCTGTGGCAGGGGATGGGCTCAATGAAAACCGGTTTTGGGGGGCTTTTGTTCTCTGGCGGCTTTCCCTAGTGGCTTTCCGCATCTCTTCGGAGAGTCAGAGCAGAAGAGACCGTTTCCAACCCTCTGCCTCAGAGCGGAGAGATCGCAGTCTGTTCTTCAGTGAGCTCTCCAGGCCACACTACCTCCGTTTCTGTCTGTGCTGCTATAAACTGCAGTGTCCCCAGTCCTCACCTCCAGGTCGGGGAACGGGGGCACGTCTCTGCCCTTTGTGCTTCTCAAACCACCAGCCTCCCCCAGTTCACAAGCACATCCCCGTGGCTCCGGTTTCCTTCCAGGGGGCTGCCCTAAAGTCCTTTCCCCGCCGCTACCAGTCTGCGGGTCTGTGCCCGGTCACCAGCACAGGAGGCTATCACTCACCAGCGGTGTAGGATCCCCACGGCTCGGCTCCCTCCCCCTTCCGTTTATCCTCCAATATCTGCCTGCAGAATCACGGCTCCCCGCTTCCTACCTCAAAACCAACTGCCTGCAATATTCTGTTTGTGGAGATCCAGATCTATCTTCTTATATCTCAGGCTGATTTTGTGGGTGTTCAGAGTGGTCTGGTAGATATCCAGCTCAACTCCGGGGTCTGGTTGGAATAGGGTCCCCTATTCCTCCGCCATCTTTTCCTCCCAAAAAACTGAAATTTTTGTGGATATCATTTGTAGGCAAGGCAACCTGAGCCTGGCCGAGACAATGGCATGAGAGAATTTAGTCATGCTATTATAGAGAGGGATGTCGGGGGAGGTATGTTAGTGCTGAAATGAGCTGTTCGGTTCAATTGAATAGTCATTTATTGAGGTGAATTATGTGGGTGGAACTCTGCAAGCTACTATTCTGCTCTGTAGAAGTTGTTCCTGTAACAGGAGAGACAGGCAAATCAATTACATAAGTGCTAACATACAGGTGTGTATCTTGAGAACACAGTGGAAGCACTGTCTTTTCATTCCTACTCATTTATCAGTTCATCACTCATCTAATTCTGATGCTTAAGCATATTCTGTGCTTTTTTCTTCATAGGCTATGCCTCACCTTATCTTCATAACTTTCTTACTTGATGCCTTTTCTCTAGCTTGCCTTCCCATTTTTCTCCTTACTAAATCCTTCCTTTTTTTCCTTTTCTTTTTAATTGAAATATAGTTGACACACAGCGTTACATTACATTACTTTCAGCTATACAACATAGCAATTTGACAAGTCTGTAGGTTATGCTCTGCCCACAAGTGTGGCTACCATCTGTGACCATACAGCGCTACTACTATAGTTCCACTGGCTATATTTCCTATGCTATAAAAATCCTTCCATTTTTAAAGGCTTTTGCTGCCATCCCCTCTACTGCTTGTTCTCATTCTTGAACTCTTAAAACACATAGTTGTCACTAATAAGTGTTTGTTAAATATTGTTGAATTAATTTGTCATTTATTATTTACTTGTTTTTACTTATCCCATTGTCACTTACTTGTATGTGTTCCTTTTTAGGTTATAATTGGAGGTTATAGGTTGGGACATATCCTAGTTTAGTGGAAAAAGCATGTCACCTATTATATATAAAATCTTAACTCCTCTTTAAAATAGAAAATGTTCATATCATACCTACCTAATAAGCACTAAATGTGATACTGTGAGTGAATGTACATTGCACATTCAGTTAAAAGGTAAGTTTAGTTCTTGTAACTATTTATTAACAATTGACCATTAATAATACTGGATCTTATAACTTTGAATTCATTCTTCGGACAAATTAAAATTTCTCCTGCTCTATGGTCTGCCACAATTGGCATAAAACTAATTGATGATTAGGAATCCCGTTTCACATGTCTGATTCAATTTTTTTTTGATGAAAAAGAGAAGATCACCTCTAAGGGGAGAAAAAATAAATGTTTACTTGCAAAATGACTTGATTATCATTAGGGCTTTTTTTTTTTTCAAAAACACAGGTTGAATCCTTTTTGTATAATGAAGTAATTTAGAGAAATTGGGGTGGTTCTGGAAGCTTATTGTAAGATACATTTTGCCCCAATTAACATTTTTAAAATCTTGTAGGAAAGACTGATGTAGCAGTCTTTGTCTGGAAGTAATTTAAAAATTTTCTAACTAGAGCATTTTACAATTCACTTTTCATGTCAATTAGTATGTGATTACTCACTTCTGGATAGAGTTTTTAGATCAGGAAGTGAAGGGTTTTTTTCTGAAAGGCCTTGAGGAAAAGAATTACAGTTTAGCCTTTATGAAAGGAGAATAATTGTGGGACAATTGTAGGTCTTCAAAGAGCCTACTTTCTTACTACTTCTTACTTTAAAATACATATGTATGTTTTTCAGACATAAGAACTGAACTCTTAATGTTGTATTAATGAAAGTGATTTTCTTCTATTAATGAACATATTTTCAAAATGTCAGTATTTGATACATCCCCATCTTTCCATTTGAGTTATTAATATTGCTATATTACTAAGGTAAAGTTGCTACACATGGGATGGATGGATGGAAGGAAGGAAGGAAGGAAAGAAGGACTAAATTCTATGGTTATAACACTTTGTACTCATTTTTCCCACCTACTCCTGTTTTCTACCCATTCAAGGAATAATTCAGCACAGGGCATCACAATGTGGTATTTAGCAGTGGGGATGAATCAAGTACTTATCTACCTTCTGACATCTATCCTGTATCACCTGGGATTTATTTAAATTTATGAACTATTTTCCTTATATTTAAATTTTTAGACCTATTAAATGTTACCTTTATTATGCTAGAGATGGCATATGGTACATTGGTGTGTGTGCATGTATATATGTACGTATATACATGCAGTGTACACATATGGGAAAGTATGTATTCATGAGAAGATAGGTAATTAAAAAATCAGTGTGGGTTTATGAGAGTTCAACAGTTAAGTGTGTAATGTGAAAATACTTAACAAAATTTCAGCTACAGTCATTTATTCAACAAATGTTTGATGAGTACCAGATAATGTTCTCTGTACTGAGCCAGGAGGGGTGGGGTAGGGCAGTCAGACAAAGGTGATCAAAACTTGGTCCCTCTCTAAGAAGAAAGACGAGCATACAAACACCTAATTATAATGTAATGGATGTGCAATGAAAAGGCTGTGAACACATTATGAAAGCACAGAAATGTCAATGTCTGTGACAATGTCAAGGAAGGCTTCACAGAAATGATACTGGAGATGTCTGTGAGGATAAGTGTGAGTCCACAGGGAATATCTGTATACAGTTGTCTTCTTAGAGGAGAGGTAGGAACAAAGACCATGGCTGTCTTAAGAGATAATATCAGGATTTTTGTTTTGAAGTGAGGGGATAGGGCCTGACCTCACACCTTGGGAGCCTGGCCTGACTTAGCTGTCCTTTTGAAATTGTGTCTAAGGCTAAGCCTAATGCAGCAGTGAAAGGGAACATGGGCTAACCGCCTTGGCTACAGAAAAGCCTTGGTTGAATAAGAGGTAGTGCCCAGACTACTTGCATTAACAGGGAGAGGGGAGGAGAGTAGCCAACTGGAAAGCATTTTTGCTGTGGCACAATTGGTCTTAATTTTCTGGGTCACTCTGAGGATTTCCAACAGATCCTACTCTAGGTTTCAGAGAAATCCATGAAGCAGACAGAAACCAAAAATCCTTGAAAGTTGAGTTTCATTTGAGTTTCTGAAAGGGAAAAGAAAAGCAATAGGGCATTATTCTGTTTGAAACTAAAAACTGTTCATTTGAGATCTGGTCTCTTCCAGTTGTCTGGCTTTGTATAAGTGAATGAAATGATGTTAGTTAATTAGAGATTATGGGTTTAATAGAATCCATAAAAATCATATTCTTCTTTATTTAGTGCTTAGAATATTCTATATTTTTTTTCTGGATAACCATCTTTATTCTGAATGTAGTAATTACATTAGTTAAATGAGCTATTTGCTGTCAACCTTCTGTTTCTAATGCAGATAACTGGCATGAGAAGGGAGGGCCCGAAACCCTTTCTACTGACATAGCATTGGTTCCATGTTAATAATAGTTTTGGTGCACTCCATTGTCAAGGATATCAAAACCAAGATGCCTAGATTAGGCATAATTAAGACTCAGGGTCAGTTTCTAAGGCTGAGATCAGGAGCAGGGAGATGGAAATTTAATGTAAGAGTTAGGTTGTACATAGGAATTGGAATTGGAATCTGATCGATGAGCCAAGATACAACCAGAGCAAGCAATTTTGGAGTAAGTAGAAAAAACAAGACTAGGGCTAACAAGCCAGAGGGGCAGATGGGAGAAAGCAAGCCGGCCTCTTTACTTTCTCTTTCTCTTCCTCCTCGTTATAGCAGAGACATCTTTTGGTTGATGTAGCCTGTGAAGGCAAGTTATATCTTTCTGTCAGGATCCTGACTCTTTAATAATTCTGTTTCTTTTATAACATAAGTTGCTTTCCTTGTAATGTCACAGGAGCCCTTTTTAATGTTATTTTTTCCTAAGCATTAACAAGAGGCATATTTGATATTAAAGGTTCATGAATGGTAGTTGACTTTTTTAATCATCAAACATTTTTTTCTCTATCCCTGATCTTTCAAAAGGAAAAGTAAACAGATTTTGCCCATGAAAATTTAATATTTTGGAGCCAAGTATTTTGAGGTTCCTTTTATTGCCACTAAATAACTTTACATTACAAAAGTTGACTCAAAAATATCTTACATTAGTGGCAAAGTCAAATAAAGTAACAATTTGTTTTGCTATCCTACAAAGGTTGAAATGCTAGCAATGTATTAATATAAACAATGGAACTAGTTCCCAAGGCATTAAAGAGACATAGGGAAATTCTATTTTTAAAATTTCAGTTGAAATGCAAAACGCTATTGCTTTCTTAATAAACAACAATAAAAAATAATTAGTTATTAGAACTTCACACATAATCTTAGTTATTCATATGTGCTTTACAGGGTATCTTTGATAAAAGTTGAGTTAATTTACATGTATCCATATGGTGCCAGCAAGCAGTTCATACCATTTCACCTGAATGTGGTAATTACTATGTCAGACAATCAATTTTAATAGCAATGATATTGCAGTGTGAAGAGTTCACCTAGAGCTTAAAACCGTCACCAGTACTGCTTTTGTGAAGGATAATTGAGATTTTGTGTGAAACACTGAATGAATTACCTCTTGAAAATGGAAGGAATAATAAAGATAAAGCGCTATTGTTTAATGGTTAGCCCCTACCAAGCAAATTTGTGAAAATGAAATTGAATAGGAATTTTAAGTCTCAAAACTGTTCAGAGAGCTTTGAGTGAACCTGAAAGTTGAACTGTATCGTTACAAAGACAAAAACTTCTTTACTTTTTCTTGTAAATTTAGCATCCTTGATCCATTTCCCAATTAAATATTAGATTATTAAAAATAGGTGTTAATCACTACATACTGTTTACCAGTGGAAATAAATACAAAAGGAGGATTTTTGGTTTCTTCTAGTCATGGGCAGAGAACAATTTGCCACAATTTATGTAGTAAATAAATGCATTATAAAATTTTTGTGTTTTAGGGATTCATCAGAAGTGGTCACACATTCAGCTGATGCATTTGCACCTGTTGCTTATCTACGCTTTTTGGAATTGCACTTGGAGGACAAGGCAAGTAAACCTAAGATTCACTTTCACAGTGATTTCAAGAGAAAATTGGGATGTATGCATTGGCTCTGTATCTTTAATTCTGTAACAACAGATAAAAGGGTAAAAAAAAAAAAAAAAAAAGGTCATTTTATCATTAAAGATTTTCTTCCCAGATCCTCAGTCAGTAACTAAGAATTTTGCAGATATTTATGGTTTTGAGAACTCTATATGATGCCTACGAAATTACGTTTCTGAGGAGTTTGCAATTCAGTTAAAAAGGGAATCATATATACATTAAGCAATGAGAAGACAGGACAGTATATAACCAAATATTAAATCACCGAGTAGAAAAAGAATTAGTTTATTGTACATAAGCATGAGGGGAAAGGTTTAGGAATGAATTGGAGCTTCATTATACAAAGTTTAAGAGTGGAGGAAAAGAAGAAATAAGAGCTTTTCCAAAAATATGAAAGAGAACAGGAGTACAAGTGAAAGATGAAAAGTGAAACAAAAGTGTGATAAAGAGTTTTATTTTAAAATACATTGATTGTCAAGATACAGCAGAATGTCAATTTAAGGATGTCTTGTGGAATAGGTAAAGATCTGGATTAGACCCTTTGATTAAAGGGTCTGCTCCTTACTGGGTGTTGTATGTAAGTGATGAATCACTGAATTCTACTCCTGAAACGAATATTGCACTGTATGTTAACTAACTAGAATTAAATAAAATTTTTTTAAAAGTCTGCTACTTTAAATATAAAGGATTAGAAGAAGTTTTCTGCATCTTTAGTGTTCTATCACCAAGTCTTGAGGCACACCCAAGTTTTATATATATATATATGAATGATAGGGAATCTGAAGAATCAAGAGGTTTAATGAAGATTGGCAAAGGAAGGAAAAGAATGGTAACTCCAGAAATCAGGACAAAAGAGTTTCCAATCTAGAAAAATTAGAATGGACAGGATTGAAAGTAGATCACTGAATTAAGCTAGAAGATGATTATTGGTGACCTTTTCCCAAAAAGCTGGTAATCCTCAAGAAAATAAAGCTGTACTATTCAAACATCCTTCATATCCAGTGAAAGGAACCTCTTACTTTCTAGGTCTCTGCTACTATTGCTGCCATGTGCACACACACAAAGTAAAAACCACTGGATTTTTGTTTAGACATATCAGCCATTGTATGTTCAGCTTTACCTAAATAGCTCATTGTTCACCTTGTTGTTTTAGTATTTCATTTGTTTTCACAGGCCATTTTGCCCTCTTAAAGAAAAGAATGTTATTTCTTTAAGGTGGAATATTCACTGACACTGAATAAATATGGTGCATTTTCCTTCTTCTTCTACTTCTTCTTTTTTTTTTTTTTAGGTGTCCCCAGTGCCTGACAACTACAGAACATCTAATTATATACATAATTCTTGAAGAACATTTTTGGACATTGTTTACTAAGCTACCATTTCTATATGAAAAAAACTACATAGCATTTTCTCAGCTATTATATCCAGCTCTTTCTCTGCATTTTTTTTGTTCTATAAAGAAATTTTTTTTGTTATATAAAGAAATATATATCTTCATCAGAAGAAGTTAATAGAAACATTGATTAATTGGGGAAATGTGAAAGCCTCATTCGTTATTATTGGTGACTTCCTCAGGGTTCACTTTCTCTGACTTTAGTTACCATGTCCTATCCATGACTGTACATGGTAAGTGCCCTTTTTTCCCCTTTTACTTCCTCTCCAACTGTCATTTCTGTAACATTTATTTGCTTTCATCCCATTGTTTTATTTTACTCCTTCTCTCTTTCCTGCTCTCCTGTCTGCCAATTATATAATGATGCAGAGCATTTGAAAATGAGAATGAAAAGGCAGTCACTTTACTTAGCCAATCAAGTTTATTCTATTGGATGTTACTGACATGACTTGTGATTTTTGTTTCGATATAGTATTCATTTTATCAACAGTATTTGGCAATCAGGAAGAATATCATTAAATCTTACTGATTATTTTATAACAATGAAAAATACAATTTTTATATCCAGTGGAAAAAGGTCTTTTCAACAAATAGTATTAGACAGCAACATGCAAACGAATGAAACTGGACCACTTTTTTACACCATACACAAAAATAAATTCAAAATAGACTAAAGACCTAAATGTGGGACCTGAAACCACAGAAATCCTAGATGAGAACATAGGCAGTAACCTCTTTGACATCGGCCATAGCAGCTTCTTTCTAGATAAAAGCTCCTAAGGCAAGGGAAACAAGAGCAAAAATAAACTACTGGGACTTCATCAAAATAAAAAGCTTCTACACAGCAAAAGGAGCAATCAACAAAACTAAAAGGCAACCTAAGGAATGGGAGAAGATATTTGCAAATGACATACCTGATAAAGGGTTAGTATCTGAAATATATAAAGAACTTATAAAATTCAACACCCAAAAAACAGTCCAGTTAAAAAATGGGCAGAAGACATGGACAGACGTTTCTCCAAAGAAGACATACAGATGGCCAACAGACACATGAATAAATGCTCAACATCACTCATCATCAGGGAAATGCAAATCAAAACTACAATGAGATATCACCTCATACCTGTCAGAATGACTCAAATCACACAAGAAGCAGCAGATATTGGCAAGGATGTGGAGAAAGGGGAACTGTCTTGCAATGTTGGTGGGAATGCAAACTGGTGCAGCCACTCTAGAAAACAGGTGAAGCTTCCCCAGAAAGTTAAAAATAGAACTACCCTACAATCCAGCAATCTCACTACTGGGTATTTACCCAAAGAATACAGAAATACTAATTCAATGGGATACATGCACCTCCATGTTTATAGCAGCATTATCTACAATAGCCAACTTATAAAAAAATTTTTTGGTATTATCTGTGCTGACCTTAGACAACTTTATTTTGAATAGACTTAATTTTTTACAGCAATTTTGGATTCACAGAAAAACTGAGCAGAAGGAATAGAGAGTTCCCATATGCCCCCAGCCCTCACACATGCACAGCCTTCCCCACTGTCAACATCTGGCGCCAGAGTGGTACATTTATTACAGTCAATGAACCCACATTGACACATCTTTATCACTCAAAGTACATAGTTTACATTATGGCTTACTCTTAATATTGCACATTCTGTGGGTTTGAGCAAATGTATAGTGACATATATCCACCATTATGGCATCATAGAAAATAGTTTCACTGCCCTAGAAGTCCTCAGTGCTCTGCCTATTCATCCTTTCTTTCCCTCTTACCCCTGGTAACCACTGATCTTGTTACAGTCTCTATAGTTTTACCTTTTCCAGAATGTCATATAATTGCAGTCATACAATGTGTAGCCTTTTCACACTGGCTTTTTTCACCTAGAAATATGCATTTAACTTCTTCCATGTCTTTTCATGAGTTTTAAGTGTTGAGTAATATTCCATTGTCTGGAAGTACCACAGTTTATTTCTCATTCACCTACCAAAGAACATCTTGGTTGCTTCTAAGTTTTGGCAATTATAAGTAAAGCTGCTATAAATATCCATGTGCAGGATTTGTCCTCAACTCCCTTGGGTAAATACCAAGGAGTGTGATTGCCAGATCATATGGTTAAGACTATGTTTAGTTTTGTAAGAAACCACCAAACTGTCCTCCAGTGTGGCTGTCCAATTTTATATTCCCACCAGCAATGAATGAGAATTCCTGTTGCTCTACATTTTCATCAGCATTCAGTATTGTCAATACTTTGGACTTGTGCCATTCTAATAGGTGTGCAGTGTTATCTTGTTTTAAATTTGAATTTTCCTGAATGCATTTGATGTGGAACATCTTTTCATATGCTTATTTGCCCATTCCTATATCTTCTTTTGTGAAGTGTCTGTTCAGGTCTTTGCTCATTTTTTAATTGAGTTGTTTGTTTTCTTATTATTGAGTTTTAAGAGCTTGTTGTATATTTTGGATAGTTCTTTATCAGCTATGTCTTTTGCAAATATTTTCTACCAGTCTGTGGCTGTCTTCTCATTCTCTTGGCACTGTCTTTTATAGAGCAGAAGTTTTAATTTTAATGAATTATTATTTCTTTCATGTATCATGCCCTTGATATTGTATCTAAAAAGTCATCATCAAACCAAAGGTCATCTAGATTTTCTTTTATGTTATCTTCTAGGAGTTTTATAGTTTTAAACATTTTACATTTGGGTCTGTGTTCCATTTTGAGTTAATTTTTATAAAGAAGTATAAGGACTGTGTCTGGATTCATTTTTTTGTATGTGGAAGTATAGCTGTTCTGGCACCATTTGTTGAAAAGACTATCTTTTCCCCGTTATTTGCATTGTTCCTTTGCCAAAGATCAGCTAACTATATTTGTGTGGATCTGTTTCTGGACTCTCTATTCTGTTCTATTGCTCTATTTGTCTATTCTTTTATCAATACCACAATGTCTTAATTACTATAGCGTTATAGTTTGTCTTGAAGTCAGTAATGTCAGCCTTCTGACTGTTCTTTTCCTTCAATATTTTGTTGACTGTTCTGTCTTCAGACTGTTCTAAATCTTTCCATATAAATATTAGAATCAGTTTGTAACTTGCTGACATTTTGATTGGGATTGCATTGAAGCTGTAGACCAAATTAGAAAAAACAGACATCTTGACAATATTGTCTTTCTACCCATGATCATGGAATATCTCTCAATTTATTTATTTAGTTCTGTGATTTCTTTCGTTAGTTTTGCTGAGACATTTTACTTGTTTTCATTATTATAACTTATGTTAAATGTTGCCTCCTTTAGGCCTTTTTTGTTTTTTGCAAATGACAAGCTTTGATATGACATTCTTAGTGTGGAACCAGAGGGAAACAGAGTTTCTTTCCCAGAAATCCCATTGCATCTCAATGGCTTGGGCAAAGGTTGGGCTAAGTCACCATCTTTACTCCAGACCTCACTCAGGTAATAGAGAAGGGTATGCTCTAGAGGGAGAACAAAGTACGGTTTCCAAAAGAAAGATAAATAAATGCTAGAGGACAAAAATACAGATCCTTTTCACATGTTTTATCAAAATCACATTGCTATTTCAAATTCATAGTAAATTAATTAATGTTCCACCCCAAATAATAGTGAGATGTAGAATGTAGTACTGTGAATATCACTCTGAAAATCTGTATCTGTTCCCTAAATTCCTTTAATTTCAATTCATTCTATAACACATTTGCAATCTAGCCTGACTTCAGTTACTTTGATGAACTGCTGTTGGTCTTTTCTCAATCTTCATAATCTTTAATTAATCCTTTTCCTTGATAATATTGGTCACCATCTCCTTGAAAAATTCCCCTGTAATGGTTATATGTCTCTGTACCATTCTGACTTCAACTCGCTCAAGATTTCTTCTATGTCCTTCAGTAGTTTCTCTGCTTCTTACCTTCAACAAATGTATATAACCCCAAGTTCTTTTTAAGGTTCCATTTTTTTCATTTTCCACATTTCTGTCTCTGGGATTTTGTCTTCTCCCACAATCTACACTTCAGCTCTATGCAGATGATTCTAAAGTCACTCTCTTTCTGGTTTTTCTGCTGATATCTACGCTTTCTCCTTATCTCTAGATCCTTATTTCTGACTGGCTGCGGGGCATCACTGCCAATATGTATCAAGTTCATTGTGTACAAGCCTTGAACTCATTTTCCCCTCCAAGTTTACTTTCTGCCTGTTTTTGTTCTTTAACACAACTGTTTTCCCCCTAGTAACTCAGGAAGAGAATATTGGCATCATCTATTACAGCTGTCTCTCCTTTACCATGACAGTCAGTTGGTTATCTAATTCTTTACATGTTAATTCTCTAATATATGTTTTACACCATTCCATCTCCATGCCCATCTCTCTAGTTAAAGTCATATCTTGCCCAAACTCTTGGACAACATACAGCCTCTTTAAGTGAACTCCTGCTTTCATTATCCCCATATTCTGTTCCACTGCCATATTGATTTTTGTGTCTCTGCACAAAAATCCATAATATAGCTACATTGTTTTCTAAATAAACAAGATGTTTAGCCATTAATTGAAGATTGTATAACATGGTACCATAACATCCTTTCTCAGACTTGCTCTCAGGAACCCCCTACATGTATCCTTTGCTCCAGTAGTACAGAACCATTGGATAGATACTCCCTTACTGTGCCTTCTTCTTCTCTCCTCACTTGCCTTTGTTTATTCTATCTTATCTGTCTTCCTTTCTTCATTTCCTTTAACTGTTTACAACCTGCCCATGATGCAAGCTTGAACTCAAATACTCATACATTTAGCCACATCAGATGAACTGTCCTAACACTTTGTTTATTCCTTTCTTGTGACAAATAATCAGCTTTATAATGTTTAAGGACTTATTTCCAGTAGGTTGTAAATTTCTTGAAGACTGTTCCTTTTTTCATTTTTGTACTCTCTGTAACAGCTCTTAGTTCTGGAATAAGATTTTTGAATTTATAATTGATTGTTATTTTCTTACTTCATTTTTTCTTCTTACAGAATTTTATAGACATATCCTTCCTTTTCATGTTGCATATCATTTAACGAAAGTCACTTTCTTGTTCATTTTTCTTTCATCTTGGTGTTAGAGAAAAATACTCTTAAAGCAAACTAGAATGTAAAATACAACCTTTAGACAGGTTGTTAGTGTAAAATTTAAGTTATCACTAAGATTTTCACTTTACATATGATGACCCATAAACTTACTTATCTAATAATTAATATTTAAATTTTATCTTTAAATCAAAATTGTAAAGTAATTTATGTGAGTATAAAACTTATGTCAACTAAACAGAGGATTCCAAACAAAATAACTGAATAATGGAAAGCTCCAGGTTAAAAATGGGGAAATATATTAAAATTTCTTTGGGGCCTTGACTTTATTGCTTATGGCAAACTTGATGCTAAAATGTACCATACATCACTGCAGTGACAGGCTTGAGAAAATGAAAAATACAAAGCTTTACATAAATCAGCCAAAAGATCATATTAAAATGCATAACCTTTAACAGAAGAATCAAGACTTTTACTTTTCACAATTCACAAGCCTTTTCTTTCTTATATAGTTGTTTTAGATTTTCCAAACAGCTTTATGGGAAATAGTATTTCAAATTAATTGTTGACAAAGCCACTGCATTTTTAAAGAAACAGATTCACAGAAATTTAGCCCCAATTTTATTAATGGCCTACTATTGCTTAGTACTTAATTTTGATTTTTGTTGAAATAATCTCATGAGACAATTATATATTTTACATGATTGTAAAAGCCCCCATTTCTAGAAGTTGTAGCTTTTAAAGATATCATAGTCTCACAGCCCATTCTTGGCTCTTTTCATTTTATTTTGCTTTATTTCAGAAATACCATCAAATATCTTGAAAAACTTTATAGCGTTAAACTATCTCTGTGCTTTTATTTTTTGCTTCAATCTAACAAATATCTATGAGCACTTACGCTGTTTAAAAAACTGTTAGCCCCCCATGGAATTCACTATAAATGACAACAAACTACAGAGTAATTTTATTTCTAAGTTCAAATCAAAGTTATTACAGGTAGTCATTATTCCCAGCATCATGATTACAGTGACAGATACCTAGTCTGTCTAGAGTGAGGTGTAGGATATGATCCTATTTTTCTGAAAAATATTGATGGAGTCAAGGAGCTTATATATTCATTTATATTTGAATGAGGATGGTAAGGGTGGGCACATAATAACCAGAGTGATAATATTGGCTATCTTGGGGGCAAGGGGCCTGAAGAAGAAAAACAGAAAAGCTTAATACTTACATATCTGTAATTTGTGACTTCTTATACTGAGCGTATACATGTAAATTTAAAAATATTTGATTAAGAAAATTAACTACAGGAGGTGGAGATGGTGTAGTGAGTTCCAGTGCTAAACAAATGTTTAAACGTTATTCTACAACACTTTTGTAGTCTACGTAGAAAGATATATACTAGGGCCCTTTAAAACTTTCCATAGATTTATATATATATATATATATTTATATTTATATTTATATTTATATATAAATATATAAATATGTATATATATAAAAAAGATCCAGAAGCATTCAGATGGCAGACCTCTTGAGTTTGTTATGCATGGGAATTTGCTCTCACCACTCATAGCAACATGTATAAACTCAAAGATCCTGTGCAGAGAGATACACTGCCATTGTCTTTATGCCACTTCAAAAATATTTCCTTACAGAAGGGACAAAGGAAGAAGGAAGATGAATGATGACTTTTACTCACCAACATTCACGTTCAGTACAGCTTTTCTACCCCACCCTCTCCCCCACCTTTGTCTTCAAGCTAAAGAGCAGAAAAATGATTTGGTAAGAGGGAGCAAAGCATTTCACAAGCTTTAAATCCTAATTCTACAAACCTCAATGATATAACTTGAGATTCAGAGAGATTTTGGCCTTGGGTACTAAGTCACTGCTGCTGCAAATGGTCATTGGAGCAGAGTAATAAATCAAGCATCCGATTCACTCAAATTTAGAGAGCTACTTGACTCATTTCTGTCCCTAATATATGGATTTCAGTAGTAGTAACAAAATACCACTGTGTCGAGAGGATCAAACTGGACAGTGGAAAAGTGTTTTTTAATCCAAAATCTGTGGTGGACCTATCAGTTTAGAGGAGGATAATAAAAATAACCAATCAATTGATTTTCTTCTCTGCTTTCAAATTGTTGTTGACTATATATTTTGTCCTACTATTTATTTAGCTGTTAAGCACTTGTATGCAGCTTGTTATTGTTATTATCATTGTTGTTTTAAAAATAAAGTTTCTGATGTTTTTATAAAGTTTCACTTTGGTGATTTCTTATAAAAGAAAAGTGGAATGCTGCTCATTTATTTAACACATATTTATTGCGTGCTTACATCTATATGCCTAGCACTAGGGATGCAGTAGTGAACTAAACATCCAAAAATCATTTCCTTCATGAAGCTTTTATCTTATGGAATGAGACAAATTAATGTATAAAATAAAGGGGACAGTGAGAAAGTTGCCTCACTGTCCATAGAAATGGGGATTTGATTTTATGGAATAAGCATAGTATGAGAATCCTGGGTTTCCATGGTAACAGATTTAAACCCAGATTGAGAGTAATAAGACCAGACTTTTTGGTCATATAGGAGATAGTGGTAGTGAGCTTGTGAGAAGCCTATAGATACAGCCAAAGAGTGATTCAGTAAATTGGAAAAAAAGTTCAAGAGAAAATACTAGAATGAAACATGGAGAGAAAGATAGAAAGTATACATTAGAGATTAAGAGAAGTAGAAATAATGAAGTGGTCTAGAATACATGTAATTAGTGTCAGAAAGAAAGGAGAGGGATAATGGGAAAGGTGCAATATTTCAAAAGATAATGGCTGAGAACTTTCCAAAGTTGATGAAACATACCAAGGTACAGATTCAAGAGGTTTTATGAACCCTAAGCTAAATAAAAAATCCATATTTAGGCATATGATGATGAAACTGCTAGAAACAAAAGGCAAAGTAAAGAAACTGAAAACAGTTAAAATGTGTTAAAAACAGGCTACTTTCAAAGAAGCAACTATTAGAATAAAACCTAACTTTTAAACAGGAAAAAAAAAGGAAACCCAAACAATGGAATCATATATTTGGTAATAAAAATGAAAATAACTGTCATCCTAGAATTCTGTGCCCAGCAAAAATATCCCTCAGACATAAAAGTGAGGATACTTTTAGGATGACAATAATTCATTCATCAAAAGTCATTGATGGTATGTTTATGGTTTGTCCATTTCACTATAATTTGTTTCCTCAAGAAATAAGCAAATTTGGAAAACAGTGTGGAGGTGCCTCAGAAAAAATAGAGCTACCCTATGGCCCAGCAATTTCACTTCTGGGTATTTACCCCAAAGACACAGATGTAATGAAAAAAAGGGCCATATACACCCCAATGTTCATAGCAGCAATGTCCGCAACAGCCAAACTGTGGAAAGAGCTAAGCTGCCCTTCAACAGATGAATGGATAAAGAAGATGTGGTCCATATATATAATGGAATATTACTCAGCCATCAGAAAGGATGAATACCCAACTTTTACATCAACATGGATGGGACTGGAGGAGATTATGCTAAGTGAAATAATCAAGCAGAGAAAGTCAATTATCATATGGTTTCACTTATTTGTGGAACATAAGGAATAGCATAGAGGACATTAGGAGAAGGAAGGGAAAACTGAAGGGGGGGAAATCAGAGGGAGAGATGAACCATGAGAGACTATGGATTCTGAGAAACAAACTGAGGGTTTTAGAGGGGAGGGGAGTGGCGGGATGGATGGGTTAGCCCAGTGATGGGTATTAAGGAGGGCATGTACTGCATGGCGCACTGGGTGTTATATGAAAACAATGAATTGTGGATCACTACATCAAAAACTAATGATGTACTGTATGGTGACTAACATAACATAATAAAATAAAATTTAAAAAAAACCTTAAATTTAAAAAATTAAAAAAAGAAATAAGCAAATATTTAATTCTAGCTAATAACATTCATGTTAAAGTCTTGAATTTTTTTTTTTTGTGGGTCTGCTAGTAATAATTTTCTTAGTTTTTATTTGAAACTTTCTTAATTTCATATTTGCTTTATCCCAACATTTTATTAAGGAAAATTTTAAACATACAGAAAAGTTGAAAGGAGGGAGAAATAAAGATCTTCCCAGGCAGGCAAAAGCTGAGGGAGTCCATTACCAATAGACATGCCTTCCTTAAAAGTATTGCTAAAGGGAGTTCTTTAAGTTGAAAAGAGAAAAAAGAAGAAAAAAAGGACACTAGACAGCAACACTAAAGCATATGAAAATGTAGAGCTTTCTGATAAATGTAAATATATAGACATACAGAATCCTATAATAACTGTAATGGTGGTGTATAAACTACTTTTAATTCTGGTGTGGAATTTTACAAATAAAAAATAACCATAACTATAAAACTATGTTAAAGAACACAAAATATACAAAGATGTAATTTGTGACATTGGTAATATAAAATGGAAGGGGAAAAATGTAAAGGAGTAGAGTTTTATATGTGACTGATGTTGTTACCAGTTTAAATAGATTATAATAACTATAAGGTGTTTCATGTAATTTCCATAGTAACCACAAAGAAAATACCTATAGAAGCATAAAAGTAAGAAAGCAATCAAAGCATGCCCACACCCCCCAAAACTTAATAAAACACACCAAGGACAGCTGCAAGACAGGAATGACAAAATAACTACAGGACATAACAAAATGACAGCAAATCTGCTTTATCAGTAATTACTTCAAATGTAAATAGATTAAACTCTTCAATCAAAGACATAGAGTGACTAAATGGATAAGAAAAATAAAATACAACTATATGCTGTCTACAAGAGATACACTTTAGATGTAAGGACATACATAAACTGGGTGTGAAAGGATGGAAAAAGGTATTCCATGAAAATGATAACCAGAAGAGATCAGGAGTTGCCATACATATATCAGATAAATAGACTTTAATGTAAAAATTGTCACAAGAGACAAAGAACATTATGATTAAAAACAATGAATCATGGGGCGCCTGGGTGGCTCAGTTGGTTGAGCAGCTGCCTTCGGCTCAGGTCATGATCCTGGAGTCCTGGGATCGAGTCCCGCATCAGGCTCCCTGCTCGGCAGGGAGTCTGCTTCTCCCTCTGACCCTCCTCCCTCTCATGCTCTCTCTCTATCATTCTCTCTCTCAATAAAGAAATGAAAATCTTAAAAAAAAAAAAAAAACAATGAATCATGGAATGCTACGTCAAAAACTAATGATGTACTGTATGGTGACTAATATAATAAAAAAAAATTATTTAAAAAATGTCAATTAACAAGGAAGGTATAATAATAAATATGCACCTAATAGCAGAGTACCCAAATATATACAGCAAACACTGAGATAATTGATGTGAGAAATAGTAACACCATAATTGTAGAGATTTTGATACCCCTCTTTCAATAATGTATAGATTAACCAGTTCAGAGATCAGTAAAGAAACAGAAGTGATGAGCACTGGGTGTTATACTTAACTAATGAATCATTGAACACTACATCAAAAACTAATTATGTACTATACAGTGGCTAATTGAACATAATGAAAATAATAATAAAAAATAGAAGACTTGGACAATACTAGAGACTAATTGGACCTAAAAGACATAAAAATAGCACTCTACCCAATAACAGCAGAGTACACATTCTTCTCAAGCACACAAGAAACATTCTCCAGGATAGATCACTTGTGAGGCCACAAAACAAGTCTTAATAAATTTAAGAAGTTTGAAATCATATCAAGGATCTTTTCCAATTACAATGAAATGAAACTAGAAATCAATAGCAAAAGGAAAACTAGAAAATTTATAAATCTGTCAAAAATTACACTCTTGAACAATCAGTGGGTCAAAGAAAAAAATCACAAGAAATTAGAAAGCATCTTAAGACAAAGAAAAAAAACATATCAGATCTTACAGGATACAGCAAAAACAGTACCAAAGGGAAATTTATAAAGTGAACAGAGACACTGAACACAAAAGAAAAGAACTCAACAACTAACTTTATACTTCAAGGAACTAGAAAAAGAACACACTAAACCAAAAGCTAGCAGAGGAAAGGAAATAATAATAAAGCAGAAATAAATGAAAGAATAGGAAAAAAACAAAAAAAAATGAAACTAAGAGTTTTTTTTTTAAAGATCAACAAAATTGACAAACCTTTAGCTAAACTAAGTAGAAGACTCAACAAAAATAAAAAATAACAGAGAAAACAATCCAACTAGTGTAGCAGAAATAAAAAGAATCATAGGAGACTACTATAAACAATGCCAACAAATTGTATAATCTATAAGAAATGGATAAAATTCTAGATATATACAACCTATCAAGACTAAATCATGAAGAAATTTTAAATCTGAGCAGAACTATATCTGGCACGGAGATTAAATCAGTAATCAAAACTTCCCCACAAAGAAAAGCCCTGAACCATAGGGCTTCACTAAAAATTCTGCCAAACATTTAAAGAATTAACATGATTTCCTAAACTCTTCCAAAAAAGTGAAGAGGAGGGAACACTTTCAAACTCATTTTATGAAGCTGGCATAAAATCAGGCAAAGATACTACAAGAAAACTATAGTCCAGTATCTCTGATGAATAGTGATACAAAAATCCTCAACAAAATATAAGCAAACTGAACTCCACAATACATTAAAAGAACATAAGGAATAGCATGGAGGACATTAGGAGAAGGAAGGGGAAAATGAAGGGGGGGTAAATTGGAGGGGGAGATGAACCATGAGAGACTATGGACTCCGAGAAACAAACTGAGGGTTTTAGAGCGGTGGGGGGTGCGGGATGGGTTAGCCTGGTGATGGGTATTAAAGAGGGCATGTATTGAATGGAGCACTGGGTGTTATACGCAAACAATGAATCACAGAACACTACATCAAAAACTAATGATGTACTATATGGTGACTAACATAACATAATAAAAAAAAAAAAAGCCAAATTTACCTCCAAAAAAAAATTAAATAAATAAAATAAAGATCCAAATTTACCTCCAAAAAATAAATAATAAAAGAAAAGAATTATACACTATGACCAAGTGAGATTTATTCATGTAATGCAAAGATGGTTCAGCATATGAAACTCAAACAATATATTACATTAAAGGACAGTAACTACTTGACTCACTGGATACAGAAAAAGCATTTAACAAAATTCAACACCTTTTCATGATGAAAACACTCAAACTAAAATTAGAAGGGAATTACTTCAACATAATAAAAATGATAAATGAAAGCCCATAAGCTATCATTATTCTCAATGGTGAAAAACTGAATACTTCCCCCTAAGATTAGGAAAAAGGCAAGGCCATCTCTCAGCATTTCTATTCAGTATAGTACTAGAGGTTCTAGACAGAGCAATTAGATAAGAAAGGAAAGAAAATCATCCAAATCAGCAAGGAAGAAGTAAAAATTTCTCTGCCTGATGATAATCATCTTATATGTAGAAAACCTTAAGGATTCCACTCAAAAAAATTGTTAGAACTAATAAATGAATTCAGCAAAGTTTCAAGATACTAAACCAGTTGCAACACAAAAAATCCAGTTGCATGTCTAAACACTAACAATAATCTGAAAAGGAAATTAAGAAAACAGTCCTATTTACAATTGCCTCAAAAACAATAAAATACTTAAGAATAAACTTAACCAAGGAGGCAAATGGCTTATACGCTAAAAACTACCAAAAAATGATGAAAAAAATTAAAGAAGACACAAACAAATGGTAAGACAGTCCATGTTCATAGGTTGGAAGACTTAATATTGTCAAATTATCCACACTACCCAGAGCAATCCACAGATTTAATGCAATCCCTATTAAAATCCCAATTGCTTTTTAAATTATTATTTTGCAGAAATAGAAAAGACCAGCCTAAAATTCATACAGAATCTCAAAGAACCCCAAATAGCCCAGATAATCTTGAAAAAAACAATGCTTTACATTTACTAATTTAAAAAAATATTGCAAACCTACAGTAATTAAAACAGTATGGTACCAACATAAAGACAGACATGTAGACAAATAGAACAGACTGGAGAGCCCAGAAATCAACCTTCATGTATATGGTCAAATGTCTTCAACAAGAGTACCAAGGCTACACAATAGGGAAAGCATACTATTTTCAACAAATGGTGTTGAAAAAACTGTATATCCACATACAAAAGAATAAATTTGGGCCCTTCCCTAGCACCATTTGCAAAAATTAATTCAAAATGGGCTAATGACCTAAACATAAATCCTGAAACTGTAAAACTCCTAAAAGAAAACATAGGGAAAAATCTTCATGACATTTGATTTGGCAGTGATTTCTTGGCTATGACACCAAAAGCACAGACAACAAAGTCAAGAATAAACAAATGGACTACATCCAAATTAAAAACTTATGCACAGCAAAGAAATCAACAAAAGAGTGAAAAAGCAACACACAGAATGGGAGAAGATATCTGCAAACCATATTAGTATCCAGTATATATGAAGAACCCCTGCAACCCAACAACAAAAATAATCCAATTAAAAATAGGCAGAGGACTTTAACATACATCTCTCCAAAGAAGGTATACAAATGCCCAACAGCTGTATAAAAATATGTTCAGCATCACGAATCATTAGGGATGTGCAAATAAAAACCACAACGAGATATCTCCTCATTCATTAGATTGCAACTATCACAAAAAAAAAAAAAAAAAAAAACAACGGAAAAAGAAACAGAAGAAGAAATACCAAATGATGGTAAGGATGTGGAGAAATTGGAACACTTGTGCACTTTTGGTAGGGATGTAAAATGATGCAGCCATTGTATAATTAAAGCAGTACAGAGGTTCCACAAAAAATTAAAAGTAGAACTACCACATGACCCAGCAAACCTACTTCTGGGTATTTATCCAAAAGAATTGAAATTAGGGTCGGGCGCCTGGGTGGCTCAGTTGGTTAAGCGACTGCCTTCGGCTCAGGTCATGATCCTGGAGTCCCCGGATCGAGTCCCGCATCGGGCTCCCTGCTCAGCAGGGAGTCTGCTTCTCCCTCTGACCCTCCCCCCTCTCATGTGCTCTCTCTCTCTCTCTCTCTAATAAATAAATAAAATCTTTAAAAAAAAAAAAAAAAAAAGAATTGAAATTAGGGTCTTAAAGAGAAATATGTACTTTCACACTCATTGTAGCATTATTCATAATAGTTGAGATGTGGCAACAACCTAAATGTTCATTGACAGAGGAATGGATAACAAAAAGTGATATATACATACATTGGAATATTATTCAACCTTAAAAAAGAAGGAAGTCCTGTCATAGGCAACAACATAGGTGAATCTTTAGGTTATTATACTGTGTGAAATAAGCCAATCACAAAAAGACAATGGTTTCGTGATTCCACTTATTTGAGGTATCTAAAGTATTCAAACTCTTAGAAACAGTGAGTATAATATAGGTTGCCAGGGGCTGGGCGGGGAGAGGGAAATGAGTATTTGTTCAGTGAGTATATACTCAGTGTATATCAGTATTGCAAGATGAAAAAGCTCTAGAGATCTGTTGCACAACAATATGCATATAGTTAACAGGGCTGTACTGTACATTTAAAAATGGTAAGATAGTAAATTTTATGTTGCATGTTTTTAACCACAATTAAAAAAAAGAGAGATGGAGGGGTGCCTGGGTGGCTCAGTCGTTAAGTGTCTGCCTTTGGCTCAGGTCATGATCCCAGGGTTCTGGGATCAAGTCCCGCATCGTGCTCCCTGCTCAGCAGGGAGCCTCCTTCTCCCTCTCCCTCTGCCCCTCCTCCCTGCTCATGCACCTCCTCCCTGCTCATGCGCTCTCTCTCTCTCTCTCAAATAAATAAAAATCTTTTTAAAAAAAAGGAGAGATTGAAAAATCTTCATATATGCGGAAATTAACAATAAATTTCTAAGTAATCCATGACACAAAGAAAAAATCCCAAAGGAACCTAATAAGTTCCTTAACAAATTGCTAATGAAAATTTTGACATATCAAAATTGTGAAATAACATTAAAGCAATAATTTTTAATGAAATTTATAGTTTCAAATATATATATATTCTATATATATATTAGATAAGAAGGTTGCCTGAAAATCAATGAGCTAAGCAATCATCATAAGAAGTTAGATAAAAAATATCAATTTTAACCCAAAGAAACAAAAATAATAAAGTTTTAAAAAAAAATTAAATAGAATATAAACATATAATAAAGAGGTCACCAGAGCCAATAGTTCATTCTTGGAAATGACTAAATTTGATTACTACCTGGCAACACTGAAATAAAAGCAAAGGCATCAATATAGCTGACCCTTGAACAACACACGTTTGAACTGCACGGGTCCACTTGAACATGGATTTTTTTTTTTCCATAAGTACAGTGCAGTACTGTAAATGTATTTTCTCTTCCATATGATTTTCTTAGTAACATTTTCTTTGCTGTATTTTACTTTATTGTAAGAATACAGTATATAATACATATAACATACAAAATATGTGTTAAATGACTGTTTATTGGTAGTTAAGTTTTGGGAGAGTCAAAAGTTATATGTGGATTTTCAACTGCACAAGGGTTTGGTGCTTCTAGCCCCCCCCGCCATGTTGTTCAAGGGTCAACTGTAAACAGTACCAGGGATCTTAAAAGGAAGACATCATTATGGTTCATTCAGATGTTAAAAGGAAAAAAAGAGGATATTGCCGATCACTTTATGCTAGTAAACTTGAAAACCTAGATGAATTAGAAAAAGTTCTAAAAAAAAAAAAAACTTAGACACCAGAAAAATACACCAAATCTGAATAGTCTTTTATACTAGATAAACTAAATGTATTACTAAAAACCACACATTTCCAGGTCTAAATGGCTTCATTTGTAAATTTTTCTAAGCATGTAAGGGAAAATTTGCCAATTTTATATAAACTTTTCAAAAAAACATCGGAGACTCATTTTATGAGGTTATTATAATGTAGATTACTGTTAAGTATAACTGACATTTCTGTTGAAAATGTTTTGGAGTGGATGACACATGTCGTTTTAGTGTTATTCTGGAGTGTTGTTGAACAATAATATTTAATTCTCTAGGTGATGGACTTTATTTCACTTAAAATTTACTGATTAAGGCCTAGAATCTGTGAAGTTACTAATTGACATATAGATTTTTGTCCAGTAGGGATGTGAATGATTTCCGTGACATAGAACAAATAACCCCAAAAGTTAGAATTTTATTGCCCTGTAGGATATTAGCCATTTTTGCATCTCTATCCCCATCTTATTCCAGAGTTCTTTCATTAGCGTATCTTCTCTCAGATTGCATTGGACAAGCTTTACTCAGTGACTAAAGTCAATCTTTACTGATATTTGATATATGTTCAATCTATATTTACCTTTGATTCATGATTCTAATATTTTTAAAAAATATACATGGAAATAATAAAATCTGATAATTAAGAAATTTATGAAGAAATTTAAAAAAAATTTTTTTAATTTTATTAAGAAATTTTAAGAACAGTTTTTTAAATTTAATTTTATTGTTATGTTAATCACCATACATTACATCATTAGTTTTTGATGTACTGTTCCATGATTCATTGTTTGCATATAACACCCAGTGCTCCATTCAATATGTGTCCTCTTTAATACCCATCACCAGGCTAACCCATCCCCCCACCCCTCTCCCCTCTAGAACCCTCAGTTGGTTTCTCAGAATCCATAGTCTCTCATCAAGAAATGGGCAGAAGACATGAACAGACATTTTTCCAAAGAAGACATCCAGACGGCCAACAGACACATGAAAAAGTACTCAACATCGCTCAGCATCAGGGAAATCCAAATCAAAACCTCAATGAGATACCACCTCACACCAGTCAGAATGGCTAAAATTAACAAGTCAGGAAACGACAGATGTTGGCGAGGATGCAGAGAAAGGGGAACCCTCCTACACTGTTGGTGGGAATGCAAGCTGGTGCAGCCACTCTGGAAAACAGTATGGAGGTTCCTCAAAAAGTTGAAAATAGAGCTACCCTACGACCCAGCAATTGCACTACTGGGTATTTACCCGAAAGATACAAATGTAGTGATCCGAAGGGGTACGTGCACCCCAATGTTTATAGCAGCAATGTCCACAATAGCCAAACTATGGAAAGAGCCAAGATGTCCATCAACAGATGAATGGATAAAGAAGATGTGGTATATATATACAATGGAATATTATGCAGCCATCAAAAAAATGAAATCTTGCCATTTACAATGACGTGGATGGAACTAGAGGGTATTATGCTAAGCGAAATAAGTCAATCAGAGAAAGATGTGTATCATATGATCTCACTGATAAGAGGAATTCTTAATCTCAGGAAACAAACTGAGGGTTCCTGGAGTGGTGGGGGGTGGGAGGGATGGGGTGGCTGGGTGATAGACATTGGGGAGAGTGTGTGCTATGGTGAGTGCTGTGAATTGTGTAAGACTGTTGAATCACAGACCTGTACCTCGGAAACAAAGAACACAGATTTTTAAATCCTTCATAAAACATTATCAAATTGAACCTGTGAGATATAAAATGAATACTGCATCATGACCAAATTGGGTTATTCTAAAGATGCAGGGCTGATTTAACAACTGGAAATCAGTCAATGAATTCACCATATTAACAGAATAACAAAGACAAAAACATATAACCATTGCAAAAATGCAGCAAACATCATACTTCATTGTGAACTGATGAAATCTTTTCATTTGAGTTTAAAGACACAATAAGGATGCCTGAAATCATCACTTCTGTTCAACCAGTGGAGAAGGCAAGAAAAATAAATAAATGTATGTTAGGGAAAGGAAGAAATAAAAGTATTATTCGCAGATTATAACTGTATAAATAGAAAATGTAAAACAAATCTACGAACTTCTTAGAATTAATGCTAAGTTTTGTAAAGTTTCTGGATACAAGGTTAATTTAGAAAAAAGTTTGATTTATGTGTCCCCAGAAATAGAAAGTGAATCAGGCTGCCTTCCACCTTCACGTTGACCACCCTTGAACAAATTTTCTGATCTCTCTTGTCCCAATTTCTCCTTCTTTAAAATAGGGATAATATGGGGCACGTGGGTGGCGCAGTCGATTGAGCATCCGACTCTTGATTTCAGCTCAGGCCATGATCTCAGGTGGGATCAAGCCCCCTGTCGGGCTCTGCACTCAGTGTGGAGTCTACTTGAGACTCTCTCTCTCCCTGTCCCTCTGCCCCTACCCCCCACTCGTGCATATGTGCTCTCTCTCTCTCCCTCTAAAATAAATAAAATTGCTAAAAATAATAAAATAAACTAGGGATGATAATACTGAATTTTACTGATCATAAAACACATGTTTTCCATATTTTAACATCTTTGAAATTATCTGTCCTACAGTGGTGTTGTCTTAGATTTGATGAATAAGGTAGTTTTGAAGAGGTAATGAATAAATATGATAAATTTAAGGTATTTGCAACAGTGCCTGGCACTTAACAAATGTTTACTAAGTATTAGCTATACTTTATAATTTTCTTACATTATGTTTTCTAACAAGTTATTGTTTTCATAAAAGTTCTGATTTTTTATAAATTGATTTTATAGCTCTAACTTACAAAAGTTATTTTTTATTTCTGGTATCTTTTTTGTTGATTCTCTTGGATTTCACAAGAATATACAGGTGACCCTTGAACAAGATGGGTTTGAACTGCATGGGTCTTTTGTGTACAGATTTTTTTTAAATACAGTACAGTACTGTGAATGTATTTACTCTTCCTTATGATTTTCTTCATAACATTTTCTTTGCTCTAGGTTGCTTTATTGTAATAATTGAGTATATAATAAATATAACATATAAAATGTGTGTTAATTGACTTTATGTTATCAGTAAGGCTTCCAGTCAGCAGTGGGCTATTAGTAGTTAAGTTTTTAGGGAGTCAAAAGTTATACACGTAATAAGTGAGTCGGAGAAAGACAAATAACATATGATTTCACTCATATGTGAAATTTAAGAAACAAAACAAATGAACATGGAGAGGGGTGGGGGAAGAGAGGCAAACCAAGAAATAGACTCTTAACTACAAAGAACAAACTGAGGGTTACCAAAGGGGAGGTGGGTAGAGGGATAGGTGAAATAGGTGATGGAGATTAAGGAGGGCACTTGGGGCACCTGGCTGGCTCAGTCGGTAGAGCATATGACCCTTGATCTCAGGGTTATGAGTTCAAGCCCCACTTTGGGTATGGAGCCTACTCAAAAAAATTAAGGAGGGCACTTGTTGTGATTAGCACTGGATGTTGTATGTAAGTGATGAATCACTAAGTTCTATGCCTGAAACTACTATTATACTGTATGTTAACCAACTGGAATTTAAATAAAAATTTGGAAAATGAAAAAAATGTTATATGCAGATTTTCAACTGCACAGGGGGGTCAGCACCCCTAACCTCATTGTTCAAGGTTAACTGTATATGTATCCATTCAATTTGAATATTTTTATATCTCATTTATTCTTTTTAAGTTTTATTTTTTTCAGTACTTTAAGAACAATTGCAGTGATAACAATAATAATGACAATAATGAAAGCCAACACTAATGCAGAACTTAACTGGATATACCAGATACTCTTCTAAGCATTTTAAATATGGACACCCTTGCCTTTTTCTTTTTAATGGCAATAGTTAAATTACAGCACACCAATTCAGTGGAATACATCCATTGAAAATATTTATTATACAACATTGATAATTGCTTATTACATACCTTTCAATGAAAGGCACAGTTGCACCTATGGTATGATTATAGTTGTGTAAAATTTATGCATCTGAAAAAAAGGACAAGAAGAAACATGGAGAATGATTTGTTAGGATTTTTTGCTTCTAAATTTCTCTTATTTGTGCTAAAATTAGGCGATAACCTTTTATAATCCTTTAATGGTTTATAATCTAAGGCCATAATCTATACTTACATATTAAAGGTAGGGGGGACTTCCCAATTTGTTGCAAATATAGAATTTCTTTGAGAAAACAAGAATTTTTTTCAGTGTAATGCTTTTATTATATTTGGCCTTTTCAATATATTAAAAGTGGGATTAGGAATTGAAGTTCTTGGAAGCAGTAAAATAGTTGCCGACAGAATAGAAAAAAGGTCTCAGCAAGAACTGATGATTAATGCAACACCTCACCAAAACACATCAGACTGAAATATTATAAATTAGCTAATATTTAATAATGCTAATATTATTAAATGATATTAATATTTAATATATTTTAATTAGAAAACGGCTACTGTAATCATAGAAAATGTTTAAATTGTTATGTTATTTAAGTGATAGTATTTTCACAATGAATGTTAGCAGTATGTTGGGTGCCACATTACATCAAAAATTCTATCCTTATTGAGCAAACACTAATATGATACTTTGCAGCTACATATTTGACAGTCTCTGTTGATCCTTTTATATACATGTGTGAGTTCATGGATTGTTGATCCAACTCAAACATATAAAAACTTTTTAGTGAGAAATATTTGATGTACATCACTGCCTAAGTTTAAGGTGTACAAGCCATTATGATTTCACTCACATATATAGTGAAATGATCATCACAATAAACTCAGCTAACATCCATCTTTTCATAGATACAATGAAAAGAAAGAAAAAAAAAAGAAAGGGAAAACTTTTTCTCTTCATAATGAGAACTCTTAGGATTTACTTTCTTAACGACGTTCCTCTATATCATACAGCAGCATTAGCCATAGTCATCCTATTGTACATTACATTTCTAGTATCTTTTTCTAATAGTTTAACCAAGGGGGAAGGATTCAAGTCCCTTTAAAAATAAGATTCTTCACTGTTTTAAAAATAATTTCCCTGGATTAGGTCCAAAGATAGTTCAAGTTCAGTTCAAAATAAGATAGAAACTGGTATCTGCTTATATTATGCACATTCTTTAACTGTAACATAATACATAAAGAATTTTCTATCTTTTTTATAACTAATGTTCAGAACAAAATCATGTTAAATCTATTTTTTTATTTTGTTTATAATTTCGACCATGGTACACATGTAGGAAAATATTTTACAATATATTACACCATATACTATTTAATTGCCTCTGTTTGTTGATTCAATTTGATATCTATCATTCGGTCATTTATTTGCCTAAATAAGTGAATATCTAATGAGAGACTATAAATCCTTTGGGAATCTAGACTTTTTTAAATTTCCTTTTAAGCCCCCCCTGAATTGTATTTACTAAGAGAATGAGGGATAGTAATTGAGTCTCCTGGGACCTTTCAGTGCACAGCTTTCACTTAACTGGAGACTTTCCTTCCATATTCAGGTTAAGTATTTATGTATATTTTGAATTCCTGGTTTACACTTTTGACTCAACCCGAGACTAAGCTAAGGTTCCATTCCACTGCATATAATGGGGCTTTCAGCTTGGAACAAATATTTTTTCTAAAGAGAGAGAGAACATTTTTAAATGGATTTAGGATTGGCAGTTACTTTTTCTCTTTGAACTTAGTGTATATCCCTCCAATCCTTTTTCTTTCTGGTCTGGCTTCCCTTTGTCATCAGTGGTAATCATAAACTTCTGAAAAAGAAAGGTATCTTATAATAAAACATTGACTTGATGTTTCAGACTTATCTTAATTGATTACTTCGGGTTTAATTATAAATTATAATTTATTAAAAAATTATAAATTATTTCACCTGCCTTAAACACAATTAACAGCTAACCATGAAAAGTAATGAATGCCTTATCCAGAGGAAAAAAACCTAAGTTAATCAGTTTAGTCCCATTGATTATAATTGAGTAGCCTTCTATATGCATACCTTTCCGCTTCTCCTCATTCGTTTTTTTCTTAATAAAATCATATTTTCCACATGAGAAACAAATGTTGCTAGAGATTGTTTTAAATATCACATTTCCTAAATATAAGAAATAGATCACATGGGCATTTATTGCTTTGGGATATTTTTACAGTTTTTCTACTACACTAGATTTTAAGCTTGATCAGAGGGTAGGCCATTTCTCTCAGTGACTGCTAACATCACAGTACATATAATATCACAGATATTCAATAAATATCACCAAATACCTCTGTGATATTTATTGAATTAAGTTGAAGTGAATTGGCCAACTCTTTAAATTGGTCAAAGGATGATTGATTTAAAAGCCATCTTTTACAGTAGTCTAGACCCTACCTATTCATTGTCACCATAGATAAAATAGTTATTAGCATATGAAGTAGTATATAATAGGAAATAAGGTAGCAGTATAACTACAAAGACCTCATGCACTTTTGTGTTATGAACATGGAAGTTCATCATCTCTTTTTAGTTTGTGTGCATGTGTTAATACAAGTTAGCATGAATGTTCACAGAAGAAAAGTGAACACACTTTTACTCATTGGTGAGTAAAGTCAAAGTTCTTCTACATTGCTTAATGGAGATTTTAAATTAAATAATATTGGATACTTAAGAACTTCATCTGTTAATAATTCATCTGAGAACAACGTGCAATTAATTACCAAATGTGTTTTAAAAACCAAGGCACATATTCAGATTAGTTGTGTGGATTTTCTTTGGCCATTTATTGCACTATCTGCTAAGATATCTTACTTATTATAGTCCATCAAATTTTGATGTGAACATGGACAAGATAGTTGATATTAAGGAATTACTTTTTTTAGGTGTGATAATTGTATTATGATTGTATTTAAAAAGAAAAAATGAGTTCTCTATCAACTTACTGGAATAAATACAGATGAAATGCGATTCCCTTCAACATAATCACAGTGACGATAAAGAGAAGTGGCTGAAAGTATAGATGAAAAAGATTAGCCTTGAATTGATACATGTTAAATCTGAATGGCAGGAATACTAGGCTGAATAGCATTCTCATTTGACTTTATCCAAAGGAAAGAAATCAGAAAGCCCATGAATTACTGAAACTCCATTTAATGCTATTGAGAAAAACAGACCAGATGAGCATGAATTAATTATCTTTGACTTCCCTAAAAATTTATTGGTTAGTTTTACAGGAAAACATTTAACTTTTTCTCAAATTCGTATTATGAAAACCCATGTAATAAGAACATTATGTTTTGATATGAAAGCCCAGTTTAAAAAACCACTTGGAAACCAATTTGAAAAACTGGGGGGAAATGTACTTTATTTTCTATTGTGATACACAAATCTACCTTTCACATATGCTTTGTGTGTGTCTTATCTATTTTAATCTAAACTTATTATAAATCCAATCATCTGTTGGGATTAATCTAAAGTTGTTATTTAAAATAAACTTAATTTAACTATAGAGAACAAATGGGGTTGCTGGAGAGGAGGTGGGCAGGGGGGATGGGCTAAAAGGGTGATGAGCATTAAGGAGGTACTTGTGATGTGCACTGGGTGTTATAAGTGATGAATCACTAGATTCTACTCCTGATACTAATGCTACACTATATGTTAATGAATTTGAATTTAAATAATGTCTTGGAGGAAAAAATAAATAAAATAAACTTAGTTTTCATCTTTTAAAAACTAATGTTTCTTTTAAAGCTGAAATTACAGAATCTCAAGTAAGTATCCTTCTGTATTCCACTCTTAAAATT
This sequence comes from Halichoerus grypus, assembly GCF_964656455.1. Classification (NCBI taxonomy): domain Eukaryota; kingdom Metazoa; phylum Chordata; class Mammalia; order Carnivora; family Phocidae; genus Halichoerus; species Halichoerus grypus. The sequence continues at coordinate 75,694,258 of NC_135719.1, forward strand.
AGAGGACTTTGAAGAATTAAAAATGGATATCTACTGTCTATTTGGTGCGCATTAGATCCCTGTGGTAACTTAGATCCATTATGGCAGTGTGCAATAGCAAATTTAACCCAGATTGAATGTAAATTTAGTTTCTTACAGGTATGCCCAGTACTTTGTGTTCATTTATACTACTTTGTCCTATTTTACACAATGTTTATGTACTTATTTAATTGAACTCATTTATTAACGGGCGCAAACATACAAGTTTCTTTTTTGGGGGGGCTATTTTTTTTATTATGTTCAGTTAGCCACCATATAGTACATCATTAGTTTTTGATGTAGTGTTCATTGATTCATTAGTTGCATATAACACCCAGTTCTCATCACATCACATGCCTTCCTTAATACCCATCATCCAGCTACCTCATCCCTCCACTCCCCTCTCCTCTGAAACCCTCAGTTTGTTTCCCAGGGTCCATAGTCTCTCATGGTTCATCTCCCTCTCTGATTTTCCCCCCTTCAGTCTTCCCTCCCTTCCCCTATGGTCCTCCGGCTATTCCTTATGTTCCACATATGAGTGAAACCATATGATAATCGTCTTTCTCTGCTTGACTTATTTCACTTAGCATAATCCCCTCCATGTCCATGTAAATGGTGGGTATTCATCCTTTCTGATGGCTGAGTAATATTCCATTGAACATACAAGTTTCTAATGCTGGCCTGATACTGCATGAACAGCCTTTTCTTCTACTGGAATTTTTAAATTTTTAAAGATTTTTTTTTACTGATGCACTCTTACTTTGTCTCTTCTGCTTTTACCAGCTATATATTTTTCCCTTTCCCTTAAGCAGTTCACAACTCTATGCTGTCATCGTATAATGCTTTTGCTGCTTTGTATGATTGTGCTACACCAAGTATTTGTGTGACTGTAGTAGCATTTCTATTATTCTCCACTAGTCACTGACCACATAGTGTCACCAATATGGACTTGTTTACCATTCTCATATATTGGATTTTCATAAAATTTTTGCTTTTCCTCTTAGTTTTATCTTGAGTAAATGTAAATTATACTTACCTATCCAATTTCAGCTTTTTTTAAAGCTTCCTGATTCATCATTTCTTATTCCGCTCACTAATCTTTTTTCTTAGCATTTGGCATCCTCAGACAAGCTGTTTATGGGTAACTGCTCATGTGAGGTGAACTGTAATGAGGACAACATCTTCACTCTTAACAAAGGAAGAAGACCAAAACGAAACTCCACCTCCCCTTGGAAAGAAATCATTGACACACTTTCTACAAAAGAGTGAGTCTGTATTTTACTCAGAAGCTCTTTTTCTCCTTTATTGCTTTGTAGTGTAATGGTATATGAATACACACATGATTACAAACTGCTGTTATGACTTTTTACCACCTAATTTTTGCAGACTATATACAATAATAATAATAATAACCAGTGTTATTGAGCAGTTATTATGAGTTGGACACTTTTTTGAAGGCTTCATATATATTATATAACCTAATATAATTTAACTCTAAAGTCCCAGTTACTGAATATGTTACTGAATATGTCACTGTCACCATTTTGCACAGCTGGTAAGTTGTAGAGTGAGAATTCAAACATAAGTATCTGACCTCAAAGCCTAAGCAATTTTAACCACCATGATATATGGCCTTTTATAAAAAGTACAATTAAGACAATGTGTTCACGATGCTGACACAACCATTTGAAAAATGTAAAATTAATCCAAACCAGATTGTTCTTTATTGAGATAAAAAAAAAACTGATCAAATTACTTTTCCATTTAAATAATTTTGTAGGGTTGATACAATGTGAAAATTAGTTGTCATAAATACCTGTCATAAATACTTTTTCTTTCTCTCCTTTAGTATCACTGGCTCCTTCTCTTTCCTCTTCTTCTTTAAATTTCTAATTTATCCTTCTGCCTAGTTTAAAGATTTACTTATTTATTTATTTGAGAGAGAGAAAGAGAGAGTGAACAAGCAGGGGGAGGAGCAGAGGCAGAGAATCTCAAGCAGACTCCATGCTGAGTGGGGAGCCTCAGATTGGGCTTAATCTCACAACCCTGAGATCATGACCGGAGCCAAAGAGTCAGACACTTAACTGAGTCACCCAGGTGCCCCATCCTTTTGCCTAGTTTAAACAGTAGTTTCTTTGAAAGTACACACACACACAAACAGACACATACAAATGTTAATCAGAAAGGAAATTGGATTGATTACATTAACATATAAATTATTTTTATAAATTAGATTATTTTCAGAAAAGCTTTTTAAAATTTAGGAATAATAATGAAAGCAAAAACTTTGAATTTATGAAGAACCTTACTAATCTGCATCCATGAGCTGATTCAGTGTATTCAAAGCTTTTGTAGGTGATCTAGCATCTGAGGTACAGGTGTTTGATACCCTTGTCACATGCTGTCACCTCACCTCTGATCCCAACTACAGCAATACTGAACAGTTCTAGGCATACCGACGACGTACTACCAGAAGCTTGAGCTGTGCATTTCTCCATTCTGCCCTGGGGCTTTCTCTGAAGCCAAGGGACCTTACTCAGCCCTTATGCCAGGGAAGCCTTGGAAGTGTGAGGCATTTCCTGCCACCTACAACAGCCCTCATCTAATGGGAAACAGGAGATTATGAATAAAGGTACCGCCTGACATCCTTCAGATGAGCAATTTTGAGGCACATTCTACAGAGTTCCTCAGAGAATCCGCAGTAGAACTGATCCTTGGTTGCCCAGATGATTAATGAACTCAATAGCATTATTGGTTTTTCTTTCCCTGTCTCACTCCCCATGCCTCCCCACTCTGCTTCCTGGGATTCACCTCCCAAAGAAATTGCCTACAGCCAAGTTCATATTTTAGACTCTCTTCTGGGACAACCTAAACTAAGACAGGAATTTAGAATTGAATGTTCAGATAATTTACATAATCCAATGTTCTTTTGAACCCTGCATTTTAATTTCAAAATTTCAGTGATACTGTTTGAAAATCTTTTTAGCCCTGTGTACATGTTACATGGCGGCATGATTTATCTGTTTCAGGGACATGATATATTTAAGTAGACCTGAAATGTACACTTCAGTGCTTCAAATCTGTACTTAAAAGTAAAAAATTTTTGAAGTCATTTGAGAAACATTTTTTTACTTTATGTTTACCCCTCTAACTATGCATAGTTCACTTGTTAAAATCCAATGATAAGGGAAGGGATGTGTTTCTTCAACTTGACATTTTATTCTACAGGTTATTTTTTCCAGGAATTCTGTTTTATGGGACTATTTAAGGAAGTGTTGACTTGACATCTGTCAGCATAGGTTTCATTTACTATTTTCTTGCTGGCTTGCTTTCCTCTTCTTCTTCTTCTTTTTTTTTTTTTTTTTTTTTTTTGGTCTTTTTTTGTCTTTCTTTTTCAGGTCAAAAACCAGTGTGTTCAGGAAAATCTCCAAGTGGTTACCAGTGGATTAGCAGTATCACAGCCCCCTTTTTCTCATTCAGTGAATAAAGTGTTACAAGTGCAACTGCTCAAGCCTTTTCTTTTCTCCAAGGTGCTAATCTAGTTAAGTATTTAGTGAGTAAGGAAACTGCTTTTAAAATTCAGAAAAGGAATAAACTGGTTTATTTATTTTTATTTATTCTAAGCCTCCTCAAAACCTGCACTATGAATGTCTGGTATTAAATGACCTTTAGTGATGAAAATCAACTGTGGTGATACGCATTATTTGGAAATTCATAAACATCAGGGTGTTAGGAAGAAAAAGTAAAACCTGTGGATTTCAAATATCTCTGAAATGTATTGTAAAGCTTTATGCAAATAACCATGGCTCCTATCTAGAGTCAGTTCTCCTAGATGCATGTGTGCATGCACGCCGGCAGTGTTGTCTGCTTCCTAAAGTGCTTTTGTTAACACCATAATTTTAAATTAAGTTTTTCAGAAAGCTGTTCCTGCTGTACATTTTGGCATCTAAGATTAGGTCAGTGGCCATAAATCTCATTTATGTACTTAATGCAGAGGAGATACTGCTGTCTTGGGAATCATGAGAGCCAGATCCCTTACTTTGCCCCTCTTACTAGATATTGACATATAAAACAAAATGCTCCCATTTTGTTTTGCATCGTTCTTCATTTAAAACTTTAAATAAAGAATGTTTATGCAAGGTTCTTTTTCATTCATAAAAACGGAAATCACCGTTAGTGTCTGCATGAGTAGGCTTGTATTCTTGTTCACGAATTCACATGATAGATTGGCCCATAAAATCTTTACATTTGGCTTGTGCAGCTGAGTTCATGGCTGAATACAGAATGATAAAGAAGCTTAAGCATTTTGTGGGAAGAAAAGAAATCATGCCTTCTAGATGGCCCTTAAGCTAGCTTTTAACTGCCTGGAAATCAGCTAGAAATGTATAATCAAACTTGCCATTAAAGGTACAGTGTTTAGTGTAAATCCGTGGAGCATAATCTGTAAATTAACGCAAAGGGATTCTTCAACATTTATTTGGTTTTCATCATATTTGCATGGAAGTCTGCCAATCCAAACATATTTTTTTCTTTTTTTTATTTCTTTTTTTATCTTTCTATCCGTCAGAAGTTAAAATAGAAATGATGGATTGTGTCACTGGCCAGTCCAGCAGCCTATTTCTTTCAACACATTACTGTGTATTTACTGTTTTAGCTATATTGTTTTCAATTTCTGGCAAAATAGTCGGTTTTTGATCCTGGGTAGAAAATGTCAGTGCTCACATTTCCTGTGGGGTTTTGGCCTTTTTGTGAAAAGGTAGGGGAGAGCAAAATGAGTTATGATGCTGTCATCTGAAGAAACCACAGTGTATTTCTTTGCCAAATTTTAGCAAGAACAGAGCTGATCATCTGCTAGTGTAAACCTTTCCTTGAACCCTACCAGCAGTACACTCAGGCTTCTGCCTGTTCTCTTTCATGCTGTGAGAATGTAGCCCACAGAAGTCCTTTTAACCTTCCCTTTCCAAAGTTAATTGATCTAATAACCCCCAAAGAAGATAAATTTTGCCAGAGGAATTGAGAAGTCTAAATTTAAGAATTTAGAATTTCACAACTGAGCTTAAGTAGTATTAAAATCAAGACTGAGTTGTTTCTTAATGTTTATTACTTTCTTGAAAGCTGACACTCCTCCCATCCTTCACAACTCTATTTCCCTCTATTTTATAGAATAACAAATATTATCAGATAACATTTGTGTGTTATAATATTAGAAGTCAATACATTTGTGTGTTATAATATTAGAAGTCAATACATTCTGGATGTGAATAATCGCTAGTGTACACCATAATCCTCTGATACTGTAGTTTTTCATGCTTAAGTGCTCCTCAGTAACCATGAATTTATACTTTTCTAATTTCTTTTACTAACCCCTAAGGAAGTATTTTTGCTCGCACTAATGGCATTATGTTCTAACGTATTTGGAATAAATCTCAATATTAAGGATTGTGATCTATGAGGATTCTTCAGCTTAATTTTTTACCTATCATTTTGTAGCACTAGTTTTAAATAATTTTTCAGGACTTAACTTTATCTTCCTGGATAAAATGTTAAGTCTTTTTTTCCTCCTATCACCTATTTCTTTCATCACCTTTTTCTTCTTTTGGCCACCTACATCCTAGGACTCCCATCTTTTCATAGCATTCATTTAGCAAACACTTTTGAGTACCTATTGTGGTTCCTAAGTGGGGTGTCTGTCCAATCAGATGGGGGCCCCAAATATGGAGCGATGATCAGTAGTGGCCTGGGAGGTGAAAGAATTCACCTGAGGCAGAACAAAGGAGATAGAAGTTTATTGAATCCACCACAAGGGAGTGGGCAGGACTAGAGGCTGTCTGCAATGAAGCAGTGGATAGGGGCTGTATTTAAAGGGCGAAGGCGAGGAGGTGTGTGACATGGAATTCTCCCTTTTTCGTTAACCGTGCCTGGTTGTAAGTAGCCCACTCATCAGTTAGGGCCTATGGATATTTCGGGTGAGTCACCTGATGAGCCTGTCTGTATTCAGCCAGGTAGTTGCTGCAGGCCTTTCCACATTTCATCACTCACGCCTGTTTGCCTGAAAGTGGCCTCTACACCTATCCTGTGCCATGTGCTGTGCTAGATGCTGGATGTACCACAGAGAATGAAACAGACTTAGTGTCTGCACTTACAGATTTAGAGTCTAGTGAGGATAGACCCATAATTATACACAGAGATAATGAGAGGCAGAGAGACAGAGAGAGAGAGAAGCAGCTGACCTAGATTTGGGGGGGGGTAAGGATTCAGGTGTTTTGGGAGTTACAAGGTGAAGAGAGGAGAAAGAAGGAGAAAAATGCTGCCTGTCAAAGGCAGTACATAGCCTTGTGAGGTCTAGAAGCAAGAGAGAGTGTGATGCCACAGTGGGCCAGAAAACAGTGGCAGAAAAATGGAGGCAGAAAATTATGAACATGAGTCAACCTACAAGCATGTACTGAGTGTGTATTTTGTGCGGTACTACTGTGTTATGCCATTGAGATGCAGAGACAACTAGGGAATAGGTCCTGCCCTCAAAGAGCTTACAATTCACTGGAAACCTATGTATTCACTTTGTATTAAAGGATGAAGATGACGGGTTTGTTTTTTCCAGAAAAAATAAGCTCTGTAGTCTGTTCAAAGAATTCTTTTATCCCATGAAGATTCTTCCAGCCACCTTACCTGCCTTAGCTACATAAAAGGCAGCTGCTTGAAAACTGTCCTGGGTGTGTTTCTGCCCAGATATGACAGCTTCTACCTTTTCCCAATCAGGAAATAAGAAGTTCATTATCATTTTTTTCACAATGCTTCCCTAACTTTATCCCTGTGAGTGGGAGTTTGGATGGTTCGTACCTTGTTATGGTTCTTGGTTCTTGGTTCTTGTTATCTTGTTATCTTAAAATAAATGAACTAACCAGAGCAGACCCTTAAGTTTAGGAGGGTTTAATAAACAAGGTACAGTCATAGAACCATGCCTTTATAATTGGGAGGGTCCATAAAAGTTACTTGGTCAGGAGTCAGGCAGGTAACTAAGGAGTGAAATGGGCCAGGAATAAGGTGGCAAGGTTTGATATGTAGTGGAGTAAAGTAGAGAGTTGAACTGCAGAGTTCAATCTAAGGTTATTCAGAACACTCTGTTCATTGAACACAACGTGGACTTAAGACCCCTGAATCAACTCACCTGTCCCATTTCAGAGACGAGGGACTGAGGACTGAGAAGTCAGAGACCAAAAAGCCTCCCCAGAGAGTTACCAGCAGGGATGAGACTGGAGCGCAGACTTCCAATTCAGAGACTCCCAAGGTTGCTTAAAGAACCTTCCCTGGAGATTTTAGTCAGGACTTTTTGGGTAGTAAGATTATATTGGATTTTGGAGAGTCAATTTTAGAAAGCTTTTATAAAGTAGCTAGATTATAACTGCTCAGCAAGAACTAAAATGTATAATGCTTCAAAAACTTGCAACATCTTAAATTGCAGTACAAATGGGTAACCAGTATAAGTTCCAAAAGACAAAATGTGAGTGATTAAGACACCTTCTTTTTGCCGGAAATTTCAGACAGTTTTATAGGCCTTTGCGCTTGCAATTTAGCCTGCCTGGAACATTCTTCTCCCAGCTATCCCCACGGCTTACTTTGTGCCCCTGGGAGCGTGTCACCTTCTCGGGGAGGACTGCCTTGGCCGCCCTATCTATGAATGCCACCTACCCACTCTAACACTTTGTCTACTGCTTCCTTGTTATCAATGTCTCACTAACAGTCATCCTTATCTAATGTGGGATATATTTTATTTCTCCAACTTTGCTTATACTCTGTTCCTCAGCTAGAATGTTGGTCCTTGGAGCCGCGGAGTAGGGTGGGGAGGGAGTGGTAACGATCGCAACACACCAAAGGTACTCAATAAGTATTTATTAAGTACTACATAAAACACAGATATTTCTTCATTTGTAAGATCACTGTGCACATTTTAAAAGTAATTAAAAGTAAAATGTGACTTAGAAATTATGTATGTAATTTAGTATTTCCATATACATTATTTCCAAAGACCAGTTAGCTTTGATAGGTGATTCTATCTTGTTTTTGGCAAATAGGAATAGGTTTTTTGTAGTTCCTGCTTTCAAGAATAAGGATAAAATGTTTAAGGTATTAAATATCTGAATTAAATGCCTAAAACTTAATGTCTATCATACTTTTAAGCATACATATGAAATTCAGTGTTAGAGAGGGGTACACAATAAAAAATTAAGGTACCGTAGGTTTACACATGTTGAATCTTAAATGATGTTGACCACGTCCAGAGTACTAGTGCCAGTGTCCACTTCCACCCGCAATGTATTGTCTTCAATCCACATCCTTGTCAACACTTCGTATTGTTGGGTTTCTCCATTTTGTCTATCCTAGTAGGTATGTTGTGGTATCTCAGTGGGGGTTTAATTTGCATTTCTCTTATTACTAATGAGATTGAATACCTTCTTTTATATTTACTGGCTATTTTGGTCATCTCCTTTATAAAATGCCGTTTAAGTGTCTTGTCTATTTTTGTATTGAGCTAGCTATCCTTTTTATTGATTTATGAGACTTCTTTATATATTCTAGATATGAAACCTTTGTCAAATATGTCTGTTGCATATATCTTCTCCCATTCCATAGCTGCCTTTCTGCTCTCTTAATGGTATCTTTTTTGAACAGAATTTTTTCATTTAGTGCAGGGCAATTTATCACTTTCTCCTTTATGGTTAATGCTTTCAATGTCCTATTCAAGAGCACATTTTCAAGCCCAAGGCCATGAAGAAATGTTATGTTATCTTCTAGAAGCTTTATCATTTACCTTTCACATTTAGGTCTACAGTCCCCCCAATATTGATTTCTGTGTATAGAGTGAGGTAAGGTTCAGATTCTATCTTTTCCATAGCATATACAATTGAACCATCACCACTGACTGTAAGGACAAGTCTTTCTCCAGTGGTCTACAGTGTTACCTTTTTTCATAAATTAACAATTTATATAACTGTGTCCCAAATTGTTTGCTGTGTTTTGTTGGTTGATTTGTCTATCTTTGCCCTAGTACCACACTATCTGAATTATAAGCAGCTTTTAAGTATGTCTTGATAGCCAATAGAATAAATCCTCCAGTTTTGTTCTTCAAAATTATCTTAGTACTTCTTAGCCCTTAGCATTTCCATGAAAATTTTAGAATCAGTGTGTCATTTTCAACCAAAAGTAATGCTGGAATTTAGATCAGGAATACATTAAATATTTAAACTAGGTAGGAGAGAATTGAGATTTCTGCAATACTGAGACTTCTGATTTATGAATATGGTATATACCTCATATTAACATTTTTTTAAATGTGTAATTAATCTGGGGGTTTCATCAATCTATAAAGCATATAGCATGACATTTATAAACCAAATATTAGAGTCAATGGTAAACCGGGAAGGATAAGCTCTGGCTGACTGGTCAGTAGTGTAATTACAGGTGGTAGAACAATTCCATCAGTAGCTTCCTCTCAAAGCAGCCGACTCTGCCATCTAAAGCCAGACCAAGTATGTGAATCTAACTCTAATGGAGAGATTCTCAGAGGGGGATTTCGTGCCTGAGATATAGGCTAGGGGTGGCCTCGCAAGAGCAGGAGTACTTGCATCCAGCTAAGTGACCTACATGAACAGGCCTGGGTGCATGGCTGGAGCCCATATAATCGGTAGACTCAGAACCAGGAGAGAAGAGATTATCACTTGGACTGAGGACTTATACTGCAGCTAGCAATGATCAGGAATCTAGATGCTTATCCATAAACATAAACTGATAACCAAGAACCACCAAAAATTTGAAGAAAACCAATACAGGCACAGAAGACAGGCATCGTTTTCAACACACAGAAGTAATTTACCTGTTTGGGAAGATGAGTTTTTATGAGAAGTAGAAGAAAACTAATTATTACCATTAGCATCTGATAAATTAGAGAAGATACAGCTGACTTAACAAAATGGGCTGCTGTTGTAACAGTGAATCAGTTATAAACTTAAACAAATCCAAACCTTGGTACTGGGATGAATAGTAGAAAGAATTATCTAAACATCAGTTAAGGAGCTGGAAATTTAAGCCGAGGAATTTTTACACAACCCAGTGCAAAATTGTAGAGACGGAAAAGTACAGGAACTTGTATGTGGTAATCTTTATTTCTCTTCTTGAGGTTTGCAGGTTCCTCAGCTTCATGGGATTGTATGTATATGTTCAGTCTTTGGGAGACAGGGCATAGAAAATGTTTGAAATCATAAAGGGACTGCTAAAAAGCATTGGGAATAACGGAGATAAAGTGAAAAGGCACAGTGAGAAGAAGGAGTAGTTTTATATTTAACTAGCTTGTACACTTATTTTTATGCTGTTTTCATCGGGTGTAAGGAAAAGTAGGTATTTATGTTTCCTTCCCATTTCCCTTCTACATTTAGCAGCTTCTATTTTTAGGTCTTTTGGAAGATGACATAACTTTATACAGTGCATTTATATCTCTACTGATTTAGCATCTCCAGACACTCTCTACTGACTCCTCCCTAAAAAGAGTGAGGAATTTAGCGAAATTTTATTTCATATTTACTATGTGCCAGGCACTGTATTAACTCATTTATCCCCCAGTAACCCCATGAGTAAGGTACTGTTGTCATCCCCATTTTACAGATGATGAAACTGAGGTATCTAAAAGTTAATTAGCCAAGTTCACACAAGCAGTCAGTAGGTGGGTTAAACATAAGTACACTGGCTCTTATGTTTCTGCTTTTAACTTCTATGCTATGTGGCCTCTCCATAGGTTAGTGATATATCTACCTTATAAGTCTGTTATTGAAGGATTATGTAAAAAAAAAAAAATGCAGGTACTTTTCTCAAACTACTTAGCTATGGAACTTTAAGTGAGAAATTTTTTTTTTTTTGAGAAATTTAACTGTAGAAATTTGTCATATGTTGTCAAATAAATTATTTCCAGTGGAATCCTAGTGACAGTGTTTTCTCAGTGCTGAAGCAAAGCAAATACTGGATGGATTCTGGTGCTGCATTTAGTTTTTAATTAGTGGCTGAAAATAATTTCTCAGTGTTGTTAAAGCAATTTAATAATGGAATAACTTTAGAGCATTAATCCTACTTATAAATAAATTCACCTTGAGCAAGCAATACATAAAAATGAAATGATACCACTTAAGGTAAACAATAGGCTTTTGTTAAAGTGTCTAAATGTGGCAGTAACTAAAGAGGTCAGCTGGCAACTGCACTGTTTTGGAAAGCTACTGACTTTAGGAACAAAGTGATGCTGACAAAGTCACCTCTGCTGTTGAGATTTGAAAGTTTGATGGCAACCTGTGTTCATTCTGTAAACAAAAATATCCCAAGAAAAAAAAGAAACAAAATGTTTTCCCCGTCCTTCCCCAAATGGCACCTTTTCTTGGCTGTTGTCCCGCAAATATGTTCATTGAAAAAATGTTCAAAGCCAGACATAGTACCAAAATTCTCTATAAGGAAAATGATTCAAAGACATTCATAGGAAAATTACATGTCTAAAGTACATTATATCTTAATAACACTAATCCTTTAATAGAATGCTTTTTAAATGCCATATTCAGAATTGGATCTTAACTTTTTAAAGATCCAATTTAATTACTTTATGTCTGGACTATATAACATTTGAGAAAAGAGAATTTAAAATCTTTCTCAAAAATTCATCCATGAGCAGTAGCTTCATTATTTCTCCTTTATTCTTTCATGTGTTTAAATAACATATTTGAGTGAAAAATTTAAAAATTCAATGAAAATCCAGGTTTTTTTCTAAAAACATTGTTAAATTCATTCAGAAAGCTACTTGGATACCTGAAATGAGGTATATGTAACCTGAGATTAACATGATGTTCAGAAACATATAATTTAGTTCAAAACACAAGAACAAGTTTATAATCTAATAATTTCCTACACCAGTAAAGGATATGGCCCAGAATATAATATAACAAACTGCAATATAGGGAAGAAAAATTGAGAGATATAGAAGAAAAATTGGCAGCCCAACTTTCAAGTAAACGGGAACAGAAATGGGTGGTGGAGGAGAGATCATTTTATAAAATAGAAGAAAATTGTCCTTAGTTAAAAAAGGCATGATCATTCAGACTAAAACTCCCACCCAAAACTACTCTTGGATGCTATCAGGGTTATAGTCTTCCACTCCAAGGAAAAAGAGAAATGAAGTAATATAGAAGGGACAGTGAGAGAAAATGTTAACAAATACAGATGACATGACCAAAACTGTATAGAAGATTGTGGCCGTGCAAAGTGAGAAGCAGGAAGAAATATGTCTGTCCGGGGTCACCCGTCATGAATGAAATGATATTGGGAGGATCACTTTAGGGAAATCCATACTGCTTTTTTCCCCTTACCTTTTTGTTAAAGTATTAACACACAGAAAAGAGCAAGAATCAAATATGCAGATGAGTGAATTTTCACAAAGTGCTCATACCTTTGTCATTGTTACACAAGTCAGGAAATAAAACATTCCCAAGACTACAGAAATCCTCCTCTCAGCTTCATGACTTTCCCTGTCACTGTTCCTTGCCCCTCCTGACAGTAACCACCATTCTCACAATTAATACCACAGGTACTTGTGATTGCTTGTTTTTGAACTCTACATAAATGAAAATATTTTGCTTATTCTTGTGTATCCTGTTGTACCTGACTTCTTTCATTTCATTTCTCTCAATATTATGCTTATGAAATTCATCCATGCTGTTGTAAAGATAGCTTGGGTTCTTCTTCTCTTTTAACCTTTTTTTCTGAAGAGTATTCCATTGTATGGGTATACTATATCCATTCAAGGATGGACCTTTGGGCATTTTATGGTTATTACAAATAATTGTGCTATGAACATTCTTATGCAGAACTTTTTGTTGAAATGCATATGCATTTTTATTGAGTAGAATTGCTGGGTTTTCTGAAGTGCTTTAAATAATTTGCATTCCTACCAGCAGTTTATTAGAATTTCATTTGCTACATAGCCTCACTAATACTTTATATTGTCAGCATTTTTAATATTTGCCATTTAAGTGAGTTTATGGTGGAATTGCCTTGTATTCTTAATTGGTAGTTCACTCATAACTTGCTTTTTAGCCTCTTTTGTAAAGTGTTTAGTCTCTTGTACATTCTTTTACAGGATTATCTGTCATACTTTTTAACTGATCAGCAAGAGTTTTCTGGGTTTTTTTGTTTGTTGGTTTGGTTGGTTTTTTTTTTTTTACTGTTTTAGATGTAAGCCCTTTGTTAGATATGTGTGTTGCAATATCATCATCTTCTACGCTGTGGCTTCCCTTTTCATTCACTTAATGATGTCTTTGATGAACAACTTATTCCTTTTTTTTTTTTTTTTTTGTCTTTTAAGGTTAATGCTGTTTCTGTCTCAGTTAAGAAAAATTTTTCCCGATCTCAAGATCATCTAGACCCTGTAATTTTCCAGAATCTGTATTGTTGTATCTTCATATTCCAAATATGGACTATCAACATTTGTTAAATTACTGTTTAAAATGTTGAACCGATTGGGCGCCTGGGTGGCTCAGTTGGTTGGGCGACTGCCTTCGGCTCAGGTCATGATCCTGGAGTCCCTGGATCGAGTCCCGCATCGGGCTCCCTGCTCAGCAAGGAGCCTGCTTCTCCCTCTGACCCTCCCCCCTCTCATGTGCTCTCTCTCTCTCATTCTCTCTGTCTCAAATAAATAAATAAAAAATCTTTAAAAAAAAAAAAAAAAAAAAAAAAAAAAAAATAAAATGTTGAACCGATTTATATGCCTACTAAAATGTGCGTGAGAGTTCCAACTCTTTCACACACTTGCCAAAAATTACACAAACTATTATTAATATCTTTTACTAATATGGTAAGTAAGGTATAGCTTTCTATTGTTACTCAAATTTTTGAGATAAAGGAGATTGCCACAGTAACAGATGGCCTTCATCTTCTGGGAAGCTATGGAGAGTAGCGGACCTTTCAACCCATCTCTTATCTACTACTGTTTGTGGGGGAGCTGCCTGTAATCAGGACACCTAGTATTCTCAGCATGGTAGTGCAAGAACATCAGTATCTCTACTCCATCAGGAGTAGAAGCAGCTCCATCCCAAGTTTTATCAGTAGGCAAGCAAACGAACCAGGTGATGCCAGCAAATGGGTCAGGAAACTTTTATCACCTGTTCATCTTCCTCAGGGAATAGCTTTGGGTTGAGAACTCCAAATCCTAAAAGTAGACACATTTTGTATAACATGTATAAATTCAAGATCTCCAGCTTTCAGACACTATTGAAAACACAGATATGAGTGAGGAAAGTTTCAAATTCTCTTTGTTACTTCTAGTCTAGGAGAAGCTGGAGAAGGATTCTGACATGGGAGCTTCAGATCCTTTGTCTTATAGTGGTATCCTCTGTCTCCTAGGTGTAAATGCTGTTAAGTGTCATATTTAACAAAGGATCACCAAACAGAAAGGAATGGCAAGAGCTCATCTGGGCCAAATCTCTACTCTTGGGCAGAATTATACTTGAACTTGGAAACATAGTAGGCAGTCTTTGAAAAATACGAAGCATGAAACCCAAAAATCTTTCCAGTAGTCAAATATTTCATAATTCTTGCAACAAGAAGTTTTGGTAAATGGGATATTTTAAAATTTATGGCTAAATATTTAATCCTTTTTAGGGATTTCCCCTTTAACCTTTTATCTTTGGTTCATTTTTAAGCATTAACTTTCATGTCAAACTATAAAACTTTAGAATAGTTTTAATTCATTTTCTTAGTACTTTAAGAAAGACTATCACCAATGAATGTTGAATAAGAGAATTTAGTGGCCCACCAAAGAAATGGGTCCAACCAGAAAAGAATGGCTGTTTTCTGGCACAAGAAGTTGATTGATTGTTATTTTGACTTAATTTTCTAGTGTGTAAGAATGAGATAATACTGGTTTAGAAAACAGCTTAAGATCCTCAAACAGAACTCTTTGTAAGTTATTACAAAGTTCACTTTGTAGCTATTTCTTTTTATTCAGCATATAGTATATAGTAAATCCTGTTTCTCTTATCTGCTTTATTGATGGTTATGCTGCTCAATTATCTTCTCAGCATTCTTTGCCTGTAATTCTCAGTTCTAACTGGAACACCCTGAAAGAGTGTCTCTCAACACCCTGTCTCTCAAGTTCCTTAACAACTGAGTTCCATAAAGTCAAATTATCCCAAGATTAAGTTCATCCCAAGAATATTATTTCCCTTTTCTGTTTTATTAGTAATGTTTAGTCTCATCAGATGTGGTTCTGGTTTCTTGCTTCTTTATCACACTAAATCCTTTTGGTTTTTTGTTTCCATGTAGATTTGTCTTATTATTTTCTAGAGCTTTGGAGAAAGTGGGGATAACAATATATGTAAACAATCAACAATCTAAGAGAATGGTATTTATCTTAATTTTCTAGCATTTACAGTCTACCATCTAAGGTAGATCTAACTGCAAAATGTTCAAATCTCAGATCTAGTGTAGAGGGCATTACAAGCAATTTCAGAGGTCAAAATTAAGCTTGACTTCTTTTAATTGAAATGTGATAATGGTTTCTATCGTTATTCTGGTTATTGTTTCCTAAGGGATGAGGTATTAAAATCATTGAGATTACTCATTGGAAGTATGCTAAAATCGGGGCACCTAGGTGGCTCAGTCTATTAAGTGTCCAACTCTTGATTTTGGTTCAGGTCATGATCTCCAGATTGTGAGATTGAGCCCTGCATGGGCTTTGCACTCAGTTCGAGTCTGTTTGAGATTCTCTCTCTCCCTCTGCCCCTCCCCCCATTGCGTGCACTCTTTCTCTTAAATAAATACATAAATGGATAAGATCTTTTGTAAAAAAAAAATAAAATAAAGTATGCTAAAATGAAAACC
The DNA here is from genome assembly GCF_964656455.1 of Halichoerus grypus. Classification (NCBI taxonomy): domain Eukaryota; kingdom Metazoa; phylum Chordata; class Mammalia; order Carnivora; family Phocidae; genus Halichoerus; species Halichoerus grypus. The sequence continues at coordinate 75,710,176 of NC_135719.1, forward strand.
AGTATTTTTCCATAATGTAACATTTAAAAATGTGAATTCATTTATTTAATCTTATTAATATAAAGTTTATAAGGAAAAAACTTGGCAAATTGGAGTCAATTGATTTTCTAAAACCTAAAGTTTAAAGTCACACTTTAATTTTTATAAAAGGCCAAATCATGATAGTTTTAAAGCTCAATACTGCCAAAGTCAATAAATTAAACCTCTTAGACCAAAGCCAGCTTCCTACCATTTTGATACCTCCCACAAGCTAAGAATGATTTTTACAAATGACTTTTTGTGGGGCACCTGGGTGGCTTAGTCAGTTAAGCATCCAACTCTTGGTTTTGGCCTCAGGTCATGATCTCATGGGTCATGAGATAGAGCCCCACATCGGACTCTGCAATGGGCGTGGAACCTGCTTAAGATTCTCCCTCTCCCTCTGCCCCTCCCCTCCCCCTTGCTTGCTCTCTTTCTGTCTCTCAAATAAATAAATAAATCTTTAAAAAAAAATGATCTTTTGCAACCATTTTGATGTCAGGAAGAGTAACTTTGAACTCTTGTTAAGTGAAATGTTATCCTAAAAGAAAAAAAAAGAGAGAACTCCATTCTTCTCATTAGTAGATATATATTTTTTTAATGTTTCAATTATTCTTACTGTATTTTGAATTTTGTTAGTAAAGCAATTTATTGCCTACATTGTGTTAGATTTTCTATAATTTGTTGTTCTATATAATGTCTTAATTTTTGCCTCTTGTCCTGCAAAGCTTAAAATATTTATTAGTCCTTTACAGAAAAAATTTGCCAACCTCTCCATTATTTCATCACCAAATGCTTCAGTCACACTAATCCATGATCAGAAATATATACAACATATATGGAATATATTTTGTATGAAGTCAACTCAAAATATCACTTATAATTTCTTAGCAGAAGAATTTTAATTTAATTATAGTTGTTCTAAACTTATGAATATATTTTTTCTTCTGCAGCTATTATTAAATCTAGGGGAATGGAATTGAAAAGATATCATTTGGGTCATCCATCTGAAAAGCATGAAAAATTTCTCAGCTGTTAACTCAGCATATGTGACCACATTCAAGCTCTTCCTGCCTGTAAGGTAGGTAACTCTTACTATCATGTGAAGAGAAAGTTGCCTGAATGCTTAATACCCGGCACTTTTCTGGTTATCCCATTTAAATCCTCATTCCAGGTTCATGCTCTGCTGTATAGCAATCCCTGGCTCTGAAGCCTGCTTTTTATCATGTTGTCTCCCATTGGTAGAGTGGTTGTGTTGTTTTTCAAATTTATGTGTCTTTCATATTTCCTAACATGGTTTGTTATCCCATATTTCTTTTATATCCCGATCTTATGCAGCTATTCTTTTTTTTTTTTTTAAAGATTTTATTTATTTATTTGAGAGAGAGAGAGCATGAGAGGGGGGAGGGTCAGAGGGAGAAGCAGACTCCCTGCTGAGCAGGGAGCCCGATGTGGGACTCGATCCCGGGACTCCAGGATCATGACCTGAGCCGAAGGCAGTCGCTTAACCAACTGAGCCACCCAGGCGCCCTTATGCAGCTATTCTTACTATTCTTTAACAACCATTATCAGTAACCTGCACACAGAGACATGCATTCATGGTAAGGCTTGAGAAGTAAAGGGATTCTGGAGTATAAGCAGAGGAAAATTAATACAGGGAGATACATTTTTTAAAAGAAGAAAGCAAAAAGATTTTTCCTGACAGATTTAGAGAATCTAACTCTTTAAGAATTAAATGATATAATTTTATAAAACAACCCAAGGCCCATCACAAGTTAATAAGCAGAAAATGATTTACCACTGAGAAAATGTTTTAATACTTAGTAGGCATGAGATAAAGGAATGATTAGAGTATTGTAGCATTAACTAGGGAAATTGGTACTTTCTCCAGGAACATCTGCTTTGCTCTGGGCCTATTTCAGGTGGCACAGTGAGCATCATTCAGCCATGAGCAGCTTACCATTTGCCCCCAGAACCAGTCAACAGTGACCTAGGATATGAGAAGCTCTTTTACCATTAGGCAAATGAGATAAGAAATGCTCATCTGGTGCTTTACAGTTAGGGGCTCAAATGCCTGACATCTGCCAGCCATTCCACTCTGTAGGCAACACTAAGGTTACAACTTCCCACACAGACTCAGTGGTTCTGAAACCTAGGGTTACTTCTGGTTGCTTCCCCAGCTGACCAGCTAGGTCCGCCTTTTACTTTATCTTACTTCCAGTCTGTTTTCCTGTTTGTCCTATTTTCCATCTTTTCCTTCCAAGTTCTGATGAATTTCAAGGAATTTTTTTTAATCTTTGGCACCTCTACAGATTACACTCTATATTGTAGAAACCTCCCCCATTATATGACTCCCTTCATACTAGGAAGGAATTGTCAAAAAGGTAGGAAGAAGACCAAGTTCAAGTAGTACCATGGAATTCTAGGGAAGGTACCCTCAGAGAGAGAGGTTTAGTAGTGTTCATTGCTGCAGATGAAGACTAAGAAAAGAAAGAATGTAGGCTTTGACTTAGGAAGGCGTCAGCATTGTTTTCCATCCTTTCCCCATTTCGGATGAATTTTCATGATTCTTCTCTATCTTTGGCATTAGTGCTCTTTCCACTCCCCATTGAGAGAATCCCCACTATCCCACTACCTTCGGACAAACAAAATTAGTGCTCTTTCCACTCCCCATTGAGAGAATCCCCACTATCCCACTACCTTCAGACAAGCCTAAAGAGATAGGATCATGGAGCTCCAAGGAAGCTTCCTCAAGAGTGAATTTTGGCATTGGCAATGTTAATCGCTATAGGGCTTAGGAATTAATGAGAGGGCTGTGAGGATAGGAGGGAGGTAAAACTGAGGAGATATTTTGGGGATAGGGAAGATTTATCATTTGTTGTAGGAGAAAAGGAGAACCCACAGGAGAAAGATTGGCGATACAAAAGAGGGAAAGAGTTGGGGAATGGGATGGTGCACTTCTTATCCTGAAGCAAGGCTGGAAAAGCAGAGTCTGAATGAATTTACTAAAACATTAATGGGGAGTTAGAATTAAGACAGATGGCTCCCATTTCAGTAAACTGTGAAGTGTTATGAGATTACATTTGTTTAATTGCTCATATAATTCAACTGAGTTGACATAGAAATTTATATATGGGTTCAAGAGAGCTGACTGAACATTTTGACAGCTTTTGTCTTTCCTCCCTACCAGAATTCTATTGAACTGACAGAAGACATGTAAAACAGTAATAAACCCAGAGCAACTACAGAAGGCAGGGAAGGGTGCTATCAGAAGTAAAAATTTCTGGGAGGTATTAAGAAATAGGATAAGACTAATGGCATATCCCAACAAAGCTGAACCTACAGCTCCCTAGAGATGGAAAAGATCTTCCAAAACAAAAGGAGCCTTAAATAAGCCCAAGATTCAAGGCTATCAGGAAGTGAGAGGAATAGGCTATGTCTGGTTGGCCAGTGAATTACAGGGTGATAGAACAACTGCACCAGCACCCTGCTTTCAAAGTATCTGACTCCACTGGGCACTGTATAAAGACACAAATCCGGAATTCTAAATATGACATGGGAGAGTCCCAAAGGAGATTTTAATGAGATAGGGTCTCCTCTGATTCATGGACCCCCCAAGTAAGGAAATGTGTCCACCCAAAAGGCATGCTATATACGCAAGCCAGCCTGGCAGTTGGCCAGCACCATGTTCATCATCTTTGCTGTCAGAGCCAGGTGAACATTGTCACTTGAAACACATTGTAGGTAACAATATTCTGTAATCAAGATCTTTGCCTATAGATATGAGAAGATAGCCAAGAACCAAAATTCGAGAATAACCAACACAAACACAAAGAGACAACGAACTCAACAAATTTGGTTTACTTTTCAGAGTATGTGTAGAAACTATGTTGCCAGAAGGAATACTTTTCTCAATAGATTGCCTTGCCCATCAGAAGGACATAAAGATTGGTGATGGTCTCTCTCATCAAAGAAATCCTGTATGTTCAGAGTATTTCTCACTGGGCACCTGCTAGCATTGGACCATATGGTCAGTCTCTCATGGTTAGTAGACATGCTTAAGGTTTTCTTATTTTTATGGCAATTGACTAAATATGTGAAGTAAGTTGGCAGGTTGGCTCTTTTTTAATAAAAAAGTTTTCAATTTGACTATAATCTTTACTATATTAGTGATCCCAGGTATATAGAGTGACAGCTTTAAAAGGGGGAACCTGATTTCTAGCCAAAAACAAATAAGAAAAGCAATTTTATATATTATTTCATCTGTAAAAAGTTAACCAAAGATATGCTACGTGGATTTTTTGGTAATTAATTGAAAATAAATGTAAATTTATTTTATAGCACAGTTTTGAATGTTTAAAAATGATTTCCTGCATCAGTTTCTGCAGTGGAAAACTTCTGATGGTTCTTATTTGTTGTAGTCTTAGTTTAGGATATGAAACAAAGATAATTTGTTAATTTTTTTATTGATTTCTAGCTCAATTAAGTAGTGTTCAAAGAATGTACTCTAAATGACTTAGTCTCTTGCAATTTGTTGAGACTTCCTTTATGGTCCACATGACCAATTTTGGTATATGATCCATATGCATTTATAAAGAATGTGTATTCTATTATTGTTGGGTGCAGTGTTGTATATATGCCAATTAAGGGAGGTTTATTAAAAGCATTGTTTAGATCTTCTGTATCTTTGCTGATTTTTTTCCTTTCCTTTCTTTACCAATAATTAAGAGAGATTGTTGTATGGGACACTCCTTTAAGTTTTGTCAATTTTTGCTTTAGATATTTGAAGATATGTGAAAGCAAATTCCGAATTGTTTTATCTTTTTGATGGATTACCTTTTATCATATATCCATTTTAAAAGTAGAATAACTGCACCAGTTTTTCTAGTTAGAGTTACAATGGTATATATTTTTCCATCCTTTTACTTCCAAACTTTCTCTATCTTTATATTTAAAGAATATCAATTATAAATAATTCTGATTGTATTTTTTAATCTAGTTTGAAAATGTTTGCTTATAACTAGAGCAACCTCTTTTAATGTAATTACAAACATTACAGAAATTATAAATTATCTGTTTTCTGCTCTTTTCACTTATTTCATGTTCATCTTTTTCCTTCTTTACATTATTTAAGGTTAAACAGACTTCCTTCATTATTTTATCCCCCTCCTTTACTGGTTTGTTAATTACACATTCTTTTACTATGTTGAGTACATATCCTAAAGAATATACTCTCTCGGGGCGCCTGGGTGGCTCAGTCTGTTAAGCATCTGCCTTCGGCTCAGGTCATGGTCCTGGGGTCCCTGCATCAAGCCCCACATCACGCTCCCTGTTCATCAGGGAGCCTGCTTCTCCCTCCCTCTGCCCCTTCCCCTGCTCGTGCTTGCTCTGTCTCTCTCTCTCACTCACTCTCTCTCTCAAATAAATAAGTAAAATATAAAAAAAAAAGAATACACTCTCTAGTCTGGACTTATTACAACCTAATATAATTCTATACATTTAAAAATTCTTGACCAACGCTAGGACCTTAGAATATTTTATGTTCATGTGTCACCATCCTTTGTATTATTGTTATCAATCATTGTACTCCTGCATTTGTTTTATTCCCCAGAAGACATTGTAATTACTGCTTTGTACAGTCAGTATTTATTTATATTTATCCACAGTTTTACTATTTCTGTTGAATTTCTATGCTTCCATTTGGGATCATTTTCCATTTGCCAGCAGAACTAACCTTTATACGCATTTTAGTGAGAATATGCTAGTGATAATTTCCCCTGCTTTTTGTCTGTCTGCTAATGTCTTTATTTTACCTTCACTTTGGGAGAGTATTTTTGGTGGGTATAAAATCCAAGAAGATAGTTGTCTTTCAGCAACTTGAAAATGTCATTCCATTATCTGTCTTTCATTATTTCTATTGACAAGTTGACTACCATTCTTATTTCTGTACCTTTGAAAGTAAGGTATATTTTTTCCATTTGGCTATTCTCAAGGTTTTTTTTTTTTTTCTTTGTAGTTTTTAGCAGTTTTACTATGATGTGTCTTTCTATGCCTTGATGTCTTTCACTTTGAAAATTCTTTGCCCTTATTTATTCAGTTGTTTCCCGCCCTATTATTTTTCTCCTCCCCAGTCTGGGACACCAATTAAATATACTTTTTTACCATTCTCATATTGTAGCTGCAAACTTTTTAGTATTTTCATACCTTTTATTACCCAAATTTCAACCCAAATACTTTCTGGTATTTCTTCCAGGTCACTTATCCTCCCTTCAGCTTCCAATATTCTGTTTAACCCACCAATCTTGTTCTTAATTCCAGTTATTACATTTTATTAGCCCTAGAAATTCTATTTGATTTTCTAAATAAATTCTGCCACTCTAGAATCTATAAATTCTTCATGTCATTTATTTTTCAAACCTGTTAATCATAGCTTTTTATCCAACCTGATAATTCCAATAAATGGCTCATCTATTGATCTGTTCTTTTCTTCCTGTCCTGTTTAGTGTTTTGTGTGTGTGTTATTAATGCCAAATATTACGTTTGCTGAACTGTAGTGACTCTGGATGATGTTCTCTTTCTCTGTGGATTTGGTTGGACAATAGAGTGTTCGCAGATTACTTTATTCTAATGCTGGGATTCAACTGGTAATTGCTCAGTCTACCTCTTCTTTGTCTCTGCTTTGCTCTTGTGGACACCTGGATTTCTAATTGAGATCCTGGGTTGTTTTGTGTGTGTTTTTTTTAAAATTTCATTTATTTATTTTAATTGAGAGAGAGAGAGTGCGCACATGCCTTTGTGCAGGGAGCGGGGCAGAGGGGAAGGGGGAGGGGCAAGCAGACTCCATGCTGAGTGTGGAGCAGGACGCAGAGCTCAATCCCATGACCAGAGATCATGACCCTGAGTTCATGACCCGGGCCAAAATCAAGAGTTGGATACTTAACCAACTAAGCCACCCAGGTGCCTGGAGGTCCTGGGGTTTTTAATCAGGATCTCTCCCCCTTAGAAGTTTCTGAACTCTTTTTTTTTTTTTTTTTCTCCATGGGACTGTGTGACTGGAAAACCTTGCTTGGTGGCTTTCTGCCTAGCTTCTTATCCTCCTGTTTTGTAAAATTTGGTAATTCAACAAATAATTTTTTACTCTTCAATTCATTTATCTTTTGGAAATGCATGCTTTATTGTTTGCCTTAAATTTTATAAAATAATTACATGTATCATAAAACATAGACTTTTAGAATGTAGCAACTTCCTTATCTCAGCATTTAAAAAGAAAAGCTTCTTCACATAGTCTGTTTTCCCTGGAACCCAAGTAAAGTTTGTTTGTTTGTTTGTTTGTTTTTCTTCTTTTTCATTTTCTTAACCAGGCCTCCACATCATTTGTATCATTAAGATAGTTATTCGTGTTAGGAATAGTCATAAGATTATAGAATTTAGCACTGGAAGGAACCTAAGACGTCATCTTCTGTTGGCTAACCTCCCACACAGTGCAGAAATGCTTCCTGCCGCATCCTTGGCATATGCTCATCCGGTCTCAGTTTGGATATCTTCAGCAAAGGAGCTCATCATTTGCTGAAACAATCCATTCTGTTGGACAACTCTATTTTAAAAATCCTTATGTTGAGCTAAAATATGCCTCTTTGTAACTTATACTCATTTACTCATTGTTTCAAGTTTTCCTTCTGGAGTTAGTCAAAACAAGAGAACATTTTAGATAGTACTTAAAGCAGATCTAAATGCCATTCCTGTCTTTTTTATTTTTAATTAATTTTTTTTTTTTGCTTTCTTGTCCCAAACCATTGAACATAAATTGGCTAAGCTTAGATAATAATCAGAAGTAAAGCCATCTACTTAGTAATGATTAAAAACGATCTTTACATTATACAAATCCCTCTGACATTTTGAAGATAAAAATCCTTTTTTAATTACCTTGAATTATATTTATTTATAGAAAAAGGGATAAAAAAACGCCATCTATTTTCAAAGATGACACTGCATTACCACTTGTGGAAATGTAGAGAAAACCAATCTTCAGTTGTAGAGATGTGGTTGAAATCTGGTGGTGTGCATTTTTGTTTTCTTTTTATATGGGTAGACAGCCTTTAAAACCTGTTGTTTATGAATTAATAATAATGACAATAATCTTACAATAACTAATATTTATTGAGCATTATCACTGTATAATTCATGTTTCTTGTCTCTACTTTACAATCCCAACAGGACACTTTGAGTCAAAGAAGGTACCATTAGTAATACACAGAGACAATTGGTATAAACTAGAATTGTCAAGGCAGAGCAAGATTTACATTCGTTCTCTTTAAAGCTAAATTCCAGGTTATTCTCTTGGTCTGAAATTTATATGTATATGTATATATGCCTCATTGTTGCAAATAATCTGAAAGGCATTTTTTAAAGGTTAGTATGTTCTGTCCTCATAATTTAAGCTCCCACTTAAATCCCACTCTCTCCTTCACATTCATGACTGCATAATGTAGTTTTGTAGGCAAAATTTGCTACTTTTTTCATAACTTGTCAAAATGAAAAAAAAAGTCCACTGTCCTTGTTCAACCCTTCTTCAGCTAAAATGAGGAAGCTGTGGGGCTTGGAAGGCTAGACCACCTATCCTCAGGCAGTACCTTATCAGCCCTAGGTGTTCTCAAGATGTGAGAAGAGGTGGAGTTTGAAGAGTCAGAGCTCTTGTGTTTATAACTCCTGTATTTCCAGACCTAATTAAAAGAGAGAGCATGGGGAGTGCCTACTGCTTCCAAGTTATTTTGCAAAAAAATAATGCCCTTTTTATAAAGCTAATGCCATGATCCCTAAAGAATGCCTATCATTCTAAGCCCATCCTCATCCTCAACCTTGGCTACACAATCAAGTGGGGCTGATGTCTGAGTTTCACTCTGATTTAATTGGTCTGAGATGGAGCCTGGGTTTGAGATTTTTAGAAGTTTCCCAGGAAATTAAATATATATCTAGGGTTTCTAAGGCTACCGAGGTAAAGGGGTGAATGGTAGTGAATGGTATTTTCCCTGGCCCAAGATCTGTGATTGCAAGTTCTGGCATAAGTAAAGTACAGGTAAGAGGATCACATAGATTACAGATCTTCATACCTCTAGATCTAGAAATCACTCTGAAACATCTGGTTAATTCTAAAAGAAACTTTCAGAATCTGCCAGTACATTGAGGGTAGAGGTGATTCTTAATTTTCCCCAAAAAAATATATGCTTTTAACCCCAACCTGACAGAAATCACTTTGATTAAGATCCTCTGTTGAGGGGCGCCTGGGTGGCTCAGTTGTTAAGCATCTGCCTTCGGCTCAGGTCATGATCTCAGGGTCCTGGGATCGAGCTCCACATCGGGCTCCCTGCTCTGTGGGAAGCCTGCTTCTCCATCTCCCACTCCCCCTGCCTGTGTTCCCTCTCTCGCTGTGTCTCTCTCTGTCAAATAAATAAAATCTTAAAAAAAAAAAAAAAAAGATCTTCTGTTCATAAAATGAAGAACTTGGTAAGTTTCTGCAGTATTGCATACTCGAGAAATTGGATCAAAGCAATGATTAGGCAAGCTTTAGGAAAAGTCGTTATCTATCTTCTTCCTTTTGTTTGTAGAAGAGGAAAACAGGGCATAGAAATACTTGTTTCCCTTGTTCTTGCTTTTTTACTCTTTCAAAAGGCTTAAGGTAGTTACTGTTTATTCTGTCTCTAAGGAGGCAAGTTTCACACAACTAATTTTCATTAGGAGTAACATCAGATGGTCGTCATGCAAAAGTGCCTCCTCCTTTTATTCTGTCTTTTCTAATTTATGTGTTGCTCCAGTCAGACTACTTGTCTGACTTTAGAATGTGTTGAGGAAAGTATTTTTCCACCTTAGAATCCAATACTCTTTTTTTTTAATGACTTTATATCATCATGTCCTCTGCTCTATTTTTTTTAATCTATATACAGTTTTCTTTCCTGAGTAAATTATATCCAAAAAAGTTAGCTGTCAAATCATGATTTTGACCATTGACTAGATATTTGTGAATCTACCTACCGGAATGGAAGTGAATCTCACATGAGCCAAGCAGCTCAGTTCTCCTAGCAAATACTGGTCCATTAACGTTGCCAGGGGCCGCACTGCAATCAAACTCCAGTTCTCAGAGTTAACAGTTTCCTCACGCCCCTCCCTCTGTCAAGTATATTTAGCTGAGCTTGTGCATATGACTTCAGTTCATAAAAAGTTTACAAGTGCAGCTGGAATGCTTAGCATTTGATTGTTACATAAATAAGTATTTGAGAACATATGTAAACTTGACAGTGTTAGTACCAGATGTTCCAGTAACACAATAATGTACTTCGAATGTCCGTTCTCACTTTCAGCTTGTTTATTTTGGCAGTATCTTTTTATCTGCTAAGTTTCAGATAAGCACATATTAACTCTGTCCATAGTGTTGATCCTCTTATTGTTACATTCAAGTTGCATTTATTACATTTAGCATATAGAAGTACAAATAACATAGACATTGATATACAAAGTCATTTCTTATGTCTTCATAAAATACAAATATTTCAACTCCTAAATGTTTGTGGTATGTAAAAAAAATAAAGAAATCTCTGGGCTTCTGTATATATTCTCATCTCCAGGAATCGCCTTTCCAATTATGGATTATCCAAGTATTTTCTTTCTTTCCCTGACCACCAGGCATTTAAATTAAGAGATTTCTGTCTACTGCACAAATTCTCCTGCCTTTCTCAGGCTTTCCCTACCCCCTCATCATAGCTGACCATATCGTGTATGGTAGAAGCTATTAGCATTCTAAAATACAATTTTTGTTTCTTTATGGCTTTATTTTGCAGTTATTTCAAACTTAACAGAAAATGACAAGAATAAGAATAGTCATGGAATACTCCTGTATCTTCTACCCAGATTCACCTGTTGTTGACATTTTGCCCCATTTCCTTTATCAAATGAGTATGCTCATTTGCTCCTTCTCCCTCTATTTGCATACATATATGTGTGTGTATCCAAAACATATTTATTATGTGTGTATTTATATATGTGTTGTTCTGAGCCTTTTAAAAGTTAGTTACATGACCTTTTACATCCTTCACGGTATATTTTTTCTAAGAATAAGAATACTGTCTTACATACAAGTAAATTTTAAATTGGTATGTTTTTCTAATCTTCTAGCTATATTCTGCCTTGCTTGGGCCTTGACTGACAGAAGACTGGGTCTCAGTTAGGGCCATGCCCTATGTGAGGTGTGAGTTTCCATCAGTGATCCTCTGGAGTAGAACCTAGAATGGGTTTCAGAGATATGAGTCCAGGACCTCCTATACTGGTTGCCTCTGATCATGAGGGAAAGAGTAGAGCAGCATTCAGATAAGAGTTATTTTGGAAGGAGTAGTAGAAAAAGGGGAATAAAAGGCAAGTGGGTAAATGATTACTAATTTTTAGAGTGGGCCTAGGAATTATGCTTCAGGTTGGCATAATTGTTGCATGGCACAGTTTTGAAAGGAAGAGAATCAACTGAGTTCACTGCTAGAATTGCTTCCCTTGGTAGGAAATGTGTTTTATTTATATGTAATATTGTATAAAAATTTTTTTTAGAAACACACTGTTATAAACTTTAAGCTCACCTCCAAAAATACAAGAAAATAAGAAAAATGTGCATGAAGTTAAGTAAGAGGCGATCTAATTAGCATTCTTACCGAATGAGCTGTAGATTTACTGGAGACTTACTAAGGGAAAAATACCAGAGCACCAGACTAGCACATCAATCATTTGAAATTGCCTGACAGTCTGGAAGAGGATATCCTGGCTGCAGAAAGCCCATAGCTGTCTTAAGGCTAGAGGCCCAGGTCAGGACATAGTAAGAACAAAAGATGAGCACTTTTGAGAGGAACCAGCTGGCTTAAGGTGATCCAAAGTGCACAGATGTTAAGGGCTTACTGTTCCAACAATACCATTACCTAACACAAGAATAACAGAATAACCATTAAAAAAATTATGAAACTTGATTTACCATGTTGACCCTTGAGGTCTGACTAATGTGTGTTTCTTTTCCATCATGCTAATATTCTATTTCTATTTTAATGTTATTTTTGTGTGTGTATTCTTGAAAAATAAAATGTAACAAATCTTTCTTAGAAATATGTATAGAATTCTGTTGATGTGAGATTTTTAGTAGGTTTTTTTAGATGCATCTAAGCACAGTATCCAAGGATCTGTAATTTTCTCCATGCGTGCATCAAAATTCACCAAACTCTAACACAGGTGTTTCTGTGGCACGTAGAGAGATGGTAGATCTCAAGCCAGTTATACACCTTCTGATGCAGTGATTGAATGTAAAAGGGAGGAATCTAAAGCTTAGAGCTGAAGTGGTTTGAATCATGGGAGTAGTCAGGAACTGGGAACAACAGTGGTTTGGAAAATGTTAATTTTGTTGTTGCTGAGTGTATTACAGTCTAAAGTCATGAAAAATAGTTCTAGATTCTTTAAGACTGTGGTCATCGTTTTCTATTCAATAATACTGACCACTATGTGAGTGTAAGGAATGTCACTGATCATTATTACATACCCTAGAGAAGAGTCACTGTGTACCCTTTAAAGATATTTAAAATGAAGTACCCACCACAGATAGTAGAATCAACAGCGTACAACCTGACTCAGAGGGACCCAAGTTTATGTATTCAACAAGTATGATTAAGTACTCAGTAAAAGCCTTGCTGCCTCTCTCTGTAGCATTCCTGAGCGCACAGTTGGCCATGTAAAAATGCTTTGTTGCATGCACCACACCATACAAGGAAACTTCCCCATTTACTCTTACATGAAGATGTGGAAACAGTAATATTAAAAGTGTTCCTTTGTAATTAGTTGTCTCTATTTTCAATTCTAGGACATAGTCACTGTATAAATAAGCAGAATTTCAAATTTTATTATCAAACTCTGTAAGTACATCATCGTTTGCTATTTGTATTCAGAGAATGTGAGAGTGAGACCATCTAATTGAGCTGCAGCCTGCTTCCTCTTTTTTTAAACCATCACAATAGCTTCACGGCAATGAACTTTGAAGAATGGCTTAAACTTACTCATTTTTTTCTTTCTTCTCAAGTTAGTGTCACTTCAAAAATAAAAATAAAAATAGGCACTCTTATTGGAACTTTAGGAGTAATGCTGGGTATAAACAGGCTTAGAATATACTTAACTATATAAATCCTTCCCCACACACATAGAGATGAATTGATAACTGGATTTGGCATTTCAAATATTTTTTACCCAAGGCAAGGGCTTTAAGGTGTTTTCTTGGTATTACAGAGTTTAGAGATGAGAAAGGTACCATTTATTATTTGCTCTTTCTGTCAGCTTAGGACTTCTCTTTGCGATCATGTTTATAATACTGGGCCTATCTGTTCTTAAATGTTTTACCTGTTGAAGAATGTTCCATCAGAGGATGTGCTAAAATCTTAGATTGTATGTACCCAAGGTTTGGACTGAATAATAGTCTGATACAATCAGATAAGGTAATTTATTGGAAGAGAACCTTGGACTTGGAATCAGAAGTAATGAGTTCTAGTCAGGAATCTGCAAGATAATTTGTATATGATCCTTGAACAAATCCCTTACTGTCTCTTAATTCTCTATTTCCTCATGTGAAATGTGAGAGGTTTCAGCCAGCCTATAGATTCCTCCAGTGCAAAACATTCCATCAGTTAAGCAGCAAATAAATAAGTCAGTTAATCATGTTAACCACAGCAACTGATCAGCCAAAATATTTAAGGTGTTTATAGTAAGACTATGAACAGTCAGAAAACTACATTGTCGGGGCTTCTGGGTGGCTCAATTAGATAAACCTCTGACTCTTGATTTCAGTCAGGTCATGATCTCAATGTCGTGATCTCAGGGTTGTGAGATCAGGTCCCATTTTGGGCTCTGCGCTCAGTGAGGAGTCTGCTTCTCTCCCTCTCCTTCTGCCCCTTCCGTTGTTCTCACATACACTCTCTCTCTCTAAAAATAAATAAATCTTTAAAAAACAAAAAAAGAAAAGTACATTGTCATATCTTGAGAACATCAATATCGGTTTTTTTAGTATTGGTACTATTTTACCAAGTAATGGCAATTTAAAAGATCTTTCCCTCAAATATGGTAGTAGTATACAATTTTGCTACAATATTATCTTCTGGATTATAACCATAGCTTACCTATTGCCAGGGCCATAGGCTACAAAAAATTTAAAAAATTTAAAAAGATTAACTTTCACAATGCTACTTTCTCATGGGACTCAAGGAAGAAAATAACTGTCCTTCTTTAAAAAAGACAACTATATCCCTATTCCTCCAAGAAGCAGAATATCCAAATGAAAAATAAGTAGTCATTTAACCTTTTTTAACTTGAGAGCTCACTAATTTGAATAATGTTTTTCTTTACAAAACAGAGTATTTTACTATATCAACAGAGTATTTCTTTGTAAAGATATAACCTCGCAGTTTACTTATAATGAAAAAAGCATAGGACTTTAACTCAGGAGATCTGGCTTCAAGAATCTGTTCTATCACCTATTATGTAGATATGATTAGGATAATTCTTTTAACAACTCTGAGCCTCAGTTTCCTTATTTTTAACAAGGTAGTAGCAGTAATCCTTGTCTTGGAGCTGTTGTCTGGATGAATAAAATAATGAATGTGAATCATAAAGGCTAGTATGTATTATTAACATTAACTCTCACAAAAATATTCTAAAACAGTTTATATTTAATTAATTGTATTATTTCCATTTGAATATGTACAGATAACATCATACATCTACAGAAAGTATTATAAAACTTAAATATTAAAGGTGAAGGCAGGAAGGGGAATAGAACCAACATTTCTTGAGTACCCACCACAGCCTCAGGAAAAGCCAGACAATAGCTCTGTTTTCTACCTTCTACATAATGCACTTTCTAACTCCTATAAGAGACAGGGCTTTGCCATGTTATCCCCACCATAAGGGAACTCTGTACCTTTCTGTGTGCTATAAATTGTGGAACAAAGAAGAGTTACTCAAATATGGAGAAACTCTAAGTTTTCCTCCAGCACCTCACTCCTGTACCATTTCCCCAAATTTTATTTTCTTAATACATAAGCCATTCATAAATATTTGGCTCACAAGTCTAGTGGCTATGCCTCCACACCAAGCTGGGAACTGATTTGTGTTTCAGAAGGCTGCTATTCCAGTTTGAATCCAGGTGGATTTTTAGCTGAAATGCCATGAGAAAAGAAAAAGAAAAGAGAAAAACCTTCTTCATTATGAATATGAGATAATTACTTTTCAAAAATCATTGCAGCCCCAATCCAAGAAGGGGCCACAAGGTTTAATTGTGGGTGTGCTATTTACAGATTAATTAGGACATTTAACTTCATTTTTTATACCACAGAATTAATCTCATAAAAATTAGTGATCTCGAAGGAGTCAGTTGTCAACTCTGACAGGATCTCTTTGCCATAATCTATTAAAATGCTGCTTTTATCTTGTCTTGCCTGTGTCATATTTTATGGATTTTTTCATAAACACTGCCTATACTTCATAAATGTCTCAATTTTCTAGTCTATTAACATTACTTCAAAAGCAATTGATAAAAGAGTAGGGCATGCATGAAATAATACACCAATAATGTGAAGTGCTGGAGGCAAGAACAGTGGGTAGGATCTGCACAGCTTGTGAGCTGAAACAATGAAAGGATGTTTTATCTACGACAATAAAGAAACAAATGATCATTTTTGATAGTAGAAAAAAGATTGCTAGTAATTGGGCAGATGAAAAATGGGTTACACAGGAAATACAGCATATTTTGAAAATGAAACTGAAATGAGAAAATAAACATCCCCAAGTATATATTTACATTATGTGGAACATTTTCCCTTTGGTTTCTAAAGATGTGGTATTCAGCTTGATTTAACTTAGACATGATAGTTTTATTCTATATGTAAACAGTATTTCCTTTGTATGCATATATTTAACAAACTTACTAATATATGCATTTTATGTATTGACTACAACAAATGTTAGAATTGGTGTTTTTAATCTTAATTTTATAATTTTGGCTTCTGAAATCAGTTTAATTTTTCTTTTAATGTATAAGTGATATGCCTCTAGCACTCCCCTTAAGTTTTTAAAGCACTAATATATGACCTAAGTTGATATAATGAAATGAGAACTTTTTCTGGATTTGTACCACAGATTTAATTCACATGTAAACAAATTGAATTTTCAAAACTTAATCAGTCATTGTATATTTAAATCAACCAAATGAAAAACAAAGAAAAACAAGAACATCAAGTAGATGCAGAATTCCTGACTTTCATTTTATGCTTCATATTTTACCACCTGATTTAGCTAAATGAAACCAGATACTGCTCTGGCTTTTCATTGTTAAGCTATCAGGCTGTATAAAATAAGTGGCCATAGGTCCCAATATGCCTGGGCAGTCCTGGTATTTACCTGTAACAATCAATATTCATTCCCAGAAATGTATTGGCATGGATGATAAAGTGTATGGTTACCTATATGGTCAAATGAGTATTGGAAGGGATGTTTTAGTAATACATTTAATTGTAAGTTTCTGGAAACCTACATAGTACTGTTGGAAATAATTAGTATGATTTAGTTTTAAATTCAGAAAAGTTCTTGGTTCTTGATTCCTGTTCTTTTTTTTTTTTTTTTAACTTGGAAACAAGATCATTTTTTTGTTGTTCAGGTCAAGAAATAATCTTGAATAACTCCATTGTGATCATTCAATTCTAACACTTGGCAAGTGGATGATTTTTCTCATACCTTTAGAAATGGTGATAGAATAGGTAGTTGAATTGTACTGATGGTACTCTATGAAGCAGGTAATATAGTTGAATAAAATACAGGACCCAGCATAATGATACTATATGTGACTGTGACCTTACAGAGGCATAAGACATCATTACCAAGGAGATTCTTAATCCTCAAATGTTGCAAAAAATATTTGAGAGCCTCAGTCCTCAGTACTAACCTAAGGAAACAGTCACCAGAATTATTGAGTAATATACAGACTTACCATGTGTGGTGAAAGACAATAAAGCACCATAATAGTTTATTAACCTGAGCTAACTTCCACCCATCTCCCCAACTCATTTCTCCTTCAGTCTTTCTCATCACGGGAAACATAAATAAATATTCAACCAGTTTCTGAAGGCAAAAACCTAGAGATTTCCATGTTTCCATACATATGACCTCAATCATCACCTATGTATGTACAAATGACTCACAAATTTATATCCTTAGTCAAAATCATTTCTCGGAGCTCCAGAATTTTATATCTAACTGCCATTTTGTCATCTCTTCATAAATGTGTCAAGAGAAATCAAAGTTAGCATGCCCAAAGAAGTCATGGCTTGTCCCTAAATGTTGGCCTCTCCCAACATTTACTCCCAGTAGTAACACCTAAGCAAAAAACCTTGATGACATCCTTCAAATATCCCTTTCCCAGACCCTCATTTTTTTATATTCAAGTGTGATAGGACATCAAGTGATCTTCTTCCTAAGCATCTCTGGAATCCATTCTCTTCTTACCATCTCTGCCCCCGCTATGTTAGTACAAGCTCCCATCATCACTCACCCAGCCTGTCCTAGCAGTTTCCTCCCTGGTCTTGGTATCAACTCTGGCTCTCTAGCCAGAGTGATATTTCTTAAAAGTGCATATTTGATCATGTTGACCTCTTTATTCCTTTTCCATCACTACTCTTTCCACCTCTATTACACTTTCAACTGCCATTCATTCACTCAACTACATTCTAGGAGCTGAACTTATGGCCCTGACCTTATAGAGTTTTTATTTTATTGGAGAAGCAGACACTAAATATACAAACTAATGGGATAATTTTAGACTCCACTAAGTATTAAGAGAAAAATAAACTAGGACACAGTCATCGAGAATAATTAGGACAGGTATTCACTTTTAGTTTAGAGATTCAGGGAAGTCTTTCCCCCAAGGATTAGCTTGTGAAGATAGGCAGAAAGAGGCAGGAAGGAGTTAGGGTGGGGGGCAGTATAGAGAGTGAGGAAGAAAATCGTCAGAGATAAGGTTGAAGAGGTAGGACATAATGATAGCAGTTAAAGAAGGAGGGGATGATTTGGCACATTCTGGAGGTAGAGCTAACAGAATTTGCTCATGGTTGGTAAAGAAAAGTAGGAATTAAGGATGATACCTAGGCAAAAGACATATGAAAAGATGCTCAATATCACTCATCATCAGGGAAATGCCAATCAAAACCACAACAAGATAGCAACTTACACAAGTTAGAGTGACTACAGTCAAAATGACAAGAAATAACAAGTGTTGGCAAGGATGTGGAGAAAAAGGAACCCTTGTGCACTGTTATTGGGAATGTAAATTGGTACAACCACTGTGGAAAACAGTATGGAGATTCCTCAAAAAAATCAAAAACAGAAATACCATATGATCCAATGATTCCACTCTTGGATAACTACCCAAAGAAAAGGAAAACAGTAATTCAAAAAGATATATGCACCCCTATATTTATTGCAGCATGATTTACAATAGCTGAGACAGGGGAGCAACTCAAGTGTCTATCAATAGAAGAATGGATAAACAAAAAGGTGGTACACACACACACACACACACACACACACACACACACACGAGAATATTACATAGCCATAAAAAAGAATGAGATTGTGCCATTTGAGACAACATGGAGGGATCTAGGGGGTATTATGCTAACTGAAATAAGTTAGGCTAAGAAAGACACATACCATGATTCCACTCATAAGTAGAATCTTAAAAAAAAAAAAAAAAGCAACCCACAAATGAATAAACAAACAAAAAGTTGAATCAGACTTATAAATACAGAGAACAAACTGATGGTTGTCAGAGGGGAAGGGGATAGGTAGATGGAATGAATAAGTCACAAGAATAAAAGGAACAGGATAAGGAATACAGTCAGTGATATTGAAATAGCAAAGTAATGGGACAGATGGTAGCTACACCTATGGTGAATATAGCATAATGTATAAACTTGTCAAATCACTATGTTGTATACCTGAAACTAATGTAATATTCTGTGTCAACTACACTCAAATAAGGGGGGGGGGGAGGATGGTGTCTAGATATTTGGCTTGACTATCAAATGAATGGTAGTCCTTTAAATTAAGACGGAGAAGAGTAGAGAAGAAGCAAGTTTAATGGGGATGGGAGAAAATCCAGTTTTCCTTCTGGCTGGGGCAGGTTAAATTTATGGTGTCTGGTAGACATCCAAGTGGTTTATCAAGTGGATACACAATTATATGAGTTTGGAGCTCAAGGGAGAGTTCAGGGCTGTAGATATAAAGTTGAAAGCCATAGCATATCAATGGAGATTAAAATCTAAGAACTGAATAAAGTCACCTATAGAGAAAAGTTAGAGAAGTGAGAAGAGGGACCAAGTCCTGTGGCACTCTTAATAAGATCAGCTAATCCCCTTTGTGGATCTCTATGTGTTAGAAATAAAAAGAAAACCAAGAAAGCATGGTATCTCAGAAGCGAATAAAATTAAAGAATGAGGGAGTGGGAAAAATATAATGAAGACTTAGGTAGTGATATAAATGCTGCTCTGAATAGAATAAGATAAGGAAAGGGAACTGACCTCTGGATTTGGCAAAGTGGGGCTTGTTAAGAACTTAGACAAGACTGGATTCAACAGACGGGTAGAGATAGACACCTGATAGCTATGGTGAAAGTGTAAGTGGGAAAAAGTGACAGTGGATATGGACCACACTTTCACAGTGGATATGGACCACACTTTCTGTTCCCCTTTTTTGCTATATAGGGGAACAGAAATAGGGTAGTTAGTTGCAAACCGGCATCAAGAGATTATTGTTTTTAAGATGGAAGTTACTAGAGCATATTTTTACATTAATGGGTATAATCTGAATGAGAGGATAAAACTGAACCCATAGGAGAGCAGAACCGTACTTCCAGAATCCAAGTCTTTGTGTTGGCAAGATGGATGTGGGGTGGTTTAACCTTAAATAGGAGCAGGGATGATTCTATTGTGATCTAAGGGCAGGTGCAGTATATGGGCTCAACTGTAGATTAGTATTGGAAAAATGAAATAAGCCAGGTCATCCGTTTAGAGAAGATGAAGTATAAAGTGGTTGTCAGGAGAATGGGGAAGTTAAATTACTAGGGAAATGTAGTAGGATTGGGCAGCATTAAAAGCCTGCTTAGAATTTATGATCAGAAATTCAATGTGATATCTGCACAGTTCTGTTTCCTCCAGTGACACTGAGCAGCTTGGATGGTAGCACAAAGTAGTTGGAGAGTTTGGTGTAGCTTTTGGGCTTTTGACAACAAAAAAATACAACAGTGTAGCAAGGGGCAAAGGAGTTAAGGGAACGATTAAAGTTAGAGCCCGGAATCTGAGCCAGACAAGGAGAGATGTGAGCATATGACAGGGGAGCAGGGAGTGTAGTAGAAAGTGGTGGAGTCAGTGATTTGGAACACTGAATGAGGTTAAAACTTTTTGGAGAGAGGAGACTGGAACGAGTGGGCTCTAAAAGTAGAAGGTAGTAGTTAGCAAGTGGGATGTTTAAAATCAAGATTTTGGAAGTAATGTAGTTATTGGTGAAGACCAAGCTGATCTTTCTCACACTTCTTGGAATGCATAATAAATAATACAATTTTCAAAACAACGTTGTATACCCGTACATATATGATGTGTCACTGAAGGAAACTTTCATAAAACAATGTTTACCTTACTTAATGTAATAAGCTGATATTTAAAAATCTATTCTGTTACTTAAAAGAAAAAAACCTGGTTGTGACTCATTAAATCAAATCAAAACTCAGTGATTTTTATGATCACTAATGGACCCAAACTTGCAGCTTGAAAACACAGCTCTAAAGACTATGGGAATGGGGAAAGGGTTGTTAGAATGTGAAACTCAGACACCTGAGAGTCCACAGGGTCAGATGGATTATCTGTCTAGATGTGGAATCAGCCAAAGTTGACAGGAATAATGGCACAGTGGAAGACAGAGAAACAGATGCTAACTTCGTCCATGAATGAGTGACGTACCAAGGTGACAGGCGCTCGACGATATCAAGTAGGAGAAGGAATGGTACAGTCTGGTGGTGATTTGTTTCTAAGAGGCCATGGGTTTGAAGGAACTAGAGAGGACTCACCAGCCCCAGGTCCTAGAATGTGGGTTGGGAAAGAAAAAAAAAGAGCCTGGTTTTGATGACCTCAGGGAAAGATGTAGACTTGGAATACAGCCTGATTTTACTGTGAGCCAAAAAAGTGAATAGAAAGTTGAGAGAAGGGCTTGTGCATATAGGGAATGTTGTTGCTGTGGGATTGTTTTATTAAGTTTGGGTCTTCCACAGGGCCCAGGGAAAGTCTTTGGGAGGTCAGAGAAGGTGGTAGATGGGGAAATGACTAGGGGAGCATTGGGCTAAGATTAATAACATGGATCTGATTAGTCATGATGGTAACATAAGGAAAGGTGGGTGGTCAGTCCATACAAGCCTTCTTCACAGTTTGGTTTCTTAGTTTGTAGAGGTGAGATGGTGTTTCAGCTGAGGAAGAGAAACCTCACTGGGAGCAAAGCAATTCCAGGGACTTCCCTTCAATCTTGAGATAGCTGAGGTAGCAATAGAAGGAGGGTTGGGGCTGTGAGGAGAGGTAGTTTCACTGAGCCCCTTAAACTTAACCATGCTCCTTCCTGCAACAGGACCTTTGCACATGCCTCACCCTGTGCCTGGAAACTAGCTAACTTTTCATCCTCTCTCAGACCTCTGCACAAGGCTCGTATGCTCAGAAAAACCTTTCCCTGACTCCCTGACATTCCTGACCAGGCTCTTAAAGCACCTTGTGCTTCACCTTTAAATCTATTATGAATGCATCTGAGTTGCATTTTATACCTGTCTGAAACCGTTTTATCGAATTTGACTCCTTTACTAGACTAAGTTTCATACAAAAGGCTATACCTGCTTTTGTTCACTACTATACCTCAAGCATGGTGCATGGCATATAGTAGGTGCTCAGCAATGATAAATGTAATGAATTAACAAAATCAGAGCTGACAGGTATTAATACCCACATGAAAGGGTGCAAAGAGAGCTAAAGAGAAGCAATAAGAGATACTGTTGGATTTGCAAGGAGGACATCTTGTTGCAATTAGTGAGGCTCCTTTTAAAGGCCTATAGCCCAATCCTCGTGGACATGAGCTAGCTAATCTTGAGGAGGCAACACTATGAACCTGTTGAAAGCAAGGAACTATTTAAAGACTATATTAGTTGCAACAGTAATCACCAGAGGAGTGTAAGATGGAAATCTTGGGGGACAACAAAAATCTGGAGACACTTCAAAGACAGCTCTTGCAAGAACCTAGTCTTGACTAAGGAAGTACATCTGTTACAGTTCTGTGTCTGAGGCAGCAGAGTGCACCCAGGAAGAAGAGGTGCTTTGGGGGTAGAGTGAGGAGGGAGGATGAGAGAAAAGATAAAAAAAATAGCATTGCAATATTCTGAAGCATAGAAGCTCTTGACCATAGTTGAGGTAGATTCAGGTACTGGGGCATTTGGGGGAGTGTAGCCATGCCTCAGACAGTTATTTGAGAAAAGCAGAATTAGTCACAGTTGGAGCAGATGACTTAACTAGCTGGGATGTGAGGCTCTCTTCCAACTGAGTAGGACTTCAAGTCTAGAGATTGGAATGCCAAAGGTTTTATGAACTGTGTTCTTCCCATGTGCTACCAAGTGTCACCCAAAACAAATATCATAAGACAGCAATACAGAGTCAGGTCATCTTGGACAAAAGTCCTAACAAAGTTGAAGAATCACTTCTAGGGAAGAGTTCATTCTGTTTCCATTTTAATTTTGTGGCAGTCAGGAGCACCCTTATATTCCTTTCACACCCACCCCCTCTGTGCATTTATGGTACATACTTGTGATTTGTCTTGTTAAAACCTGCTTGTGAGAAGTGATTTTTTTTCCTTACTGGATCATCATTCAATAGCAGAGGAGGACACCTCTGAGCAATCACCGAGTTCCATCTTTCTGTCATAAAGGAATTCAGTGACTCACCTCTTGCAATTGCATTAACTCCTTCAGGCCAAGAGGCCACTGGCCAGGGTTTTGGAGGAAGTAACTTACTAAATGGTGCCCTTGTGGCCAGAAAAGCTTAACACATGAAAGAGAGAAACCCAGATTCCATTTCTCCTCTTCAGAGTGTTGAAAACAATTAGGATTAATTATGTGTATTTGTGTGGAAGTGATGATATAAATTTCAGTGGCATATAGGAAAAGGAGATAAGCCTATTTTTCAAGGGAAATAGTTCTGGTTTAGGTCCATTATAGCTACACAAATGTCATTATGAGGTATGAGAAGGAGATAACTAAATTATTCATATCATAATTTTATTTGTATTCTATTCTTTATTTTTCCTGTAAAATGTCCCTATTTGTTATTAAAACTAGCATGTTTTGTAAAAGAGATTTATGTTAATTACACAGAAGGATGCCTTAGTCAGAACAGCAAATTCTATAGTGAGTTTCAGGGTTTTCTAATGTGTGATCTCTATGGTGTAGAATATTTCTTACTAATGGTTCATGCCATCTATATATCTAGTGATCTTTGAACCCCCTGTTCATTATTATGGTTATAGCTGTACCCAAATGGCAACATATTATTAAAATATGAGACACTGATTGAAGAAACTAGATATAATTATGCTTGCAAAGGGAAACAAACCTTCTAGGAGTTTTTAGAAGACAAAATAATACCTTTAAAATATTATACTCAAAGTAAACACATTATAACATGACAAATGCCAGGTTTTCAAACAAAGAGGTAGAGAGACTGAACACAGTATCAAAGGCCATCTTAAAAAATGTTACTCACTTCAAACTGTACTTTTTTTTTTTAACAGGAAGCTTCTGGAAATTTCCTTTCAATAGATTTGGAGAATTTTTTTTATTAATCCCCAAATGAATAAATATAAAATCATTTTTATTTCAGCAAACTCTGAATCCTACCAATGGGTAGTGCCATGGCTAACTTTGTACTATTAACTTCTAGCCCAATAGATCTGTTTCTGTGTCATGACGTTGAGGAGCCTGAAAAAATAATGAAAACTAGTCCCTGTCACCAGCTGAACAGTTCCATTATCATATTAGTCCTAAAAGGTCAGGGGGGAAAATAGACTATCAACTGATCTTATATCAAGTTGCAGAAACACTGTGTCTCACAACAGAGACCCAGACTTGGAGGGCTATCCAAGCTAGATGTCTTGCAGACTCAAGAGTTGATCATTGGTCTATTGAGCTCCTCTCTAGAAGGGTATATATTTATTATTGTTTAGGACCAAGTAGACAATTTACATTAGTATATTTTTAACGTAATAATAGCTTAACACTGCCAGGTGTTTAGAAAGTGTGTTTACTTTGGATATAACTATAAGGAAAAAGTATTTATTTATGAAAATGTGTTTTGAGATTGCATGAACATTTAGATGTTTGTACTGGTAATTCATTTAACACTAGTACTCCTTTTAGGGCTCAGTTCTGAAAACTTTCCTGAGAAAGGAAAAAACTGCTTATGTGAGGAAGCAAGAAAACTGGTAATTAATCAAGTATTGGGGAAAAGAGTAGCTATGGCTAAGGCAAGAAACAAAAAGGAGTGAGCAAACAAGAGTGAACAAAACTCCAAAAAAGACAACAGTGGTATGTGAAATAGGAAATAAAGAAGTGTAAACTATCTCAGAAGTGAAGGAAAAATCAGACACAGAAAAATAATGTATATATCATACGAAGTTACCACCCTGACAACATGATTCCCATTAATCTCTACCCAAACACCTTTCTTCATATCTCCCTGGTTGTTGGTAAGCAGACAGGGCTGAGCTATCTGCCATAAGCCCTAAGGTATCACAATGTCAGCTTTTGTAGCTGAGATGCTGGAAGTAAATCCCAGAAAAATGGGAGGGGGTGCAAACATAAGTAAATTATAAGAAAATATATGCCACTTATCTTCTATTAAGTCAGGTTTCCCTTCATAAGAATATCTTATCCAAATGAGCAGAAAATAAGAAAAAAAAGAACCAAAAATTAAAAAATTACAGGGTTTATACACAAAAACAGTCTAAGAGTTTGATACTGTGGAGTTTTATCGTAACAAAAATCTATAGCCTGAGCTGTATTAGAATATCATATTTCCCTTGTCATTGTGTACCTGGATTGCTAACCAGTAATTAACACATCTTCCTATTCATTGATGATTATCAGGTTATAGGCATGTAGGTTTTTATCTTAAATTACTATCAAATTGTAAAGACCAGAAAAGTGGCAGTGAAGTGATTTTCTGTAATGCGGCCTGCTTTCACTTCTTTGAAGATTAGGTTAATTTTCTGCTGATGGGTTTTGGAGCCTATGTAAGTAGCTTCCGTTATTGCCTGTGAATAACTTACAGGATGGACACTGTTTCTCTTAGACAAATTTGACTTGTTTTAGGAATTTTTAGTCTTAACTACATGAGAATGGAATAAGTTTATTTCTTTTGCCTCCTAAAACCCATTGTAATTAATTAATTGGGATTATATGCACCACCAAAAAAAAAAAAAAAATTGTATCACATAAACCAAAAGTGAAAAACACCCTAACCTTCTAGTAACAAACACTGTGGCATGCACAAAGGGCGGATGCATTAAGTGGCGGAGGGAGGGACAGAAGTGGATAATTATTTGTAGCGATGCTTTTACTGTTGTTTGAATGAGACAGACTAACAGTGGCAGCAGTCATTTTGCTGAATCAAAGTCCATGTTAGTCACATTATACACTGCCACAAAAGGTTGTTAAGGCTGGTATTAGCATATACCACTGAGGACATTGGAAGGACTCGATCTGTCACACTAAATCGCCTTCTTGCCCTCAACCATTGAAGTCTCCAGCTCCTCTGACATGTTCTTTCATTAATGGCCTGGCCTTGACAACTGATCCTAATTGCCTCTGAACCGCACTTCATGTATTATTGGTGTCTGCCTGCCCTGGTTCATGTCAACAAGCCACAGCACGCACAGGGTGCCCAGTGCCTTCGCCGAAGCCATGCTCACACTGTCGTGTTCCATTGAGGGGCTTGGGTCCCGCTGGGAGTAAAGGGGAAAGCTAAAGCTCTTCCTGTCTCTTCTTAGTAATACTTTAATGTCGATTTGTGCTGTGTACTTACGAAGCTTATATAAGGACTCCCTAGAAATATTAAACCAATTATGCAATATTCCATTAAAGCACAGATATAAATGCTGACTGAAATTTTAGTTAACTAGTCAAACGTGTGTTTATTGTAAAATCCTTTTTCAACTTTAGATAGTACAGATTACATTCCTTTTTCCTTGATTCCGGGTAACAATTTCAATTTGGTGTATGATAATGGCCAAAAAAAGATCTATGATATTATGTAGTTTCCAGTTAGAAGGACACATCAGACCAGAATTCCCCAAAAGCAAATTATTAGAGGTTTGAACAGGCCATTTTACTCCTAACACTTACCAACAGATTTATATTTACTGCATTTTCTACAAGTAGTTAAAATAATCAATTTTAATGCATTACATGTATTTAAAAATCTTTATTTTGTTCTGACATTTCAGAAGACACTCATAAAGGAGAAAACACTTTAGATATGTTTTAATCTACTATTCTATAAGAAGAGCGATTTATTTACAACAAAATATTTTAAAATCTAAAACATAACATTAGAAATGCTCAAGATATTTACCTCTTTTTTTTTCTTTTCAGAAGTGTCTCTGAGATTTAAAATTTACCTTATTCCTGTGACAATTTTTTACAAGCACATCTCCGAACAATCATACAAGATTCTTTCAATCTTTTCATCCTTTTTTATTTATTGAAGGCAGTTTTCTGGTGAGCCTTTTAAGCATGCAAGTTGTACCCGTGATCATAAAAAATAAATCATAGTAGCTCTTTTGTGCTAGGTATCATTTAGCCTAATCTAGACAGTGACATTTGGGCCACTAACAGCATAATCATGGTTATTGCTACAAATTGCTCCATGTTTGAGTTTTAATGTTATAAGTAAATTATGCCACCGGATAAAATATATGTTTCTTTGGGAATTAAACATGTTTATTTCAGCAATGTGGCCATGGACTAGCACATAGACTTTGGGCTTCTTTCATGTAGTAATACTGCCACCTTCTGAAGCACGGAGGGATTATCCTCAAGGTTAGCTCGCTCACTCTTAAGACTTCTCAGGTGGCCATTTGCAGTGATCCAGTAGCAAAAAACTTCCAACCAAACGCATTCAAGTCTGGCTGGCTGTTATGATATAAAAGATCAACTTGGTCTCCACTCTTCATTTTAAAGAGCAAAAAATGAATGTGGATATCCAGCAGTCAGTAGGAATACAGTTTCCTCTTTCCATTTTACCACCGAATGCCTTTTTATTTTTTGGACTTGAGAACCATCTTGATCGGTCATGTGTAGTTTCCTGTCAGCCAGCTCAGCCAATGTGCAGTTAATTCTGGTATGGAAGTTACAAGAGCAGTTGCCTGGCAGAAGTGGGGCAGTGGTGGCCACAGCTGGGATTGTGAGAAGGGGATGGCTAATGTTGTTTTCCTATCATTCAATCAGACAGGATGCCCTTCAGCAGAACAGCGAGCCCTCCTGATTCTTCAGAATTAGTGAGATTAGCATGAAGCCCATAATGCAGGATGATGGAATTTGTCATAATTTGCATTGTCCTGGAAAAATGTGGGTTGATAGAGCGACGCATCTTGGAGCATGTCATGTCCCACGGGCAGGTCACAGGGGAAGCTTGGCAGAAATAATTTTGTGATATGTGCATCAGTTGCAAATGCTTCATAAACGATTTGTCAAAATAAAATAAAATAAAATGGAAGAGGTTAGGAAAGTAGAGAAAGTAGGGTCATTGCACAAGCATCTCAAAGAATTGGATATGCCATCCTCCAGTATCACATTTTCAGTGAGTAAATGAAAATACATAGAATGAATGACTTCATTCTCCTGTTGGTTTTAAATTCCCAAAGCCTTATTGGTAAGTCTTTCCTTTTATCATGGTCTAAAAGTCAAATCTTGGAAAATACATGTGTGTTTCTGCAAAGTTTGTTTATGGAAGCCCCTTACAGCAATGATCAAATACAGCCACATTAGGATAGGTTTTCTGAGAGATTGCTTCTGACCTTGATAATGTTCCCAAACTGCAGATAGGAAAGGATAATCAGCATGTAGTTGACAAAACAAACATGACAGTGTTACTTATCTGCAGCAGCATTTCTGGAAATGGGCATGTAGAATTCAGACAGGCAAGGAGAGCATGCTTATTTAGCATAGCATTGCAAGAATGAAAGGTCCAATGTCAGGAATCGTCCATGGTTTATTTATGGAGCACCTGACAGTCATGCCGCTGTCTTTGATATTTAGGAATTTCTTCTCCCCCAGAACACTACAACTAGTGTTTGCAGGTTATGTTATTTATCATTTCAATATCTGCTTCTACTTCACAAAGACATTTTGCAATGTCTCCTTTATTTGTCTTTCTTTATACATTTCAAACAAAAGATTAATGCTGGCAGTTCAGTAACATTGATCTTTTATGACAGTTGAACATTTGTGGGTTGAGGGTCTAATAAGAAAAAAAATTAAGGAATTTAAGGAAAATGAAAAAAATCACTTGTGAGGATCGGGCTTATAATAAGAATGTTTCTTC
Organism: Halichoerus grypus; assembly: GCF_964656455.1. Lineage (NCBI taxonomy): Eukaryota > Metazoa > Chordata > Mammalia > Carnivora > Phocidae > Halichoerus > Halichoerus grypus. Next base: position 75,738,918 of record NC_135719.1, read on the forward strand.
TTCCTACACCGTTAGATAGGAAGAATACTCATTTTCTCAGATGGTTATAATTGTAGAATTGGGTTTTATGAAAACTAAAATTACCTTAGGGCACAGCTCAACATGAATAAATCTTTCAACACCCAGTATCTGGAAACATGATACACATGAAACTAATAATGCCCTACAATTACAAGAAGATCAAGAAGAACTGTGTGAAGTTTTTTAAAAAGTCTTATTTATTGAGTTCTAGAACATGAAAGTGACTCCAAATAATTGTTAGTTCGGAGCATTTTAAATCATTTGTTGTTTGTAAAATAATAGCCCTCTATATAAACCTCATATGTTTTATAACTTGTCCTCCTGTCTGTATTCTTCAGAACTGATTGCTTTCAAACAAACTGTTTTACTAATCAGAGATAATAACTGCTTTATGGTGCCAATTGTCAAAAACTAGGTTTTTTATGAACATTATTTCCCTAATATATCATCTCTTTACTCATAAAAAGATTGTTTTAATGAACCCTGTTTGCTGGGAGGTAACACTTCAGCCAAATTTCAGCACCGTGGCTATTAAGTGGATATCCTGTACGGTATTCGTTGCATGAAGGGTTGGGGATTACAGACTAGATTTTTATTGTCTATGCCACATTTTAACTATTTTTTCCATTGTCTTATTTTTGATGGATGCTACTGTGGAAAAAAAAAGGCACCTGTTGCTTCTGTGAAATTTCTTTCCTTGCAGGAAATGTGCCTGCGGTGCCAGCTAGTTTGTCTTGGTGAGACTCTTTTTAGCATTTGTCCCTAAATGGCAAAGCCACAGTACTCACAGATGATCTTCAGAGGAGACCAACCCACAACCCTTTGTTAGCTTTCCTTGTAGAAAATGATGAATGATGAAAGCTTTTTCAAATAAGTATACATCTCACCACCCACCTCCCAAATATTTTAATGAACTGAGAGTTTAAATTGTATTTTTCACACAAAGTTTTCTAAATGAAATAAAAAGAGTAATTTTTGCAGTGTCTTTAAACTTTATCATTCTTTTACTCTATCTAGTGACCATTGATCTAACAATGCTAGCTTAACTCTTGATGTCTTATGAACTGTTTATTCAGTCATTTGTTCACTCAGTCAGTGTATGTTCCTACTGTTTATGGTGCCTCCTCTGTGTCCTATGAGGTCTACCATATGAAAGTTTATTTCCCAGAGGGATAGAAAGTGAAGTGAGCAGAGAAGGCCCAATCAGCGAATTTAATCAAGAGGTATTTATTGGGCAAAGCACCTCATCCAGAGTTAATGGCATTGCCACTCTGTGAATGAGCCTCAGCAAATGAAGAGGTAGCTAAAGGAATTAGCTTATTAACGTGCTATCATCACATCTGGACTGGATTCAGTTCTTGGTGCTTGCCTGAAAAACTCATTACATTATCAGAGTACCTGGTAATCTTCATGTTAACAGAAGGATATCTAATCTGTGGTTCTTTGTCCAACTAGTTTGTGATGCAACCCAAATTACCAGTTTATTTGAGAATAAAATGATATTTTTTGCCCGGTACAGGTGACTTGAGGAAGCAAATTATACTTGTTTTCCTTTCTGCTTTCACTAACCTGTGTTCTTTAATAAACTTAATGTCTTGAAGATTATTAATGGTGTTGGGATGTGTTTTTTTCTTTTTTTTTCTTTTGCCCAACTTTAATAGCTGTCTCTATTAACTCTGTCATTTTAGATTTATTCCTTAGGATTCTCTATGGTGGGCAAATAGTCTTAAGAAAGAAAATCAAAGAAAATGTTGATTGAGTCAGCCAAGATTGTCATGGAGCCAGTATACCTTAAGACAGAATGTACTATAGGGGTGCCTGGGTGGCTCAGTTGGTTAAGCACGGACTCTTGGTTTCAGCTCGGTCAGTCAGGATTTCGGGGTTGTGAGATCAAGCCCTGAGATGGGCTCTGCGCTCAGCACAGAGTCTGTTTAAGACTCTCTCCCCTCTGCCCCACCCCTCCTTTCTCAAAGTAAATGAATAAATCTTTTTTTTTAATTAAAAAAAAAGAAAGAATGTACCATAGAGATATTTTTTGTAGATATTTCAGGGTAGACAGATAACTTCCCTGAGTAAATGAGAGTGTTAGCTAAACCACCATCCACATAATTTAATGCTAAATATTTATTTTAAGTATAAAGGAAACAGATTAGGTAATATTTTAAGTTTAATTTAAAAGTTATTATTTTAAAGAAAAATATTCAGTTACTAATAAATTCTTTGAAAAGTTGTTGGTAATGGAAAATAACTAAAAAGAAATCAAGGCAAAGAATAGAATATACTTCTTTCAAATACAGTTTTCTTTTCCCCCACGAGGGCAGATGTCTCTAATACAACTCAATGTACATAAATTTTGGAAGTTCACTCGTGAATTTTCCTTTTATATCTAGTCATAGGTTTTCTTCTTTTAATACAAAAGTCATTGTCCTTGTTTCTGGCTCAAACTTGCCATATAAGCCCTGAAGCCCCTTTACCAGGAGCGTGGGGGAAAGAAGGTGTCCTTCCCTCATCCATTCTTTTCTAACCACTCTATTCCCTCCCCCCCAAAAAATTAGGGGTCCATTGGCTATTATAAAATAATTTATATACTAAATGTAAAATTTATATTAGAAAACAGTTCTACAGTGATAAAATAAATAAATAAAACAATGAGTTCTCTCATTTTTTCCCTCTTTATTAATTTTTAAACCACTATTTTTATTGCCCAGAAAATTTTTGCAGTCTAGTAGTCTGTGATGTAGACAAGGCTCCTTGGAGAATTTCAGGATAAGAATTTAGCCAAATGATAGTCATTTTAACTTAGCCAAAAAAACAGCATCACTTCATTTCCTTCACACACATGGTACTTTTATTCCTCACAGATGATTCAGAGGAGTTTTTCTTGTATATATTATATTGGAAATATATTAGTTGTAAATATGAGGTATGATCATACTGTGCACTTATTAGAGTGGGATGTCATCAAACTTTCAAAGTTTCTGAAAATGTGTGGCAGTTAATGAATGAGAATTGATAACGAAAGAGAAAAGGCCACTAGACTGTGGAAGATGATCAGATCACACTTGAAATGGAAAGCTTTCCTGTTGACAGAAGAGAACTGTGTCCAGAAAAGAAATGGTGTTTCCATGTCGTTTTGGCTCCTTGGAACTGGATTAAAACTAATGGATTCTAAAATTTATACTTGACGAAAGAATAAAACAGCTGAAATTACGACAGCAAAGAGATAGAGAGCCAAAAGAATCACTAATGTAACTCTTAGAGAACCAGTTCTCCCCACCATCAATTTATATTGCTATGGCGTATATCTCATATATGGGATATCTTAACTGCTTTCCAGGGCATTTGGAAGTTGTCTAAAACCACGTGTGCACTATCTGCCCAATGAATAAAGGTAAACAGTCTTTCTTGCTAGAAATGGTGGCCATTGTTTTTACTTTAGGTTAAAAGCTGTTTTGGTATTGATGATGGGATTCTATAGGATCTTTCCTGGAGTTAGAGGGGATGGAAGGACCATATAAGTAATGAGTCATTAGGAGCACCAAGACAAGTGGGGAGAGCTGGTAACAGGAAGACATAAAGCTTGCTTCTGGGGCGCCTGGGTGGCTCAGCTGGTTAAGCATCTGACTCTTGGTTTCGGCTCAGCTCATGATCTCATGGGTCATGAGATTGAGGCCCATGTCAGGCTCTGTGCTTAGCTGGGAGTCTGCTTGAAGATTCTCTTCCTCTGCCCTGCCTCCCAATCTCATTCTCTCTCTCTCTCTCGCCCTCTCTCTCTCTAAAATAAATAAATAAATCTTAATTTAAAAAAAAAAAAAAAAAGGCTTGCTTCTGGGCAGGCAGGGGACCTAACAGGATAGAGTCGAGGTCCAGGAAAAGATGGCATTCCCTTCCAGGGTCATATGATTACTATGCAACAACACCCAAAATGTAAATGAAAACAATGAGTGAAGATGAAGAAACCGGGCTGCACAGAATAGCGAGACCATTCTTAAATATTAGTTCAGACCTAATAAAAAAACTGGTCACGGGCCAGCGACAAAGCCATAGATACTGTATGTTCCTCATGCTAAACTGTGCATTCCTTATTTAATCCTCACAGCCATCCTTTTAGATGAATATTATTATCGCCATTTTCAAGTATGGAAACTGAGTTTCAGAGAGGTTATGTAACTTGTCCAGAAGCACACAGCTAGTACCTGGTAGAACAGGATATGAACCTTAATTCTACCTGACTTGAAACTATGTTCTTTTCATACATTATTTTTCAAGTTTGGGAAGAAGGAACCCAGTAAAAAAGCAAAGACTAAGCTCCTTTAAAAACCTATGTGCAGAAACTGAATCATGCCTTAGGAGTAAGAAAAGCAAGTAAAGACCTGGAATATTAGTTTTTTTATGAGGAGAAAACAGAAGACTCAGGATTGTCTTAGAGAAGCAAGGACTAATAAGATGAGTTGAATATTATTATACTCTTGAATATTGTTATGTTGTCTAAATCATGAAGCATCTTCATGAGAATATTATTACCTGAAGACAGTATACAAGGGAATGAATTTAAGTGAAAACAAGCAAACTAGCACACAATGAAAAACCGATTTGTTGCATGTGAGAATATCTTGACCAGAGGGTATTGAAAGGCTGACATAGGCTACCTGAGAGATCTACAAGAGATGTCTCTGTGGCACATTTTTCCTTAAGCTGTATTGGCTCTATGTGATTCTTTGCTTAGAATGTTTGCCTGACACCTACAAAATAATCAATAAATGTTTTAGGAATGAACAAATGACTGAATGAATGAGTACTTTTAACCAGGCTGGGAATTTATGAATGCCTCCCTAAAAGAGATGACACCTGAACAGTGGGCCAATTTTTTGGAAAGAAGAGTGGATATGGAGAGGTCATGACTTTGTTAAAAGCCATAGAAAAGAAAATGAGTTCCCTGCCTTCCAGCAGCCTGCTCAGGTCAAAAGGCATGTCTCCTCTTGGTCGTTTTAAGGGACACTGAAAAATGTATTACTGGCACATGCTTTCTCAATTAAAAATAATTATTTGGGGTCAAAATATGTCTCGGTGCATATTTAAATGGCAACATTTAAATAATAGTTTTCAGGCAATGTCTTTCTTGGGTCTTTGGTTTTATGAGCTATTTGGGGAAATATACCTAATAATTTTGTTTTAGAATGGGTTGATTAAAGTTTTAAAAGGAGGTAGTGATGAAATTCACCCTTGAGATCTCCTGTAAACAAGAGTTTGCTTGAGGGAGCAAGACTTTAGATACCTTTTTGATTTTTACAGGACAGTTCACTCAGAATTGTAAAGGAAGGGGTGCTAAAGGACAGATAGGCAATTATCTGTCTATTTTAATATTACATTTGAAGAAGCTTTCATCAGTAGAAGGCACAGAATCATCTGTCTAACAAAGACCTAGAAGAGCCAACAAATTTGCTGTAATATCTGAGAGAATTTGAACTATTAAAAACTGATCCAATGCAATGATAATTATGGATAACATTGAGGGAATTCATAGGATTTGCATCCTCACTGAACATAATAAAAAAGAGAAAAATAATTTTTTACCTTACCTATTTAACAATGCTTTAGATTTATTAAATCATCCAGATATTTAAATTTAAAATTTGTCCCTTTAATATGTTTAAGATACATTGGCAAACAGTTCTCTGTAACTATGAAAATCTAATACAGAATAATCCAAGTTTCACATGTGTATTATTACTCCTGAGCCTGATGTGTACTCTTGTGACATGCAATCACACATAACTAACTCTATGCCATAGTCTCAGTTATCATAGCATTCTCTCTCTCCACCTTTTCAAAGTCTAGCCATTTTTAAGTTCCAGCTTAAATCCCATCTCTTCCATGAAACTTTCATCCCAGCCATGAGCTACAAGTGACTTCTCTCTATACTAACATCCAGTATCATTTATTGGTAAGATTCTTTGGTTACCAATTACAGACACTACTTAAGCAAATGGTAGGAAATTTAGGATGATGATGTTGCACTACCTTAGAACCTCAAGGTAGGCATTGTCTAGCCCTCAGAAAGTTACTACAGTTAGAACCAGAAACTAAAATCAGAACAATAATGATTTATGTAAAGGTTTATGTCATGTTTATATTGCCTGCTCAGGCCACCATAACAAAATACCAGAGACAGGGTGTCTTAAACAACAGAAATTCATTTCTCTCAGTTCTGGAGGCTGGGAAGTCAAGATCTTGGTGTCAGCCAGTTTGGTTTCTGGTGAGGTCTCCCTTCCTACATTGCAGACAGCTGCCTTCTCCCTGTGTCCTCACGCCTTTCCTCAGTGCATGTACTTGAAGGGAGAGAGTAATCTTTCTCTCTCTTTTTCTTCTTCTTCTTCTTCTTATTCCTCTTCTTCTTCTTTTTACAAGGCCATCAATCCTATCAGACAAGGACTCCACCCATATGGTCTCACTTAACCTTAATTACCTGCTAAAAGCCTTAATTCCAAACACAGTCCTATGGGGGTTGAGGCTTCAACATATGAATTTGGGGAGAATACAATTCAGTCTATAGTGTCATACTTCCTAGATACCAGACCTTAGAATAAGCACTTTACATAGATTAAGTCATTTAATGCACACAAAAACAAACTGAGGGTTCTAGAGGGGAGGGGGGTGGGAGGATGGGTTAGCCTGGTGATGGGAATTAAAGAGGGCACGTTCTGCATGGAGCACCGGGTGTTATATGCAAACAATGAATCATGGAACACTACATCAAAAACTAATGATGTAATGTATGGTGATTAACATAACATAATAATAATAATAAAAAAAAGTAAGTACAATTTTATCACCATTTCATAGATGAGGAAAAGAAAGCAGAAAAATGTTAAGTAACGTGACCAAGGTCACATAGCTTCTAAATGATGCCAAGTTTAAACACAGTTTTCTGGCTATGGAATCCATAGCCTTGAACACTGAGCTAAATTGCCCCTCCAGAAGCCAGAAGGACTCCCTCCGTCATCCCTGCTTCTGTCTCAGTGTTTGCTCTATCGTGCAGCGTAGCTTTCTCTGCTTCTTCAGTCCACATAGAGGAATATGGCCAGCCTTCAGCTCCAGAGTTTCCATGCTACAATTCTTTCAGTTCCCACATCCCATATGCCCAAGCGAGAGAATTCTCCGATGAATGTGGATCAGCTTTGCCCTGCGTAGTACTTAACAGTATCGATTAAAGGAGTGGAAAAATAGTCACTACCTAATACTCTCATTGCTTATAATCCATGTATTACTGTGAATGGCCGAAACAAATGAATCATACACTCTTTGCGTTCACTCATTTTGTTTTACTGTTGTTCTCTCCTGAAATGGCACCTTGATCCAGATGCTTTTCTGTGAAGCAAGTTTAATTGTTGAGAGTGTTTTTGTTAAATGTTTCTTTTATCTTCTTGCCTAAGGAAATACTTGCAAAGGATATTTTTTCTTCCTGCTTTACTTCACGTTATGAAAAAGAAAGGTATCCAATTAGAAAAAGAAAAACCAGGAAGGATGAGTAATGCTCATTTATTTGTTTGTTTGTTTAACTCAATGGACCCCCATTTGAATCCTTCTGTTCCTAAGAGAACTGTCTGCAGTTGCATGGCAGCTTTGTGGGAATAGGGTTAGTTTCACAATGTGAAGAAGTTTGGCTGCACTAACCCTAAGGTTTGGCTGCACTGAACATAAGGCTTCTGTTTGGGGGGCACCTGGGTGGCTTAGTTGGTTAAACATCTGCCTTCAGCTCAGGTCATGATCTTGGTGTCCTGGGATCAAGCCCCAAGTTGGGCTCCCTGCTTGGTAGGGAGTCGCTTGTCCCTCTCTCTCTGCCCCTTCCCCCCTGCTCTTGCCCTGTCTCTCTCTCAAATAAATAATATCTTTTAAAAAAAGAAAAAGAAAAGAAGAGGAAACCTTATGTTTGGCTGCCAGTGGTTTCATAGGCATGTTCATACCCTACCTTAACATAACCTCCTCTCCATCTGATTAGACCAAAAACTAAAGAACAATGTATTTATAGGTAGATAATCTTGGCCTCAAATCCCACTTCTGCCACTTTACAAGTGATGTGACCTTTGGCAAGTTACTAACTTCCCTGAGTCTGTTTACTCAGATATAAAATGGAAATGATCTTTATGTCATAAAACTGCTATGAAAATCAAGTGAAAATGTATCTAGGTGTCTTGTCTGTGTTGGCTCAACAATATTGTCTTTGTTTCCCAGTCTCCTTATTAGAAAATATGACCATAATAAAAATATGAGGTGGGCTGGATCCTTCTAGGCAGTTGCCATTCCCTGCATATGCAAGAGCAGTTTGAAGGAACATTTAGTACTTCAGGATATCAAAAGGTATTGGAGAAATAGCTTAGACTTTTCCTAGATGGCCTTAAAAAAATAAAATATAAAATTTCCACTATTGTAGACCAAATGCATTAATTAAGTCCAAAACCTTATATAGAAATAACTATTAAAACATAGTTGTAATTGTATTATCAGCACACTAGGACTTGAGGTAAGAGTTGGGAAGGCTGGAAAAGATTTGTAACACTTAGCCTGGCATACTTCTGTCTGATATTTGGGAACCAAAGCCCTGATGTCTCTGTTCATCTTTGAAATGTTCTTACCTTTAACTTACTATACAAATAACAAAATAGCTAACAAGATTAGCAGAACTGGATGCATTCTATTCACAATATCATTTCTCTGAAAATGACTTCCCACTGCAACATAGCAGACTGAGGATTATAGCAAGTGCATTTCCGTTGTTTCTTTTTATTTCATATTTCTTATTTTCCTTGTTGGTGCCAATGAATATTGTTCTTTTGCTTGCTAACAGACAGCAGTTCCAATGCTATGGATTGCATATTGTCTTTAGTCAATATTCTAAAGAGTTTAGAAGCTTGGCCTTAATAATGTAAAAAGCAAAAATACAGAAAATGAGGTCCTGAAATTTACTGAAATAAGTTTATTCTTACTGACCGAAACTACTAAGAAGTTTAAACGTCTCATTGTGTTCCACGGTTCAGGAATTGCATAAGTTCTCCCTATTTCTATAGTTTTAGGCAGACCCTATAATCAGATTTTTTATCTTAGGAAGAATCCATACCTAATAATTGAGAGAGTTCATAAGACAGCAGTTGGGGTGGGGGGGAGGGGAAGACTATATAGTTTGTAAAGAATTAAAATCATTTAACTTAGAAAACAATGGCTTCAAAAACAATTCATCGTCTTCAAACATATGAAAGGAATTTATACAGATGGCCCTCATAAGGTGCTCTCTACTTTTACAGGTAACTCAAAATGAGTCTGAACAGCAGCAAAGAAATTGGGGGTTAAAGTTGAGGAGTTACTTTAAATGCCCCATCAGTATAATTATTTGCTCAGAGGTTTATATATCAAAAAGGTAGTTTTTGTGTTGATCACATAGCTCTTGGCATTTTTTTTCTTTCTTTTTTCAAAGATTTTATTTACTTATTTACCAGAGAGAGAGAGAGAGAGAGAGAGGGAGAGAGAGAGAGAGACCACGAGAGCACAAGTGGGGGGGTGGCGGCAGGCAGAGGGAGAAGCAGGCTCCTGGCTGAGCAGGGAGCCCAATGCGGAACTCAGTCCCAAGACTGTGGGATCATGACCTGAGCCGAAGGCAGACGCTTAACCGACTGAGCCACCCAGGTGTCCCTTGACATTTTTTTAAGGACTTTTATTTTTAAGTAATCTCTACACCCAGTGTGGGGCTTGAACTCACAACCCCGAGATCAAGTATCACACACTCCCCTGACCGAGCTGGCCAGGTGCCCCATCTTGACATTGTTTTACATGTAAACTATTTAGTTTTTCTTATTTAATCATCTCTTTTACCTAGTGGCCTTCCCCAGCTCTCCTCCTACCTTGCCAGCCTTGCTTTTTCTATATTTTCCTCCTCATGTGCCCTAGCCAAGGTTACTTCCACAAATCCCAATTCCTGGCCCTTTGTTCTTTTTTAGACCATTTATTCATTTTTTTATGCCTTCTCTTTTTTTTTTTTTTTTTTTAAAGATTTTATTTATTTATTTGAGACAGAGAGAATGAGAGAGAGAGCACATGAGAGGGGGGAGGGTCAGAGGGAGAAGCAGGCTCCCTGCCGAGCAGGGAGCCCTATGCGGGACTCGATCCTGGGACTCCAGGATCATGACTGAGCCGAAGGCAGTTGCTTAACCAACTGAGCCACCCAGGCGCCCCTATGCCTTCTCTTAATTAACCTATCTGTCCTTGTGGTTCTATAGCATGACTTCACCTATGACCTCCTGCCTTCTAATCTTATGTTTCAAAAAAATATATGGTATTAGAAGATGTCCTGTAGTCACTTTATCTTCACTAAATTTTTTCTACATCCCCCTTTAAAAAAAAAAAAGAAAGAAAAATGGAAAGAAAAAAAAAAGACTCTCCATCCCGCTCTTTCTCGTTAGTGCTATAAAATCACTAATCTTCCAGGCTTTCAAAATAGGAGCCCTCAAGTCACCTTTGAATATTTCATCATCACTTCTGCATTGAGTTTATCACCAAGTCCTGTCATTGTTTCCTTCATTATGCCTCTCAGATCTATCTTTCATCATCTTTCCTATGACTGCCATCCTGCTGCCTTACATCTAGACAACTGCAATTGTCGTCCATCTAGTCTACCTATCTCCATCTCCCTCCTTCCTAATTCTTCCTGCAGACATGGCCACAACACTGTTTTATTATTGCTACTTAACTGTTCAAAATCCTTTGGGTTCCTTTAGTATGCTATGTCAAGTTCAAATTATTTTCCCTGCTTTCCGTTAGACTATACCAGTAGTGTGAGGATCCCATTAGAGCCTAGGGCTAAGGGACCCAGGAGTTCCCATATCCTGTCCTGGCATGCAGCCCTTGTTCTAATAAGGTTCTCAAGAGAAATAAATACACAAAGAGCAATGGCAAATGAGAATATGAATTATACGTAATATCAGCAGAGTGTCTGAAACCTTCAGATTATTCTAGAAAACTGATGAGCAATTGGAGGTTTAGGCCTAAATACAACCCCCTCATCCTGCAAAGGCCAGATCATGCCATAAACAAATCACCAAGCCTGAGATAATAAGAACTCCTGGGAAGCTAAGTGCTGGTAGGACTGGGGAAGACAGAGACAGACTGAGAGGCAGGCAATAAGTAGGTAAGAATAGTACCTGCCTTGAGAAAGGCTTACCCCTCAGCCTGTTGGGTGAGAAGTAGCAGCAGCAGCAGAGCAAGAGCCAGTGGACCCAAAAAGAAGGCTGTAGTCCTTTTACCGATCTACTTTCCAGAGCAGAAGAAAAGCAAGAAAGAGCGTCCACCCTCGTGTGTGACGTTTTGGCCCCCACAGTAAAAGCATCCCAGTCCAGGTCAAGGCTCCTCTCTGCCCATTCACCACAGCTTACAAGGCTCTTGGGAAGCGAGCAGGGGTCCTGGCAGCCTTATTTTTCACTCCTTTCAGTTTTGTTTTGTTTTGTTTTTCACTACACCTTATACTGTCCATGCACATTTCCACTTCCATAGTTGTAGCATTTCCTTCGTCTCATCTTTCATTTATTCAAATCCTTACATTCTTTCAAGACCAGTTTATGACTGATCTCTTCATTGAAATCATCTTTTATTGCTCCCTACAGTGATTATAACTTCCTCTGAATATCTATGGTTTTTATAATGATTTCTACCCAGTTTGGCACTTAACTATTCTCTAATCATTATGTCTATCTTAGTAAACTCCTTGAGTGCATGAACAATGTCTTTCTTTTCTTTCAGGCAAAGCTCCTACTATATTACCTATTCCATTGTAGAAACATAGAGCCAGGAAGGACAATGGAGAACAATTATAGAGGATTATCAGCTGATTCAATATTATCTTTTTGATTTTTAAGTCATGTTTATATGGTACTGTTAAATACAAGTATGATGAAAGTAAGTAGCCTGGTCTACCTGCTTTAGATATTTGATACCAACAAGGAATAATATTCAAAATATGTAGCAGTCATTATTGAACAAGTGCTAACTGATTAGAATGGATTCTGACTGGCACAGTACCAAATTTATATTAATTGATTGAAAGTGTGAACTCCAGCTAGTTCAGAACTAAAGTAAAAGTTTAATTCCTGCTTTGCCAGAGATTAACAGTTGGTGTGTAGCCATAACTTATATATCTTAACTGATTTTTTATTAGATCTATCTATAAAACCAATAAAAGCCAGTGAAGCTATTTTAATACTTAATCTGATGATGCTTCCTTCTCCCCCAGCTCTCCCATGTATATGAATTATAGTCTGATTGCCTATTCCATACACTATTTCAAACTTCTGAAGATTATAAGCATCATATTTGGAATGTCATGGTCCACAGTATATAATAAGCATCTCCATTGGCTACACCCATAACTATGCAGTTGGTGCAAGAGCAAGCCCCACCAAATAGCAGCCCATGCCTTTCATGATAAAGTCCTTTCAAGCTACTTCAGATGGAGAAATTACTTTGGGCCTAGATGTTTTTATATTACACATACTTTTACAAAAATATATTCTTTACATGTGTCCTGAAGTACTTGTATTCAGAGGCAGTTGTTGAAAACTATAAACAAAATTGTTTGACTGTAGAAGTTGCCATCTATACTCTTAAACATTAACAAGGCAGGTGAGGTAAAATGCTACGTGGAGTCAGTCACACTTCATTGTTACTTCAAAATACCGATACTTCAAAATACTGATAATGCCACAACTATCATGTGACAGCAGTATGAAAGAGGGACCGTGTTGTTGTTGTTTTTATTTGTCAATTTACTTTTTTTGAGGTGGGGGGAGGCATTTGTTTTCTGAATTGGTTCCATATTTTACCTGTCAAGTGGTGAAAATTAGTATTTCTAAACTGAACTCTAACAGATTATGGGGATGTGTGTGTGTGCGTCTAAAGACAATAGATTAGTCTCAATCCAAAAGTAAAAGCTATGTCTTTTTTTTAAAAAAAACAGAGCAATGTCTTGCTGGGTGCTAACACCTTCAGAAGCTATTATCACAGTATAGCAGAGAAGGACTATCTTGCAGATGGAGAGAGTAATGTTAAGATTCCCACCAGACCTTGTCCTTCTATGCCTTTTCCCCTCACGCAAAGGAATCTGTCAGATCTTATTCCTTTCTTTGAAGAAATGCCTAAAGAATGTCACTTCAGTCTGGCTCCACTTAGGCATCATGTGGAAGACTGTGGATGCCTTCAAGAAATAGAGACACATTCTGAAAAATGGAATTTAATTTAAGGATTATCAAAAGGAAGTTTCTTGGCTTTCTATGACTAAGTAGAAAGTTTACTCTTTTTTTCATTATAATGGTTTCTTACATTTGTATTGTGCTTTCTTTCCTTTTCAAAGCATTCTAGGATTAAGTATCTTTTTGATTCTCATCAGATTCTACATTTAATTTATTTTACTATGTTTACAGTCAAAAACAGTACTGCTATTTTGTGTTTGCTGACCACTAGAACCTGGAGCTTATATTTGGTTATTTTTCTAGTAGACATGATGGATTTGTTTTCACTGTGTGGACTACAGACTGCATGGCCCAGTCTGGAAGGGCATAACTATTTCTCTCAATAATAATTACAAACATTGGAGTATAATATACTTCCATTCAATCATTTCTGAATGCCCAGGAGGATTCTCCAAATCCTGCTTTTCATGTTATATTCTTAATCAGCCAATAAAGGCCAAATATCTCATTAAGGAGGTCTTCCCTGACCCCCAACAGAGTTAGATATTTTGCCTTTCTGCTCCCCGAACACCTTCCATATTGACTTTGTATCGGGGGATTCCATTACAGTCTTGACTATGTCCTCTTTATCTCTGTGCGCAGTACCTAGCTTGGCAAGTATTTGTTGAATGAATGCATGAACGAATGAATATGCATGTCGTGCTTTGTTTTATTAAACTGATACCTCATTTAAAGGCCATTCCACATGACTACTGCTCAGTTGCCATCCACTGAGTCTGAGGGTAGGTTCAGCAACATGATTGGGAAATGCAGGAGCTACTTTAAGAAATGCAGGCATTTCTTCATTCACTACAATTAAAATAAAAAACAGTAAGCCCTTTTGTTTTTCAAACAACAATTATAGACCAGGAGTTCCAGAAGAGAGATCTAAGAATCAAAGAGACTCCATTATGGTTTATGCATGGCCACAGGATAATATGGAAGAGATATTAAAGTGCTGGGTCAGGTGAGAATAGAAACTTTAAATGTCATTTTGAGCAAAGTTTTGAAAATATTGAAGGTGAAGAGTGGCATTGCCAAAGTGGAAACAAGAAAAATTCAGGTGAAATGAATATCAAATAGGATCTAATTTCTATTGAGCAGATAGTACTGAAGAAAACAAACAAAAGTTTATTCTTTATTTTCATAGAGCATTTGAAAAACACACTGCATAAATTCTTGAAATAGATTTTGCCCTTGCTCTCAAAGAGAAAAGAGAACCTGTGACATTTAAGAGATACCTGTTTTAATATTTGTATCATTCCTTTTATCCTGAATTTTATTTTTTTATTTTTTTACATTTTTTTTATTTTATTATGTTATGTTAATCACCATACATTACATCATTAGTTTTTGCCCGATTTTAAAATGAGACTTAATTTATATAAGTGAAAAGTTGGCATGGACTAGGAAAAAAGGTCATTAAAAAAATAGACTGTTATGTTCCATTTAAAATATTTTCTTGGTAATATCCTCTTATGAATTTAGAGATAATATGGAGGGATCTTTCTAGAGCTAATTTGTACCTGTAATACCATAGTACCATTGTCTCACTGGGGGCTTGAGAAGATTAATGAGATATTTGTCTTAGATCTCTGGATGAAATGCAATATATATAGATAGATTATTATTATTAGTTGGTGTGATAAACTAGTGAACAAAATATCTTCCTTAGTTATCAAAAGTAATGAGTTCAAATCCATTGAGATGTCTCTTTTCATTAGAAAGTTTTTAGGTCTTTTTCTTTTGTCATGTCAAGCAGAGATCTTCCTTTTGGCCCTTAATTATCCATATCGAGCTCAAATCCCCCAAGACTCCAATATTTTATTTTTTTAAAAGATTTTGTTTATTTACTTGAGAGAGAGAGCACACGCGCGCATACACACACACACACACACACACACACACACACACACACACACCAGTGGGGGGGAGGGGTAAAGGGAGAGGGAGAAGCAGACTCCCTGCTGAGCAGGGAACCCAAATCCAGGCCCCATCCCAGGACCCTGAGATCATGACCTAAGCTGAAGGCAGACGCTTAGCCAACTGAGCCACCCAGGTGCCCCTCAAATATTTTAAAGGCATATTCCTTATTTTAGGGTAAAATTTAATTTGGTAATTTGGTAAGGGCAGAATTTTGCATGGTTCTCCCATTTTAGTTTTCCACTTTAAGACATGTAAGCATGAGAATAATCTAGTGGCAGACTCCCAGGAGTATCATGGTAAAGATATCTCTACAGAGTCTGGCAAGAAAACAAAGAGATATTTATGCAATTAGGAAGTAAAGAAAATCTTCCATAAATGGCTATTCATTAAGATTTCTGAAAAATCACTTAGAAAAAAACTTTTTAAAGACTTAGGAAAAATTAGTTAATGTAGATTAAATGTATTCTGACTCATTATTAGAATTAAAATATTTTATAAAATGTGTTTATCTTATTTTGGAGGAAGCGCTTTGGAGATTACATAAAGAATTTATCACTTTTCAAATAGAAAATTTTAGGGGACTCTAGTAACACATGTAATTTAAATCTTTAATGAAATGGGGAAAAAATGGTACAAATGTATATAAACTTACTGACAGCTATAGAATCTTGACTTATAAGCAGTCTTTCTAGTATATTCATTAGCTGTATTACACAAAACTCCCAGGATAGTGAACACAGAGAAAAGTACAAGGGCCATACACAGCAGTTCTAAAGCAGACGCCCCCCCCCTTTTTTTTATGTCTCCACCCTATCACCTTTTAGATATGCATGGTATTCACTTCTCCTTCACCACTATCAATTCAGTTAAAACTTTTAATCCATGCTTTGAGTCACCTTAACTTAA
Organism: Halichoerus grypus; assembly: GCF_964656455.1. Classification (NCBI taxonomy): domain Eukaryota; kingdom Metazoa; phylum Chordata; class Mammalia; order Carnivora; family Phocidae; genus Halichoerus; species Halichoerus grypus. The sequence continues at coordinate 75,755,039 of NC_135719.1, forward strand.
AATTCCCATTCCAGTCTGTAATTCCAAGGAGGAGTTTTCTTTTCTCACTAACCTTTTAGACTTATATTCCTACTCCATCCTGAGACATCAGTTTACCTGAGCACTTCTATTATATATATAAAATGCATGTCTAATAATTTGGAGAAATCAAATCTATGTTTGTGACTATATTAATGATCAAGGTGGAACTGTTAAATTATGCAGTAGCATCTGCAAAAGATAGTGAACATGAAAAACAATCATAATGAAGAGAATTAAGTTCAACTTGAACTAAAAGACAGAGCAAAAAAAGATCTTCAAGAGGAGGCAGGGGGAAACCCTTAAAGCCAACGAAGACCTCTAGATAATACTGGATTTCAGATTAGCTGAATGTTTCCAGTTCCGCATGACAGCAAAGAGAGTGGTGTGATTATGGGTACCGTGCTCGAGGCATACTGTTATCGCTGTGCTGCGTCAGGAAGAATAAAATCTCTCTATAAAAGCCAAGTGAAACTGCATAAGAAATGTATTTGGGGCAACCCATTAAAGAAAAAAACTAAGTCATCTAAGGAGATGAGGCAAGAAGGACCGAGGTATGCAGAAATGACTTCCAAGAAGAAATGATTTAATAGATTGGGGGCTCTGACTTCTGGGAATTTCTTTTCATAAATCAATAGTCAAGACATGAATAACTATAAGTATCGGTAGTTGTTAAAATGTTATATAGAAAATATATAAGGTGAAAGGAATGACTTAGAGTTCCTCCAGAAAAATTAATGAATCACTAAGTAACAATTGTGCTGGAATCCTCTACAGATCATATTGATGTCCTTAGGCCCAGTGCATCTGGAAACAAAGAAAAGGATACTCTGAAGGAATTGAGAGGCTTTATTGAATGGATTGCCTGAGGTCAGAGGCTAAAAAATAAGAACCAGCAGATAATACAGTTGTCATAAAGGAACTCTCCTCTTGAGATAAGGAAGGAAAGAAAAAAGGAACTAGGTAAAATACATGAAAATTAGTATCTGAATTTTCATCAGGGCTAAAGTGAGTTGAACAACCATTTTACAAAACTACTTCATTTATCCTAAATTCATAGAGGAAAAAAAAAATCTATATATGTGAAGTATTCAGATTACTTGTGTTATTTAAATATTTTGAATAAAAAACATGGTAAAATATATTTCACTTCACCCTGCATGTTAAAAAGAATATACTGAAGAAGAATTTCATTTGTTCTTAAAGATTTATGGTCACATTATGAACATTATTTTACTCTAAAGTAGTAATTCTCCCAAAGGCTATTGAGGTTAATAGGACTGTTTACCCCCATTTGGATTTCTGAGTATTTGGACTTGTTTTATGTAGTCCTTATGTCTCTTCCCTAGCTACTAGTTGACCAGCTGTCATTTCTTGGTATCATCGGAGCTTAAGTCTCATGACCCCTTCCCTGACACTTTCCAATTTGTTGTATCTAACTTATTGTAAGCAGAAAAAACAGACAAGAAGCTCAGTATAACCACAACTAAAGTGACTTTTGAGGAGATACCTGAGAAACTGCACTGAGATTGTGTGGCTCTTTCAGGATGAGCTTGGCTGCTCAGTGACTTAATTCTGCAGAAGAAGGTGGGAAGGAGCTTGCTTCAAGGCTCTTGACTGCATTCTGGATAGCAAACATGACATTACTTATTTCTGTGTATCAGTTAACCTTTTTGAAATTGTCAGTGTCTTTACTATTGCAAATACAAAAGGGAGCTGTAGAGCATGTTCCAGAATCCGTTCCTATGAAGCTGTGCTTCATAATTGAAATCTTATTATCTATTATATATTACTTTTGAATAAATACTATCATTAATTACAGGAATGGATCCTTTCTTTCTATGATAGGTTATGTGTCAAAGGCAACTTCCCCTCCTGGGAAGTAGTGTATACACACACAGCCATAGTTATATTTGTAGCAAAATCTCTGCTTTGAAAAAATCACAGGTAGCGAATAATTCTCTTCTTTCAGTTGCCCCATGAGATTTTTGACTGAAGTGGGGCAAAAAGTGCTGGTTTAAGCTTGCCTCCACAAAGATGTGATAGAAATTAGAAAATGTCTAATAGAATTCAAGAGGAGACAGGGAGGGAGAGATGATCATATAGGACGAATCTTAAGAAGACAAATGTGGAGTATGAAGGGTAGTAAATATATAAGGTAAGGAGAAAGGATTTGGAAGCTAAAGAAAACGTAGGTGCATATATCACCAATTAGTGAAAACAAAGGAGTCCTTATGAAACCATGTGAAAGATAGGTGTCCAAGTGGGGCCAAAAGAAGAAGAGGAAGAAGAAGAAGAAGAAGAAGGAGAAGAAGGAGAAGAACAAGGAGAAGGAGGAGGAGGAAGAGGAGGAGAAGAAAAGGAAGAAGAAGATGAAGAAGAAAAAGAAGAAGAAAAGAGAAAAGAAAAGAAGAGAAGAAGAAGAAGAAGGAGAAAGGAAGGTAGGAAGGGAGGGAGGGAGGGAGAAAGAAAGGAAGGGAGAAAGAAAGAAAAGAGTGAGCATGTTTCAAAGAAAATTGAAAGGGCACCTGGGTGGCCCAGTTGGTTAAGCGTCTGCCTTCAGCTCAGGTCATGATCCCAGGGTCCTGGGGTTGAGCCCTGCATGGGGCTCTCTGCTCAGTGGCGAGTCTGCTTCTCCCTCTCCGTCTGTGATCTCTCTCGCTTTCACTCTCTCTCAAATAAATAAATAAAAGCTTTAAAAAAAATAAAGAAATTGAATTCCTATCCTGATAAAGGCTTATTGCCACCTTGACATATATGTAAGCTTCCTGAGACAGGTTGTGTAGAAAAAAGGACATTAAGCTCTGAGCCTAGCACTGTTCTCAAGAGCCTTCTGGCCTTTAGCAGACACTTAACCCAGACTTGAGCTTTTGCACTCAAAAATTATGAGATAAAAAGTTTATATAATGCAAATTATGTATTATATAATTATACACTTCATCATATATTAATATGAAAATTATTAAATGAAAATTTTAGACCAGATGATTTCTAATATCCTTTCCAACTCTAAAATTCTATGATTTTCTGAGGAGCAGATTTTAGAGTATTGGTTTAGATTTTTTACAGCCAACTAATATTACAATCAAAGTGTCTCTTCTCATGTCTTACACTGGTCTGGACTATCCTGGAGGCTGCCAAGTCCATTGTTCCCTTATAAGAGAAACTGTCCTGACAACCTCCTTTATAGAGGAAAACAGTTTCAGGCTTCTCTTTGTGCAGGGCATAATCCCACCACTCACACCACCAGTGGCTTTTTGTCCAAGAAAGGCTCAAGGACTAAGCCTTCCTTCAGTCATGCAGTGGCCTTATCAAATGGCTTGACACAAACTAAAAAGCAAAAAGAATAACATCCTACCCCAAAAGATATGGGTTGGGCTAATATCACGCTGCTAAGGTAAAAACAATGCATAGAAAGCTGTCATACAATAGGAGGGACCATGATGTTCCATAGGAGAGCTAAAGTTGTACCCACAAGAAACCAGAACCTAACAGGCAGGGAAGCTATATGGAGTGGTGGACTAGGTAGCCATTTTGGAGATCCCTTCATTGCTTGCCTTTATGATCTTAAGGCTAACACATCAACATTGTTTAGGAGTGCCACAAGTCAATCAACAGATGTGTTGTAATTATAGAACAAGTGAGAAAACGCACACACAGGAAAAGCTGACACCTAGAAGGTAACTATAATTTCATTTGAACGTTAGAATAGAGATTCCTGAGCAACTGCTCCTGTGGTTGTTAAGAACCACCCTCCATCCACAAGACTTCAGTTCCATTGCTCATGAGGCCTTTTTCTGAAGTTTTGTTTCCTATCATGTCCCTTGGATCCCTACATAAATCCCCACTTCTTAAAACTCAGTTGCATATAACCCAAGGAGCCTACTTAAACAAACCGTTATACTTTGCAAATCACTGGCACGTCTACGAAGTCTCAGAACAACTTTTTGAAGTAGGTCAGATCCCATTTCATGGATATGGAAACTCAAAGAGAAGGTAAAGGACTCTAGGTCAGGCCTATAGGTAAACAACTGTCTAATCTGGTATATCTCTAACTAGATGCTGTACCCTCTCCGAGAAAAACCCAACCCTATGATTTTTCCCAAAGATGTTACACATTCCTAAGAAAAAGCTTACATAAACATGAAAAACTAATACCTTTGGCTCTTTACGGAGCTTCTCCTATGTTTCTCTTCCTTTCCTGGTTTGCCGTACTGATGTCATCTTTAGGGGGTGATACCTGCCCATGTCATTACTGACACTAAATGAGGGCACTAAAGTTTATTCTAATGTCACCCAGTCTTTTCCCAAGTCAGCCCCGTCCCCCGCCCCCGTATCACTACCAAACCACTGACACTCTGTCAGTGCTGAGGTAGCTGGCACCACTGCCTCTAATGTCTATAAGCCGACTCCTTTCAGTATTTCTTTATGCTCTCAATGTACATTTCTTGCCCTCATATTTGGAAATGATACAGTCAAGATCACCACCACTCCTGTTCCCCCCTGCCCCACACACAGACAAGCTTGTCCATTGACCATGAACCAAGCTTGTAAAGTTTTCTCTTTTCCCTTTGTTCAGGATGTGTCTTCTTCCACTCCTGTCTCTACCCTCCTGACTCCCTTTCTTGTGAATGCACCCCTGATGGACCCAAACTACCAGTACTGCAGACATGCCCAGACATGTCCAAAACCTACAGTGAACCCATAGCTTGACATCTGCTACGCTACTAATTAGTAGTGGAACGCCTTCCTGTTATATCCACACAACCTCTTTTGTATATTGTTACAGATGATTTAAATAACTTGCCTTTTACTTCTAAATAAACAAAATATTATATTTTAAGTACAGTTAGTATCCCGAGAACGTTCAAAGAGAAAAATACATCATTTATTGAGAATGGCACTTTATTTCTGTGGCCTTCCTCCCCAAAACCCATAACCCCAGTCTAACCACGAGAAAAACATCAGACAAACCCAAATCGGAGAATAATTTATAAAATACCTGACAAGTACTATTCAAAACTGTCAGGTTCATCAAAAACAAGGAAAGTTTGAGAAACTGTCACAGTCAAAGGGGCCAAAGGAGACCAGATGACTACATGCGGTATCCTGGATGAGATCCTGCAGCAGAAAAAGAACATTAGCTAAAAACTAAGGATATCCAAATAAAATATTGAGTTTACTTAATAATAATGTACCAGTAGTGGTACACTAGTTATGACAAATGTACCATGATAATGTACAATGTTAACAATAAGGGAAACAGGATGCAGGTTATATACACTATCCTATCTTATGCATCTTTTCTGTAAATCTAAAACAACTGTAAAATAAGAAGTTTATTAAATATATATAGTGTGTATATATTACAATAAATATATGTATTTGCATTATATACATTTATAGGTATAAATATAAGTAAGCATATTATAGATAATATATAAGCATTTATATACTTTATACACACGCACACACACATACATATTATATGCGTATATCATTTACTTTTATGTAATACATATTATCGCTTACTTGCAAAAAGATTTTAAAAATCTTAACTGATAGGATGAGTAATCCTCTAAGGATAACATTCACATGATTTAGGAGTATGCCCATTCAACTAATAAACTCATTTGGTTAATTATTTAGCAATAGGCAATGATTGGGAGAGTCAAAAAAAATTTTAATACAATTTTTACTGAAGCTAATGAGAGTAAATTGGCCCATCCAAAATTGTGAAGACACATTCAAATTCTCCAGGATTGCTCTACAAACTTTGAGCAACCTCCAGTGGCTGGAGAAGTCATGCATAGATAATGATCAGAGAAAAATATCAGAGACAAAAGTAGTATTTATCTCTGGGGGCAACAGCTTTTCAAAGAAATCAGTGTTAATTCTTCAAGAGATCATAGAAGCAGTTGAAAGGAATATTTCCATGCTGATAACTATTGAATTTCAGATCATTTCTCATGAAGCCTCTGTTAGCCATAATCTTTAGCACTCATTTATCTTCACTGTTACTCTATTGATTCCCAAACTGATGGATGATTGAAGATTTTGAAGTATGGTTTCAGAACAGCAGGTCTATTTAAGTAGATTTGAGGAAGCTCCAGTGCAGGACTAATACATAACCTTCTTTTCATTATGTTAATGTTTATTTGCTAAACATCTTCTCATAATGGATCATTTGGTTGTCACCGAAGGAACTGATACCATCTTGTTTCGTATTTCTGTATTCAAAATCCCCAAGTAAGGCAAGAACACTTGTGCATCACCTTTTATACCTTGTATTTTCTAGACCGCTGAATCTTCTAGAGTGCAACTGTAAACCACAGTTGCAAATTGGGTTGCAAACAAATGTTGCCTAAGGCACAAACCATAAATTAAAGTAATGATCACTTCAAGATGAAACTTTTTTCCTGTCTTTTAAAATCAGAATGAAAGTAGGTCAATGAAATTTAGGATATTTTAGAATATGTACAGTATTGTATTGTTTGCCAGTACCTAATTTACAATTACAGAGCTCCATGAATATTGAAATGATTCAGCTTCCCATTATAAATGTATGTGGCAGTTTGGTTGTTGATCAGTTTATGAAGTTAATGCAAATGGAACTGTCTTCCTGTCAGCATTTGAAATCTATAATGCAGTCATGTTGTATATTCAGGGACAGGCCATTGACAGTCAATTAACAAGTTTGATTGGTATGTCAACTCATTCTTTTGAATTGTTAATAGTATGTTAATAGCATTCATTTCTTTGTGCAGTCCCATTTGCAGCTTCACAGTTACAGCTATTTTTTATAATTCTGAGTAACCTAAAATAGTGCCTTAATAATAGATTATTAAACACCTGTCTAGTGTAGCTTAGGGAGGTTTTTCTAGACTGGGAGTTTGCAGTGGATCCCTTTGATATTCAAATCAACAAATGATAGCCTTTTTATTCAAAACGTAAATTCTTTTGATGGTTAGCTTGTTAAGAAATATTCAGCTCTAGTCTGACCTGATCTGGTTTCCCATGGAAAAGATCTGATGCCGTTTGAAGGTTCATAAATGGAATGCCAATGACAATTTGTTGTTGACGTTCTGCCGCCTCAGCCCTCAGATGCTGCTGGTTGATGTGCCGCTTTAGCTTCACCAAATAATCCTTGCAGGTAAATGATGTATGGATTGATCAGCTAGTTTCAAAGCAAAGAGGGCTCTTCTGTGGTCTGGATTTTTAGGCTTGGAGGGGTACTTAAAAAGATGCATCAAAGTTGACAGATGAATCTTAAGGCATAGAATGATGGGAGAAAGCAGAAATGTGGGAATATTTTTAAGTGACTAGCATATTACTTCAAGTTTTGAAAACCTTCAAATGTCGATCAAATCTGTTCCCCATAGCAGATTTATTTCTACCTTGGTTTTTGTTATGGTTGTTTTGTCTGTGTGCACAGGTTTACTCTCACTTTTCTGGGGAAGTTGATGAGACATTAAACCTATTATTCCCGAATGGTGCTTTGGAATAAGGTTGCGAGTTCATTTGCACAGCCATGTTTTATTCATATAGTTCCTGTACACCAGAATATAAGAATCTGCCATTTCTCTAGCCTAAAAAACTGTCTCTACCAAGGAAGCCGTAAAAATTTTATTCCTTTTACCTCCTGTTCGTCACTTCTTCTGATGATGCTTTCCATGACCTACTATTTATATTTAATTTCATCGACAGAAGTTTCTTTATAATATGGGAAAAAACTCCCACCAATGTAGTTTAGATATTTAGTTAATATTTTTCTGTTCTATGCTTCAGTGAATTTGGAGGAGCAATTTGCCTGTTTGACTTTTAGAATTAAATTGTTCTTGAGAGATTGCTACTCAAATACCCTTCATATACAGATAAAGAAACTGAGGCACAGAGTAAGACCTCACAGCTAGTCAGTGCAGAGCCAGGTCTCTTTATTTCTACCCTGTACACATCCTGCTTGCTGCCTTCAGAAACACGTAGAAGCTCAACGGAAGGTTGGTACAATTGTAATGTACGTTCCTCAACTGGACACAGAAAGTCGCTGAAGTTTTCTAGCTGTAGTATAAAAAGCTTTGTACTATAGTTTAAGAACTATACTTGACACCAGTAAAAATATAGAGAGAGAGTGTTTCTTAATATGTAATTACAGTATCTGTACATGTGGAGGAGAGAAGGCAGAAAGGAGATTAACTACTGTCTTTGACAGTTTATTTGTTCACCTCTGACCTTAGGCAGGACCACAGAACTTAAGACCTATCTTGGGATCAGGGAAGGAGAGGAAGAGAAAGAGACATGCAAGTATTAATTGATAACAGATTTTATTGTGTCAGCTTCTATAACCCTCCAGCAGTGTTTTTCAAAGTGTATTTCATGGATCATTCAGTTCCACAAGACGCTTGGCTATCAAAAGCCTGTGTCTAGAGAATCAGGGCATATATGCCCTTAATCCACTTACATTGTCACAGTGCTTGTTGGCAGAGTAAAGACTCTACAGAGTCCTGCCATAAAGAAACTCGTTTATCTCTACTCAACCCAGGATTTCCAAAAATACTTTGAACACAAAACCTTTTTTTATTTGTTTATAAGTTTGTTTCTTTTAAAGCCAATGAATATCTTTCATGGAAACCAGGGGATGCTTAAACACCTTTGGGCAAACTGTTCAATTTCCTCTCCTATAAATGGGGATAATACTAGTACCATTGGCATGAGGATTAAATGAGCTAATATATGCGAAACACTTAGAGTAATGCCTGTCACATTGTGTTATGTAACTATTTGCTATCGACATTATTTATTAATAATAATATTGTTAGTGTTATTATTGAGACCAGTGCCATAGTTTTATTGGCTTTGGTTTCCTGGATGTATACATGTAATAAACTTGATATAAGGCGTGGGGTTGGACCTAGATATGTTATGAGTCAATAGGATAAGGTAGAAATAAGGAGAAGGAGACAAGTAAGCTGGTAAATTACAGAACAAAATGGGAAGGGCAGTTTCAAAGATAAGAACTGAAGCTCTATGGAGTACTGATGACAGAGTCTCTTGCCAGCTCTAGGAAACCCCAAAGATTTTAGCTGGTAGCTGACAAGCTACTGGATGTCTCGGAAACTGCCAGAGAAGAAGAGAAATTCCAGAGAGAGAGAGACCAGTTTTACTTTCTGTGAAGGAGACTAGTGTATCTGGGGAATGAGGATAAGTATAAGATCTTGGTTGTGGCAAGTGTATGTGGCACACTGACAGGGTAGATTGGGGCCCAGCTATGAAGGATTTTGTATCCACGATCAGAAGTTTGAGTTGTATCCTGCAGACAACAAAGCAAATAGAGAATTTTTATGTATGAGAATGACATGATCAGTCTTGCTTTTTAGAAAGAAAACTTGACAAAGAGAAGGGAGGTAGGAAAACATTGTGCGAGTCTGGACTGAGGCCGTGGCAGTGGGGATAGAGAGGACATACGTAGATTAAAGAGGCATTTCTGAGGCAGAATTGGTGAAAATCCACGACTGATTCACTGGGGGAGGGGAACAGAAAAATAGAGGAACAAAGGATAAGACTGGTATATCTGGTTTGGGAGGTTGTGAAAATCATGATTCTATTTAATTGTATAAATAGAGACTGTGTTTTTCAAAAACAAACTTCAATTTGCCACAGCCTGCCATCAGTTTTAGAGCTCTAACCTTCTTCTCAAGGAAGACTAATTGAACCTATGTAGATTGTTTGATACAACTCATGAAAACTACTGGTAGCACAGGGGCGCCTGGGTGGCTCAGTTGGTTAAGCAACTGCCTTCGGCTCAGGTCATGATCCTGGAGTCCCGGGATCAAGTCCCGCATCGGGCTCCCTGCTCGGCAGGGAGTCTGCTTCTCCCTCTGACCCTCCTCCCTCTCATGCTCTCTGTCTCTCATTCTCTCTCTCTCAAATAAATAAATAAAATCTTTAAAAAAAAAAAAAAAAACTACTGGTAGCACAAATCAAAAGTGACTAACTCTCTAACTTACTGGAAGTATATGGAAATATACATCTAAAAATTCAATGTAAAATGCCATATACAAAGTTGAAAATTGTAGTGAAAAATTGCCTCCTTACCTGCATGCTCACACAGTTTTACACGTGGCTCTGCTAAAACACTTCCAATATTTTATTGTGTTTATTATTGCAATGCTTTCCTCCTCCTCTTCTCCTTTCTCATTCTGAGTTTCTTGGATCCTGGAGCTTGTCTGTCTTTGTATTTCCAGACCCTTCCAGACTTACAATACAGAGTAAGTGCCTAGTGAATGGTGAAGGTATATAATAACATGAGACACCGTTCCTCTAATTTCATTCTGAAAATAGAAATTCGAACAATTTTCAGCGGTGTTAGTTGTAAAATGCCACATAAGAACTTTTGCATAATGTGTTCCTTGTACTTTTAAAACGTTGAGATTATATTGGCCTCCCACATAAATTTGAGCTGCCATGTTATATGAAACTTAGTGGAAAAATAAGCCCAAACTTTTAGTTTGATGATTATCAAATGTCACTTTCTCTGACATTTACAACACCTCACACTGTGATGAGGACATTTTAGGTCCTGTATTTTAACCATAAGCCTCTCTTCCCTGTTATGGAACTCCTTGTTGGCCTGGCCTTCTGTTTCAAGATCCAGAAAGTTCTAGCCTTCTGGCAATGTTAAGCCACTAGATTATATCTTATACAATTTTATTAGACATTGGTTGACTGTTCTTCCTATTACCTCATGCTCTGCTTATAAGTATTTTAATCTAATTTTATGTTGTGCCAGTTTTCCCCATTCCCTAGCATATCACACAAACTTAAGTGATAGCAGAAAGGACATTATCAGCTCCAAATTCAGAGCTAATATGCTATTTTTAAAGTTGTTCTTAACTCTCAAATTGGAGCAGCATATTACTTTCCACTCTCCACTCTATTTAAGCAATACCAAGATTATAAATCTGCCCTGCAAAGAGACAAGAAGTAAAAAATAACCAATATAAAGACTGTGGAAGGTCTTAAAAGTTTTAATAATTATTCATTCCACCATAAAGAATTTTACATAAAATAATTTATCCATGCCTTTGTTATCCCCAGGAATGAAGATTTATACCATGCATTTTTTTAAGTATTTCTAAGATTGCATTTTATTTTTAGGAAAGGAATTTATGCCTTCAGAAGGGAAGGTGACCATGAAAACTCTCTCATTCCTAAACTTGTTCTAATCTAAATACCAACTTTTTCAATCTAGATATTTTTTTTCTGATCGAATTTTTTTTCTCATCACCAGTTTTTCCTAATTCCCTGTAATATTTCAAGTTTTCTCCAAGTTGCAGATTAATTTCATCCACAGGAATAAATATGGTTCATAAAAGGCTGCTTTCTCGAACAAATTGAGGGATTATAGTCCCTGAAAATACATAGGCCATCTCATTTTTCAATAAAATCTTAATGTGTTCAGCCATTATATTAGCCTTTGTCTTGATATGGACCACTTCTTCTTCAAGTAATTACAAAATATCCCAAAAGTCTGGAATTTTGTAATATAATTCTATAGTTTCCTCTAGTTCTATAAGCTTGCCATCTTTATTCATTGTTAACTCTGATACTTTAGGCATGTTTTCATTTGATATTATTAGAGTACGGAAGAAAAACTATAATGCATAAAGCTTTACGTATTACTTGTCCTTTAATTATATAACCATTATTGGGAATTATATCCATAGTTCCTCTTGATTGGATGAAATTCTAATTTCGTTGGTATATATCGTCTGTGTTACAAAACTCTTGCCATTTAAATAAATCAGAGATAGTTTGTCACTTGCATGGTATATACCTTTAGTTACGCATGGATTTCTAATGTTTTTTTGTACAGAAGGATTGCATCATGGACAAACTGACATGTTATCAGGCCCTTTGCACTAAAGTTTTACATTGAACTTATACTGTCATCCACACCTTTCCCCTTAAAAATCAGTACAATTTAACTCTCAGACAGGTTTAGCTCTATGAATGTATGACAGCTGAAGCAAAACGGGGTATACAATGATCAAACCCAGCCACTTTGACCTCTACGTGGTTTTATTTCTTGTTTTGATGCACAGTTTTTTACTTTTACCATCACTATTTTTTAAACTAGCACAATGAAACCAGCCGAAAGAACTAAAAACAATATGTCCAGGAAGCAAGGAGATACAGTCAAGATTTAGAAATTGTATGCATGTTACTTTATCTTTGGCATGAGAATAATTGTAAACTAGAGAAATAGTAACAGACCCACATTCAGGTATTTCCCCTCCTCTCCCAAATGAAGCAGATCTGTAGTCCTCAAATTCCTATTAATTACCCGGGGCTAAAGAGATTCATTTTCAGTAAGTTGAGAAATCCAGACTTATTTTGTGACTTGGTAGAAGTTACTTGGTGGCAAGAAAGTGAATTCCAGTAATGAAAGCTGGCAGGCCAGGATTTGTTCTCCACTCTGTTGGAGTATGAAATTACAGCACATCATTCAAACAAAATCAATAATCCAACTTTTATGTCCCTTGCTAGGTACAGTGAAAATTTTATTATTCTGCGATTATTTTATTCTTCCTGGATTAGGTCATGGGCTGTAGCAGTAAGAAGCAGCTTAAGTGGATAGAATTTGTAAGATCAAAACTTGTGTTTTTACCCGCATACCATAATGATCAGATAATATTAAAGGTACGATGCTATAAAAGTCAGATTCTTATTTCCTTAAATCATCCCTGTAATATCCTGAATGATATGTGGGGGTTCAGTTTACCTAAAGAACAAAATTTTGCCCTTCACTGTGGAAAGAGCACTGGTATTCCTTAGTCGAGGCAAACAAAACAGCAAGAGATAGTTTGTTTCAACATCAAATTTTCTCTACATGAACAAGGAGGGGAAATCTGATCCTATTCTTGCTCCGTTGATTTAGCTTCTTCTGTGTCACTCTTTTTCTGTAGAACAAGAGTATTTTTATAGAAAAGACAGATTGTTCTTAGGGAAGGTCTACACAGCCGTAAAAGCCAGGTAATAAATTTACTTTAAAGCATTAGCTCCTAAAGTATGTTTGCATAGTAAAGTATGGACCAGGCCAAAATCCAGGCTTAAACATTTTCTCCTTGTTATCACCTCGTTAAGCTCCCCACGTCTAAGCCATGCCTCCTACAGTCACAGGTATGGTGCCACTAATTACGAAGAAGGGGCTCATTACAAATTCTCATTAACATCAATTGGAGTTTTAAAGCCAAATCCCTGGACTGAAAATTTACCCCCTTAATGTTCAACACAGGTGAACGAATAAAATCGTTTAAATGCCTGTATCATGGGGTAGTGCAAATGTGCTCTCCAAGGATGAACAAATTGCTTACTGCGGTCTGGCACTAATCCCATTGCTCAGTAAAAGGCAGGCAGAGCTTTGAAGAAAAATACTATTCAAAAGGGAGACACTGACAGGGAAACGGGTGGGGTAATGGTAGCTGATATCACAAAATACAAATTATCATCTATGTGTCATCTTTGGTAAGGATATATAGATGAACAAAATAAACAAAAGATTGCACCTGACAATTAACTGCTCAACCAATATTATCTGAATTAATAAATGAATAAAAGTTCACCAGTGTGTTTTGACCTGCTAATGAAACTTATCTCTCAGATGCTTTTAGCATTTGCTTCAAAATGTCCTGCATTATATTCCTTAAATCTGTGATTATAATTTCTTACAGATAACACTGTAAATTATGTTACTGTGGGAGACTCTTGGGTTAAGACATTTCAAAATGCTTAATTTCATGAAAGTTAAAATGTATTGATTTGGTTGATTTGAAAGGGCTGTTTTGCAGTTCACTGAAGTGATAAGCCATATGGAAATAAGTCTTCTTGGAAAATAAAAGCAACCTTCTCTTGTATCAGATTAAGGCTTTCTCTCTTTTGTAAACCCGAAGGCTAACCAATTTTTTTTTTTTAATTTTTATTTATTTGACAGAGAGAGAGACAGCAAGAAAGGGAACACAAGCAGGGGGAGTGGGAGAGAGAGAAGCAAGCTTCCCACTGGGCAGGGAGCCCGATGAGGGGCTCAATCCCGGGACCCTGGGATCAATGACCGCAGCCAAAGGCAGATGCTTAATGACTGAGCCACCCAGGCGCCCCAAGGCTAACCAATTTTTAAACTAAATTTCTACTTTCCCTCATAATGCCTCTTCTTTACCCCAGTTACCCAAAAACAGTTACCCAGAAATGTTTATAAGATTAATGTTTGCTCCTAAACTATATGTGGATTGGAGAATTTTCTCTGATTTTATAGAATCTTGAGTTATATGATAGATTCTTTCATAAATTGTTCATATTTCTCCGGAGTGGGCATGTTGTTCATATTTAAATCACATTAACAATATGTACCATGATTAGCCTCCCCCGAAAAGAGTAATGACTTTGGTTTGAATTTCTCATGAGTGTCAGATTTCTTCATGATGTCACTACCTATCAGTGGCAGTTACAGAATCACTGCACATTGTAACTAGAAGGAGGCTTCAAAGCTTCAAAGCTCTAGTTCATTCTTCACATTGTACAGATAAGGAAGCTGAACTCTAAGAAGTGTAATTGACTTTCCCAAGCTCACAAGCAATGATCGGCCCCTAACTGGAATTTTGATCTTCTGATCCTTCTTTTAGCCCTGGTGTTAGTCAAAGACTCAGCCCAAGTACGTAGTAGAAGTCTTCACCACCCCCCCTTCCCAAAGTTGTTCTAAATTTGTAACTAATCAGAGTAAAAGAAACCCTTCAGAAAATATTCTTCTGGATATATGGGAAGATCAGATATTTTACTTAAGACCGGCCTGCTTTATAAGCCTTATAACCTTATAAGTGTTAACTTTTCATCTCTTCACCTACTTAAAAATTGAAAGACAGTGATAATGGATGCATAAATGCATCATGGGATGAATAAATTGTATGAGTTAGAGAAGAGAAAATGAATGTGTTCGTGAAAGAGCGAGCACATCAATCAGTGGTTGCATGGTGTTTGCACCAGTGTGTCCAGGGGACACCTCACCAATCAATCATTCAGGAAGCTCCCTCCAGCTTTCAGAAGGAGAAAAAGATTTAACACTGAAGTGCAATAGAGAAAGCTTAGCCTTTAAAGAGGTCATTCCAGGGGTTCTTCTAGTTCCCAGAGGGGAGGGAGAAGTGGAAAGGGGCAAAATGCCATAGAAAGCAGATAGTTTGGAATTTTTTAAGAATGCTGATTGCACTATGAATCATTCTCATTTTATATTGATTCAAAATCATTAATTAAACATTATTTGTTATATCCCACTCTTATCTGAACATAAAAATATTTGACATTTGTTTATAGCTTCTGCCTTCAAGGAGCTTAAAAGCTAAAAAATGTTTACTCTTTAAAGCTTTCTTCACTGTGCTGAATTATAATCCAATACTGCTAGGGTGGTTTTTTTTTTTTTTTGAGCATTAAACATACAAACATTCACTGGAAATGTTTCAATTTTATGAATCATTCATCCAATAATTATTGGTCATGTGCAAGATACTACTTTAGCTGCTGCATTGAAGTAGCTTATACATTGGTAAGGCAAATAAAATTATTATGTAAATAATTATGATGCGAAATAGAAAGGAATTAAATGACAGAACTGTATAGGCAACATTGTCTATTTCCGAATATCCAAGGAGATAAAGAGAACCACAGAAATATGAATAAGTTTGCCCAAAATAATTTCATTACTGAGTTGCAGATCTGGGAATTTGTTCCACAAATGGCTCAGTTCTCAGTAATATCTGCTCTGGAAGGTGGTGTCTCATTTGCATAGCTAATTATTGAAATGTTTTAATAAAGTGTTGCCCGGTAGTGAGGAAAGGCAGCTACTGACAAGGAAATGATTTTGTAAGCGGGAAGTCATTCTTGCCACACACTCCTGACAGCAGGACTTCATTTACTGCTTATGGTCACTCTTTCTATGCTGGCTTTTCAAGTAAAGAAATGGAGAAATTCTCAGTTAGGATTACCATCCAAGTGGAATTGTATAGGAAAACCCCAGCAACCAAACAACAACTGAGTGTATCCATTCCACCCTAAGAAAACTGGTATCAATCATGGTGTATAATATGAAAACTGCAGCATCTAAGATGGCGTATGGTGGTTGCATAGAATTTGAAAGCATCAGTGTGGGGATTGGGCAGATAGGGTTTGAATTCTGCCTTTGCCATTTGTTAGCTACATGAACAAAGATTTCCCTTTCTCATATGTATTAATGTTATAATAAATGATGGTAGTGGTTGCAACTTTCCTCCATTTTCCTCCTGTCACTCTTAAAACAGATAACAACCCTTGCTTTAAAAGCCTGAGCTCTTATCATACTTTGTCTTACAATGTGCCATAGGCTCATCTGTTGCCCCACTTGCTTGTAAACTATTTGGAGACAAGAATCTCCTGAATTCTGTTAGTGCCTAAACAATACCATACACATAACAGGCATTGAAAATTACTATTGATTTGAATGTTATGGATGATGACAAAGAAGCCAACCGCATTGAAGGCCATGTGAACAATCCATAAAACCTTACATCCCAGTTTGATTAGTATCACTATGGATTGAAAGTAGCATTCAACCCATAAGTAATTTTCTGATCTTGGGAGTTTTCTACCACTAACAACAATAATAGCTATAACTTGTTGAGAGCCAATTACAAATCTGGTATTTTCCATGTATTAACTCAAATAGTCCTCACAATCAGCCTCCAAAGAGATATTTTAATTCCCATTTTAAAAATAACATCAAAATAGAAGCACTTGGGGAGCTTGGTTGGTCGTTAAGCATCTGACTCTTGATTTCAACTCAGGTCATGATCTTGGGGTCCTGGGATTGAACCCCGCATTGAGCTCTGGGCTCAGTGGCGAGTCTGCTTGAGGATTCTCTCTCCCTCACCCTCTGCTCCTCCCCACACTCGAGTTTTCTCTCTCTCTCTCAAATAAATAAATAAATATTTTTTAAAAATAAAATAAAATAACATCAAAATAAGACTTAGAAGGATGTTATCTAGGTAGTCTCAGATCACACAGCTTAAAAGTAGAAAAAACCTGGATTTTAACTCAGGACTAACCCTAAAGGCCCATGTCGTTGTTGTGTTTTTTCTTATCATTCATTATGGGTCCTAAATCCAAAACTTGCCTAATTGTATTTTTTTAATTGGAAGTATGATATCTAGTAGTGAAATTCAGAGGTGAGTAAAACACTTATACCACTTATAAATAGCATTTCATTTAAATCTCCTTAAGACTTTCTTAGCCACTTAACTATTAATTTCAGAATTCTCAGGTCCAGCACCCTCAACAGCTCACCAGATGATATAATTTGTGTAAGCCACTTATTATCTACCCATCAATTTTGTCCACTATGAACTACAGATGGCATTTATCAGAATACATTAAGTATGTCACAGAAAGCAGTATGTAAGAATCCAGTCTGATTAGCCTGGTGATGGGTATTAAAGAAGGCATGTACTGAATGGAGCACTGGGTGTTAAACACAAACAATGAATCATGGAACACTACATCAAAAACTAATGATGTAATGTATGGTGATTAACATAACATAATTAAAAAAAAAAGAATCCAATCTGGAAGCTATTGAGTAACTAAATGACTTCCAGATTATATTTTTTTTAATTAAAGCAACAATTCTTACTACTGGTTATTTATCTAAACTCATCAAATTATACCAACTTATAAGTAGTGATGGTCTACAGAAAGGACATCAAAATCCTGGGTAGATTAACCCTTATAATACATAAGAATTGTAGATACCTGAATATCAACAACACTCAAGGTTTCCTAACATATGATTATAATAAGGCAAATTCCTTTAAGAGATTACATGGCCTATAATTACTGGTTTTTAACTATCCAAAATTATTCCTGTTTGAAAAATGTCACCAAAATCCAATGTGAAACCTCTTACTTCTTGTCCAGTTATATTGACCTATAAGTCAACTTTATAAAATGAAATGATTATTTTTCCATGAATAGTAAAATGCTGACTTATTATGTCAGATATGTGGCATCATATATATATATATGTATATATATAGATATAGATATGTGATGAGACTAAGAACATAAAACTTAAAGCCAGAAATCTGTGTAGTTCTATATAAATAGTAGATTAGAAAGCACTTAGTTCTTTTATTCCCTCTAATCACATATTAAAATACACGTATATGGTGGTGTATTCCAGTATACTATTAGTCACAGTGTTTTTCTGGTTCTTTTTTAACTAAGAAAATATTCATACCACAAATTAGACTTTGAAGGCATCATCGGTAGTTTCTAAGCTGAATATCCTGCGACAGCACTATATTTTCCTACAGCCTACAGCCCAGACAGCAAACCCCCGCAGTGGATATTGCACACTATAGGAAAGAATAATGTTGTGAGAAGATACCTTGGTACAAGGAATTCAAGTATTTGAGAAATAATTCTCCATTCTAAAGAGCTAAAACCTGGAATCCTAGGTTTTTATGAATTTGAAGTTTTAAAACATTGTATATCCTGGGGAACACACACACGAGAAATTGTGTCTTTGATTGAAGTGTCTGTGAAATTGCACTGCAGACAGGCTCTCTCTGTTCTCTCTGGAGCCAGTACAAACTGGGCAAAAGAGAAACTTCTCTTCTCCTAGTTCTCATATTTGGATCTCTTCTGCCAACAACTGACCCTTGCACACCCATTGAGGGGGCACTGTCTTCGAATCAGACCCTGAATGAAGATCTGTGTGCAAGCGATTTGGGAGAGCCATGCAGGACAGGAAACGAAGGAAGCGTGGCTTGGGGCAGCCTCAGGCAAATATCCAGCATGGGGACACTAGAGTACACATTATGCCATAGGGTTGTCCCAACCCAGACAAGGGAACTGGACTTGCCGACTCCTGGACTAGACAGTCAGTGGAAACTCCTAGGCTCTCTGCTACTTGTGAGCCAAGTGGTTCCAGTAGCTCAGGGAGATGTGGCTGTCACACCAGAGGGACATGAGTGCATAGAAACAGAAAGAGTAAAAGGGCTCCTGGGCAGATCAGTGACATTATTTGCAACAGGTTGTAGCCCAGATATCAGAGATGGAAATAGAGCCCAACTTCAGATCTATAGTTTCCTTGGTATCTATTAAGAATATTTTGATTTTAAGATACAGAAATTGAGTAGATCTCACTTCAGATATAGTCTGCTCCGGTATTCACACGATATCATCAGGTTCCGTCTCTCAGCTCTACTTCCTCTGGGTTTACTCCATTCCTATATGATCTCCTACCAGCTCCAGTCTCTCTCCTCATTCCTATTACAGTTCCAGGTTTTCTATCTCCATACACCAAGCACAAATAGAAATGAGGGAATCCATATCTCAATTCTCACAGCAAAAATACTGGACTATTTGCATTGATCCAGTTTAGATCACATGCTCAATCCTATTTCAGTTGATAAGGCCATAGAAATGCAATGTGTTCATTGGCTTAAGCCTGTGTTGCATGCCCATTACTAAATTTGGCTTAAATCCATGAGTGAAGTCAATATTATTCAAATCTTACAGTTTGGACATTCAGAATAATATTAGGAAGAAAAAGAAAGTGCATGCTAGGAAAGAAATTAATAATTAGCTACTAATCTCCTGTTCTTACTATAAATTCAGATTGGCTGTGTTCTGAACCTAACTAATTTCAAACCATAGATGTGGCAATGTTTCAGCCAACTTATGTACCAAATTGTAATGAGCAGAATTGGTTTGAGTAGAAGGAGAGACAAGGAATTCTCAGAATTTAGGATGTAGTGTGAAGCCTACCACCTCTGCCATTACTACCACCACCACCATCATCTCTTCACCCCACCCCTGCAAAGAAAAAGACAAAAAAACCTTACTACCGTACTTACTCAGTTGGAACAGAGGTTTGCCACTAATATTGTTTTGTGGTTGGATGTCCCAGAAATTTCCTGTAGATCCAAACTGGAGCAAGCCAGAAGAGTGAAGTTTAGTCACTTAGACATATGACTATCTCCTAACCATTCCTTCACTAATGCACTCAATAAACATTAAGCCCCTACTATATACCTGATACTCTTCTGAATACTAGAAGTACAGTGATAAAAAAAAAAAAACATAGTGAGTACCTTCTGTTAGCAGGGGATTGTAGACGTTATCAAATAGGCAAACAAACAAGGTATCTTTAGAGAATGAGAAATACAATGAAGAAAATAAAAGGGAATGAACTTGAGTCAGATAAGTGGAGCATTTATCTGGAGAGGTGATGCTTGAGCTGAGACTTGATTGAGAAGAAGTCTACCAGGCAGAGATCTCTAGGAATCTTAAAGCCAGTGGAAATAGCAAGCACAAAGGCAAAAAGTAGGAGTAAATTTAGCATACTAGAAAACAGAGGAGAAAAAAAAAAAAACAACCAGTGGCTAGAGCATGGTGAGTGTTGAGGGGAGAGGTGGGTACAGTCAGAGTTGACCTACGGCCAGACCCATACATACATGAGTCCTCTGTGCCTGTCTTTAAGGGCAGCCGGTGTTCATCTGGAGGTGAACTTCAAATTTCTACTGTCTTCATTCTCCAACTCAAGTTCTTAAGTCATTGGAGTATTCCACAGAACCCTAATGAAGTCTAATACCTTTTATTGATTTTGTATTAGAATAACTAGTTTTTATTTTAGAACCTGTGCAAGCTTATAAAATCCAAGAATTTTTAAATAGCTTTTAACAACAAAAAGGACTTACTCTGTGCATTACCATTTTATACACCCCCCCTGCCACTTAATGAGGTACCATGGACATGGTTTCACGTCTGTACATGTGTCACCCTCTTCATTCTTTTTCATGGTTGTATGATTTTTCATTGATGAATGTATAATTTATTTCACCAATTATTTATGGACACTTAGGATATTTACAGTTATTTGCTATTGTAAAAATGTCTTCAGTTGAACATTCTTGTACAAAAGTCTTTGCATTCTTGTACAACAATTTATGTAGGACAAATTCCCCCATAATGGAATTGCTGAGTGAAAGTATGAGAACACAGATAAATATTGCCAGACTGCCTAGGAAAATGTGCCATACTCTTCCCACACTGGGCCAACACTGGAACCTGTCAATATTTTTCATCTTTGCAAATGCATAGAAGAAAAATGTTGCAGAAGTTCTTATTTTAGTCATCTACAGACCGTCAGATTATTTCTCCTCATTCCTTATATGTTTTAACTTCAGCTTCTCTGTCAGCTCTTGGTGATTACAATATCCTTTCAAGATAGACAAGGTAGTCCTTCCAATACCTACCTACTCTTCTTCATCCACAGACACCAAACCTCATAATCATACACTGAGCCTTGTTATTTTACCAATAAGAGCAAGCCCTCCATATTCTCATTTCCAGCAACTTACTCTTTATTTGCCACCTCCTATCTTTCTAGTTTATTCCCTGTAGTGCTCTGATTCCACTAGGACCTATTATCATTAATCCTACCATCGCTTAATGCTTCTTAGTCTTTTCTTGTACTCCCTTCTTAGCTCCCTGTTGTCCTTCCTATCTTTGTTTCCCTGGGTAGATGTAATGGCCCATCATTATGATCACTCCATGCATTCACTCTCATCTTCCTTGCCCCTTTCTCTCCCCCTCCCTCCATTATACTACCTGACAAAACCACAACCCCGGTGCAATCCAGTTCACTGCACACTCTTTACCTGCACCTGGGCACCTAAACATGGCTAAAGAAAAAAAAAAACACTGTTATGCTGACAGTCTACTTTAAATCTGTGAGCATGTACCCTAACTGAGCCATTTGTGCTAACGCAGCAATCTTGCTGTATTCTCTCATCCATTCACTCCTCGACACTTCTTGATAACTAGTTCACAATGTCTCCTCTCATCCCAGACCTCCAGCAATTCCTCCTACCTCTTGACTCCCTGATGATGACCTTAATTCTCCAAGATAATGGAAGTAATCAGAGCAAAATTTCTACAGCCTCCCCCTCCACACTCAATATTCTATCTGCCTTCCTCCTGTTACTGCAAATGAACTGTCTGTGGACATATCTAAGGCCAATTTTGAGGCAAGGAAACTTGAAGTCATAAATAGGAATACTGCCTATGGAATAAATTAATCTTTGCAGGTGGACTAGGCAAGGTAAGAGTGTGCCAATTTGTTATTCAGCTCTTTTTTTGTATGTTGACATCATAGTGAACATACTCTATTCGTGTCATCATGGAAATGAACAGGACCCTGTTAGTCATTTAGCTATCCCCTCATTTTACAAGTTGAGACCTAAAGAGATAAAATGACTTTCTCAAGATATGTGTGTGTGTGTGTGTGTGTGTGTGTGTGTGTGTTTTTAAATGGGCAATTAGAGGAAAAATGGTGGACAACATAAGGGAAGTTGCACAAAATTATTTTCTGTAGAACTCCAAAAATTAACAAATGAAGCAAAGACAAAAATAAAAAATGAATGAATGCTATATGCTATAACTAGGGAGGGATCAAATGCATTATCTGAATATAAAATAATTCAAATCAAATTAGGATAACATGGTAGGCATCTACACAGAACTCCTTTTCTGGAGAATAATATAATGAGGGGAAACATATTTGTGAATAAAATTATTTAAAAAAACCTCACTGATATTCTCCCAATTTTATCCTAACTTTGGAGGGATAGAAATTAGGGGTAAAAATAAGGCACATAAAAATATGTTGACTGTTTCCTTTAGGAGTACCTCTCCCTTATTGTTTCAATACAATAACCTGGAGTCCTAGCTTGATCATTTCTGTTCTGGGTCCAGGAGGAAAGAAAAGAGAAAAGGGGAATAATCTGTATGGATAAATGTGCTTGATCAAGACTGGCAAGCAACAGTCAACAAAGCCAGGGAGGCAAGGGGAAAAAAAAATGTGTGGTCAAACCATATGAACTACACAGGAAAATATCTGGGTTATGCTAACATGGGAACACAAGGTAAAGCACAGAGTACTTACCCACTTCTGAATTCTACTGATGTATGAGGAGAATGAATGAAGTGCTGTCAAAAACAGAATTTCCTCACTCTTCCTCCCATCCCCTCTGATATCTGAGACACAAAACAAATAATACTGAATATTGGCATGTGTCCACTGCATGTTTGAATAGAAAACTTACTGAGTGTTCGGGCATTCAAGAAAGGAAAAGCAATGGGAATACACCCACACTATTTTGGAATAAGGTAGGCTTGAATCGAAGGACCCCCTTTAGAAATGAGAGCTATCAAATAAATTCTGATCCCACTAAAATGAGAAAAAAAGGAAGCAACGAAACAGAACATATGAAATCAGATAGAGGGAATACTTCGGAAGAAAATGCACTTCAAAAATGGTATCAAAATTTTGCAACTATTTTGCACACTCAAGAAAATTGAATTTTATGAAATAATAGATCAAATATGGGATAATACAAGGATAATATAAGGAATACGGTGAAAAAGAAGCTAGTGGAACAAAAGAAAGAAATTGAGAGGAAAATAACACCACAAGAAAAAAAAATGTATTAAAAACAGCAAAGAAGAGACTCAGCAATGTAGAAAACCCAGACAGGATTGAGGACAGGGTTGTGAAAAGTCACACAAAAATAAGAAGTCATGAAGAGTTAAGCACTTAAAAATACCAAAGTAGATGTGAAGAAAAATAGAAAGCTAACATATGGTTATTATATGCTGGCAGGGGTAAGGGGGTAGGGTACAGAATAAATAAAACCCACAAAAATTCAAAAAGTCTCCGAAAGAAGAAAAATCCTGACTCTATAGATCAAAAAGATTCAGTTTGCTTTTAAATGCTTTTAAGAATGGGCAATATTGGGGCGCCTAGGTGGCTCAGTCGTTAAGTGCCTGCCTTCGGCTCAGGTCGTGATCCCCAGGTCCTGGGATGGAGCACCGCATTGGGCTTCCTGCTCAGCGGGAAGCCTGCTTCTCCCTCTCCCACTCCCCCTCTTTCACTATCTCTCTGTCAAATAAATAAATAAAATCTTTAAAAAAAAGAGTGGGCAATATTAAGATATGTATTTTAAATTATTAAATCTCAGGGATAAAAAAACATTTAGAAAGAAGATCACTTAAAAAGTACGGGGGGGTGGGGATACTGAGGGATTCAGGGTTTTTCCAAATTACAGAGGTAAAGACAATGCAATATTGTTTTTAGAATTTTCAGGTTAAAACTGTGTGTATCAGCCAAATTGATACATTTGAGAAAATCATATTCTCAAATGTATATATGTCTCCCGTGTTTAATTTCTCAAAACTGTGCTTAAAACATAACCCAAACTTCCATTTCCAACAATATCATGGATTAGATTCTAGAGTTGTCAGATATAGCACATAAAAATACAGAATGCCCAATCAAATTTAAATTTTAGATTAACAATGAATAATCTTTTAGTATAAGTGTGGTCCATACAATGTTTGGGATAAACGTAGACTAACAGAGTATTCCTTGTTTATCTGAAATCCACACGTAACTATGCATCTTAAATTTCTTGCAACCTTAGGTAGTCTGAAAAAAAATCCCAAAACATACAACTAGATATGCCATATTAAAAAAAAAGGAAAGAAAGAAAGAAAGAAAGAAAGAAGAAATATCCTTTACACTGTGTGACTGAGCTCATAAGAAAGTAACAGAACTCTCTAGGGTAACAAGGAGAAAGGAAATTGATAAGCTGAAGCCAAAACAATGGGATTTTTTTTCTTTCCATTCTTTTTTTTTTATGCTATGTTAATCACCATACATTACATCATTAGTTTTTGATGCAGAGTTCCATGATTCATTGTTTGCCTATAAGACCCAGTGCTCCATGCAGTACGTGCCCTCTTTAATACCCATCACCAGGCTAACCCATCCCCCCACCCCCCTCCCCTCTAGAACCCTCAGTTTGTTTCTCAGAGTCCGGAGTCTCTCATGGTTCATCTCCCTGTCCGATTCCCCCCTTTCATTTTTCTCTTCCTGCTATCTTCTTCTATTTTTTTTTAACAGATAATGTATTATTTGTATCAGAGGTACAGGTCTGTGATTCAACAGTCTTACACAATTTACAGTGCTCACCATGGCGCATACCCTCCCCAGTGTCCATCATCCAGCCACCCCATCCCTCCCATCCCCCACCACTCCAGCACCCCTCCATTTGTTTCCTGAGATTAAGAATTCCTCATATCATTATTTGCTAATTATAGTGACCAAAACACTTGTGTTTGGCCATTTAGGGACAGAAAACAGTGCTTCAGAGCTATATAAAGTGGAGAGTAAGAACTGAGGCCTATCTAAGGGCACCTGAGTGGCACAGCCTTTTAATCATCTGGCTCTTGGTTTCGGGTCAGGTCATGATCTCAGAGTCCTGAGATCAAGCCCCACATCTGGCTCCATGCTCAGTGTGGAGTCGGCTTGAGACTCTCTCCTTCTGCCCCTCTCGGCATGCTCTCTCTCTCTCTCTCTCAATAAATAAATCTTTAAAGAAAAAAAAAAAGAACTGAGGCTATCTATAAACCAACACTCTCAAAGGGCCATAATCTCCATGAAAGGCGTGGACTAAAAACATATGCTCACCAGCAAAAGGAGACAGCAAGGAACTTGTCTGTCTTGCCTTAGCCTCTGGGGAGAAAACAATACACATTCCCCTGGAAATACAAACACATAAATTTTCCTCAGACAAATTTAGTGTTGAAACTGTATGATCAGTGTGGTCCTAGTAACCCTCAGCAAATAAATTAACTTTAGGTAGTCCTGGGTTAGTAAACTGCAGTGTGGAGCAACTGGCAGAGCTAAACACAAATCCCTCTGAAGAAATGCACATTGACCCCAGGCTTTATGAGAACTCTACAAATAAATAAACTCTACAAATAACCCTAACACTAACTCTAACCCTAACCCTAACCCTCTAACCCTAACCCTAACCCTAACCCTAACCCTAAAATAAAGTCAAGCCAAACATTAGTCCACCATCCAAAGTAACAGATTACATCAAGAAATAAGCCCACTACAGAGAAGCATCATCAGAGTCGTTAGGACAATAAATGAACAAACAAAAAAATAAATACAAAAGAAAATAGCAACTAATCTTTGACAAAGCAGCAAAGAATGTCCAATGGAAAATGTTGTCTCTTCAACAAATGGTGTTGGGAAAATTGGACAGCCACATGCAGAAGAATGAAACTGGACCATTTCCTTACACCACACAAAAATAGACTCAAAATGGATGAAAGACCTAAA
Source organism: Halichoerus grypus (assembly GCF_964656455.1). NCBI lineage: Eukaryota > Metazoa > Chordata > Mammalia > Carnivora > Phocidae > Halichoerus > Halichoerus grypus. The sequence continues at coordinate 75,781,332 of NC_135719.1, forward strand.
TGTGAGACAGGAATCCATCAAAATCCTAGAGGAGAACACAGGCAGTAACCTCTTTGACCTCAGCCATGGCAACTTCTTGCTAGATATGTCTCCAAAGGCAAGGGAAGCAAAAGCAAAAATGAATTATTGGGACTTCATCAAGATAAAAAGCTTCTGCACAGCAAAGGAAACAGTCGACAAAACCAAAAGACAACCGACAGAATGGGAGAAGATATTTGCAAATGACATATCAGATAAAGGGCTAATATCTGAAATCTATAAAGAACTTATCAAACTCAACACCCAAAGAAGAAATGATCCCATCAAGAAATGGGCAGAAGACATGAACAGACATTTTTCCAAAGAAGACATCCAAACGGCCAACAGACACATGAAAAAGTGCTCAACATCACTTGGCATCAGGGAAATCCAAATCAAAACCTCAATGAGATACCACCTCACACCAGTCAGAATGGCTAAAATTAACAAGTCAGGAAATGACAGATGTTGGCGAGGATATGGAGAAAGGGGAACCCTCCTACACTGTTGGTGGGAATGCAAGCTGGTGCAGCCACTCTGGAAAACAGTATGGAGGTTCCTCAAAAAGTTGAATATAGAGCTACCCTATGGCCCAGCAATTGCACTACTGGGTATTTACCCCAAAGATAGAGATGTAGTGATACAAAGGAGCACATGCACCCCAGTGTTTATAGCAACAATGTCCACAATAGTCAAATTATGGAAGGAGCCCAGATGTCCATCGACAGATGAATGGATAAAGAAGATGTGGTACACACACACACACACACACACACGTACGCGCGCACACACACACAGAGGAATATTACACAGCCATCAAAAAGAATGAAATCCTGCCGTTTGCAAGGATGCGGATGGAACTAGAGGGTATTATGCTAAGCGAAATAAGTCAGTCAGAGAAAGACAAGTATCATATGATCTCACGATATGTGGAATTTAAGAAACAAGGCAGAGGATCATAGGGGAAGAGAGGAAAAAATGAAACAAGATGAAACCAGAGAGGGAGACAAATCATAAGAGACTCTTAATCATAGGAAACAAACTGAGGGTTGCTGGAGGGAAGGGGGGTGGGGTAACTGGGTGATGGACATTCGGGAGGGTATGTGTTGTAATGAGCACTAGGTATTGTATAAGACTGATGAATCACAGACCTGTACCCCTGAAACAATACATTATATGTTAATTGATTGAAATTAAATTTTAAAAAATAAATAAATAAAAATAAATTTTTAAAAAAAGGGAGAGAAAAAAGCAAATAGCATCATTAGAACCCTAGGAACTTTCTATGTTCAAATTATGGATACCTAATATGAGGTATTTGAAAAAACAGGAGACTACTAAAAGTAAGCAGATTTTTAAAAGAAAATGTTTTGAACATCTAAGACATAAAAATTATGATTATGAAAATTAAAAATTCTGAGAGTGGATTAAGCAGATTAGACACAACTCAAACAGAGAATGAGTAAACCGGAATATAGAGCTAAAGTGATTTTCCAGAATGCAGCCCAGCAAGACAAAGACAAAGATAAAATTAATCTGCTTCGGGTTTCCAGGACCACACCAATCAGTTTCAACTCCAGATTTGTTTGAGGGAAAACCTGTGTGTTTGAATTCCCAGGGAAATGTGTTTTGTTTTCCACTCAGTCATGGATCATGTGAAACAGGTTAAAAAATATGAAAGATAGAGAGTTGTCCATTTGTGCTCTGGAAGAAGAGAATAGTGGTAATGGGGTAAGATCGATACTCAAAAAGATCATGAGTGAGGAGGTTCCAGACTGAGGAAAGACTTCTCATGCAGGACAAGTAAGAAATCCTCACTTAAACATAGGGTGTTTTAACCTAGAAACAGAAATAACAAGATCTTAAGAGAATAGTCTGCCGATGAGAGTGTGCATTGATCAACCTTTCCAAAGGACAGTTTAGCAATATTTATCCATGATTAAAATGTCCATATTCTTTTACTCTCTGATCCTACTCCTAGGAGTTTATCCTAAGGTGATAATCTGACAATGACCAATAAGGACATTGGTCTCTATATAATTTTTAACAATACCTTTGAATGCAATTTAAATATCCAGCATTAGGAAAGCTAAGAAGTCATAGAAGGGCACCTGGGTGGCTCAGTCCGTTAAGCATCTGACTTTGGCTCAGGTCATGATCCCGGGCTCCTGGGATCTAGCCCAAGCCCTCATTGGGTTCTCCACTCAGCGGGGAGTCTACTTCTCTCTCTCTCTCTCTCTCTCTCTCTCTCCCTCTGCCCCTCCCCCTGCTCATGCTCACTCTCTCTCCTCTCTCTCTCTCTCTCTCAAATAAATAAATAAAATCTTTTTAAAAAAAAGAAAAAGAAAAAAATCATAACATAATAGTACCTTGGCATATTATACAGAATTAAAATGGCTGATATATGTATATATCCCCATTTATTGATAAGGACAGACCTCCATTCTTACCAATAAAAAAAGCTTATAGCAGAACAGCATGTATCATACGGTCCCATTCATGGAAAGTTACATATACATTTGTTTATATTTAAGATGTCTTAGGTATATTGCCCAATGTGGGTGTATATAAATAAAAAGAGGGCAATGGAATGGTCTGAAAGATTAAAAGTGGTTATCTCTGAGTTTTGGGGTTCCAGGGAATTTTCCTTGCTATGTATTTCTACAGTGTTTGATTTTTTTTTCTTCTTAACAGAAGCGTGTTAAATACATCCACACATATACATAAGAAATATCTTACATTTTTTGATTCCCAGGACAGTTTTCTTTTCACTAAACGTAAGACCATTTTGCTGATCTATCACTTTGACTGGCGCTGGTAGGGCTATTTGTACAACTATAACTGTACTACACTTTTCTTTACCTTTGTAAGTGTATGTAGGAACCTTCATTACCACTCCCAAATGTCAGCTGCGACTAGTGAATGAATTCATTTTGGTTACCTTATGCATGTAAAGACTGAGGAAAGGTATTCAGAAGTAGAGGGGGAGAGAAGTACAGAGAAATCCCAAGGGACCATTTTTTAGCTAAAAGCTGAAGCAACTACTACCGCACCACACAAAGACATCTCATATGTCTTGCCCAGACAGCATAGAACTGAATAGATACATGAGTATTTATAACTATTCCTGATGTTTCTGTCATTTTTTAAAATAAATCAGTTTTCATAAAGGTCCAAATAGGGCTGAGAAAAATCATAAATAAAAATATTATTGAGGGTAGTATGGATTTTTTCTAAGACATTAGATGAAATAGAACAACTAAATGGTAATTTTCTTCCAACTTGTCTCAGGTATTTAAATTTAAGGAGAGTTGAATGTTCAAATTGTGCCTCCTTGTGTTATATTCTTAGTTAAAAAAAAAAAATCATTGTGGTAACACCCCAGTGGCAATCATGACACTGGCACCTAGATCTTAGTTTCTAAATGCCATTCTCCAATAAAAAAAAAAAACAAAGAAAAAACGATTGCTGAAGAAATAACTGACTCTCTGGCTGAGGCAGGAGTGTCTAATAGTGTCAGAAAGTAAGGAAGTGTTCAAAAAACGAAAGGATGGAGACCTATCAAGTAGACAGAGGAACCATCCGGAACAAGCCCCCAGTGGCCAAAGCTGGACAAATTATAGCAACAAAACCCCAAGTATAAAATAAATATACATGAGTCCATACTGCTAATAAATAATTCCCTACCCTCAAGTGTACACTGGTCTTAGTGACATCCTTCCAAAAAATAAAGTGGGACAGGGAGGAAGAGTAACTTTACAATGAATAAATCTGGCAAACGCTACCTCACTCAAATGATCAAGGAACATCACCATTGCTAAACTGTGTTCATTGCATGTACTCCATCATGTGATAGAATGAGAAGGACACTTCACCTCTGGCGCATTCTTCAAAAAAGACATTAACCCTTATCCCTCAGGGAAGGATGCATATGAGGTGGAGGTGAAGCACAGGGGATTTCTAGGTCAGTGAAACTATTCTGTAAGATACTGTAATGGTGGGTGTCATTATACACTTGTCAAAACCCAGAGAATGCACAGCAAGAGTGAACTCGAATGTAAACTATAGACTTTAGTTAATAATCATATATCATTATTGGTTCATCAATTGCATCAAGTGTACTACACTAATCCACAATGTTAATAGCAAAAACAAGGGAGAAGGGCTTGAGGGGTATGTGGGAACTCTCTGCACTTGCACAATTTTTAAACTGCCTCCCCAAAATAAGGTATATTTAAAAAAAACAAAAGCAGTCGAAGTCTAAAAGAAAAAAATTGGTGGTAGATGGAAGGATATATGATACAACGAGTATTGTAAAAGATTAACAGTGATAGGCATAGGTATTCACTTTATAACTCTACTTTTCTCTGTTGGACATTTTTCATAATAAATGTGGGGGAAAAGTCATTGTGGGTAATATTGGAAGAAAGCTTAGTACAATAAGGTCAAAATGAGCCTGTGGGATTTAATTCTAACTCCAGTATGGATTTCTCATATGATTCTGTACAAAATACATAATTTGATTTAACGACCTAAATTACTAATCTAAATTTTGAAACCCAATGTGTCTCGTCTTCAAAACCCAGAGTCTAGATTAAATTGCCTTGTTATTTGGGAAATACAGCTACATATTAACCAGTTCATATTATTTGAGAAATACCACTAGCTAATCTGTGTGTTATCTCATCGGTAGAGGAGTATGAGTGTGCTTTGTAGTTTTTCCAACAATACTGATGACATGGTATTAGATCTACGCAACTACCACCCTGGACTTTGTCAGTGTTCTTGTACTGACTTAGCACTGTTTTATTTACCATCCAAAGCCATATTTTTTTTATTACTCACTACAACATGACAATAACTCCAGTTTTGAATGGTGCATATTTCTCATTATGAATCTAAATACACAGAATGTTTGCTGTTTTCAGTCACTAAACTGTGTAAAAATGGTGCATTAAAAATACTATGACATATTTGCATATTTATCTGTATTAAAAGCCTCAAGTTATTGCAGATACACAGCTGTTGCTTTTTTCACCATTTTTTAAGGGAACTGTATCCCCTCTCCTATATAAATTACATACATTTTCATATGTATCATCTGAGCCAAAAGAGCTGCAAAGCTTTAAACAGGAAAACCGATTCTCAGAGGAGAATGATGTTTTAAAGGAGAGGAATTGTAAATTTTTAGTCATTGTGTCCAAATGACAAATTTTTAACCTAAAATGATAAATGTGTTCCTTTGCCAACTCGGATATTATGGATTGTAAACAGAAAGTAATTCTGGATGCTCTTACAAATTACAGCCTCATTTCAGCAGAGAGCCTGTTTACCTAGTGTACAGAGCACTTAAGGAGATGCTGCTTTAGAGCAATCAAGTTACAGAAGACTCCACTTTGTGACTTACAAGTGACAATTTCTGTTGTAATGTAAAGAAATTTTTCTTATAGGAGCATTTCCATATCTTCATGAAAGCCAATAGTAGCATTTTTATTTTTAATTGAAAAGGAAACTCTACGCCCCTGAAATGCTAGCTACTATCATCTTAGGAGTTTCCAGAAAAGTTCCAAATTGAGTAACAGTTCTATCAAGTTTCATTATTTTCTCTAGAATTTTAATACAGACTCTTTCAGTTTTAAGAAAACATGTGTTTTTTCAACTCTATGACCACGATAAGTTGATTAATATATAATTCAGATGCATACCAGAAGTTATTGTTTTAGTATCTGAGTTACAATTTGTTCGTTTTTTAAGAAGGTATTACACATAAATCATTGAGTCAAAGATTTCACATTTCAGAGTTCAATCTCACCACATTAGCTAAATGAGAAGGGTCCTAAGAAGAGAGGATTATCATATATTAAATTAAAAGTTTGCCATTTTGCAGCTCTAATCCTGTTGAAAAAAGATGATTTCTGTCTTACTTAATCAGCAAGAGGTCTTTATTGCCTTAAGTATTAATTGATTAGGTTCTCATTAAGGTCAAAAGTACACTTGGCTGACCAGAGGCAGCCAATTAGCACATTGTCAGCCATGCTTATTTACATTGACTGAACATAATGGTAGTTATTTGACTGTCAAGTCACAAGGTCACTGAGTCTTTTGTGCACTTTGCCCTCTGAAAGGGCAATAATCATTCAGACACCAGAAAGCATTCATAACAAAGATTGAGTTTATTACTTATTGACTTAAATCACTCTTAGAAACAGGTGTTTCATTCTCTTTGGACAAATGATATATCATTTCTTTGTGAAATACTTGAGGTCTGGTTGAAATTCTGTGGCTGATTGTGTCTGAGGATTTTTGTTCAGCAAGCAGCTTGCACTTCAAACTCTAAATAGCTTTTTAAAGAGCAGACCAATCCAATGACTATATCCCTTTTGCAATAGAGACTTTTCACTTGCTAAGTGATTGCAGCAAGTTGGAACTAGTTGGGCACACTGGTGCTGAATTGCACCTGGGGCACCAGTCTCCAAGTGGAGGGTTAGAACCACATTTGAGTCTCATCTTAGTGAGATGAGTATGCTTCTTAAATACACTGCTGCTGACATGGGATATTGGATATTTGCTGTAGAACAAAAGAGAAACAAAAATTCAAGGTTATTCATGAAACCAGTAATCTAAAATTTCTGCCTGTAGTCCCAGTGGTTTTTATCATCATAAATCATCACCCCTAATTTATATGGTGGTCATGTAACTAGTTGCATTTGTTAACATTTTGTTTTATTTTTTTCTATGTATCCTCTTCTACTTAAATTTAGCATCATTATTGCTTTCATTTCCTGTTATTGATTCAAATATCACTGATGATTCCATGAGTTACATTTTAAGGAGAAAATTTTGTTTAATGCATCACTTGTATAACTTGTGCCTCTAAATCAAACTGGATCCTGTAAGTCAGCCTAGATTTTTTCCTTTACATCCTGCCCTTCCTAAATATGCATCCCACTAAACAACACATTCCATCCATTCTACTTACTGAATATCATCAATAAATATAAGCACTCTCCATTTCAACTCACTGCCTCTGCCCCAGTTCAGCAATTTGTCTCTTGATTAAACTGTTGTAATGCCTTTTTACTGGTCTTCTAAATGAAGTGGCCCTCTGTTGGCATAACTATCTTCCCACTGCAGTGTGATTCCTTCAGAGTAGAGTGATATATTTTTATATCGCATCCCCAGCAAAGTTAGTGTTTGGTACATATAGGCATTCAGTAAAAATTTACTGAATAAATAAACAAATGGCCATAATTAACTTTATGCTACATATAAATGTAAGCCTTGAAAGAATAGTAATTTGTTATGATTTAAGAACTCATTAAATCAAATTTTTCACTACTATTAAATTATTAATTAATACTTTCTCAGACTGTTATAAGAAGCAGTAAGTTGTAATTCATCCATGTGACTAAACCGACAGCATTGAATATGAAGACAGAGAGTCCAAATCAAAGGAAAAAATTACTACCATAATTCTTGAGTAATTAAGGTACCAAGTATATATAGAAAACAAATCCATATACTACTAAAACATTTGCTTTGTGGGATCATATGATTTTCTGATGATTCAACATTAAATTAATAGTTACTATTTACATATTGTCTACCAAGTACTGAGAATTCCACATGCATTATCTACCATCCTCTCAAGAACCATGTAATACAAATATCATAATTGTAATTTTATGGATAGGAAAACTGGTTTCACGGGGTAACTTATCCAAAGGCACATAACCCAAGTTTCCAACACCTAAGCTCTATCTACCACATGAATCTGACTCTAGTAAGTTTGCATTCTTCTTTCTAACTTTGGACCATCTATTTAATATTATTCTGAAACTTCACTAAATGTTGTATAGAAGTGTTTCATACCCAGAGTTTGGTTGGGCGTGGATAATCAGCAAAGCCAAAGGTGAGAAAAATTAAAGGTAGAAATTAAAGGTAATGTGATTTAGTAGATAAGACTGCAGTGGCTTTAACATCATATAGCCCCACACTTGAGTCCCAAGTCTGCTGTGTACTACCTTGTAACCTTGAACGAGTTACTTGATCTCCAAGTTTCAGTGCACTAATCTTTAAAATAGATAATAACAGTAACTACCAATGGGTTTGTGAAGATCAAATGAGATTATATAGATAAAATGCTTAGCACAGTAACTGACACATTATAATAGCTCAGTAAATGTTAGTTATTATTGCTGTTCATAAAGATTTTCTATTTTCTACCAAAATGAATAGTTTGGGTTTTATACAACTGCTTATCCTTGGTTGAATCTGTGTGTTCTGGTATTGCAGAATATCTACAAAAGTCATATATTACGCTGACACCTAGATGATCATCTAGATATAGGTTGAGTTAAAAATACAATGTTCAAATATTTAAGTTTGTTAGGGACTCTTGATTTTCATGATCTCTACCAAGTGGACAAGTGGTATAGAGGACATCCTGAGCAGAGCTATTCCTAGTCCTTTGGTGACTCACCACATGAACTGGTGTTATAAGTCACACACTTAATTCTCAGGACTTGCCTGTTTGGGCACCAACCTCCATGAGTCGCTCTTCGTTACATCGTGTTAAAATTATGAGGAATTTTGCTCAGAACCAAAGCTATTCCTTGAAACAAAATTCTCTGGTGTGGATCAACCATTTGTCTCTTGTGCTTTATTAGCACCTCCATGATTAGAAATCCTCTGTGGGGGGGGGGGGAAGTGCCTCATCTCCTACTTGATCTTGGGCCCCTTACCCTACTGGCTGAAAGAAAATATGTTTACATCGTTTAATAATAAGTTTTTAGAAGAGCGAGCTGGCCAATTCTGTTTTATTGCCTTTACTTATATATGAGACAGGCAGATACAACAGATATTTTATTGCCTTTCCTCCTTTACCAAGATGCTATTGGAAGCTCTACAGTTAACACAGAGAAAGAATGAACAAGGTGAATTTACCGCGCTGAGAAAGTATGTTGATTTGTGCATTCTCTATTAGTTAAAAAGCATTTACTGAGTACCTGTTATGTGTCACAGACCCTGTGCTAGGTGTTGGGAATAATGTCCCAGATTCTACAGAACTCATTTGTACTCAAACTAGGTAGAAGTGAAACACTGATTTATACTCTTACTTAAGATAAAGTTTAGAAATCTTAAATAAAATTCAGCCATTAATATCAGGTTAAACTCTTGTTAAGATATCCTTGGAATGATCACAGTTGACACTTAATATTTGGTATGTAATCTTGAATTAAATTTTCATATTTTACTGTTTTTAGCATGCCTAGGTCAATTCTTTATTGTATCATACTATTAGTTATTCAAACTTTTTTTTTTCACTTCCTATCCTATAATAACAACTATAATGCCTCTCCTAGTTGTTCCCTACTTGTGCTCTATGCTCATCTAAAATAAAGCATGAAAGTATGGATTACCTTCTTCCTTAATCTTTTGGTTTATTTTAAGGAAGGAAGGAATTGTATAAATCAATTGGAAGTTGAGGGATATTCCTATTCTTTGTTCAGTTTTTACAGTTTTTCCCATGACTTTCAGTATTTGTTCTTGGCAAAAACCCTCCCTTATCATTCACTGTGTTGCTTCTGAAAGGGATTCTTTTAGCAAATATTTATTGAACACTCCTCACTATGTGCTGGGTTCTCTTTTGCTGCCCTCATGGAACTTAGATGCTACTAGGGGGAGACAAAGAAATAGACCAGATAAGGGAGATGGAGAATGGAGGTAAGGATATAGGGGGGGAAAGGGATGTTACATTAAGTAGGGTGCTCACAGATGGGCCCATTGAGAAGGCGTCAGTTGAGCAAAGACCTGAAGGAACTAAAGGATTTAGCAAAGCAGGTCACCAGCATAGGGCAATCTAGGCTGAGGAGACAGCCAGTGGGAATGTAATAAAATAGAAGTGTTCAAGGTTTCAGGCTTGTTTGAGGAGTAGCAAGATTAATGTCACCAAAGCAAAGTCAATTTATAAGAGAATGCTAGAAGGCAATGCCAGAGAGGTAAAAGGAGAGGGCCAAGGATTGTACCAGGCCTTACAAACCTGGGGAAGGAATTTGGCTTTTACTCTGAGTGAAACAGAAAGCCAAGAACTGGAAGCGGAGGACTGACCGGATGTGACTTACATGTTAAGAGTATCACTCGGGCACTGGCTTGAGCATGGACTTTCCCAAGGGTAGAAGCAGATGGACCAATTAAGAAATTATCTCAATAATCCATATGAAAAATTGTAGCAACTTGGGTCAGGATGGTAACAGGGAACTTGGTAAGAAGTGGTTGGATTCCGGATATATTCTGAAAGTATAACTGACAGGATTTCCTGGCCAATAGAAAGTGAGCGGTAAAAGGAAAAAGGATTCAAGGAAGATTTCAAGTTTTAGGGCCTAAGCAACAGAAGAACCTGAGAAGGTAAAAATCCTTTCCTACGCACTTCTTGCTCTTAAAGATTCTATATGTCAACTCTATTTATAAAACTGCTTTAACTTCTATTTTACACTCATAGACTTAGAAGGTAGAAACCCAACCAACTCAAAAGTTCTAATAGCGCTCTTGGTGAATTCAGAGTGTCCCTATGTAAACTGGTGTGCTAGCTGTCACTTCTAAAGATAACACCCCCTCTAGAATTTACTGCATAACATAACATCAACATGAGGATACTTGGAATGCACAAGAGAATTAGATGACACAGCCTTTGTCTTCTTTAAGCTTATTGTCTGTCTTACCATCTAGGTAAGCAGAGATCCAAGTCGGCCTAGTTTTGGATTCAGGCACAGGGCCTAGATTTAGAGGCGGGTGTTTCAGTTAGCCTTGGATCTCTGTGTGACATAAAGGGAGGTCCGGGTGAGAAGTTCTAGGTGAGATGGCTTTGGGGAACCATACTTGGGGAACCCAGTATGAAATGTTAAGTCTCAAGTCAAGGGGTCAGGCCAACCCTAACAATCAATCACAAGGAAAAGACACGCCCCAGAACACTGTGTATATTTTTTCAGTTAACTCAGAAGGCATTTTCATATCTCTTTTCTTCCTAAGTATTTAAGAAAGTTCTTGCTGTATCCTTCACACACTAACAACAGGTCTACTGTGGAGGTGGGGGGAAAGATGAATACATATGAAGAGAAATATGAATAAATGTAAGCAAGCATAAAAATGTGTGGTATCATAAAAATTCATGTCCACAATGAATTGTCTTTATTATGCATCTTCCTTCTTTTTATTTTATGGACCTAATTTACTGTCATTTTAGGCAACTACTATTAACAACATCTCATTTGATGATAACAAATTTGTTGACATCTCTCTTCTTTCTAGATTTAGTTGAACTCAAAGAAAACCTTTGAAATGCAAATAATTGACCATTTCTCATGCCTCCAAGAAGGTTTGGAACATGGCAAAACTTGAATGTGTCTTGGAAAGTATCATCTACTTCCAGAAAAGTGTAGGAATCCATATCTAATTCTCAGAGAGATAAGGACTGAGTGAACATGAAATACAGACTGTGGTCAACTTTAATTCTTTCCCACATCAGACTTTCATGAAACATTGTCATTTCTTTGAGTGAGACAAATGAATTTCTCTAATACTTTATACATCCATTGGTACAATTCAATTCAAAAAAAACCCCTAAGGTCAAATATAAATTATTTTGTTGTTATATTTCATTTTGGATTATATAGAATCCAAATTCTATATAAAGACAATCCTCTTGTCTTTGTCATTAGAACAAATTATAATTGGTGAAGTCTCAAGATTATAAAGCACTATTTAAACATTCATGTTAGGTATCAAGATTAGAGGAGAATACAAAGACTAGGGTGTTAAAGGATAAAGTTTCTGGGACCAGATGGGGCAACTTACACAGGTTTTAAGGAGTAAGTACAGTACTCAGTTTTAGAAGGAAAGGAGGGGCAATAATATGTTTTGGCAGTAGCTTAGGTTCTTAATACAGAAGATATTATTTTAATTGTCTTCATAATTGAATCTAATAATATGCTTTCCCTGTAACAGAAAATTATATTTCCTCTATCTCTGTGGGTACACTTCTCTGAGACTAAGAAAACTATTTGTAAAATGAGGATTGAAGAGGGATCATATTCTTTTAAATGACTTTCCTCAGCCCTTGCATCAGAGATCCTGAGGCAGCCTCGGGCACTGAGCACTGGGGCAGACCCAACCTGCTTTTACTTCTTTTGCTGCAGAGCCCAGACTCATAATCCTGGGTCAGACATGGTGGAGTCTTGTTCCTCTATCGACTCCGGTTGACCTCTAACAAAATTCTGACTGTTTTTCTCTCCATTTTTTCTGTGAAGAGAGTTTTCATTTTATACTCTTCCAGTTTAACAAAGGTTCGCAAAAGGTTAAAAAGAAAATGAAACGCCCCCTTCAAAAAACAAAACAAAACGAAAAAGTAGTCCACAGTCTCCCACTGTATTGGAGCCAAGAACTCTGCCAATTTTGCTCTCATATCTCTGAGTTGTACCCTGACCCTTTATATGACCAGTAGGGCTTGTTGCATAAGATCTATCTAGGCGCCTGTCTCAAAGTGCTATTTTTGTCCATATTTCAAAACACTCACAGATATTTTATCATTAATTAGTATTCATATTATGTCTCAAACAATCTGTTCAAGAATAGGGGAAGTGAACTAGTTGGACAGCTCTTCTGTTTGCTTAGTGATTAACATGGATGATGTATGGAGAAGCCTAAGACTCATAAAGGGTATATGTTGGGTAGGTAACTCCTGGAACATCTAGAAGCTCACCTACTTTGGATGTTGAACTTCTCCAGAAAAACTATACTTGGCAAACAGGGTGGGGAGACACAGACCTCTTTAAAAATAGACCCATGCCTTTTTGATTCACAGCATCCTGGATTGCTTTTCATCATGTTATCATGCCACTTGGGAGCTGGCTGGACTCCCTTGTTCAGTGACATATACTTCATAGTGTGTGTGTGCGCGCGCGCGCGTTTGTGTGTGTGTGTTTTAAAAAAACCATTTGTTCTTTCAACCACAACATGCTTTGCATTTCTCTTTCAAATTTGAGGGTGTATATATAGATTGATCAAAATAATATTTTTAACATTCCAAACAATTTAGAAAGATAGTGGATGGGTGTCAGTTAATCTATTATGTTCCTCTCTTCCTCCTCCCCCTCTTCAGCTGCTAATCTTAGAACTTGTGTGCCAAATTGTGTAAGATATTCTTCCAATAGCTACATGTGTGACTCTTTTGTGAGCTCTACAGACAGTTATGAGGACAGATTTGGAGTTGCATATGGGACTGTCACATGATTTGATTGCCTTGTCTTCCAGGCACTGAGATTTCTTTTCACTGAGCTTTAATACTGAGGAATTTTTAGTTGTGATGGAAGTTCAGCAAAGTCTCTATTAAAGAAATTACACACCCCAGGAATGGGGAAGAAAAAAAAAAGTTTTTACTCAACACCAGTCTGTATTTGGCATCTCTATATACTGAACAGTTCATATGTTTACTTTTTCCAATGGTGAAAAAAATTCACAGAATTTTTATGAAAATCAGAGAGTTAAGAGACTTTATTATCCTCCTTGCTCTTTTGGAGCAAGATCTAGTAGATGTCTCAACAGAAAAAGGAAGCAGATGCTTTGTAAAAAGGTCTCATATAATTCATGTCCAATTATAGAGAATGATCTACAGAAAAAATGTTATCTATCAACTGTTAGGAGCCAAAAATACTGTGCCTTTAGTCTCTGAAACAGAAAGGTGCAAATCCATTTTCAACTTTATAGAGACATATTGAAAACCCTCTTTCAGGACCCAAACACCACAGCCCCTCATCCCATTGAAACACAGTGTCATCCTTGAGGGACACACAGCATTAAAACAAGGTCTTCCTCCTAATCTTATTTCAGGTGTTTCTCAAGAATAAATAATACCCTAGTGATATCTGTGTCCAGTGCATTAAGACATATAATATTTTAAAAGTGTTAATCACATATACCCAAAGAGCTTTTTTTTTCTTTTAATGCTCAGTGTGTAAGATTACTCATCCTCATATTATTTTTACTCTGTAAAACAAATACAGTGGTTAATTTCTGAGAGCTACATCTATTAGGCTTGAAGTCTTAATTTAGAAATAATGATGGCTAGCATATTTCGATTGCCACTCTGAACCTAAACTCTATAAAATAAATATTTTATATACATTATTTCTAATCCTCAGAATAACTCACCAGAGTGGGTATTATTACTATTATCTTCTTTTTTCCCGTTGAGTAAAAACTCAGAAATAGCTGGAATGAGGAGAGAAGTATACTTTGTTGTTTTGGACCTTAATTTCCTTCTCCTGTTTTAGGTCGGAAAAGTCTCGTACCTTGTGAGGGAAATTGCATTAACACCTTGCACAAGGAAACTTGTGAGTGGTAGAACACAAGCAGAAGCTTCCGTGTCCTTAAACCACACCCTGAAAATTCTGGAGGCCATGCAGAGAGGCACTGGACCTCACCACATTCTCGAGGCTCACTGTTACGTAACCAGCAGCAAGTTCATTGCAACTGCTCTGGATTCCTGGCAGAAGAACGTAAGGACACCTAACAAGGTACCTACAGTCTCTATTTTATTTCTAGTCTACAAAAGAGCAATTTATGAAAAGGTTTGCTTCAGACAATATCAAGTCTTTCTCTGTGCATTTCGTAAGGCTTTGAACTAAATCTGGCATAATAAGATTTGATTGAGCTGTTATGTTCTGCTGCGTAAGTGGCTGTGCACAATTGAGAAAGAAAATTGCTTAATAGAAAGTTATAGTCATCACTAACTTTATCTTAATTCTCCGAAGCAATAAGTTAAAACTCATTGAAGAGCAGCTTAGAGCTCTTAGAAAATGTTGAAAAATACTCTGTTTAGAAACATTTCTGTCCATGTGGTATACTGTACTTTCTGGAAATGCGGGTTTATCTTTCTGATATTTTGTTCAGTTGGGGTACGTTTTATCTTATTTCTCCAAAGACATTTGAAAAGGGCCTTTCTATCCACTCTTCTAAAATATTTAACAGAGATGATGTTTTTCAGCATGAGATCTGTACCCTGGTTTGAGGTTGTAACTCCTAGTTATCCCATAGACAGCAAAAGCCATTTCTGAAATATACTGAATTTAGAATGTACCATGACTTATACTGTTATATCATCAGAAGGTAATGGATATTTAAAATAAATAATAGATTAAGCTGATGATTGGAATTTATTTTAGAAAGAACTTACAAGAATCTGTTCTCTGTTAATATTAAAAGTTACATTGGCAATACCATCATTATTTGCAGTGGTATTATTATCTACCAAGTAAATCTATGAGACGTGAACAACCAGTGAAACTAGCAAGAGTTTTAGTAAGTTTAGAGCTTCATAAGGTTGCTAAAGGAAATATGAAAAAATCTTTTACTTTCTAAATATCAGCAGTAACTAATTTAAAAAGATAATGGAGGAAAAAAGACAACACGCACAGTAGCATCAAAAAACGATAAGAAATTTCAGGACCTCTATAAAGAAAACCATAAATCTTTATGGCGGGATGAAGCTTTAAAAAACTGGAAAGATACACCATGTTTCTGAATGGAAATGATTTAGGTTTTAAATAGTTTTTATTTTTAAAATAAACTTAATTTCATTAAAATCAAGTCTCGTAGGGAATGTACTTAACACAACGATTCTGAAGTAGATATGGAAGAATAAAGCAAGCAAAAAAAGCCTGAAAGAAACTGAAAAGAAGAAACTAGAGGAGAAAGAGGGATATAGGGAAGGAGAGGGCGAAGAATAAGAAAGCCTCAGACTGCCAGATATTAAACTATAAGGCAAAGATACAATTAAAATCATGTGGCATTGGTACAGTAACAGATAATAATCCCAAACTTGAAATCGCTCTTAAAATTATGTGCTTTCATATTTGTAGAGGTGGATGTGTTTCCTTAGATGCTGCCTGTTACTGATTTGGCAAACTTTGCTTTGGAGACGCCTTGTCTTCCATGAAGGAGCCTGCTCACTGCTGCACCTGATAACAAGGTGGAGTTTGCCAGCAGTCAGTACTAAGTGCCTCTTACTTTGATTATTACACTTGCAGTTTCTCTGAATCCAACAGGCTCTAACGCTCCAATATCTGAGCTTCCAATTGATAGGGAAAATATTTCCTGGATTTGTGCTTTATTTTATTTTTGCTGTGGCTGACACATTTGAATTTGAGCTATTTCACAGATTCCCCTCCCCCACGCCCCTAGTGGCTTCATTTGGTATTCAATGCAAGCTAAAAATAAGATGATATAAAAATTTAAATTATATAAGCTAAACTTCAGTTTTAATGTAGAATAAAAATATTTATTCATAATGTTTCTCTTCTCACTTATCCACAGATGTTAAGTCCCAATTTTCAAAAAGTTTCACCAAGGAAAGATTGTATAATATTTTCAGTGAGGCTAAGGGGCAAAATAAATACTGGTCATCTTTATAGATCTCGAAAAATAAAGGTAATTTCTAAGCATGCCAACCATACCCACTCTACAACTAAATGTAATGCAAATTACCATATCAAACTGAAAATTCGAGTATTCCGGTTAGTGGTATTTAGTTTCCTGCTTAGTTAATGTCAGTTTAGGTACTGCTTACAGTCATTTGCTACAGAATCATTGTATGTAATTATTTTGCTGTTGTAAGAGAATGCATTTATAGCTGAGAAGAAAATGAGTTTGGGAGAGATCATTTTGCAGAGTATTTATGCATTTATGGCCAGTATTCTAATTTATAAGAAAAGTATCTAGTTTTTGCTTTAAAAATGACTTGCTATCAGAAGCTAAATGATCATTTTATAATTTTCTATAGTGAAAGAAAAGTGTTTTTAATTTAATTAGCTATGCCTGAAAGGATATTTGAGTATATTCTTACTGGAATAATTAGTAATACGAACATATAATAATAAGCTATTACACTCTTTCCAGAAATTTTTTGGTTCTTTGGTTTTCCTTGAAGGTGCTAGGAGAGTACGGACTGACATAATATTATTCAACATGCTGATACTTTTTAGGATCATAATTGTTGGTTGTTAAAACTTTACTAAATTGACTTGACAGTTTCAAATTAAGTATCATCTTGTGTTTTTCCTTTCTCCATATCTTTTTAATGACAGTGTCATATAATATGATGGTTTTATGAGTAGTTTTGCTCTCTCATTCATCAGAGTAATCAATGGGGAAAGGAGCCATATGGGTTGTAGTCCATTTGTATTGGATAGGACAGATGGCATTTTGATAGATGGAAATATTCCAAATATTTATTGTATAATGATATCACAGGGACTTTAACTTCTGAATTTTAATACTTTAATTTCTACAGTAACTAGCAAATTAAGTAATTTATTCAGTTACCATGTATCCATTCAATTATGTCAATGTGTGATTTGTAGCATTAATTACCTTTCAGTTAATACTTTATTTTACATGATGGGCATTTTTCTTACTAAGTCTTTGTGTTTACTTATCTGATTTCTGACCAAGCCATCAGTTCAATCTTGAGGATTTTAAAGCTGAAAACAGTTTTCGGAGCAGACGGTAAGTTAAAGATAGGATCCCAGGAGTGAATGAAGTCAAGATCCCATAACAGTTCTTCACCAATATCACCTCCTGTTGGAGGCAAAGAGGGAAGGGGTAGTCTTAAAGACTCTCTATACATTTGCGTCTTGCATAAATTTCTATTCCCAATAGATTTGCTAAAAGTATGTTTTAATATAAGTGTGAACATAAGGACAGAATGGTATGATTCAAGTTCTAGTTATATTTCATTTTCTCCATTTGAAATTGAGTCCTTTGAGGAAGGGTTACTGCTGGTGTAGTAAAGTTAATGCACTGTCTTCACAAATGTTTGACGCCATCCCAGAAGCACATTTGCACTAGTAGAAATAAATGAAATCCAGTGGGAAAGAGACCTTCACTTTTAACTGTGTATACTTTTGTATTGTTTAAATGCTTACTGAGGGCGCCTGTGTGGCTCAGTCGGTTAAGCGTCTGCCTTTGGCTCAGGTCATGATCCCAGGGTCCTGGGATCGAACCCCGCATCCGGCTCCCTGCTCAGCAGAGAGCCTGCTTCTCCCTCTCCCTCTGCTCCTTCCCCTGCTTGTGTTCTCACTCTCTCTCTCTTTCTGTCAAATAAATAAATCTTTAAAAAAAAAATGCTTACTGAATGCATATAGCCGTGCTTTACTTCTGCAATTGCAAAGTAAAAAATGATAGTTTGAGTCATTCCCAAATTTCTCTTGCCATTGTTTTATTTTTAAAATGGTATCAACCCCTACTATTGAAAGCCTACTATGTATTTAAATACTATGTATTAAAACTCTCTGGCAGTACCTCCCGGTAACTTTCTATTTTATTTAGAAAGTAATGTAAATTCTTTAAAAGTAGTGACCATTTTTTCCAAATTAAAATTTAGGATACATTGTCTAACAGTGTTGTGTTTTTTTTTTTTAATTTGTGAATTTGTTACTGTGAAAAAATTACCAAAGCATAAAAACTAAATGCTTTTACATTTAGTTATAGATTTATCAATTTATAACTGACTGACACAGTATCTAGCTAACTGCCTTTCACATACTAGAGCTCAATGTTTGTTGGTTGATAGACAAGGAAGGATGCTATACACCACAAACATCTGGAAGCAGAGTTCAGTATTTTCAAAGTTATAGTGTGATCCCATGAACCAAATAGAAACTTTATGCTAAAGTTTTGATAAGATCACTCTTTTTAAAAAGTTCTTATAGATACAGACTATGTAATCATATTGAAAGAAGAAGCCGACCAAGCTTTATTTAGTCACAAATGTCCAAAAGCATTGAGTAAGCCAAGAAGAGGACATGGTAACTTAGACCTGTCCCATTTAAGATAGACTGTCGGGCATATGACTTAGAGTAAAACAACACTACTTGTATTCCTACTGCCCTGGCAAATACGAATGAACCAAACACACCCTGACGATTCCAGATTTCTCCAACACAGGAGACAGTTTCGGAAGCACTGATTAAAATGGAGTAGATAATATTCTGATAGAAATCTTAGGACCAATAATAAGCCAAGAAAAAGACTAGCACTAATTGAAGTGATATGGAATTTGAAGCATTCTACACATATGTACTGTTTCTTTAAAAAATCAACATCTCAGTAGTATAAAAGGCACGGGGTTTTGTTTTGTTTTGTTTCTGGTCACTAAAACCTTTTATTTCCTTCATTTATGGAATCACATGCATGAGTGCTTTTGAATAAAATTTGGGAATAATTTTTACTCAGATCTTTGTACCTACGTTTGCAGACTTTCCCCTTCCCTGATCTGTTCTAATGTTCTCATTCTTGATGTTTGTCTCTCCTGCTCTATCCTTCCTCCTTTGGTAATCTTTCACACATTGAAAGACAGAAACAAAAACAGAAAGACATATCAGCTATTCCTTTGGATCATCAAACAGGAAACTTCTCTCAGGCAACACTGCAATGTAGTTACGTTGTTATGTGGTTGTCGTTGTTTGAAGAAAATTTTATTTTTCCTTTCTTATTTTCAATTTTGTATATTTGGGGAAGGTTTGTTATATCTTCCCACTGATGGAAAGGAGAAAAAATATCTAGAACTGAGCAAATATCTAAAAATATTCAATCACATATATAGCAAATGAATGACTCTTTTCACTGTATTTTGTTAAAGGTTTTTCTCTTGAATGTTCTTATCTATAGTTTTGGGTATGACCCATCCTCTCACCCCCCACAAAAGGCCCTACATTCCTAAAAATAAAACATGAAGACTAAACCTCAGAATTTAATTTGTATCTTAATAATTTCATATGGCCCCAAATTATTTAAAGACAAACAGTATCAAAATTGTGTTTTAAACAAGCAAGACCTGTATGGAAGCAAATTATCTTTATAATATTTAAGAGCACTGGAATATTTATCCAACTAATCTTTTTAAGATGTAATACTCTTACAGAAGAAATATAAGAGTGCTCAATAATAAATTTCTAAATTTAGTCCCTCGTCAGTTGGACTTTGATTTAATCAATTTTGTCAGGGGAAAAAATCTGTTTTCAGGCTACCTACTTAATTTCCGAAGATGGGATGATAGTAACTGATCATTCTGTGAATAAAGAAGGAAATGTTGGCATACTAAGGCAGTATATAAGCTGAAGTTCTTGAACAAAAGCAGCCTGTCAACTATGGTGCATTTAAGTACAAGAAAGATTGATGTTTGCCAAATGTCAAATCAGAGAGAAGAAAAATGTTTTCAAGCTTAGGGGATTGCCAACAATGAAAGGGAAAATAAATAAAAATTTAGATGTACAATATTGTTATACCTTGTCAAGGAAATGTTAATTGAAATTAGGTCTCCTTTTTGAAAACATAATGTAAAATTTCCACGAGAAGATTACTCAAGAGTATGACAATTAACGTAAAAGTAGAATTTTAAAAGATACAAAGAGATGGTGGACATAACAAAAATTGTGCTGTTAGATAATCAAAAAGCTATGCTCTAGATTTCATTGTCAATTAACTCCTACTGATTAATTATATAATTGGTTATGTTACTAAGAGAAAGCTAAGAGTTTTGAAAATTATCGACATGAACCATGTGGGACTCCATCCTGAATTCAACAGTTAAAATATGCAGGTTTCTGTTTATTTATTCTGCATTATCAGGTTTATGACATTTATTTGGTAGCTAGATATTGTTGTGAATGTGCAATGATTTGAGTTATTAAAATACAGTTTGCTTATGATCCATGTTAAGAACATGCAGTGCATTCAAATAACTAGGTAACATTAGGCCTTTCATCTCAGAGCAGTATGTTTCATTTCCCTAGGGTTGGGATTAAATTGAGATTTTGTATTCATTTGAAGTAATTGTAATGAGAATATTTAACATGGGTCAAATGGAGAATAGTGGCACCCTGGAAGTGCTTAGAAATAATTTGCCTTTTTTATACATTTTTCCACAGTGGGATTGAAAAAGCTTACCACGCCTTGTTTAACAATGTTATATTGTTTTATTTGTGAATCTAATGAAATCTTTGGCAGAAAAGAGCACAAAATGCTTAAACGAATTTTAGAAAATAAGAAGGCATCTGAATCAAATAATTATACATTTGAAACACATGAGATACTATTAATAATCTTTACCCACACAAAACCAGAGATATGTATATTTAAAAAAAAAAAAAAAACCTCTTAATATTTCCTTTTTATTCTCATAAGGGAAAGTGGAGGAAAATTGTATTTTATTTGCCCACAGATATGGGAAAGAATTGCTCAGCAGAGCTATGTGCCCACAACAGATTTTTCCAGACTCCTTTTTCCCCTGAAGCAGTCTTTTTATTTGAGCCCATAAGTGATCTTCCATCTCTCACTGAAGTGCTCAGGTACATTAGCACTATGCTCTCTCTCAGGACATTGACTTGGTTAAAGCCAAGAGGAAATAAATTATTTCTTTGTGCTGGTTGTTTGTGAGTGCTAAACTGGATCAGCCTGTGAGTAAAAACTGGCCTGTCACTGAATGACCAGTTACTTAAAATCATGTAAAAATTATATTAGACTGAATGATATCATGTGATCTTAGAGAAAGTTTCTTTACCAAAGAATGCAAATACTGATAAAATTCACTGAGCTCTAAATGATACTCAGAAACCGTTTTGGTGCTAAAACATACCCAGTGATTGCTTAAGGCTAGATTACACTGTCTCAAAAGAATATGATAAGTTGGGTCAATGTAACAGGCTAAAATAATACAACATTTTCCAAAAGAGTTACAGGCTTTTGCCCTAAGTGAAAATGTATTTGTGTTGAGCACATTCTAGCATGGAAGCTTGTTTGAAGGTACTGATAAATCCAGACATTACCTCGGGAAACAAAGAGTGTCTTCCCAGTGCCATTAAGAGTTAACATATCACTACAGCTACTATTCATTATTTATGCTTGATGAAGGCCTTTCAGATGTGCCTAAAAAACAGCCACTACATTGTACATAGCAGACACAGTCCACATCAATATCTGCAACAGGTCAAAGATGCCTAGCAATAGCACTATAATTTAAGATTATTCTGGAAGTTCTAGACAATTCAGCAAGGCACCTAAATATTAAGATTTATTAGAAAAAAGAACAAATTATCATTTTCATGAAATGCATAATCACATACAATATAATTTAGGTCAAACATACCTAAAATTGCCCAGGGCTTACTCATCCTGTTTCAGAAGAATATGATAAATTGGGATAATGGGAATGGCCTTATGTAATATGACTGTTTCTAATACATTTGCAGACTCTTGCCTTAAGTAAGTGTATATTTGTGTTGAGCACATTCTCACATGGAGAATCCAAGGGAATCAACTGGGAAAACTACTTGAACTAAAAAGAGAATTAACTAAAATTGCAGGATACAATATAAATAATATATTTTTAAATTTTTCATCCACCAATAATATCTTGATTCGGGGGTGGGGAAGTGGGAAGATAAGTTCATATAATAATCACAATTACAAGATAATTGGTTATATTCTTAAAAATTGCACAAGACCCCTGTCTGGAAGGAATTAGAAAACTTTCCTGTGTAACATACAAAACGAAAGCTTCTGAATGGGAATATTGTAAAGATGGCATTTAACTACAGGTATAACTTGAGCACATCAGTCAAAATTCTAGTGGGATTATTTTAGAAACATGAAGAAATTATTCTAAAATGTTTAGGATTCAAAATAGCAAAGGACAGTTTTCAAAATACTGATAAGGAGTGATATGACCAATTAAATATGAAAATATTTTTCTGACACAACAATGTTTAAGATGGCATGGTACAACTGCAGCCAGATTAATAAAATGGGAGAGATAAACACAAAATTAACCTTATTATTTCCATGAACCAAATATGACAGAAGCTCCTAATAATGTAGATAGGATGGATTATTCAGTGAATGATAGTAAGAGATTTGGCTAGAGTTTGGAAAGAAAAAAAGAGTGAGACAGTAGAATTCAGATATTAAATATAATTTTTAAGAAATTTTAATTACATAGAAATGCTCATAGAATAGAAAAAAATTAGGGGCATCTAGGCGGCTCAGTCAGTTGAGCATCCAACTTTAGATCTTGGCTCAGGTCTTGAGATCAGGGTTGTGAGTTCAAGCCCCATATTGGGCTCCATGCTGGGAGTGGACCCCACTTAAAAAAAAACAAAGAAAAAATTGAAAATTTTTATTCAATATGAGTTTAGTCAGGTAAAATACATATACATGTGTGTATTTGTAAAATAAACTGATAGGAATTATACCAGAATGATGTAAATAGTAAAAAAAAAAAAAAAAAAGAGGGGGATGTTGGTATGATTGCAGGTGATTTTAATTTTCTTCTTTATACATTTGTAATTTCCAGCTTCTTTCTTCAATTATAGTATGTTATATAATCAGAAAAATAAAAGTTTTTATCTTTGGATTTTGAAGCAACCATCATGGGGTGCCTGGGTGGCTCAGTAGTTGGGCTCCTGACTCTTGATTTCAGCTGGAGTCATGATCTTGGTGGGGTTGTGGGATCGAGCACCGAGTTGGGCTCTACTTGGCTGGAGTCTGCTTGTCCCTCTCCTTCCCCACCTCCTCACTTGCATGTGTGCTCTCTCTCTCTCTCTCTCAAATAAATGGATGCATACAGCAGCCATCATGTTATCCTAATATGTAATAAATATTATACATTTCCCAGCACAAAATAAGTACAGACTTGCTTCATGAAGGTACAGTTTTGTTGTTGTTGTTTTTCTTTTCCTTTTGCAATGTACAATTGGAATACTATCTATAAGCAGGGAGCATACAGCAATGCTCACCATTATATTTCCAACAGTTAGATAATGCTTTTTTTTTTTTAAGTTATCTCTACACCCAATATGGGGCTCAAATTCAGGACCCTGAAATCAAGTGTCTCATGCTCTTCTGACTGAGCCAGCCACGTGACCCAGAAAAATGCCTGATACATAGTAGGCATGCAATAAATATTTGACTAAAGAAATACCTAATTAATCAATACAAAACTCATCTGTTTGCAAAAATATTAATGGATTGATTCTTTAGAATGATCTTTTTTCCACAGTAGTCATTTTTTAAGGTACAATCTAATCAAGGAATGACAGTTCTTTGATTATCTAGTATCTAATTTGAGCTAATTAAAAATTTTCCTCTTTTAATTTAACCTAGATAGAAGTAGGCTAGTACACAAGGCAAGAACACCAAAGAAACATTTTACTGCCTTCCATTTTGCCATGCTAGCCCTAGAATTCTGTCATCTTCCTGGTTTTGGAAACCTAACCGCCCCTCAGACTATGCCACCATGACACCTATTATTCAAAACCTCTCTCTTCTATCCTTTCTTTCTTTGTTTTCTAGAGAATCTCTGGGCCTTTGGCTTAAGTTCCCCATTACTTGGAATCTACCTTATTTTCTTTGAGGAAGCCTATATTTCTCCAATGGGGAAAGAGAAACCAATCTACTGCACCTCCCCTTTGAAGAGCTCGACCTTTAATTCTTACCGAATCTTTCTGCATTAAACCAACTGCCTGGAGTCTACATTGTAATAGCATCACAATGGCAGACCCTTACCATTCTTCAAGCCCTGGTGCTCTCATTTTATGAGATATATATTTTTTTTCTTTCTTCTATCATATACCCATTCTCCTCCTGCATCCCACTCAGCATTTTCCTGTTCTATTCAAAAAGGATCTTCTTCCCCCGGGGTCATTTATATTCAGCCATTTTGCTGAATTATATTCAGCCAATGTGTTATAGTTACTCCATTCTTTTTTATGGCATAAGACTATCCAGATAAATCTTGGTAATCTGTCATCCTTAAATTACATTAGAAAAAAAATAATGACATGAAAAATAATTGATCTAGAAGTCAAGAAATTTGGGTTCTAGTCCTTACTGTTTTTCTCTCAGCCACAAGTTAAAATGAATGGCAGTTAATTCAACTATGACCTCAATTTTCTTAAAAAATATTCCCTTCTATCTCTAAATTGCCTTTGACCATTTCATTCATTTATTTATTCAACCAATGCCATTTATCGAATTCTTACTGATTTTTCCAGCACTGTGTCAGGTATTCAATTAAGATACAGAAATAATTAAGAGATAGTTCTCACCTCCATGATACAAGTTGCATTACTTTCTGCATGAAACTGTGAGGGAGCTGATTATTCTATAACTAAGACATTGAATCTTGACTTCTGACTGAGCTTCCTAGGCAGGGTTTTTTAAAAGTAGAGCATTAAATTTTGTAATATCACTCTATCAAAAGGACAATAAATTATTTTTAAAATAATTTCTATATTTAGACATACTTGGAGTACTATTTTAAAAGAATGCATTTATATTTTTTATAATCATTTTCCAGTTGTACTTATGGTAGTACATTACCTATGTTCAACTTTTAAGAATTCTGAGCAGGCAACTTTCTTCCATGATGACTTTTCAGATAAAGATTTTGATCCTGTTATGCTTGCTGTTAATTTCAAAATATAGGAAGGTGTATCCTTCAAGAAAAACTTAACACATTTCATATTTACTCACCTGAGGAAACTGCTTTAAAGAAAGAATAGATAGTTTTCCAAGATGAATAGTTCTTCCTGACTTACACTTGACTCAAAGGATAGAATAAATGAATAATTTTGTATGCAAGTTTCTTGGTTTGCTTACAACTTTCTGCTAAGACTCCAGAGACCTTTAAGCAAAGGATCCCACCCAGTACATTTGTTGTATGTGTATGTGTGTGTACATTTTTTTTCAGAAAGCATATGTTAGAAGGGCTATTAAGCAATTAGCTTCATGCATATAGATAGTTCATTTTGCACCAAACCATATGATGTGATTGGAATTTATAGAAAACCATCTTTCTTGCCAGGAATTGAGGCAAGTTAATTCTCTAGTTTGGAGAAGTGTGGTCTTATGGCTGCAATCTGTACCCTTAAAAATTAGGAACCTAGTATTCTATATTCGATAGCTTAGAAAAGTATATAAAATATGAAAAATTGTCTTTATTAAATATAGAAATTGGAAAAAGAAAAAGAAAACCCAAGTAGAGTACCTGGTTCATTTCTCATGCTCACTAAATGTTTGTTAACTTAAAATAAAATGAAACCAGCAGGGGTTGAGATTAGTTTTGTTTTGTTTCTTTTTTATAAAAATATGTGCCATAAAGTTTTGTGTCCTTGTCAAATTTGGCTCGGAGCTTTCTAGCAGCCTATGCAAAAAAGGGGAATGCAGTCAGTGAAAGAACCTGTCATGTCAATGAGATGAAAACAAACTGGCTACTCAGGTGAAGCCCAGCTACTTCTAGGGATTTAATAACTCTTTCCAGAATGAATGAATGATGCTGAAAGCTGCAAAAGATTTCTTCCATTTGCATTTTTAGGAGGTCCCTTGGCTCTTCACTGTCTTGACAGTAAACAGCAAAGAACTTTATGTAGCTATTTCTCAGGTCAGTGGTCAAGGAAAACTGCTTTTATGGGGACAACACACCACCACTGCTTAATATGGTAATGTGTCTTAATTCAAAAAATATTCTGAAATACCTAGAAATCCTGAAGCGGAGATAGATCGATTGCATATACTTCAGGCATGTATACATTTTCCACGTGTAAAATAAGATTCATTGCCACCTTTTAAAGTTCTAGTTGTGGTTTACAAAAGGAGTGTGTTACCATCTTGTCTCATTTTTATGGTACTCATATCCCTGACCACAACCATTAATCAGTAATTTTTTTTCCTCCTTTTTGAGGGGTGGGGATTATACTAAAAATCCATGGAATGTCTCCTACAAGATGTAAAATTCTACATGATTGGCCTTTTGTAAATATTAAGCAAAACCAGTAAATCAAAATGATCAGATTAACATATTTTAGCAGAAGCATCCATATGAAAGGAAATGTTGACATTCTTTATGAAAGCTGCTTTTTCCCTTTACTGCTGCCATTTTTATTGTGGATTTCCCTGTTCAGCACTTAGTTCCAATTTTTTAAATGATCCATTTCAAGACTAGACAGCAATATTCCTACAGTCATATGAGTTTTTGGTTGCATTTTATTACATTAAAGATTGCAGAGCTCTACTGTGAATTATAGTATTAACATTTCTTGTATTTTAGAGGACTGTGTTCAGAAGAATTCATGTGACTGAGTCCAGGAATTCTTTGTTTGGGCTTTTGAAGAGTGAAGTCCAATGTAATTTAATCTTTAGTGGTAACCAGGGTAGGAGTTCATTATATAATTTCAAAAAATTCAAAAGTACAAAAGCAGTAGATAATTCATTCAAGAATCCCAAGAGGTGTTTGATTTACAGTTGACTTACTTAGAAAAAAAAATAAAAAATAAAGTTGACTTACTCAGTTGAAGATGATAATACTTTCAAGTAGTAACCAATTTACCTGAATATAGTTTTTCCCAGAACTTTGCTTATAACTTAGTTGCCTGAACTCAAAATGCAGTTTTCTTAGAAATGATGTTATAAATTCAAGTCCATCCAATGGATACTTAAGTGCCAATGCTATCTCAGCCCTTAAGAACTTACTTGCTGGTGGTGTGGAAAAAAAAGGCAAGGACACAAATAACTCAGCAAACCTCTTTTCAACACATTGTCAAGTGCCTTATAAAGCAAGCTCAAACATGGCAGAGAGCCACCACTGAGTTTCAGAGTCAAAAAATGCATAAATTGTTACAAGCTTACTCTATAGATCAGCTACCCAGAATTTGGGAGGTTTGTGCTAATATCTTACTCTCAACTGATTGACATTTCTTCTTCCTCAGCATAAGTACCCTGCTACACAGCTACTCCCCCCCCAAAAAAATGGGGCAATAGAAAGCTATTCTGGCTGATGAATAATCAGAACTTTACTGGATTTAAGAACTTTACCCTTTTCTTACTAAGCTTAAAATCTCTGCCTATCTTAAAGCTCTACCTTAAAATCTCTCCTTTCACTTAGGTATATGATTAATATTGACACCCCCCCAAAAAAATAACAAATTGCCAAAGCATTTTTATCTCTTTTATCTCTTCACCAGAAGTGGCAGAGTTTCTGACACCATAGTCTATTTTCACTTGTGGTGAATTTATTTTATGATCTATTTGGCATAGCACAGTATTCTTGTTAATATTTTTGAGAATTATTTACACTGTTTTACCTTAGATTTCATGTTTGCATTTGGAAGCAAGTTTTTCTTTTTCCTGTGGATCCCATTATAAATGTGATTGAGAACCCTATTCTATTAAATGAGGAATACCTCATTTTATCAGTACTTGCATTTCTCTCCTAGTCTCCCAATTGGAGATGATATTTAAAATATTTAAAATCTACTGCAGCACCCACTCTTGGCCCACCAGCCAGCCCACCCTTCCAGGTTCTTTTGTCTCTCCTTGGCTCCCTCAGAGCCAAAGTCCCATGAAGACTGAAGTTCCCACAGCTTCAGAAGAGATGAGGACCAGCCAAGCTGTGGGCATCCCTGGAGGAGCCACTGGCTGTGCCCAGGAGGGAAGGCTTTGAGAGATTGACTGGCTCAGGCACCAACTAGTCAGAGTTAGAGCAGGTTTCTGCAAAGCAGAGCATGAACTCTTTACTCGCTGTATACCAAGGGCATCCTGGGTGAGAAGCCAGCATGACCAGGGCACTCTTACCAACCTGTGGGGGAGTTTTAAAATATTTTAATAATCTGTGGAGCCTTACCTGTAAACACTGAGTGTTATTTTTAACAACCCATTATAAGAAGCTGGATCTACAGACTTAAGGCAGTTGTGTGTGGATAAAAGGGCATTTTAGCCTGCTGTCTAAATGTTTCTTTGTCTCCCATACTTGAATCTAACTTTCTTCTGCTTCCAATATGGGTTCAGTCCCCGCAAGACTTTTGGTATCTGTTTACCCAAGCTTTTGCCTCTTTCCTTCCTTAGCTTTAGTTTCCTCTTCTGTTAAATGGTGTACGTTAGTGTTTCAACATACAGTCACTGTGAAGTTTAAATGAAATAATACAAGTGAAACCCTTAGTACAATGCCTGGAATAGCGCTATAGCATCATCGCTTTTCACAGGATCAGCAGTTAATAGATCTTATAATCCTGTATGCAGGTACATAGCTGATTGGTACATTTGACTACAGGAACACAAACTGTGCCTTGTGTTAGAACAAAAGGATGACCAGGAAAGTAGGTTATTTGGGGGTATGAGAAGTTTTCATGCTTTCAGACACTATAGGGCTATTGTGTACTTTGACAACTTGAAGAAGCCTGGGGTTGCAGGGGCTGATGGCAGCTCGTGGCTTCTGGGCTTGTGTTCCTAATGAGGAAGAGGTATTCTTGCTCTCTAGACAGAGGGAGATCCTTTGTCAAGCTTCAGGTCTCCCTGTACTCATATATTATCTTTTCCTTTGACTTTTGCTCGAAACCAGGGAATAGAGCGTATCTTAAAAGCACTAATGTCAGGAAACCCCAGGCTCTTTCATTTCTGCAACATGAATGAGAAGACTGTCATAAAAGATATGGAATCTTAGGAGGAAATAAATAAAAATGAATCCTAGAGGGCAGCATAAAAAAAGAAGTGTATAGAAAAACTCTGTTAACAAGTAAATGAGTATTTTTAACAAGGGTTTCTTGTCATCCCCTTTGACTGGCATCAGAGTCTTCATTTGAACCATGTCATCTTAGGTGCTCTGAGCAAATGTCAATTATAATCGGCTCTCCTGATGAAGACTAAACATCAAAATAGGAGTGTGAAGGAAGCGGAGTGCCACACCATTTGCTGAGAACTTCTTTGAGCCATGTCTATTTGTTTCCTCTTCCTTCTTGGTGTTTCATCATATTCGCGATATGCTTTTTTGTGTGTTCTGACTTTCCTTCTTGAAAGTCTTATTCACAAGTGGGTGTCATTGTCGCAGTCACATATTGGCTTGGCACTGACTAATTACTTAACCTTTCTTGATGTTTTCTTCATTATGCATGAGGTGGGAAAAATTCCTCAGGTGCATTTTGCAACCTCCCAGCGAATGCTCTGGTTGTGATTTCTAAACCAAAACTGTTTGTATTACTCTAACTCTAAAATTGCTTAGTTTGAAAAATATTTTTTCTTTATATTCTTTGAAAGGTCTTATTTAAAACACTTTTCCTCCTGTTCTTTCCATGCAACTACCTTCATTACTTCCCATGAACACTTCCATGACCGTCTAGATTAATAAGTGAAAGCCAAAAATAAGAGAGAAAAATGTGCAGCTAATTTTATATATGAGCAAGTATTAAACAATAATTGCAACAGTTAAACAGTACCCAAATATTGGTAATATATCTTTGGTTTGCATGTCTGTTGATATGATTTTTCTTTGTTAAAGAAAAATCCCTTTTTTTATGTTAAATGAAAAAAGTCCTTTTTCATGAAGTTGAGGTCATTTAACAAAGACAGATTTAGTGAATGTCCCAATGTCTCTGTCTTTTCATTGTTCTTACAAAGGGGAAAGCTCGGAAAAACTTTTTATTTCAATGATACTATTTCATGAAAATATTTTACTATTCAGATATTAATCATAGGTATTATAAATTTAGTTTCTTAACACATACATTATATTTACGCTTGTTATTAATACTACTTTTGAGATGGAAGATAAGAATTTAGTGTTATAAATGTGTGAAATATTCTCTTTGATCTATTAGATCTTTTAATATTATTCAATATAGCACATATCATTTTGAGTTACAAGCATTAACTTACACCTCTGTCTCTTTCCCCCTTTCAAGATTGGCAGTTTCTAGAAAGCAACAACCTTGCCTGCCTTATGTTCATTTCTTATCAACACATAGGTTCTTGGCATGGTGCCTGGCAAATAGTGGGTGTTTAAAAATGCTCTGTAAATAAATAAATGAATGATATTGATGTTACAGATGCACACAAATTGTGTAGGTTTGCTATAAGTGTACAAATTCAATAGTCTTAAAAAATAATGTCAGTTAATTATCTGTATCTTAATATACATCAAGAAGCAGCAAAGAAGCCTATAAAGATCAATACTCAAGCTTAATCCCAAGCAGGTTCCGTAACTCCATCAAAACGGATGTGGTCACTCAAGACCTTTTCTAAAGCTTGGGGTGGCACCTTCACACATGAGGGCAATAATGGTTAAACTTGACAGTAATGGTCAGTGGGAGAAAATAGAGCTATTTTGCTTTCAAATGGTACTACCACCTAAAGAGAGGCAAGTCATGGTCAAAAGATAGGGTAGAATGAAGAGGGAACTGAGATTTATGATCTCTCCTCATACCAGCCACTATGCCAGGAGGTTTACTGTTGCTTCCCGCAGTTCTTAAAACAGCGCTAAGAGTTAGGCACTCTTACTCCCTTTTACTAATGAGGAAACAAGTTTCTCACAGCTATCAAGTGGGGTCCCGAGATTTAAACTGGGGCTGTACAATACAAACTCCGTTCTTTTGTGCAGAGAACATGCCCTGTCTTAAGTCCTTTCAAAAATAAGACAGGGCATAAATCAATGACACAAGTTATTCCCACCAGCCTTATCAGAAGTCAGATCCATCTCAGCTGTGGGGAGAGTGAGTATCAGGAAGGGTCTTCATAGTGGAAGAGCACAGACTTTGACTTGAGATGAACTTTGATCCATATCCCTGTTCTGCCTCTTGGTGATCTTGTGCAAGTTACTTACTCATGCTAATCTTAATCATTTATAAGATGAAGATGCTCATGGAATTTCCAAATGACAAGTGCAATCAATGCCTGAAACAGAGAAGGCCTTCAAAAGCGGTCATTGCTTGAGTCACCATTTACATAGAATGATGCTTCATTCTTCTTTCTGGGTGTGCTACTTAAAGAAAGACTTGGCTGTTGGAACACAACAGAAAAAGAAAAACATTGTCTCTAGGGAGAGCTTACTTGATTTTATGACAACGGTATATACCTCAAGGTACAGGTCAGTTTGATATAAAATGCCTTTGACGCACAATGAAATATGGCCCATTACACTGAATTTATACTTTTGCTTGTTATTTGCTTCATTATAAAGTGATTGATGATACATCTTGAAATTCATCAAAATTTCAAATGAACTATTTTTTGAGAAAAAAAATTACAAAAGTGCCTTCAAGGGATTTGCAAATGTACTATAAATTATAATCAATGCCGTAACAAATGCAATGGAAAAGTCAAACAGGGAGAGATAATTCCAAGTTTAGCAGATAATTCCAGTGTTGGGGTTTGCCTGGCTCTTAAATTATGGATCAGACTCTCTGAAGCAAAAGGAATATGAGAAAAATGGAGAAGGGGACACCAAGACCAGTACCTTTGTGGTACCAATCTGAGAGGAGTGATAGAAAAACTAAAGTGTAGCATGAAGTAAAGCTGGTGACAATGCTAAAAACGCCTAATCATGACAAGTCACTTAAATGCTACTTTTAGAGTAAGAATTAGAGCAAAGAGGTGATCATCTCGTTGCTTGGGAAGCCGACTGTAAACTTACAAGTTTAAAGAAAAAGGCACCAATGTTCTCTTTCTAGTCTGTTTCTGTCCAGTCCAGCCATGATGATGCTCCTCCAACTAGAAAGGCAGAACAATAACAACACTAACAATGCTACTTTTAATGCTTCTTCACATCCCAGGGCAATAGTCCTCCTGAAATCAGAGTGCACGGAAACCATGAACTCTAACTGGTGAAAAGTAGGACTGTGCCCTTGCCACTCCCTTCTCTTAAACTTCTAATTAAATTACTTTGTAAGATTACTTCTTAAATTATAAAATATAATAAATCAAAAATATAATAAAAGAAGCAGACCCAAGAAGCATCCAGACAACCTAATTATTGCCCCCCACCCTCCCACCAGGAAAAAAAAAAAAAGCAGCTAGGCATAAACACTAATGAAATTTAAACCACTGCATCTGGTGGCTGTTCCCCAATTTATAAATGGGTACCACTAAGCAATTCTGTCTGCATCATTTTCAGCATTTACACCAATTCATTCAGCCATTGGCGGTGCATTTGCAACTCAACCTGGCTAAATCATCCAGAATGGAATCCTACTCAAAATTAGACCATAATGAAACAGCATCCTGCAATGGAAAGAGCACAGGCTTTAGACAGATGGGTTTTTAGGCAGGCTCTCCAAATGATTAGCTGTATAATTATAAAATGGGGATAATAGTACCCACTTGTCAGTTGTCATTGTGATTCAATGCAGTGATATATTTGGGGAAACTGATATTTATTGAGCACCTACCATGAGTCAGGTAGCCTACCATTTAATCTTCTAGGCAACTTAATGAGGTAAATATTAAAGAACCAGGCTTTGAACCCGAGTTTTAGTCCAAATTTCATACACCTCCCATACTACGTAGTAAAATGTGGGACATGATACTTAGCACAAAGCAGGCCCTCAAGAGATAGTTACTGAACAGAATAAATAGCAAGATTATAGTGGAAGTGACCAAATCATCAAACCTATTCTTTAAAGTTTAGGACAAAATCATCTTTTATGCATTATAAGGGAAAATTTGGGGGTATCTCAACTAATAACTTAGGCATGGGACCTATACTTAAGCTATTTGATTGAATAAGTTGTTTAAATTGGGGGATCATTAACAAATGAACTACACATGCCCTAAAACATTTAAATTAAAACAAATAAATGTACATTAATTCACTAGTCTTTTGGTGTAGGGCCTAAGTCTTGTCTTGGCATGTCCTGCTGGTATTGGATATTTGTTGCATAAATCCTACTCATAATACATTACCTACAATTTCTATTTTCTTTTTCTTTAAAATGGAGCAACAAATTAAAAACACTTATGAAGTAATCTGAGTGAAAAACATTTCTAGAATTTAACAATTTTTCTAATCTTTTGCACCCAAATTAATAGTGTTTTTTATTGTGGTAAAAAAAACAAAAACAAAAACCCACTAGGAGATCTACTCTCTTAACAAATATGTAAGTATACATTGCGGTTTTGTTAACTATAAGCACAATGTTATACATCAGATCTCTAGGACTCTTTCATCTTGCATAACTGAAACTTTATGGCCATTGAACAGCAACTTCCCACTTCCGGCCTCTCCCCAGCCCTTGGCAACCACCATTCTACTTTCTGCTTCTATGAGTAGGACTACTTCAGACACCTCATGTAAGTGGAATCATGCAGTATTTGTTTTTCTATGACTGGCTTATTTCACTTTGCATGATGTCTTCAAGGGTTTTGAGTGGGGGGGATGGGGTTTTTTATCTTTTTTAATTTAAATTCAATTAATTAACATATAGTATATTATTAGTTTCAGAGGTAGAGTTCAGTGATTCATCAGTCTCTATAACACCCAGTTCTCATTACATCAAGTGCCCTCCTCAATGGCCATCACTCAGTTACCCCATTCCCCCACCGCCATCCCTCCAGCAACCCTCAGTTTGTTTCCTATGATTAAGAATCTCTTATGCATTGTTGAATTTCCTTCTTTTCTGTGGCTGAATAATATTCCATTGTAGGTGTATACCGCATTTTATTTATCCATCAATCTGGCAGTGGACACTTAGCTTGTTTCCACCTATTGTTGGCGA
Source organism: Halichoerus grypus (assembly GCF_964656455.1). NCBI lineage: Eukaryota > Metazoa > Chordata > Mammalia > Carnivora > Phocidae > Halichoerus > Halichoerus grypus. The sequence continues at coordinate 75,815,936 of NC_135719.1, forward strand.
TTGTGAACAATGCTACAATGAACATGAAAATGCACGTATCTGTTTGAGATCCTGATTTCAGTTCTTTTGGATAAATACCCAAAAGTGGGATTTCTGAATCATATGGTACTCTATGTTTAATTTTTTCAGGAACCTCCATACAGTTCTCCATAGCAGCTACACCATTTTACATTCCCACCAACAGTGAAAAAAAGAGTTCCAATTTCTCTATATTCTCACCAACACTGCCAGCATGTTTTTAGTAACAGCCCACTTTTCTAAAGCCTATCCAACAATATTCAACTTAAGTTTTATAGAAACAGCTCTACTTTGTTTCACATCCATATTCCACAGGATTATATAATACTTAATTGAAAATACATAATGTCAATAGCAATTGCAACTAGCATATTCAAGTTCAGAATAAAGACAACTGATAATTTGTAACTGTACAATTCAACTGGTAGAAGCAAAATGGTGGGAATTCTGGAGAAGAGTTAGTAGCCCAAATTATTCATCCTGCCCTGAGTATCAGTGAATGCATTTATAGAGAGAATAGAAAGGGCTACTTATGTGGAAATGAGTGAAGAGAGCTTCTACTTCTTGAAATGAAAAGGTTGGACAAGGTGACCTGTGAGATCAAAATAGGTCTTTGTGGTGGACTAAGAATCACCAAAATGGATTAGAAATTCAAAGACATTATCAGGGTCTTATGTTTAAAGATCCCTTGAAAGTTTGTTTTTTTTTTTTAAAGCTTTTTTTTTTTCTTTAAAGATTTTATTTATTTATTTGACAGAGAGAGACACAGCGAGAGAGGGAACACAAGCAGGGGGAGTGGGAGAGGGAGAAGCAGGCTTCCCGCGGAGCAGGGAGCCCAATGCGGGGCTCAATCCCAGGACCCTGGGATCATGACCTGAGCCAAAGGCAGACGCTAACCAACTGGGCCACCCAGGTGCCCGATCCCTTGAAAGTTTTAATTGAGTATACATATTTCACACCTTGCATATGGCCCCTTCCACAGATTTTCTTTGAAGATATAAAGGAATTGGTACAGATTTTCTTCTAATTTAAGAAGTTCACCTCTATTTTAAAGCTGATGCTTCTAAAATGCACTGTGACTAGGGTGGGTGGCTAGACCAGGCATCCAGAGACGTGGATTCAGGTGCTAACTCTCTAACTGGTGAGCAAGGAGGACCTTAGAGGATTGAACAGATGTGGACTTTGGCTCTGTCCAATCTTACAGTTTTATAATTCCGTGATCTTTAATATGTTCTCCACTCAGACATTTTCATGTGAAAATTGTCATGTTACATGGCAGTAGCTACTACCTGAATGGCTCGTCACTATTTGCAACTCTACGTTCTAGGCAATAATCAGCCTGATGTTTTTTTGTGGTTTTTTTTTTTCCCCCACCAAAAACAACTCTATTCCTTGTAGCTGCATACCAGGCTGCTCTGTCACCTAATGTCATAGTCATCCACAGTTAATTCCATATTGCTCTAGGCTCTGCTTCCACAGTAATTTAAAGCATTTCTGTGCCCTCACTGATGTTTGGAAATATCACACTTCAGAACACTATACTCCAGTTTGTTGAGTATCCTGCTGCTGTCTCTTCCTCATACATGACCAGTAGGCAGAATGGTGTTTTGATGAGCATCCCTTCAGTCCTGTTTTTCTGGTTGTTTTCAAGGACTTTATAGTTACTACTCTTTTCTTGTCACTTGATTTCCAGGTTGGATGACAGGTAACCCAGACGAAATTATTACAAAAGGTAGATATAATGTCAGCAATTGTCCGTGGTTTCTATGCCTGTAAAATATTAGAGAGCACTATTTTTTTTTAGTTATGTTTTTGTGGATGGGTTTTACTGCCACATTAAAAGATGTGTTTTCTGCCAATTTCTCTACATATGTGTCCTTTCTTTCAGTTTGGTTCTATTATTCTTAATCAATTCCTAATAAAACCTAAAAGCAGAATTCCCTGGAAGTTTTCAGTTCCATATTTCCATACATAAACTGTCCATAGGATCTATGCTGGAGATTGCTAAGGGAGCTCAGTTGTTTTTAGTTATTGAAACTGCACAGTAAAATGCTGATACCACAAAGTGACCCACTGTCTCATGTACGTACCTTCAAGGATACACAAGTCCTAGGTCACTATTGCCATGACTTCCAACATTACCCACAATCTGTTGAGTTTGAAGAATTAACCCAAATTTTGAAATGCATGATCCAATTGATATAAACTGATGGGACCTAGTTGAGTATGAAGATACTCAAAAATGTTTGCATTAAAGGAGACGTGTCAGGAAACCCATTTATGCTTCTTCCACAATGGCATATGGGTCAAGCAATTCAAAGGAATCAATCAACCTTAGTATATATGTGACTTTTTTAAGGTCAACATGGGCATAGATCAACCATAGTACATAGGTGACTTTTTAAGGTCAACTTCTTACTTAATGATCCTCTTGACCTTGCCTTGTGAATTTTCATGAAATGGGTAAGTTTAACTCTTGCTTGTAGGTTTAGATCTGCTCCAGGTTTTGAAGCCAATACTATTACTTTTCAGAGGAAAGACTATGCGTTTATTTTAGTAGCCTAGAAGACTCAGAATATGCATTCCCTCTCTCCCAGTAATTACACTTCTAAGTTTCTTTTTTCTTTCTTTGAAAGATTTAGAGTAGCTTTCCTGGAACACTGTTAATGTCATTCTCTTAAAAGCATCTTGTCTATCAGACTTGGATGAATCCGTTGCAAAAACTAAACCCACACAAACACAGCAAATAAACACACTGTATCAGCTTTTCGAGTAATTTATGGAGTTGTAAGACTATGCAGATAAAGTTTTTGATTGTTACATTTAGATCTGTTGCAGTTTGATTTATTGGAAATTCCATGAATTGGATTCTACAGTGTATCTTCACTTATCTGAAAAAAATATATATAAGGCTTTATTTAAAAAAAAAAAAATCTCTCCTAGAAATTAGAACACATTCCTGGGACTATAAGTAGTACTTAGATGTGCAAACACTGTTGGAGAAACAAATCGTTAATATGAAATCACATTCTGAATGTCCAGGATAGATTGTAGAAGATATATAGATATATAGATATATATAGATATATATATACTGTCCAACAGTGTTTTGCACATCTAAGTATTACTTATAGTCCCAGGAATGTATTCTAATTTCTAGGAGAGATTTTTTTTTTTTTAAATAAAGCCTTGCTAATATTCACATTTATAGCCGCTTCAGTTTGGTTGATAATGCTGTTTCCTAAAAGATGGTTCATTTTAACAGTGCTTTTTAAGGAAGAAATCCTAGTTTAATAATCTGAGATTGTGTTTTTTCTCACAAAACTCATGTGCATTTAGTTTGTATCATGATCAGTGTATCAATTTGGTCCATCCACAGCTTTCTTCTATCCGTTGGGCAACAGTCATAACGAACGTCAGATATGGCATGATATTTCAAGGAAGTTTAACTTGAGCAATTACTGATTTCATCCAGACTCCGGAGCCTCTGTTTGTCAAGAAGGTAATATTTTTTAAAGGATAAAATGCCTTTATAATCTATAATTATTTTCTTATCCCTTACATTCTTATGGTCTCCTGATTAGCCGGCATTTGGTGCTTAACTTTACATTTTCGCTCTGCAGGGTCCTTTTAGACATTATTATTGCAAAGACAAATCAAAAATCAAAGTGAATTCTTAGGATTATACTTGAAGCCATAGAGGTGCACTTGCTGCCGCTGCAGCCAAGCATTGTGCTGCGGAACTAGCTCCCAGCTTGGTGCCCAGTCCCTGCTGAGAAGGCAATGTAGGGGAACTGGCAGAGTTTTACTACATCTGCTCCCTGCTGCTAATGAGCTTGAACCTGTTTCATTCTTATTATGCTTACTGTTTAGATATTTTGCTTGCAAAATTAATTCTTTCGCTGGGAGAACACATGAAAGAAGAGATGATTTGTAAAGCCGGGCTGTTTAAAAATTAAAAGGCATCAGCAAGGGAGATGAAAGGCTATAATGAGCGATATGGTTACTTAATATCAATTCAAGGGCAGAAGCTCAGGTGGTAAGGCTGGAGTTGTTTCTCAGCTTCAGTTCTTTCTGTAATGTGGGCGACAGCTTCCGGGAGGCACAGTCTCTGTTTTGCATTGGGCATCTGCACCAATATACTCTATATTTATCAAAGAGATGTAACAGTATTTTTTCCTTTGAAAGCTTCCCTGGTTCTCTAAGAGGTGCCCAAGTTTTCGTGATGTGTAGCCTCTGAAAACAATCAGGTTTCAGCAGCTGCGTTTTATGATCACCAAGAACTAATATACTACCTATTCCCAACTGCTTATAACCTACTCCTGATCGCCTAAACAGGAGGAACAAGAAGAACTCAAAGAGTAAATAGGCCCTGAGATGATTCTTAATGAAATAATAATGATGCCATTTGGGTAGCCATAGAATCTTGCTATTTAAATTACTTTCATACGTTCCTTTGTTCCTTACCTTAACTTTCGAAGATAATCATACAGGTATTGTCCATTTCATAGATGTGAGAATGGAAATTTGCAAATGCATGTCATTTATCATAACCGGATGAAAATTGTCCATGGGTCAGTATAAATCAGTGCACATCCTATTGATGGGGAGTGGGATCCTCATCTGTAGATTTGCAGAATCATCCTCACCACTCTCATTGTCGTCTTTGTCAGGATAATAAGCCCACAAAGCTATCGACTTCTTGAATAGGAGCCAAATGTATTAGATTTTCAGCCAAAATTGCACGTTACTTTTGGTAATGATATTGTTTGAAACATTCTGCAAAGAAAAGCAGGTTACTCTACTACAGCAATTCTCAAACTTTTTACTCTTGAAATTGAGAAAAAAAATGTTTGCAGATGTCCAGTTTTGGATCTGCATTATTTTTAGTATAACGTTACTTGAACCTATGAAACTACCCACGAACTCCTATACCTACGGTTTTTATCAATTATACAACCAAATAAAAACAAATGTAAAGGTTAAATAAAAATAAACCTACAAAGCCAATACAACTATAATTGAAAGCATCACTTTATTGTGACACATAACTGTAAATTCAGTCACAAGTATATACATCTTTATTTAGAAGGACAGTCATTTTAATAATCCTAATGCTGATTAATAAATATTATGAAATAAAAATATCCTATATCTTATTATATATTTACTTCTTTGCATTGCTAATGAGCTACTACAAAATAATACTTGAGAAGTAGGACTCGTGTAATGTGTCTCCTAAACAAATAAATTCTGGCTCCTAGGGTATGACTCCTTTTCTGGTTGGTGTAGCTATACTGCAATTTGACATGGATTCTCTCTATATGAACCATTGTAAAACCTTCTTTTGAGCAGAATGTCCTATCATTTGGCCTCTACTTGGCACAAGGGCATCATTTATACGTTAAGTCCATCTAAGTTCTCTCCCTGTTAGTGTAAGACAGTTAAAGTAGTACATTACTCCACTGCAATATAATTTCCTGATGTCAAATCATAATCTCAATTTATTACGTGAGTTAAGAAACTCAAGTCTTACTCTATTAAAATATCTTTAATGGTGAATTTTTACTACAAAGCCAAGTTTTGTCTTTAGAGCTGACAAAAGACTCCGAGCGCAGTAATAGTGAATGCAAGATCAACTGCAGTATCTAGTGTCCAGGTTTGCATGCGTTGGTGCCACATGAGCGCCCTAACCAGTGGGTGCGCCACAGGATCACGGGCATCAACCCAATGTCTACATGCTCATAAATACCGGCGGCAGGACCCAAATCGAAGGTGATCATCTAAACAAATCTAAAAATGTTTTGTGTTATTCTCATGATGACCTTGAGGTAGGAATTAGTGTTATCCCATTTTATAGAATAGGACACTAGGAATTAAATGCCTGCCCTAAGATCACACAGCCAATAAGTGGTGGAGCCAGGAGTCAACCCTAGTTGTCTGGCTAGTATCAGTGATCTCAGTCACTGGAAGTGACAATTAGGAGAACAGTAAGGTCAACACAACTCCATTCATTAGTTGCTTAAATGCATATGCTGATTTTGCTAGATTCCCTTTTTCAATGGAAAATATATAGGAATGGAATTTTTAAAATTACTTTCATTGCCTATTTTATTGTAAGCACAAGTAATACATATATATTAAAATTTATTACTAAGATATTGATTTGAAAGGATAAAATTGTTTCAAGAAAAACTATAAGAAAATTTATTATTTGACTAATCAGGCATTATAAAACTCATTAAGCAAAAACATATATATTGTGTGTGTGTGTATTCTAAAACCAAGTGTCCTATTTCAGAAGGTAACCAGTAACTGAAAGGAGGCTCTGAGGTTTCTTATAGTCATTGTAAATTAGAGGAGTTTCCTTTTGAATATATTTTAAAGTCTTCCTCACAACTACCACTTTTTAAATTCATTCATTCACTGACTCATTTATTCACTCATGTGACATCAATTTATTTATTTATTTATTTTTAAGATTTTTATTTATTTATTTGACAGAGAGAGAGACAGCGAGAGAGGAACACAAGCAGGGGGAGTGGGAGAGGGAGAAGCAGACTTCCCGCTGAGCAGGGAGCCCGATGCAGGGCTCGATCCCAGGACCTGAGTCGAAGGCAGACGCTTAATGACTGAACCACCCAGGCGCCCCTGACATCAATTTATTTTTTAAATAACTATTTTCTGATTGTAATAGTAATATACATTACAATAATAATATAACAATTACAATAGCAATATACATTACATTCATTACAGAAATTTGGAAAATGTATTGCAATATGAAGAAGGGGATGAAAATCCCCTTCTTCTCTCTCTACCAAAAGCTAAGGACTGGCTAATATTTTGGTGCATTTCTTTTTAAAGAAATATCCCAGATGTGGTCAGGACCCTTAGGCAGCCTTGCTATTTGCCCCTGAGCAGAGTCAACACTTGGTCACCTCCCCTCAAAGCAAACCTACCTACCTTTACAGGTAAGAGAAAAAACAAGATTTTTCTGAAGTTTTCAAGAGGAGGCAAAGGCAAAGGATACAATACATATTGCATAGAAAAACTGAATAAAAAATCTCCATTAGACATCTGGGTTCTTTGCCAAGCTTCTAATTCCTATTAACTGCCAACTACCTCAACTCCTTGTGCATCACCAGCCCTGCTGCACAGGGCCGGCCCTGTCTTCGGCTCTGGCCTGTCTTCTCTCTGGGTCCTCACCTAGAGCTCTTCACTCAGTAAATAAAGGACCCATCCTAGCATCCTCTATCTTTATAAGCCAGCAGGGGCTTACAAGAAACATGTGGGGTTTTTTCCTTAGATAATTTTTTCCTGTCTCATTCAGTTATGTATGCATGTATATGTATGTATTTATATGCACATACATATTACATATGCACTTTATTAATATACCTACTAGTCTTTGAACTCTTTTTCTCCCACAAAATATATTTTATTTTCCCTTAGATGTTTAAAACACAGTTTTGCATAGTTGTGTAATATTTCATTATGTGATATACTATAATGTGTTTGACTAATAATCTCTTATTGGATATTTTGATTGTTAGCAGTTTTTGCTATTATATATAACACTATGGTAAACATCCTGTATAACTCCAGTTATTTTCTTTGTGAACATCTCTAATTATTTTCTTAGAATAAATTTCTACACTTAGAATTTCAGGGTCAAGTTGAATGAACGTTTTGGAATTTGATATAAATTGCCCTTCAGAAAAGTGTTAGCATTGACCACTTCTTGGGTACCAGGCTCTATGCTAGCTGCTGAGGATTCAAAAATCTGTAAGATACTAAAGAGTTTATAGTTAGGTATTTGCTTTAATTAGATGGTGGGCCCTTGCTACTTTCCCTATAAAGTATATTTAAATTCACAGTCACTGGTATGGTTGAGAAGTTGCTAGCTCTGACCTGAATTTATTTTTTAAATATATATTACCAAAAGAAAAAAAAAAGCCTTTCTAAGTTTTGAAGCCAACTAAAAACTTCCATGTAAAATATTTGTCAGCATATTAAACTGTGGGCATATTCATTAGTTCCCATTTTACACCCAAAATGTGTTTTTTAAGAAAAAGATAATTGCTTCATATTTATGGATTGAAAGTTATTTTAATTTGGTCTTGAAGAGGAAACTGCTGTTTTGTTCATATAAATGTTATATATCAAAACTACCATTTCAAAACTTGATTACAAGTGAACGTCTGTTATACCCATGACTTTGAAGTCTCAGCAGAAAGCACTTAACACTTCTTTTCTCCTTCTGTCTGGCCACAGTCAACATTTACAGGCCATTTTCAGAATTACCAGAATGTAAAGGATATGAGGTGGGGTGGATGGAAATGCATTAACCTTCTGGGAAAGGCTGAATGACAGTAATGTCCCAGATTAGTAGACTAGGAACCTAAGTTGGCAAATTCAAATACATCCAACCCTATGAACAGAACATGAAGCCAAATAGCCCTCATCACCACCACCATTAGGCATAATCACGTACTGTATGTTGTTGTCTGTAATCGTGTGTCTTACAAATACAGGAGCTACTTTTACATTTCACATGTCACCTGAAGAACATTATGGCTTGAACTTGGTAGTTGAAACAGTCCACTGTTTGCAATTAAGGCTTCTAAACAATCCAAATGACAACAACCTTCTTAAAAGACCTTAAGACCATTGAATGACGTATGATAAAGGATTCTGAAAGGCTGGGGAAGGTGGATCGTGGCAACGATAGGCCTAGCAATGGCCAAGCTTGTAGATGCCCCTCCCCTTCCTTTATTTTCCATTTTAGATGACTAAGTGGTCCTCATTTCTCCAAAGGTGACAGCACTTCTCTTAGGCCTACATAGGAGACAGTTATTTTTAATATGCCTAAGACGCGTAGTGGTAAGAGTATGGATAAACTCAGATTAAATTTCAACAGCTCTATCGCGATGATTATACACAATACCTGACATTTTGAAAGGGCTTACCAAACTAAAAAAAAAAAAAAAAAAAGTGTGGGTGCTCTGTGTACCGTGGTTTACACATAAGGATTATCATTTGCTTTCTGGAAATGAACTCCATCTTGGCCTTAAATCCTTATATTTCTACACAGAGTTGAAATGCCAGTTGAAAGCATTCAGAAATTTAAAGTAACTGATTTAACAACCTCAGGCAAAGAGAACATGTCTGAAAGTTTGTCTCAATGTTTGACTTGACCTATAAGAGTTTCTCTGGGACTTATTTTCTAAACAGTACCCTGGCACCTTGGGCCAGTAAAATGGCCTTTAAGCTTGAATGAACAGGGTATTTTTTTTCCTCTAGTGCAAAGCTTCACTATTTCATCTTTTCAAACTCTTGTACTGCACTCAGTAAGGAATTATATTGACAAGGGTAGAATTTATCTCCTAGAGGAGAATGCTCTGCTTCTGTTAAGTGCTAATATAACATTTATGTGTTGGTGCCTTAATAACAGCCCCAGCTTACCTAATGAAAGTTGAAAGCAAACAGTACTCTCTGAGATTTTATTATGACTGAAGTGACTGCAATTTGAGGCAAATTATCCCTATTTTTGTTCCTATATCAAAAACAGAGATGCTAAAGCAATTGCTACATGTTTGGTATGGAATTAGGTTCCACTCTCATTAATCTACAAGGAAGAGCATTTTTCATGTAAACAGCTCACGAGGGTCAGAGAGAAGAGCTGTTTCTGTGAAAAATGCTTGTCAATAACTTTGTGAGTGAATTTTGAAATAAAGTGCCTGTAACCTGTCATTATTCCTTCCTCTCAAAGTCGAGAGTGAGTGGATGAAAATTGAGTATGTGAATTGAAAGCAGGTTGAGTGTTATGGCCTTATCGACTTCAGGTAAAATGACTGTTTTAACTTGTTATTATTTTTCCATTCAGAGGTCAGGCAATGTACAGTATTACCAGCATAGACTGCAGTGTAAGCGAATTGGTATACAAAAAGGCTATTACCCACACTCACAAAGCAGAAGAAAGTCTAAGTCACTAATATCAAGTGGACTCCTGATCTCTACAAAAACGAAACAAGCAACAGTGTTTGGAAGAATAGCATAGGCATATAAATATAAAGCACCTAGAAGGCAGAAAATATAAACCTGTTTAAATAAAGGTGCATATGGGGCGCCTGGGTGGCTCAGTCGTTAAGCGTCTGCCTTTGGCTCAGGTCATGATCCCGGGGTCCTGGGATCAAGCCCCGCATCGGGCTCCCTGCTCAGCAGGAAGCCTGCTTCTCCCTCTCCCGCTCCCCCTGCTTGTGTTCCCTCTCTCGCTGTGTGTCTCTATGCCAAATAAATAAAATCTTTAAATAAATAAATAAATAAATAAATATGCATATGTTTAGAAGGTGCATATGAAGATAAGAAATATGCATGTTAGTGACCATTTTTAAAAATCACATATTAATCTTATTTGTTTTGCAAAGGAATTATGGGACCTGAATACTAAATGTTAGATACTCCAGCTCTACGTGTCACCTTAAATTTTTTCCTGCCCAAGATCATCTTAAAAGTAATTAGCTTCTGATTTTTCAAGTCCATCCAATGTATTCTTATCAAAAGCAAAACACTGCTGTGGTCTCTCTTTCGCTTTAGAAAAAGAAAATGAGGCTTCAAAACATCAAAAACCCTTTTCTTGTCTTCTAGATTTTTATTTCTAATTCTGAAGGACAGCTTAAGAGTTTAGTGTGGCTGCTTTAGGTTTGCAAGAAAAATATCTATCTTTTCACCTCAGGCCCATTGGAAGCATATATTTAATACTATTGTTCAAACAGTTGATTCTTCTCTTTCAGAAGTCTAGTGTTTTTATCTTTGATCTTGATTCTCATAGACTCCGTTATACACTCTGTTGGTCAGAAAATTAACAGTTTGGCCTAGATATTAAAAGAGGTTATAGGACTCTGGCTAAAAGCAAGTTAGGGGGAGAAAGGGTTATATATAATTTTGAAGACATGTTCCTATGTCTATCATCAAATCCCCATGTCATGTAAAAAGGTTTGGGTTCTTTTACTTCCAAACAATTATTTTGGCTTCAAAATAACTATAATGACCTAAGATAAAAGAAATATATTGGCATTTCTTTGCTTCACATTTGCTAGTCTGTCTTTAAACATTTACTGATTGGACACTGCCAATCATAATAATACAAAACTTCAGGGGAGCCCTTCTTCATCTAGTGAGGAAGCAAATCAGGTAGATAGTGAGCTAAGTCACCATGCTAATTCTGGGAGAATGAAAGCTCCGTGGGGGCAAAGATCTTTATCTGTTTGTGATCATCAACACCGCCTACCTTGGAAACTACTACCGGGCACACAGGGGACACCTGACAGATATTTGTTGGATGTTGAATGGATGTAATTGGGGCACCCACAGTGCATTTAAGAGACTGCGGGAAATCCAGGGAAGACTTTCCCAGCGAAAGATAGGTCTAAACTCAGGAACAATGAAGCCAGACAGAGTTGGAACAAGTCCTTCTGTATCAGGGGAGTAGACAGTACCAAAAATGAAGTTGGAATCGAGAGTTGGATGAACAGCTCTTAATTGTCCATGGCCCCAGCTATGAGTGAGGGGTGGGCATGTACAGTTGAGTGAGATAAATAGAGACCAGATCCTGAAGGGCCTTGTAAGCCACGCTAAGGAACTTGAATGTTAGATCAAAAACCACTGAGTGATATTAAGCATGCAGGGGCTTAAAAAAAAATAAGGCAGATATATTTTAGAAAAAAATTACATTGGCTGAAGTGTGGCAGATGGATTGAAGAAGACTGGGAACAGGTAGGGAGACCCATTAGGAGGCTTCACAGAAATATAAGCAACATAAATGACAGTGGCCTAAATTAAGGTAAACATAAAGAGACAGAATGAATGGGCATATTTAAGTGCTTTTAAGGGGCTGGAGATGACAAGACTCAGTGGCTGCTTGGAATGAGATTGGGAGAGGCTGCTAAGGAAGACAGAGAGACAAGGATGAGAGGCAGTTCTCCAGCCTTGGGAACCGAGTGGACAGATACCATTTCCCAAAATGAGGAAGAGGTGTTGGGTAGGGTAAGGGGCCGGTTTATTTTTGGCTATGCTGAGTTGTTTAAAGCATCATGTCATCAGAGCCCAGGATGTTTTCCTGTCCCCTCCTTCTTGTAGTCTCAGCCTCGATTTACACAAATCCATTACAAATGCATGAAACACATCCAAGTACCTATCATAGTAGTTATGAGCATACTTTTCTTACATACACAACAAATTGCATTTTTCAATATAAAAATATTCTTCTTTCCTCATAAAAGTCTTTATGAAATGTAAAGGCATACAAAAAGCAAACTGATTTCTAAGAGTTAAGTTATTGTCATGACCCTGAATTGTGACTAGTCAGTGAAAAGCATGACACCACACACTAAGTCACCACAGATGATATGCTGTGCCCTTATGAGTTAAGTATGAGTATATCTGCACAGATAAATACACTTCAGTATTTTTGCATTTGCAGTTGGATGACATACTAAAGGAATACGTTGAATTGAATGTATAAGCCCACACTTGTTTTTAAATGTAATATAATTTTTTTCTCTTTTCTCTCTTGGTTCTGCCAAACACATTAAAGTGAAGATACAAAAGCTATTCAGAATGCAAACATACATAATAAGGCTTATAATTTATATTGGTAATTATGGGCAACACCTATTAATTAATTAATTAGTCAAGAGCTAGTAAACTGAAACACCTTATATATCCTCTGTATTTTAATCTATTCCCATTTCTTACATATTTATTTAATTTGCTAAAAATTTACTTAGGTGTGTATACAGAAACCTAATAAGGTTTCTGAAATACTAGCAGATCCATTCCGACATTAACATCCTGCTTGTTTTCTTCTATTCCAGGAAGAACACGAGTGTCATGGCAATGCCAATGACACGGGTCATATCCTGGTGGTCGTGGTAACTCTCCAACTTCCCAGAGAGGCTGTGATTGAGTGGCACATTTTGCATTATTGCAGGGGCCAGCGAACTACTTAGAAGAAGCACTCTACTTTGAGTGAAGATATTTGAGGGCTTTCAAGTTGAATGTGAAGCCGTGGCACCCAGTTCTGCACCCAGGACACCGAAGTCCATTTCCTTAAAATGGACATCACCTTCTATTTCCTCACCTGATTTAAACAGGGTTTTAGAAGACCCGATGACTATGTTTCCACAAGCAAGAAGACTCTGAAGATAGCCAAGCCGCACCACTGCGTTTTAGAAGATTCTACAAAAAGACAGCCTTCATGACGAAGTACCAGAGGCAGGTAAGAGAGCTAATAGGAAGCTGAAAGGAAGCACACACTGTGGGATCCCATCATCGATGGCTGTCAGAGAGAGAGGGAGAAGGACCTGAGCAGTGTGGGAGGCTTGGCCCCCAGTCCAGTCAGTGAGAGAGTGGGGGGTGGGAGTCCACGATTTCCTCTGCTCATCTCACTTCTCTTACACCTTTCATGTGAACCCTTCACTACCCGGTAAGTGATTAAAGTGTTTAAAGAAATTTACTCTTTGCGACTCTATAACCCTCTATTGTATTCCAAACCATGTTGTATACATGATATACATACATATTAGTGCAGAGGTTTGTGTACACAGTGCCATGAACACTGCACTTTAGAGATGACTTACAGTGTGTAGATCAACCCAAAGTAAATCTGACTCCACGGTACACACACGTAGCAGAGAGCCGAAATCTCACCCCCAAACCAGCTCTGACTCAAACAGGAGCTTGACTCCTCATGTTCCCAAAGCATTTTACTAAAAGGGCTTTGACCCATCCTCCCAAGAGAGAAATGCAGCAATGCGCACTTGGTATCTTTCACTTCGTGGCTGGCTACCAATGCAAGGGGGTTGAACCAAAAGGCACATTTCATTCTCCTGAAGCAAGTCATGCTCAAGAGTCCAAACTCAAAGCCTAGTAACTGGCTCGTTTCCAGTTTCCCGCAACGGGGAGTTCTCAGTCTTTCCAGGCGGATGGAAGTTTTGGTTTTCATTGGACCAGCCTCATGTAAATAAGACTGACTGAATTTGATTCAGAACAATCAATCCCAATTTGATGTACTATTCCTTTATCGTATTAGCCTAAATTGTGTACAAAGCCTCTCGGTGGGTTTTAAAACACAGCAGTACCTCGGGCCTTGCTATAGGTGTATTTTAATTCAATATTTGCAAATTGAATTGTGCTTTGAACATTTTATGGAAGTGAGCTTTTAAAATGCATCATTTCCTATATCAGATATTTCTAAAGTAAAGTGAATACCTCCTCATTTATCTTTTCTTTAAATACAAATTTTAATATACTGAATCTGTCTAAAGCCAGACCTTTCTGTAGCTCACTTCTTCTCTTTGGGTCTGTTGGTGATTGGTTTTTTTGCAGACTAAACAGAATTATGCCAACCCCGTGGTGCTATTTTCTTTATGCTGTGGGGAAGACAGCAAGTCACAGGTGGTGCTGGTCACCATCCCATGACTGGTCCCCTGGTCCCTGAGTGAATAGTTAGGTATAGAATCCTTGTTATCTGAGTTCTGGTTTAATGTTCTTTTCACTGTTACAGTGTCTGCCACAAGAAGAAAAGGAAAATAGGTATATGGAAAATAGAGAAGTGGCTACTTTTACACATGTCATTAGGAGGCCTATCCATTGGCTTTGAAATTGGCTCATAAAGGGAAAAACAGAGACTGTACTAATAAACTCAGTGCCTAATGAGCATAACTAAATCTTTTGCAGCCTTGGGATTTTTCTGTATTTTAATCCTTTGTGAAATAAAATACACCATAATGGCCATAACATACCACCTTGTGACAACCTTACTTTTGAGAAAAAACTACGTATGTCTTTATAAAAATAATTCTGGAATATCTCTTTGTACCTGTATATTCGTATTAAAGGTCAGGGTCTATACATTCACATTTTTATGAATATGAATATGAAATATTAATTGATCTGTATTCATTTAATAATGTAAAAGATGATGCTCTAAGATCCCCACTTTTTTCCCCACTTAACCTGAAGCAATACTAGAAGGAAATTCGACATGACATTCTTTAATATATTTAAAACATAAAATAAAGAAGGCAATGAAAATGTAGCAAAGAATAAACTCCTTTCATTTAGGAAGGAAGGAATAAACATAGAGCCTGACAGAATCTGGTGGTTGTTCTACGAGGACTAGTTTTAGGGAAAAAAAAAATCAACCTGGTAAAACGTATTTACTTTTTGCAGCATGCCTACTTGATTGCTAACATTCCACAATTTCATGATATTCTTTGAATAAATTATACTCATTCTGTTTGAAAAATAAATGTAACATGTATTTAAATAGTGCAGTTTTGTGAGGGAGAAGAACCGTGCCCATGTGTGTTAAGTTAATGGCACTGGGTGCAGAATGAGTCATCATGGTTTTTATTTATTCATTCATCCTTAGATCCTTTTAAAAGTCTCTCAGGCCCTAATGACCATCATCATTATCATCAGTAAAAACTGCTTTCTGGTGAAAAAGCAATAGGCATTAAATTTAGAGGCAGCATTAAATTATCAGTAAAGAGGACCTGAAATAGTAGTACATACACATTCCTGGACACAAGATGCCAGAAGTTCATATAGTGCCAGTCAGGTGATCTTCTTCATGAAGTTTGTGACTGAGATGTACTCTTCCCGTTTACAAGGCAACATCATTTAGCTCAGGAGAAAATAAAGTATAGGCCAGCGTTCACGCTCTGGCATTAAACATTGGAAGTCAAAGATATCAGTCATAAGAAAGTTCTCAATTATAAATAAAATTTTAAGAATTATCAGTATCAAACCTTTATTCCAAGGGACGGTTGGGTGGCTCAGTGGTTAAGCGTCTGCCTCCGGCTCAGGTCATGATCCCAGGGTCCTGGGATTGAGTCCCGCATCGGGCTCCCTGCTCGGCGGGGAGTCTGCTTCTCCCTCTGCGTGATGCTTCCCCGGCTTGTGCGCGCTCTCTCTCTCTCTCTCTCTCTCTCTCTGACTCTGACAAATAAATAAATAAAATATTTTTTTTAAAAAAACTTTATTCCAAGCATTTCTCTTACCTCAGAGTTCCTTGCAGGTAAAAAATAAAGACTGTCCAGTGAGTGGAAAAAATATCAGTGAGAAATGCTTTGAACTAAACCCTATGAAATCCTGTCTCCTAGCTATTTTATAAATATCCCATTATCACTCAGCAAACACAGCAGAGGCTTTAACTTCTCTGCATCACCTCCAGGAACAGAATTAGAACTAGCTTCGCAAGGCCAAGTTCCACCCCTCTGGGAATAAACGTAGTGTGGCAGCTGGAAGTACGAGAGCGGTAGTACCTTGTGACCCATTAGAAGGGTCCGCACACCTGGTGGTTCCCACCTCCTTCCCTGAGCCACGGTTCCCGTACAGTCTGGCAGCTGGTACAGTTGGGGATTACCAGGAAGCAAGCAGAACAGGCAAGGTGACTTCCTTTCTCTGGGGAAACACTGTCGGTTAGTGCAAAGTGTTCAGCATCCTTGTCCACTACAAATGATCCATTCCCTTAAACTCTCACAGCTTAGGAGCCACCAGATTTCTGATTTTGAAGCCATTGGTCAGGTATTCACTCGAACTTCTTGCTTTGTAAAAACAAGAACAACAACAGTCATAAAATCCCATTATAGAACAAAAGGAGTACCATAAAATGTAGCTTTAAGAGCAGGCTGTTGTTGACAAACTTTCCAATTCTGTGAATGTGGTTCTTTTTTAATGTGGTCAGACTTCTCTTTCTCAAGAATGACCTCTGTTTTTTTTAGAACAACTGGCAATTTCTTCAAAGCTTCAGTGTCCTTTTCTGTAAAAGGGAAATGCTAACTAGCCTTGTCCACATAGAGGGTGCCGCTGGTGCTCAATCAAGACGATGTATGTGAAAGTCCTTTTGTGCATTGTCAAGTATTGTACCAACGCAAGGTGTTGCTCTTGGGTTTGCTGTTATTCTTCTGAGGCCCCTAGTGGCTTTAAAAAGGGGAGCAATGAGGCCTCATCTCTATCACACCCTGTAATAAATAGGCTTTTGTTTGCCCCACAATTTAAAAGCCAAGTTTAAAGATATGTCTAGTTTTAGTGTTGATCTTTATAAATAGATTTCCCTAAGGCAGGCATAGACCAAAATAGGAAGGGAATTCACTTCTATGGTCACTCTTCACTCTTCCGCCTCCTTAGTACTTCTAAAACAACAGAAAACATTTCTTTCCCTGATCAGAATCTCCCTTCTATTGCCTTTTGCAAAATGCTTATTTCCCTTGAGTTCCTCTTCCCTGATGCTTGAGTGACAGGATTTTCAACCTGCAGGATGCTCCCTCCCTTCACAGAGCAGGTTGACCAGTTCCTCCTACAGCTGGCAGACTTGTGATGAGGTCCCCTAGGAAAAAGAGTTCTACATCTTGACGCTTTTCAATATTCTTTTTGTTGTGATTCTTAGCAACAGAATCTAAGCAGTACTTTTTTTTTTTTTTAACAACTGTGAACAAGGTGTAGGTGGGGTTTCTTTCTGCATTCTTCTCTTGCACTGCGGCATTGTCATCATCTTGTGTGTGTGTGTGTTTGGTTGGTTGGGTTCTTTTGGTACTAACCCCCAGGAATGAACCATTGTCATGTTTCTAACTCTTATAAAATGGTAATGGAGGCCGAGGTGAGATGTTGTATTTCTGAGATTAATGGTTTTGAACTGGAAAGATCATTCTTAATTATTGGTTTCCAAAGTGAAATAATGCTCTGCGTTGTTATCAATTTTAGCATGTATATTAAGAAGCCGAGTATATAGAAGTTCTCATAATGATGTTTTGATAATAATCTGATTGTTTTTGTTACTACAAGACTGCAAATTATTTGAGATGAGACGTATAATAGTTGAACTTTGTAGACACAAAGTTGTACTGATCTGTGGGGAGTTTCTGGACAATTCAAAGCTTTCCAAATCTTGTATACTCTACAGAGTTCTGAAGTGAAGTTGCAGTCCTGAGATTTAGGTTGTTCAGAATTATAGACTAAGATTAGCTGGCTAAGTAGACTCAGGTCTTCTAATTACTGATCACAATGACTTAACTAGACATGTTTAAGCTAATTAAAGGTTTAAGCACTGTTTGTAGTTAAAATAACTTCTCGGCTCTGCATTTGCTCTGTTTCACTGTTCAGGAGCAAAAGCTTCTACTCCTCAAAACAGACTAAGTTGAGTGCTGGCAAATGCAATTTCATAACATCTACCAGTATATTTACACAGAACGGGAATTAATTATGTAGAAGAATTTGAGCTTCAATGTCTGTAGTTATGAAGCTTGGAATGATAAAAATCAGGAAGTCTTTATTGTTACTGATATACTTGAAGGCAAGTATCCTCCCCATCTTGGCAAACTTTTATATGCTTTTTTTTTTTAATCCTTCTTCATAAAATTAATTTTAGTTTCCTACAAGTAAATTAAAGGGTGTTTTCTGCCAGAGTGACCATATAATATGAGGCATTATTTCAGCTGCACAAAGCTGAGAATTCAATTTTATAAATATTTATTGAGGTACAAAGATTCGTAAGACAAAATCCCTGCCCACTAACAGTATGTCTTAGAATAACGAGGGGATATGTAATGAAGGGGTTAGAGTGAGGGCTCAAGTCAGTTTCTGTGGCTTTATTTGGGTGATCCTAATAATCCTAAATATTGATCCAGAAGAAGGCCTGTAGAGCATTTCTGTATCACCCATTCTTTTACCCATAGTTGGGATAGACCCCACTTAGGAGAAAATCTTATGTATGTAAACTTACCAAACAGGTAAATTGGTGGAAAGGGATAGACTTATTCCACCATAATGGGGAGGGGGAACAGGCTCTTTTCTAAAATATTCATTGTTAAGGTCATTTAAATAGCAAATGCCTATAGTGACACTACCATAGAATTAATTTTGCAACAATTCAATTCAATTCAGTTTTCCAAAAGTGATAGCCCATAGACCAAAGCCTAGGATGGGGATGGCTACAGAGTGAACATTTTGTAATAAGAGAACATCTTTCAAAGGTTGACATATTTGGTTGACATTATTAGCTGTTAAACTGACAATACACTTGATCGCCTCAGCCAGGGCCAAAGGACGGATGAGAGGCACAGGGTGAAAATATGGCATATGACCCTTCTAAAATTTGGCTTTTCTCCCTGCCCACAAAAATACTACATTATGATTGAAAACAGAATACAGGCAATGAACCATTTTTACACCAAACTGTTAATTTAAGATGAATACGTTAAAAAAAAAAAAAACTGGGAAACAGTTGCTGACGGCATAGAGGAGGAAATTTCACTGCTGATTCTTACAGTTTTTTGTTAAGAAAGCAATGATTTTGCCAAGTTTCAGAGTTCGGGCATCAGAACTCTGCTGCTGTTCCAAAAAACAAAAATAAATAATAACTAGTTAAATTAGTGTTTGGGGAAATGAATTAGATTGTAATGTATGCAAGCAATTAAGCAACACTGAACCTGATTCACTGTGATGTCGAAAATGGCATTTTAAAAAATGAAAGTAGCTAAATTTGGCCCTGATAAAATATATAGCAGCAATGGGTTAGGAATTTTGCAGTTTTGCCCAAAGAGTCCAATCAAACAACCCATATATTAGGTGGCTGTTAACATGCTGGCAGCTGAATTTTTTACATCAGTTTCCAAGGTTGCACAGTAATTACATCTACTGTGAGTCATTTTTGCAGCATATTTTATAAAACTTTTACAGGTTTGCCGGGAAGGGATTATTCAAAGTCACCTTTTATAGATTCCGCTGTGAATATTAGACAGTTCTTTGAAAATGTTAGTGTTTACCACTTACATTGCTTCTGGTTTAAGCGTAGTTGGCATTTGAGGGTTTAGTATAGTATATGAGTGGAGCTTCCTTTTCTGTGTAGACCTTCTGTTCCCTAGCATTGCTAGTTTATGTTCCCGCTGAGCTGCTGCCAGAACAAAATAAATCCAGTTGCCTTTTGCTGCTCAAGGCCAACCTAGCAACCGTGGAAAAAAATTAGGCG
Organism: Halichoerus grypus; assembly: GCF_964656455.1. Taxonomy (NCBI): domain Eukaryota; kingdom Metazoa; phylum Chordata; class Mammalia; order Carnivora; family Phocidae; genus Halichoerus; species Halichoerus grypus. Next base: position 75,835,989 of record NC_135719.1, read on the forward strand.
TTCTGAGCATTTGTCCTAGGATGTCATTGGCGGGTGGTGATGCGCAGTTTCAGGACCATTATGGTCCACAAAGGGTTTGCTCATTTGAACGGCTGACTAATTTAGATTTAATATTTTGGTGCTTGCTCCTTATCCTTATTCCCAATTATATCCAGCCAGTGCCCAGAGATGTATTTAAGACCGTGATTGGATAAACTGCTTAGCATAACTTTTAGATCCATGGCTTATTAAATCAAATGTGCTTTAGTTGATTCTCTTTGCATCAGGACCTTTTCACACCTGAGTGGAAAGTCCTGGCTGTTTCTTCCAATTAATATTTTAAACCCATCTTATCATTTGATTTCAGGGATGGCATTATATTCATTCTAGAATGTAAAGGCCGGTTAAGAAATAGGATGAAGTATTACAATTTGGGGATGCTGCATGAGCTTACGGAGAGGTGATGTCAGTGTTGGAATTGAGGATGGAGGAAGAAGATAAATGGTAGTAAAGCTGGAGTCCTCTGGAAAGCTAAAAGGCAAGGGAAAGGGAGCAGACCGGTCTTCTCTGCTGGAGTCATTACCAGCCTCAGCACCGTCTTCAAGAAAGCCCAAATGTGATATGCTAACTATCGTTCCAAAAGCACAGAGGTAGAGAGGATTATGGTCGGCACAGTAGAACTGACTCCTTTCACTCTGCTGCTCACTCAAGGATCCAAAAAAGCACGTGTAATTTTGTTTTCTCTGCTTACTTAACTTCATCACCATTGCTGTCAGCATGGTTGTAAGCTCGGCTGATACCTCCACGTTTGCCACTTTGAAATCTTGATTTAAAGAGAACTAGCCCTGACTGTTGTGCTATTTGCTCAGGGTTGGGTTTGTTTTTTCCCCTTCTCCTCATTCAAAGAACACATTATTAAAAACAGATTTCAGACCTTACAATTTATAAACAGCAATTCCTGTATCTTTGGACAAACATTTAAAAACTTCATTCATTCAACACATACATTCATTCATTCAACACATATATATTGAGTATCTGTTCTTTAGTTGAGGTTCTTCTGGGCATTGGGGATCCAGTGGTAACCAAGACAAAGATCTTGGAGCTTACATTCTGATGGAAGAGAAAGTTGATAAAGCAATAAATTAAGATAAGTGCAATAGAGATAAATAGAGCAGGGCAAGGGAGAAAGACAGGGTAGTGGCTATTTTATTTTATTTTATTGGTTTTTAAATTAATTTTATTTTAGAAGTAAAATATGTGCATTCACTGGGATATTGGGACAACTACACTGAACATTCTACCTTCTAACCTCATTGTTTTCACATACCATTTCATGAACATTTCCCCAGGACATGAACTATTCTACAGCTTCTTTTTTAAAGGGTTGGATGCATAGAGTTCCATCGTATGCATATAGCAAAGTGCATTTAACCAAATCTTTACTATTGGAAAATTAGGTCAGTCCTAATTTTTTGTTATTGTTGTAAATAATGATATGGTGAACATCCTTATGTGTAACTTTTTGCACCTATCTGGTTATTTTCTTTTTTTTTTTCTTAAAGATTTTATTTATTTACTTGAGAGAGAGAATGAGAGAGAGAGAGAGAGCACATGAGAGGGGGAGGGTCAGAGGGAGAAGCAGACTCCCTGCTGAGCAGGGAGCCTGAAGCGGGACTTGATCCCGGGACTCCAGGATCATGACCTGAGCTGAAGGCAGTTGCTTAACCAGCTGAGTCATCCAGGTGCCCTATCTGGTTATTTTCTTATAAATTTCTCGAAATGGAATGTCTTGGTCAAAGGATGAAAACCATTTAAAAAATTTTCATACATACTGATAAATTTCCATTCTAATTACGTACTCTCTCCAGCTGTGAATGAGAGTGCCTGATTCCCTGACTTGAACAATGCTAGGCTTATTATTTTTTCAAAATTCTTTGCCAATTTGATAGGCAAGAAATGGTACCTTATTTTAAATTTTTGTATTTTTCTGATTAATAGGGAGGATAAACACGTTCTCCGAGGTGTATTTGTCATTTTCCCCTCTTTTTTACGATTTGCTTTTCCATGTAGGAATTTAATGTAAGTTCCATAAAGTTAGGCAACTTTTTTGGTATGTTCTGTTTACTGCTATATCCTTAGCACCCAGCTGGAACACCAGGAGGATTTTACTCGCATTTTTTTGAATGAGTATATTTTCTAACTGGGTGTTAATCATTTAAAACATTTGATGTGCAAAATATGCAAATGAAATGATATGAATTCTTCATCTGGCAAATAAATTACCTAACTTGGGCAATGGCTATTTTAGATACAATGCTCAAGAGAAACTTTTGCGAAGAGGTGCCATTTGAACAAAGACCCGGATGAAGTGAGGAAGTGAACACTGCAATGCTCTGGGAGAAGAGTGTTTCAGAAGGAAGAACTGCTACAAAGTCCCCAAGGTAAGACCAAGATCGGCATATTTAGAAGCAGCAAAGATAGCCAGAGCAAAATAAATAAACACAAAATTGGACGGGAAATAGGGTGGAGATACAAACAGTGGCTGGATTATGGAGGACCTTGAGGTCACACTTAGGTCATTGGACTTCATTCTGAACGTCCTGGAGTACCACAGAAGTTTCAAGGCAGAGGAAGTGACATTTTCTGACTTTTCTTTCTAAAAGATATCTCTGGCTGCTGGATGGAGGATATTGGGTTGAAGCTGGGGATGGGGATATGGAAGAGTGAAAACAGGAAGATGCATTAGAAAACTTTGCAAAATATATATGAGAAATATAAATATCTTGGGCAAAGCTGCTAGCGGTTGACATGGTGAGAAGTGTCAAGATTCAGGATACATTTCGAAGGAAGAAAGACCTGATAGGATTGGTTGGTGAATTTGGATGAGAAATGTAGGGAAAGAAAGAGTCAAGGATGCTCTTGGCTCTCAGTCTGAGCAAGTGGATACATACTAATGCCATATATCAAATGGGGTAGCCTGGGGAGGAGCAGGTTGGAACGCAAAGCTGTATTAATCAGCTCAGGCTGCCATAACAAAATACTAAGACTGGGCTTAAACTTAACAAAACTTCTAGAGGCTGGGAAGTCTAAGATCAAAGTGCCAACTGATTCTGTTTCTGGAGACAGCCCTCTTCCTGGCTCAGAGATGGCTGTCTTCTCGCTGTGTCCTCACATGGTGGAGAGAGAAGACAAGCATTCTAGTGTCTCTTAAAAGGGCACTAATGCCATCAGACCAGGGCCCCACCCTCATGGTGTCATCTAACCATAATTACCTCCAAAAAGGCCTTCTCCAAACATTATTGGACTGGGGTTTAGGGGTTCAGTGTATTAATTTCATGGGAAGGGACATAAGCATTTAATCCCCAAAAAGGAGGTATGGTTTTGGCCATTTTTCTGCTTTTCTTTACTGCAGATGTAGACATCTCTATCAATCATCCAAGTGACGATGAGCAGACAGACACATGAGTGTAGACCTCAGGGAGGGTTTGAAGACAGAGATAAAAATTGGGAAGGCATCCAGCACTTAGATTTTAAATCACAAAAGAGATGAAAACACCTAGAGAGTTGAAGGCAAAGAAAAAATGTTAAGGACTGGGACTTCCTTTAGAAATGAAAAAGTTGTCAGATTCAGCAAAGGAGACTAAGAAGGAGAGGTCTCTGAGGTAACAGCAATGCTAATGGAACACAGTATCTCAGAAACCAAAGAAAGAACATGTTTCAAGAAAGGGAGACAGCTTAACTGTGTCAAATTCTGTTGGTTAGTCAAGTAAGATGAAAATGAAGAACCAACCATTGGATTTAGCTGGATGGAGAATTCTAGGGATCCCAACAAGAATGGCTTCTGTGGAGCAATGGAGAAAACAGAGTGAATGGAGTTAGGGATGAAAGGAAGTGAAGAGGTGGATATGGAAAGTGTAGACATAGAGCCTTTTGAAGGTTTTACTGCAAACCCAAAGTAATGGGACAACAGGTAGAGGGGATGTGTGGTTTAGAGAGAAGTATTTTATTAATGGGAGATATTACAGTCCATATGTATTTTGATGGGAACCATTGAGTAGAAAAGTAGAAACTTAAGATACAAGCGAAAGGTAGGATAACTGTAGAAGTGAAATCCTGGAAAGGTCCGGAAGAAATGGGATCCTTGCGCAAGTAAAGAGGTCAGCCTTCCATGGGACCAGGTTCCCCAGTGTAAAGGAAGAGAAAGCAGGGTACATGGAGGCAGATTTTGCAGCAGGAAGATGAAGTGATTCTCTTCTGCTTTCTCAAGTTTGAAAGTAAGAGGCAAGATCTTGAGCTGGGAGTGAAGAGGAGGGGGAAGTGTTAACAGTTGGAGGGCAAAGGAAAGAGTGTGAGTGTGAATGTGTTAGCTTGGAAAATAGAAGAATAGGGGCTCCTGGGTGGCTCAGTCCTTAAGCGTCTGCCTTCGGCTCAAGTCATGATCTCAGGGTCCTGGGATCCAGCTCAACATCAGGCTCCCCGCTCGGTCAGAAGCCTGCTTCTCCCTCTCCCACTCCCCTTGCTTGTGTTTCCTCTCTCGCTGTGTCTCTCTCTGTCAAATAAATAAATAAAATCTTAAAAAAAAAAAAAAAAAGAAAGAAAGAAAGAAAATAGAAGAATAAATGACTAGGTCAATGTAGTAGGATTCTTGAAGGCCCATTTAAGGCCAGTGAATGTAAATCTAAGTTTCAACCAGTGAGCATTTCTCTATTAAAATGAAGTCAGCCAGTATGTTTTCCCAGCCACCATTCCTGTTTGGTGGGGGCGGCAAGTAGGTGGAGTTGGACTTGAAGAGGATGAGGGTTTTGCTTGGTGAATAAGATAGAAGTAGAGAGAAAGGATTTTTAAAAAAATCACTTCCAGTTGTCTTTTGATAAAACCAATTTCCCTCACAGAAACCCATTGTGTCTGCTGGTACGTAGGCGTTCAACTTTTTTTTTCATCGTGCCGTAACTAAAAACTCAACAGCTGAAAAATAGCTTTCCTAACATAAGCACTATAATTTCTTCTATCTCTCACTTAGTTAATTCAAGTTGAGGACTCTATTTTTTAAATTCTTTTTACCAGTTTTTCTTACATAATACATAACAGCATAAGTTGTAGAGAAATAATTATGGATGTTATTAACATTGGTACTTTTGAGTTTCAAAACAACCTATTATAAGAATGTTCAGAAAAATATGCTATTCGTACAAGGAGGTTTATTTTAAATGATTCAGATTATATTTAGTGCATGCATAGAACTCCATAATTCCATGAAACCACAAGTAAATTCAGTTTTATTGAGAGCCACGATAAAGGTAGCAATTCAAATACCAATCAAACAAATCCAAGAAAAAAAATGCATATACAGTCCAATCAAGATATAAAAAGTAGAGATCTTAGTCCATTTGAAATGTGGCCTTTTGGTCTCGCCCCTTTTTTAAAAAAAAATTCTGCCCTTCTATCTCCTGTAGAGAGGAGTCGGGATGCAAACTGGAAACATACAAATAAAGAATTGAATACTGTCGAAATACAGAAAACAAGTGGGTGTCACAATTGGAGCTTAGGCAACTTCAGATATCCTCTTCTCTTCCGGCCTGGTTGGAATATGGTGGTATTTAAGTATTACCTAGAGATCCTGAGACTTAAGTGAAAGTTTTTTGTTTTGGTTTTTTAATAGGAAAAGCAAAGAGATTATAAATGCAGAAGACCTGATAAGGGTTTTTTTGCTGGATGGATGTGGAGTCCTTCTCAGGAGGTCCCTTTGAGTTCTTAGTGCTGTAACTCCATGTTGAGGCCTAAAACTCAGGAAACTGGCTTGCTCTAGGCTCTTAGCTTAAAAAGGAGAGTGAAGAAGAAAACTCTACAATTCCTCTCTTCATTGTCTAACTAGTTCACAAGAGCAGGAATGGCAACTAAGATTCAGGATGGATACCTTATTCAGAATTAAGAAGTAGGCATTCAGTAGAAGCATCCGTCCCATATGTCTTCTCATTAACTTGATTTTGCATACATAGGGGTATAAGACTAAGAATGAACCCCAACCCTAGGCTTATTGGACAGGATTGAAAGAAGAGGCAGGAAATAAGGGAAAAGAGTACTAAAGCATGGTCTCTAAGACCTTCTGTTTTAAGTCTCATATAACTTGTCTGCTTATTTATTATCAGTAGTTCTTAACTTTGGGGGGTTAGGACTGGTCATGGATTCCTTTGAGAATCTAATGAAGCTGTGGTAAACACACACACACACACACACACACACAAAATTTTATATACATACATACAATTTTGAAAAGAAAGTTCATGCACCCAAGATAAGGAATCCCTGCATTATATGATCTTAAAAATGTAAGCAGCCAGTAAGATATTTATGGTGTGAAGTTCTGACTTTGATGTAGGGGTGTAATGGTGCCTTGGGCATGTGTTTTTTGTAAATCACTTGGATTCTCTTCATTAATTTGAAAGATTTACATGTTGAAGCAGGAAAATTAGAAGCACCATTATCTGAAAAGTTAATAGCATGGTAAACAAATACCATCAGAAACATTCCCAAATATGTTTAAGGCCTAACAATGTGTACTCACCCTCCTTGCCTCAGTCCCATATCGTGCTATAGAATCTTTTTTTCCTGAAACAGATTGTGTAATGATTCTGGGTAATCAAGATCCAGTCTACAAATCCAAAATTACAGTGTGTCTGTCAAATGCTTCAGAAGATAATGTTTTGAAATCTCCAAAATATAGTTAAAAGAACTGTTTTCTCCAGTAAAATATACCTATTCAAGTCCTGTAAACTGGGCATTAATTCTAAGCTGTGATGCTCAGAAAGCTCTAACTCTGTGATACACATCTCTCTTATATATGTCTAGGTGAACACCCACTTTCCACAAACATAGAGCACCTACAAAATTGTACTTCTTTATTCATGGCCCACTGGGGCTTTCCTGTGCATCAGATTTTAAATAGCAATAGGGCAAAAGGCAAAAAGAATAATCAGATCAAGGTAGATAATCCACGAATCCAATCAAAACAAAGGTAACAACAGAGCCTTTCTCAACCAGCTTGAATGAATTTGCATTCCCTCATCTTTATTTCCTCCTCCCTATCCCACTCCAATAAGTGTGCCACACTCCATCCTGTTCTGCCTACGCCCCAGTCACACACAGACACACACGCACACACAGAGGCTGAAAGTTCAATGGTGGTGTTTTAACCTCAAACTACAAAAGAAGATAATATTACAGCTCTTCCCACATGTCACAATACTTCAAATAAGAGGATTTAAATGATAAAATTCCAGATGTTTAAAAAAGGAAACATTTAGCTTATGCTTTCAAATGTTTCTTATCCTCTAAAAATAGCTTCCCCAAACCATTTCAATTTGGCCATTCATATGTTCTGCTTCCTTTTGTACAACATATGACAGAAACAGGTCTGAAACTTGAGCCCCACGAATACGTTTTTTTGTGTTTTTAATTGTGTTTTTAAAGAAGTCTTGACTACATTTCATATTTAATATGAAAAAAAAAAAGGTTATGGTTTCCTTAAATCTGGGCTGGGTTTGTATAAGAGAGAATCCAAGAATCAGTAAGCACTCAGGATTCCCTTCATTTCTCAAATGTGAATGTCATCAGTGGTGAAGGAAGACAAAGTGATTTAAATGTTAGCCTGTGGAGGGGAACTTGATCAGACACCAAGTTTGCTCCATATCTCTCAAAAAAGAGAGGTGGTTCTGCAATATAAGAATTTTCAAGGTAAGTTTTATTGGAGATATTTCAAACTATGCCCAGAAAGTACAAACATTTAAAAATTGGTACAGGTCTCATTTATCTTCGGTGAAACAGATATGATGTGATTTAAAGTAATAATAGTCATGCCTCATATAAAATAGTGCCTTTCCCATGGAAGAGTGTGTGATTCAAGCAAGATTGAACTCCATGTGTGGTTACCTCTTTTATGAACGTGACCTTGTCTCCTCAAACGGAGTGTCACTTTTACACACACGTTCAAACGTGACAAATGTCATCTCAGCATGTGTTTCACGTAAGGAAGACCAAGCCCTTGGCTAGCACCATGCATGGCCTGGAGATGCATCATCTCCCTTTACCCTCTACCCTTTACCCCGGAGACACATGGCCCACGGTAGCGCGATGTGGCAGCAAGAGCAGTGGACCAAGAATCGGCGGACCCAGTCCTATCTGTGGCACGTTCTAACCAGGCAAAAGTGGATGAAACCTTAAATCTCTCAGAGTTTCAATATGCTTCTCCATAAAAATGGAGGGTAATTACGCCTGCTTGCCTCGTAGCGTTGTTAGGAGAATCAAATGAGATAATGTAAGTGAACATGCTTCAAAAACCGCACTACACACACACATGGTAAAAGAAAATCTGGATTCGAATTTTATAGTTCTCTGGCTCTTGTTTGAATTATGAGGAGTTTCATAAATCCAGTCCTTTTTTATGGTTCACTCTAATATTTTATAATGATGCAAAAAGGGATGGGAATGTGCACTGTAATCATGCAAGAGAAGATCGGGTACTTTTTCTTTTCCATCTCAATTAACCCCTGCTGAAGGTCATAGACAGGCCAGAGCTAAAGGTCCATTTGCCTTTTTGATCTTGGCACGCCTTCAAATGGAAAAGGAAGAAGGAGCCAGTGGTAGATGATTCAGTTTTCTGAAATACTCTGAGGAGAAAAAGAACATTTTCCTCACGTGGCTCCCTTATTCACATTCTTCAGAAATGAATAGATTTCTTTTTTCTGCTGTCTTCTTTGCCTCTTTGTCTCAATCAAACTTGTGAGTGTCTGATTATAATCACCAATGGTCTGTGAGGTTTCTGCACGATATCTTACAACAGTGTAGGGCCAATGTGTCTCCAGGGCCTCATAGGTTTGATAATGTTAAGGCTACTGTAAGTAAAAGGAACTTACTATAATAATCCCAATTTCATAACAGTTCAAGCAATTTGTCTTATTGGTGTTCCCTTCAGTCATAATCAAAATGTAAAAGCACAGCACTTTTTAAAGGTATACCTTGTTTCACACCTGGCTAACATTCGTCATGGAGGGAAAATATTTCTATTTTATATGCAACAAATATTGTGTGAGCACCTACTATGTGCTTGAGAAGGGCTGAGAATGATGAAATAAAAGTAATGGTAGCAATCATACTATCTGTCAGATACGGGCTACAAGCTTTACACGCATGATCTCATTTAAGCCTCACAGAAGCACCGAGAAGTAAGTATTCTTGGTCCCATTCACCAGTTGAAAGAATGAAACTGAACAAAGTTAAGTAACTTGTATAAGCTCACCATTCAACAGATATTTACTGATTATACAAGTCAGATATCAGTCACACCTTCCTTCCTCTGGAGAGCTAGGTAACATTGTCTTGAACCACTCAATGATACACCTTTGACATCCTAGTGCCTTCTCAAATTTTTCTGTTAATTCCCCTGTCTTTCTTTGTCTCTTGGGTTCCAGCTACGCCTCGCCCAAACTGGAAATCTCACTCTTTCCAGGCTTTCACATCCAAATCACCTGCATCACGCATTCATGTCATCTGCAGGTTTTCTGAAGATTTTGAGGGCCCCTCTGAAGGAGCTCACATTAAGCTACTCATAATCTTCCATTTATTCATATTCTTTCTCTGTCTGTCTGTCTGTCTCTCTCCCCCCTTCCTTCCAGGACTGCCTACATTTTTCTTCCTTTCTCTCACAGAGCTCTTCTGCTCTTCCCAACCCCTGGATCAAACACTAAACCCCTTATGATGCTCTGCAGAACCAGAAGTCTTCCATTTCACCAGCTCTACACTTCTTAGAAGGATGTTGCAATGACATAAATGATGTGGATTCCTGATATAAATTCATATTTGGTATTGAACCACAAGAAATCATTATATATGCAAATACCAGCTCTGCATTTGGTGGGGTTTTGTTTTTGTTTTTTAGTTTAAAGACATTACTAAACAAAAGATAGGGCCTACTTCTACTGATTCTTAGATAGCAAACTATTTCCAATTTTAAAAATTGGAAGACAGGAGAAAAATAATACATCAAATACCCACGTGCCCTCCACCCTTAACTCTTTTTAAACCTATGTTCTTTGGGTCCATTAAGGCAGGGGCTGGCAAATCTTTGACGTAAAGGACCGAATAGCTAATATCTCTTCCTTGGCAGGCCACGTGGTCTCAGCTGCAAGGACTTACCCTTCTTTCCCATAATACAGTAGCTGTACTCAACACAAATGGATGGGCGGGGCTATTTCAACAAACCTTTACTTATGGACACTGAAAGTTGAATATGCTTCTTCTTTTAGGTTTTCTCAACGATTTGAAACATTAAAATGTAAACATAAAATCTATTCTTAGCTCCTCACTTCAACTGCCTCCAAGGGCCATGGTGGCCAACCCCCCTATCGCGGTATCTTTTATAATTGTGAAAGAAACGTACTAATCATGGCTGCATTTTTTTCCTGCCCTGCCAAAGCCAAATCTCAGAAGAGTTAATATGCTTTCTAGAAAAACAAATGATACTCTTCCCACTCCGTACAACCAAGCCCATCATTTCTTACTCCTTCCCCTCACCTCAAAAAAAATGCAGTATAATGATTTCTCTGAGGAGGTAGATTTTGGAGTAACGGGTTAAGAAGGTTACACTCTTCTTTGGATTAGTGTTTCCGAATGTGTGTATGCCCAGAACTCAAATTCCCCTAGATTTTAATGTGCTACCAAAAAAGAAAGTGGAAGGGGAGGTTTTATGGTATTTTACCATTTAAGTCACTCCCTGGAGTAAAGCTAAACATGTTTTCTTTTTACAGAACCTTAGGTTTTTCAGAGCTTTTAATATGCTAATGTCAGTAATGGCTCTCCAAGAGGATGGAAGAGTATGCACTGATTCTTATCAGCCATCAAACTCTTCTTTTTGAAGTATTCTAGATGCCTGCTACTCCAAATGTGGTCCACAGACCAGCCGCTGCAGCTGTACCGGGGAACTTATTAAAACTAAAAGCTCAGGCCGCACCCCAGACCTACTGAATCAGAATCTTCAATTTAATATAATCCCCAGGTGTTTTAAATACACTGCAACAGACCATAGTTTTGTAAATAATCCTTTAATTTAAGCTAAAGGAGCATCATAGATCCAGGAGCTGAAAGAAATCAAAACATGAATTACTAGAAATCTTGGTTACCTGGAAGTAAAATCCATTTCCATGGGTTAAAGTTGAGTAACTCAAACTAATTACCTACGTTTTTTACTTCTCTTTTTCTCATTACATTTGGATGTTTGACTTTATTTCTCTTTTGCTTTTGTGGGCTTGGGAGAGCAAGAGAGAGACAAGGCAATCAAAAACCAAACTTACAAAAGGTGTAGTAATTGACTCAGTGTTCTGAATGTCTTCAAAGCCTTAAAAAAGAAATCATCATTTTGGAGCCAGAAATGTAAACTAGGAAAAAAGCCTCCATTTTTGTTTCTGACGCGTAACAGAAACAGTAACCTTCATAATCCTAGTCTTTTAATAAATCATGGTTTTCTCAAGGAACATCCAAACCCTTGTTATTATTTTTGTTCTCTTGAGTGAATACAATGATGTCCCAGGTAAAAGCCCAAGGACATATTGGGTAGCACAAGCTTGTGTATTTAGGTAGGAATGACAGCTACATCTGACTACTGTTTACTGTAAGAAGATTTCTAAGGGTGTTGTATAAAATGTACAACACATCCCCTGCCTTCCAGACATTATATTAGTTTAAGACTACCATGATCCGTGAGCAAATAGTTATCTTAAGTTTGTAAGTGTTTATTAAGAATAACCACTGTGAAGTTGTTCTGTACTTTGCTATTGGCAGACACTGTTTGGAAACCAAATGAGATTCTTAAATGGGTTCGTATACATTTTCATTGCGTACCACTAGTTCAAATAGCTAAGGAAATTTTCTCTTACTGCTCTTCTCAAGCCTACCTTTTGTTTTTACCGTTATTAAGTTGCACCATATGATACAAAAAAACATTCCTGATTTTACTCTGCAGTTATAATTCGGAATCTGTCATGCTCTCTGACACCTCAGAACGAGCAATCTGATTTTAAAAGGTGTACATGAGGCACAATCGAAAATACCATTCACACTGTCTCTCTTGGCAAAAATCTTCCCAATTTCCAATTTGCTAATCCCTTTTGTAAAACAGTTCATCGTATAGGATTAAAAAGTCATAAGACTCCCAGTGGACCAGATCCTCATCCTCCTCAAAGAAAGCCATTGAGAGTATTCTGCATTAAAGAGACGTGTGGGCCATGGAGCAGAACATGCATCTGGGCCACATATGTAGTTAACACGGATGGATATACATAATAAAAATACTTCTGCACTCACCATGCAGTAGTAGCACTGAAAAGACCCTAACTCCAGCAGTAATTCTTTTACACAAGTCCAGTGCAGTGCTAGCCTGTGGACAGTCGACCCTCACTGTGGTCTAGTGCAGAACACTACAGTGGTGCTCCTTGCGGACGTTCCCTGACGTCCAAGGCTTTCAGCGGCTACAAAACTCATCTGCTCGAATATGTCAGCCTCAGTTTCCTATGAAACTGAAACCTCTGGATGATATTTGACCGTTCCAAA